>NW_028317813.1:14947500-15547500 GCF_062004578.1 Staurois parvus
AGAATACGCCTTCTGGGGTGGCCCAGTCAGAGTCCTGACCTCAACCCGATTGAAATGCTGTGGCATGACCTTAAGAGAGCTATTCACACCAGACATCCCAAGAATATTGCTACACTGAAACAGTTTTGTGAAGAGGAGTGGTCCAAAATTACTCCAGATCGTTGTGCAGGTCTGATCTGCAACTACAGGAAACGTTTGGTTGAGGTTATTGCTGCCAAAGGAGGGTCAACCAGTTATTAAGTCCAAAGGTTCACATACTTTTTCCTCCCTGCACTGTGAATGTTTACATGTTATGTGCAATTAAACCATGGCAACATCTAATGTTTGTGTAGTATTATGTTCAGCAGACTGTGTTCTTCTATTGTTGTGACTTAGATGACGTTCAGAGCACATTTTATGCCCAATTCATGCAAAACTCCACGTAATCCCAAGGGGTTCACATACTTTTTCTTGCAACTGTATGATGAATGGTATCTGTGGAACAATATGACCGCAATTCATTCTTTTTTGTAATGCCCATGTTGAGGTTTGGCCCCAAAAAGTTTTAAATTCAGAAACCTTAATAGGTTTCCATGCAAATAGCCTGGCAAGAGCTGAATTTGGGTGGGCGGGGATGTACTGTTGTGCATATAAATTGCCTTGGCCCACAATCAATTGGTACAAATCTTTTGTGAAAAATAGTGGAGGGGCTAAAAACACTAGTGCTGGCAGTGAACAGGTCTGATCCAGCTAACTCTGAGTTTTTGGGGACAATATACAAAGCAGGCACTAGTATGGTTCGGTTCATGATCATTATATTGATCCGTACAAACACTATACTAGTAATGGGGGTGATCAGCGACCTATAGCATGAGTGCGATAGTGTGCGGGAAATCTAACACTAACTGACCCTGGCTGGGAGGGGCGCTAACTGACCCTGATGCTATCTGATGTCGCTAGTGGCAGGAATACAGTGATCAGTGAAAAATTCTATATACTGACACTGGCACTAATGGCACTGGCTGGGTGACGGGGCGATCAAAGGGTTAAATGTGCTAATCAAACGATTGTGTGTGTGTGTAAAATGTAGTGCTTTTACCCAGTGCAGTGTTCTTTCTTCTCTCCCTGGACTGACCGAGGGGGCAGCAGGGGGCACAGGCGCATTCACACCCTGTAACAGGAAGCGACGTAAGATTACGTCGCTTTGCCCAGATCCGCTGCTCGCCCGCAAAATATCGGTAAGCAATTGGCAAGGTAAAAATCAAAAAAAAAAAAAAAACCCTTAAATTTTTTTTTTTTTTACATTCTCAATGGTTTTTTTTTTATTACTTTTATCAGAATAGTACAATGTTACCATAGTAACATTGTACTACTGTGGGGGGTGATCAGGATTTTTTTTTTTTTTTACACTTTGCTTTGCAGGAGAAATAAAGATCATTTCTTCTGCAATGCAAAGCTTGCTGTTATGAATCTAACGCATTCATGAACGGTCATGAATGAGTTAGGTTTTTGACAGTTCAAGATAGTGATCTGTGATTGCTGGTCACATGGTACAGGGTGCTGTGATTGGCCCCATGTATCATGTGACAGCTGTGGGCCAATAACAGCTCACTAGGAAGAGAAGTAGAGCTGTTAAGAATGAGACTGATTCATAACAGCTTTGCTTACATTGTGATCATGTGATTGCATAGCGATCACATGATCACTGGGTCCCATTCACCAGGATCTTCATTCCACTGTGTCCGCCAGACACAGAACTTACGGGAGGGGGAGTGTTAGTGCAGCCAGAGCGACATACGGGTACGCCACTTTGCCTGCAGCTGCCTTTCGGACACAGTACATTGCAGGCAGGCAGGAAGCGGTTAAAAACATGTTAAGACCACTTGGTCAGTGGTAATAACCTGCAACACTTTATTTTTACAACACAATGCTACAGTCTACACAGCATAGTGCAATACATAAAAAAGAAGCAGGCTTCGTTGTCATTCAGCTCCAAACTCAGGAAAATAGTGCAAAACCAACCCTGCACATGGCTGGAAAAGCTGTTCAAAGAACAAAAAAATTGTTGATCTTACATTTGCCCTGGTTTTCCAGAAGGTTCCTCCTCCTCCTCCTCCTCCTCCTCCTTCTCCTCGGGAACATCTACAGGTTTTTGCTCTTCTTCCTAAAAATAAAGAAATAAAATCTCTAAATAAAGTTTTCAAACACTGTGGAACTGGTGCAGTACACGCAGTTATACAAATCCATTTATTAGGATTTCAGTATTTTAAAAGACCCTGGATGTCTCCCCCGTGCTCCACTGAATGTAATACAGTGCAGATTCTTTCCTGGGTATGCTGGCCGGTGACATTGAAAGGCAGACCCAGAAGTGCCACCGTACACGACACTTCCTGGGTCAGCAAGGAGGGGGAAGAGACTCAGTCCCTATGCCTGCAGATGCGCAAGCAGAGCCATGATCCTGGTATGGATTTTTTTTTCAGCTAATGATCGACTTTCTTGCAAAAGTGATCCGGGTGGCACTACAGCCACCCATCACTTTTACGGTGCTCCATTGCCTCCCTCCCCACCTCCCGTCTCTAAGCAGTCGAGTTGCCTGCCCACAGAGAAGACGTAGGAACAGCTGTTCCCCAATCTCCTCCGTGGTAAAATCAGAATCTACAAGGATTTCATCACTTACAGTTTCAGTGCGGTTTTTCTCTTGTTGATACAGACAGGGAAACCTCTAAATCAAAACACAATCTATGTCTGCTTAGATGCTTGGAAGGGCAGGAAAGACATCAGGGGTCTGAAAAAAGGTTACCTGTCACTGTTCAAAGCTATAACAAGAGGTCTTGTTAACTCTTTGTGATAGCAATAAAAATAACTTTTTAAAAAGTGTAAAAAAAAGGTCCAGCCCGCATATGTTAAGGGTGATTGCAGCACACGAGAGGTACCACCATCAACGCCAGAGCAAAAATCATCTGTAAAAGTGTCTACTGTTAATTTTTTTTTAGCAAAGTAGTTTGTCAATATTTTACAGCATGCGCAATTTTAAAGGGTAACCACTTTTGTGTGGGGAAAAAAAACAAAAACAGATATTAAACAGGGATAAAAATTCAAAGTCGCCTGTCCATACTGCAAATGCATCAATGAATCTAAAATAACAGACAATACCATGTAAAAATCTTTAGCCTTGTTTAAAATCTATTTAAATTACAACTTAGACAATGGGAGGTTCAACGGATCCATCGTTTGGATACATTAACCCCTAAGGGGTTAAATTCACATTTTGATCTGTATTTATTTCTTTAAAAAGTGTGTGTGTGTTTCCTTTTTTTATTTTAAAACAAAATGTGTTCTTTTGTTTCTCCCTGACAGAGTTTTCACTCTCAAACACATTTATTAGAAGATGCTTGTCTAATGTGTATCCAGTATGTGGTTAATTATATAATTGATTCCAATTATGAGGTCTGTATAAATTGATCATACTGGTATTTCTCACTTCAATATGTGTTCTGATCTGAAGGAGGGAGTTAACATAATAACCTGAAACTGTTGAACACTACTATGAATGGCTTTGTCCATTTTTGATCACTCTTTTGTATGGTGATTTTTCTGCATTAAAAAGGTCTTTTATGTGTAGCAATCCATTTTCGTATAAATTTACTATACAATTCTGACAAACATCATATTGTAATGAAAAGTTATTAATATTTACCTTTCCTTTCTAATCTACAGTGCTGTAACACTCTGTAAAATGCAATGCAATATGGCTACCTGGAGGCCTTCTGTACAGAGATGGTATATGGAATGCTCTGCCCCCCCGATCTAATTTCCTGATTGTGTGATTGGCCCCCTGATTTTCCCAAAAGTATGCACTAAAATACAAGTCAACTTTTGGAATCCCCTGCAACAAAAATGTCATTTTTGGCGAGATATTCCCGAAGGGAATTATGTCTAAAGGGATGCAGACCCTGCCACTTTCCTCAGAGACCTAGAAACTGAGCAGCTGATTCAGAATTATGAAATCAATCCCACCCAGATTTACTCTGCACACGGGCAGAGAAAAGCAAACAGTGATTTGGGAATCTGCAATAAAAACTTTGTTAAAATCCCTGCAATGTACACTGATCACCCAGGGGGGAATGTTTTTTTCTAAATAAAAGTGGAGTTACTCTTAACAATTTTTACATATTTATCTATTTGCTTGATGCAACATCCTTATATTTGACAAAAAAAAGTGGGTATTATATTGTGTTTGTATGTACCTAAATTTATTTAAATGCGTTTTGCATAATGTTTGATAAAGGAGTGTGTAAACATTGTTACATAAAAAACAAAACAAAAAAAAACAACAAAAAAAAACAACCGCTATTTTATTCTCCAGGGACTCTGCTTTCAAAAAGGTATATAATATTTGTGGGTTTCAAAGCAAACCCCACAGGTTTTAGCATGTATATAAGAAATGTAAGAAATGCCCCAGACAGCAGGTGGTTATAAAGGGGATTACCTCTGTTTCATCACCTAGAACATCTTCCTCATTGGGCTCTTCTTCAGCTGTAGGGTAAACAAGGAAATTTTACATTTTAAGACAATGTTCACATTAAATGCAGAATGGCAGGCAGCATTTTCTAAGTGTTAGAATAGAACTACATGCAAAACTTTTTTCATTTTGGATATAAAGTAAAGGGAGAGTTTTGTCAGATCTTTTTTACCATGTGTAGCATTGAGACTTTTTGTCACTTCCTGTTCCATAGCCAGACAGGAAGCGAGAGGAAATCCTTGCAAATTAAGGGAGTCCCTTCAGGTCCCCCAGGTCACCAAGAACTAATGTCCCCATTGGAAGATTTCCTCTCCTTTCTGGGGACAACCTTGAGGATTGAACAACTTGGGATTTTCATTTACTTTTGCTTTCAATGATAATGGTAAACAGATCAAATAGTGAGGATGAATCTCCCTAAAAGAGGCAACAGATAGCAATAAAAATCTAATAGATTTTCTAATCCACCCAAAACAAAAAAATTTGCCCTTAGTAATACTTTAAGCAATATCGGCCTCCATGTTTGATGTAATTTGTTTTTTATGAATAGATGTTACTCAAAAAAGGCTTACTAACTTTAAAGATCTAAAAATATACTGCATACACACCAATATACAAATGCATTGTTACTGCAGGGCAAAGCTACATGTTTACATTTATGTTAGCTCCTGCAGCTGATTATGCTCACCTTTTCTATGTTCTAGATCTGCTCTGAATATCAAATCAATATTTCATACTTCCAGTCATTCTCTTATGTTACAGTTCTGGGGCTGGCCACTCAGCCACTCTGAGCTATTTGAGGGGAGAGAAAGGAGAGTCCTCAACCCTATCTAAACTCCAAGTCAAGTGGCAAGGTAGCAATGGGAAGGCAAGTGTCAACAGCTACGGGGGTCAGCATTAAAGTGTCATTGTTGGTGTCACCTGCATGGGTAGAAGTGCAGATTTACTTCTAGCAAAAATATTCCACAATCATGAATATACCGTCCATTAGACACAAAAAGTTTTAAGTCAGTAAAAAGAAAAGTGATTTCTGTGACCAAAGACTTAAAAAAAAAACAAAAAAAACCATATGCTACCTACCAATACCAAAAGCATGTTACTGAGCTTACTCTGTAATGAAAGGCAAACAGCATTGTTGATATAAAAGTGAAGCAATCCAAAGCAACTAGTTTTCAGTTTACTGTAGTCAGGTCAGCTAAACCTTTGATTGCAGGTTACTGCAATTAAAATGAAACTAAACCCAAAAAAAACAAAAAAAAAACAAAAGTAAAAAATATTCAGGTTACTAGTCCTTGCTGTTATGGCTGCATTTGCTTTATTTCCTCATTCCTCTTATTTTTACCTGGTAATCCTGCAAATACCACAATTTCTGTCCCTGGGTGGCTACATCACTCTTCCACTGTGTCTGTGGAGGGAGCCATGGCTGTGCTCCTGGTATGGACTATAAACAGGGTTATATTTCCTAATTTCCATTATATGGGAGGCAGGGCAGTTAGTAGTTTTCAGAAGATAGCTAAGAAGGAAGATACTCTTCTGTGTAGCTCACAAGAAGCAACAAGGACAATGGGTATTTTCTGTACTTGAGCATGTTCTTAGCTTAGAAAAAAGAAAAAAAAACACGTAAGGCAGCCACCACATCCAAGGACTGTAAGCTGCAATATATTAAGTTATTCTTTTCCTATTTTAAACACATCATCAATGTCTTACCGAATGAGCCTAAATTAAAAGTTTCCCTGTACTTCCAATGACCATAATTTTTTTTATTATTATAATGCTTACCAAAATGGCTCATGGAAGTAAAGTAAATAAAGCACATTTCTCCTACCACTCTAAGAAAAAGGTCACCTTATGTTTATATGGTAATTTGGTAGAGAGAAATGGAAAACCCAATAAAGATTCTTCAGAATGTGCCAACATTGGTGCCATAATCAATGCAAAGGCTTACTTCCTGAAAAGTAACTTTTGTCTTACTCTAAACAATAAGAGAACTGGAAAAAAATGAAAAAAAAAAAAAAAAACTGCAGAAAAGGTAATGTATACCAGGCAACAAAACAATTCAAAAATTACACAAAGCTTTAGACAACAAAATGGCCCCTTGAGATCTACAGACTTACACTTCTGTATTTGATGGCCATATCTTTCACATAAGATCTTTTCTTCAAAAGATAATTAAAATATATAATTCCATGAGATAGAAAAAACATGCTGTGAAGATGGACGCAAAAGGTAGATTTCTTTTGAAATACCCCAAAATAAAACATTTCTTTAAAACAGGCCTGCAAAATGATTGACGTAATATCCATAGAAGTTAGAGTACCCCAATTTTATTTAGGGTAATTCAGTTTAAATACAAAACATTTGCAACAAAGTCATGGCTTTTGATTTTTAACATCAATATAAATGAACAGAAGTTGAGCTTTTCCAACCGTGTTCCTCTAGAAATGCTTGAAGCCTGCTGATCAGGTCACTCTTATTCCCTTTCACGTCCAAACCTCGGGCCAGGCATTCTTGTTTGAGCTCTGCTAGCTGCAGAATTAAGAAAACACAACAAAAAGAAATGTGAAAACTCAGCATTATATTCAGCCATATTTTACAGTACAGTACAGTCTAATACAAATGAGTGACAGATGTTTTCTAGTGCAGTTTCTTAAAGTAGAATTCCACGTAACTCCAACTAGCCATAAAATGCTCCCTCCCCCTTCCTAACACCTATGCTGACTAACCTGTGCAAAAACACGTATGAACAGTACTTACCTATTTTTAACCCACCCCGGTCTCGTGATCCACTGGTGACAGTTAGTGACGGCTGCAGGGAAGAGGAAACAGTGCTCAATGTCTGGGAATGCCTGGAAGTGGTGGCGTCACGCACAGGACATAACTTTCAATAGAAAATGCACTGTTCGCTCCGTAAGTTGTCGACTTCAAACCAGCTGGTCCCACAGTAACAGGTTACACCCTGAATATAGGTATAACCAGTTATGAAAGGTGCACTTATCCTTTAAGACCCTATACACAAACAAAAAGGTGGAAAGCCAAGCACTACCTGAAAATACAGAACCATGTGTGTTTTGAATGCGGTGCGGGAAAAAGTGCACAGAATGTGGGTTTCCCGAACCGCATTCTAGTGTGAACAAGCCCTAATACTAGACAGCAAGTCTCCAGAAGGGAACCACTGTCAAATCACTTTAGTGGGGTGTGTCATTCTGTGACAGACCAGCAGTCCCCTAGACAGTCTAAAGCCAGCCACAAATGGACTGAAATTCAGTCAGTTCAGCAGGGACCAGCCGACTTTCAATTCATCTATGGCCTGTCCTACTGATCAACTGTTTAGGAATGGGCTTGATGGAAAACCTTGTCTTGCTCAGTGCTGGTCAGTGTGTTCTGATGGTGAAGATGTACTGCTGACCCCTGTCAGAATGCAACGACACAACAGGGAGGATTCCCACATCCACCTCGAATGGGTGGATGGGAGAATCGGTTCAGTTTATTATGAAAAAACAAAACAAAAACTGAGCCATGAATGGACAGCTTTACTGTGCATGTCTGTCAAAGCTACCACCAGTACCACTGAACAGAACGGGAAGCTAGGGAAGAAGGCAGGAGACTAGCAGGATCACCAGGTATTTTCAAAGTACATGACAAAATAAGCAGATATAGGAAATAAAGCCATATTTCTCCTGCTGGAGAGAAGCAGCCGATTCCATCTGTAATTTCTGTACTCAGAGAAACCTAAAAAAGGATAAGTTCACTTTTTGTAACAGGTTATATCCATATGCAGGGTGTAACATGTAACAACTGCACTGGCCCCCGCCAGCGAACGTATTCTTAAAAGGATAAGTTCACTTCTCGGGGAAAAAATTAAAAAAATGAAATTATTGTTTTTGCAGGTTAACAGCTTCCATACAGGGCACTTTTACCCCCTTCCTGCCCAGGCCACTTTTCAGGTTTCAGTACTCTCACACTTTGAATGACAATTGCGTGGTCATACATACTGTACCCAAAATAAAATTTTATCATTTTCTTACTAGAGCTTTCTTTTGGTGGTGTTTAATCACCTCTGGGGTTTTTATTTTTTTCTAAATTAACAAAAAAAAAACATTTTGAAAAAAACACGTTTTTCTTTGTTTCTGTTATAAAGGTTTGCAAATAAATAATTGTTTTTCATAAATTTAGGCCAAAATGTATTCTACTCAGGGTGGATTTGATTTAAATCAAACTGATTTAAATCACTAGTCAGTAAGACTTGATTTAAATCCTAGTTTTCTACATAAAGACTAATTCTTGCTGGTATAACTCTAATATGCAAGTAGATGAAGATTTTTAGAATAACTACTTTTCATATTAGTTTTTTTATCCCCAGTTTAATAGGTTAATCATTCATATTTGGACAACTTTTCTGTTGTACTTAGGAAGGAGAAAACTAATCATTACCTTAATAATAACAATTTAAATAGATTTATTCATCTGAAACAATAACATCCATTGTTAACATTTTTATCCACCCCGATTCTACTACATTTCTTTTGTGAAAATAACCCAAATTAGGATGTATTATTTAGTTTGTAGGAAAGTTATAGAGTTCACAAACTACGGGATATATCTGAATATTGATCAATCCTGAAGTACTGACGGTCAATCTAATTTCTTGTCAGAACAGTACAGATATCCCCCAAATGACCCCTTTTTGCAAAGTAGAGAGTCTGACGTATTTCACAAGAGGCATGGCGAGTTTTTTGAAGTTGTAATTTTTTTGTTGTAATTTTTTTGTCATAATTTTTCGGATATGAAGAAATTAAAATTATTTTCACAATTTTTTTTTTCTGTTACATACTGTCACCAGTGCAGTACAGAATCATCATATAACTGATATGGTGGTGATCAGGGACACTGACTGGTGACAGTCCACAAAAAAAAACAAAAAAAAAAAAAAAAAACTTATAATTTTAATTTTTTATTATTTTTATTACATTTTTTTCTCTTTAAGATTTTTTTTCAGATTTCACTATGACCAAAGTAGTATAATGTTACCATAGTAACATTTTACTACTTTGGGGAAGTGATCAGTATTTTTTTTTTTTTTTTTTTTTACACAATTTGCTTATAGCAAAGAATTACTTTGCTATAAGCAAACATTTACCTGAATGACATCGATTCATTTAGGGGTTTTATTTGTGCTTAGCTGTGATTTGGCCACAGCTAATCACATGACACAGCTGGGCTGTGATTGGCCCAGCTTGTGCTTGTGTTAGCTGTGACCATTCACAGCTAGACACACTTGTATACAATGGATGGCATGAAAGGAAGCCATCCATTGTATACAACTGTCATGTGACCTGCTGTGATTGGTCACAGCAGGTCACATGATACTGACAACAGGGCCGGTACACAGGTCTGTCATCGGCCGTGTCCGAGGTACACGGCTGGTGACAGATCGTGCTGCTGTGCGGCCCTGTGGGCAGGCGCAATGCATGCCTGGAAGGACGCCATATGGCATCCACTCAGAGGGACGAGCTGTTCGCCCGGCCGCCATCTGGCTATAGGCCAGGCGGCAACTGGTTAAACAACAAAAAAAAAAGTGCATTTATTATTTTCCTTCTAAAAGGAGCCTGCAGAGCATTGCACCTATGATCAGCAGAACACTATCTCAGGATAGTTGTCTGCCCATATGGGTAGGTGGTTACTTGGCAGCAGGAAGAACAATGAACCAGGGACCTCGTAGTTCATTGAAAACTACAAGCCATAATGGCTGACGGTACTTGTAGTTTGTAGTGCCTTGAAAAAGTATTCATACCCCTTGAAATTTTCCAGTTTGCCATGTTACAACCAAAAACGTAAATGTATTTTATATGGATTTTATGTGATAGACCAACACAAAGTGGCACATAATTGTGAAGTGGAAGGAAAATGATAACTGGTTTTCAAAATGTTTTACCAATATCTATCTGAAAAGTGTGGTGTGCATTTGTATTCAGCCCCCCCGAGTCAATACTTTGTAGAACCACCTTTCACTGCAATTACAGCTGCAAGTCTTTTTGGGTATGTCTCTACCAGCTTTGCACATCTAGAGTGTGATATGTTTGCCCATTCTTCTTTGCAATATAGCTCAAGCTGTCAGATTAGATGGAGAGCATCTGAACAGCAATTTTCAAGTCTTGCCACAGATTCTCAATTGGATTTAGGTCTGAAATTTGACTGGGCCATTCAAACACATGAATATGCTTTCATTGAAACCATTCCATTGTAGCTCTGGCTGTATGTTTAGGGACGTTGTCCTGCAGGAAGGTCTTGTCTTTTGCAGACTAACAGGTTTTCTTCTAAGATTGTCCTGTAATTTGGCTCCATCCATCTTCCCATTAAGTCTGACCAGCTTCCCTGTCCCTGCTGAAGAAAAGCATCCCCACATGATGCTGCCACCACGTTTCACGGTGGAGATGGTGTGTTCAGGGTAATGTGCAGTGTTAGTTTTCCGCCACACATAGCATTTTGCTTTTAGGCCAAAAAAATTAAATTTTGGTCTCATCTGACCAGAGCACCTTTTTCCACGTTTTCTGTGTCCCCCACATGGCTTCTTGCAAACAGGACTTCTTTCAACAATGGCTTTCTTCTTGACACTCTTCCACAAAGGCCAGATTTATGGAGTGCACAACTAATAGTTGTCCTGTAGACAGATTCTCCCACCTGAGCTGTGGATCTCTGCAGCTCCTCCAGAGTTACCATGGGCCTCTTGGCTGCTTCTCTGATTAATGCTCTCCTTGCCCAGCCTGTCAGTTTAGGTGGCCGGCCATGTTTTGGTAGGTTTGCAGTTGTGCCATACTCTTTCCCATTTTCAGATGATGGATGGATTGAACAGTGCTCCATGAGATGTTTAAAGCTTGGGATATTGTTTAATAACCTAACCCTGCTTTAAACTTCTCAACAACTTTAGCCCTGATCAGTCTGGTGTGTTCTTTGACCTTAATTGTGCGGTTTGTTCACCAATGTTCTCTAACAAACCTCTGAGAACTTCACAGAACAGCTGTATTTATACAGAGATTAAAATTACACACAGGTGGACTCTAATTTACCAATTAGGTGACTTCTGAAGGCAATTGGTTCCACTAGATTTTAGTTAGGGGTATCAGAATAAAAGGGAGCTGAATACAAATGTACGCCACACTTTTCAGATATTTGTAAAAACATTTTGAAAACCATTTCTCATTTTTCTTCCACTTCACAATTATGTACCACTTTGTGTTGGTCTATCACATAAAATCCCAATGAAATACATTTATTGGTGGTGCACCGAAATGAAAATTCTGGTGTCGAAAGCGAAAATTCAAAATGCACTTGGCCGAAAATCGAATATATATTTTTGGAAAAAAAATACACCGATTAAAAAAATAAATAAATAAATAATATACCCCAATTTCCCACTGCCGCCACCGGCCGCTGCTCGGTAGTTCAGCCTTACCCTGAGAAACCATCGATCCCGGCGCTGGGCATAGAGATGAGTGAAGGAAAGATGGCCACCACACATCTCTATGCCCTTGGAGGACCGGAGAGGTCACTTCCCGCTCCAGCCATTTTTCTTTTTTGTTTAAAGCACTAGATCAATGCTTTATATTGCAGAGGAGAGATGTCCATAAAGAGGACCTGTCACTAATTATTTCTATCAAAAGGGATGCATGCATTTCTTGTGATAAAAATAAAAGTGATTAAACATTTTTTTTAAAGGAACAGTGCAAAACAAAACAAAAAATTAAATAAATTTGTGCCCCCGTCCTCGCACATAGTGGTGAACACATACGTAGGTCATGCCCAAATATGTAAATAGTGTGCAAACCACATGTGAGGTATCACCACGAACAACGGAGCAAGAGCAATAATTCTGGCACTAGACCTCCTCTGTAACTTTACACTGCCAACCTGTAGAAATGTTTAAAGCATCATCCATGGAGATTTTTAGTACCGCAGTTTCATGCCATTCCACGAGCGTGCACAATTTTAAAGCGTGACATGTTGGGTATCTATTTACTCGCCGTAACATCCTCTTACATATTTTACAAAACAATTGGGGTATATAGTTTTTTTTAATCAAAGTGTATTCTTTTCCAAAAATTATATATTCATTTTTAAAAACTGTGCATTTCGGTTTTCGGCCAAGTGCATTTTAAATTTTCGGTTTCGGCACCAGAATTTTCATTTCGGTGCATCACTAGTTATAAAACATATCAAATGGAAAATTGCATTTCTTTATAAAGTTAGGTCAAAGTGTGTTCTGCTATATGTCCTGGGTAAAAAAAAAAATCCCAATAAGTGTAGACGGTATAACTTCCGCACAAACCAAATAATGTACAAATTATGGTATATGCTGGAATTTACACAGCTATGATACTATACTGGTAATGGCAGTGATTAGCGACTAACAGTGAGGCGGGCAATCTGGCGCAAACTGATGCTGACTGGGAGGGACAGTTATCAGCTGACATTGACATCAATTGTGAAATTAATACAGTGATTGGTTCTAATATTGTACACTGCCCCTGTATTGACACTGGCTGGGAAGGGGTTAATATCTAGGGTGTTGCTTTTACTAATAGCTAAGGCTGTTTTTATCTCCCCGCTTTGCAGAGAGAAAAAAAAAACACATCGCTACTCAGTGTACAGAGCCCTGTGTTAGTAAACAAATCATTGGCTGGGACCTGCTGATCAATTTGTGTTGTACCGAATGACAGCACAGGAGCAAGCGGAGCTTGCACCCTATACCCGCAAAAGCTGGATCGTGTACATGTATGTGATGCAACGCAGAATGAACACTCGCCAGCAGTAAAAGTACAGTGGGCGGCCTCTAAGCCATTAAAAAAGGCCTAAAGGATTTTGACTAAAAAAACCTTAAATACCAGGAACTCGTCCATTGGGACCATGAGAGTCTTATTGCGATAACAAACCATCAGATTTACTGAAGGCATACTCTATCTCTTAAGGAGTTCACCTTCGATAGAGGTATTGCTGAGCGAACAGCTTTTGGAGAAAATAACCCCATCAGGATGAGTCCAATCCACATACAAAACATCCTTCAAATGAAGGATGAACTCAAAAGGATTGAGGGTGTTGTGGAGCACACCAGGATCCAAATTCTGTAACCTTAGAAGCATATAACATGGGAAGTGGTAGCTTTAAACTTGTCCTGACCACCTCCTCCAGAAAATTCACAAAGGCTTTTTGGGTCTGAGATAAAACCTGACCCTGGAGTTCCTCAGTAGTAGATTCCTTAGATGAGGATTCTTCTACATCCCCTACACCTAGAAAATTCTCATCCGCCTCCACTGTAAATAAGTACATAAGACAGGGGTAAAGATTCTGCTTGCGACTAAGGTCCAATTCAGAAAGTATTCCCAAAAGCTGGTGTTGCTAACAAGCATATGGCAGATGGGAATTCCCCCCAAACAGAAAGGAACTGAAAGTTGCTCCAGAGATAACAGAAAGACCAGATAAGTGGAGGAAGTCAAAGCCACATGGAACTAACTGCCCCTATTTGATATATTGCAAGGGGCGATGCATCCAAGTTCATTCCTGACCATTAAAGGCATTTGGGGCCACTCACTCCCTAAATTCCCTGTTCTTTGTCGTTACTGAGTATGGCACGTCAACAGTAACAACAGGACTCATGCTGGGAACCAAAAGTCCAAGTCAGCTGAGAGGGTACTGTGGAAAAATGCACCAGTGTGCTGGTTACCCCAGGAATGACAGCCTTCTATTTTCTGCCAGTGCCTCATCACCTTGACAAGGTAACCACTGCATGGGCCCCTTTAAAGGATAAGTTCAACTTTTTAACAAAAATAATAAATGCACTTTTTTGCGCTGGACCACGAGGGAGCACAGTGTTCCAGGGAATAGGTGGGTTAGGGGTGTATGAGTTTTATCCTCATCCCTAGAGAAAATGAACAGCTGATCCATGCAGTGCAGGCACAGCCCCACTGCATGGTGAAAAAACATTTTTTCTTTTTACCGGAGTTCTACTTTAACACAAAATGTTTTTATCATAGAATGGGAAACAGCATGTGAAATGCAACATACAACATTCTAGTCAATTCCAGTCAGTACCTGTCTAAAGAAGAAAAATAGTGGCATTGTCTATCACAGCAGAACTGTGAGTGGGGCCTTTTACCCTGATTGAATTGAATTTAGTCTATATGAATCATGACATGCCATTTTAGAACACGAGTCAGCTGTCCAGAAGATCTAGGACAGCTGGGGCCGTGCTCTCAAATGATGGTTAGCAACAAGATTACACTTCTCATGTTGCAGGGGGAGAGGGACCACGAATAATGTTCCTCTCTACTAGGATAAGAGCAGTAAAAGAGCAGTAAACGGCTTTCCCATGTACCCAACTAGAGAGAAAAATCTGTATCCTCTTGGCAATGCATTAGTCTGGAGAAACATGTCACTAAAGTGATTTAGCATCTAGACAACACATTGGATACTTGTTTATTTTTGGATACATTATCACAAGTCAGCATGATCCTTGATTGCCTATTCCTGTACAGTTCCTTTCTGCCCTTACTCATCTCCACTACGTGGATCAGCAGTTTACACAAATAAGATTGGCTCATGCTTACAGGTCAGCTCACAGAAGAAGTGACAAGGAGACTGTATTTCTGGCAAGATCAATATGAATTTTCTGCATTTGTCAAAATGCTCTTAACCTGAAAAAAAGAAAAACTAATGCAGCAAGCACACCCAAGAGATAGTGAGCTGCAAACAGGATTTGTCTTGGAATTGATTAAGGAACACAGGATGAGTAGCCAGCCAAAAATATCCCTTCCAGCTTCTAGCATGTGTTAGTTTTATAGAAAAACAGTACATAAGAATAGAACACAAATACAGAGGGATAGGGACCTACCGCTCATGAACTCCAAGAAAAAGGATTTTTTTGTGCTTACCATAAAACAGGTTTTATTTTTCTTTTATTAAAGGACACAGTCAATAATTAGATAATTGGGATGTAGAAAAGTAGTCCAACTAAAGGGTGGGCAGCACAAAACTAAAAAGCTTTGACATGCCTGCCAGGTTGAATGTAAAGTTGTTGGACTCAGAACAAGACTTTTACAGGGGTGAAGGCAATCTTTTGGCCCTGGAATAATGAAAGGTTGGGGGAAAATTTTGGGTCAAAATATTTTCAGAGGCAGCAGAGGTCGGCTAATCTGTGCAGAAACACAGCCAGGTTGGATGGCATGAAGCGGGAAGGAGGAAAAGTGAGAAACTTCAGCTTGTGGCCCGTGAACCCAGCCATTGGAAACACCTTCTGACCAAGTGTCTGTGAAGACCAATAGATGTCACCCAGACGTCTGCTAGTACAACTGATATCTAGGCAATGAGGGTGGAATATGTAGTTTAGTTTGTCACCAAACCTCAGGAAAGATACTGTTGTATTAGAAAAGAGTTAAGAAAGGGGCAACAAAATTAATAAGGGGATAGAGGACCTTGGTTATGAAAATCAACTACAATTAGTCACTCTGAAGAGGCACTTAAGAGGGGATATCCTTAGAATATACAAAAACTGCGATAAACGGTTTACTCTAAGAACCCTAAAAAGGACACA
Organism: Staurois parvus; assembly: GCF_062004578.1. Lineage (NCBI taxonomy): Eukaryota > Metazoa > Chordata > Amphibia > Anura > Ranidae > Staurois > Staurois parvus. The sequence continues at coordinate 14,963,580 of NW_028317813.1, forward strand.
ACACCCTGATTTAAGGTGAGAAGAAAGGAAGTTAACCCAATTGCAAAAAGGGCTCTTTACTGTTAGAGCAGTTAAAGTGTGGGAATCCCTCCCCCAGGAATGGTACTAGGTGAGTGCAAACAACTTAGAAAATGTTTTTTTTTTTTTATCTTGCTTGTCTTCCTCATACATGACTATGGGAAACATTAGATAAAAAAGTCACACACATATTGAGCTGGATGGACCTGTCCAGCATTATATCAAAAGAAAAGGGATTTTTTTTAGGTGCTCAACAAATTTGACACTAATGCCCAGCACACATTATAAGAAAATCGTACGAACATTTTCATACAAGGACCGATTGTCCGATAATTGGATCATTAGTACACAGCTTTCAAGAGCCAATCACATCAATTCGTACGACAATATTCGAAGGGACAAGCGCAAACATTTTTTTCGAACGATAGCAGATTGTACGATTTTTGGTTAATCAGTACAGTAGTCGTCTGAAAATACAATATAAATACAATGCAATACATGACATCACTTTCAAAATTCTTTTCTTTCATAAGAGAATTTTCGTATCTTTAGTAACCTTTTCACTTTTGATGTGAGACTAGCAGGCGAAAAAAAAAAAACATCCGATTGTTCATCAGATATTCTCATCGTGTGTACGGGGCATTAGTGTCAAATTTGTTGAGCACCTAAAAAAAACCCTTTTCTTTTCATATGATGCTCTATATTCACAATATGGGATGTGGTGCTAGCTGCTCTCCAGCCCACCTGAAATAAACATAGAACTGGACAGACCTGTGTCATTTCAGCCTTCTAAACTAACAACTATGAATGCTAACAATGAGAGTTTTTTTAGCCAAGCCTCGGGAGTGCTGCAAATGGCTTACAAGTACAGCAATTATGTTAAACTGCACAATTTTTTTTTAAACTACCGGAGCCCCCTGAATGCATAGCAATTATATTCAAATGGTGTACTTAGCCTTTACAGTAAATCTTTACACAAACTAATGCAGGCCATAGACGGTTCGTTTATCGGCCAATTTTTCGTCTGAAAAAATAATCGGACGATTTTCACACTGTAAGTGGGGCAATGGCATCAGTTGATTTTCGCGGTTCCTCCTCATTTCTTTTATCGGTCATGCTGGAAAATTTGTGAAAAATGGCTGATTTTCGCAATCATTGGTGGCAACAGAACAACCGATGTTTTGTTTTTGGGACGAAAAATCGGCCGATAAACGAACCGTCTATGGTCTGCATAACTCAGCCTCAGCATCTCTTTACAATACATGCCCCGTTCTCATCCGGCGTTTTGGGATCTCAGGCCCCATTCACATCTGGTGTTTTGGGATGTCAGGATAGAATCACTTTGATTCTGCCTGTGATCTCAAACCACACTGCAATAGTGGTAAAATGCACCACCCATGTTCAGGTGCCATTTCATTTTCAATGGCACCTAAAAGTGGTGCGGCTCTGGTGCAACTGTTACACTACAAATCACAGCAAACTGCATTGCACGATGCTTGTTGCCCAAAAATGAGCAGGAGCCTCTTTTGGGTAACGAGCTTTGGTTGATACGGTTTGCTGTGATTTATTGCTCTAAAACTGCGGCACAACAGCACCGCGAATAGGTGCCATTGAAAATGAATGGCACCCAAAACACACTTGGTGCGTTTTGCCATTATATTGCAGTGCAATTTGTGATCACAGGCAGAATTGCAGCGATTCTGTCTTGAGATCCCAAAACACCAGATGTGAACAGGGTATTACACCCCGGTCACATCGGGTGCGATTTACATGCCATGCGACTTGCAAATTGTATACCAAGCAGCACCCTATTGTCACCAATTACAGTGGTCAAATTGGTGCGGTTCCAACTTGGTCAGAGCTGCACTGATTTCTAAAGTAGTACTACTTTTGGTGCGATTTGCATAGAAATCTGTGTCAGATGTCTTGCAAATCACACCTGAAATCAGCATCTCACCCGACTTTGAAATCGTGCGACTTCACTGTAAGTCGCACTATTTCAAAGTCGGGCTTGATATGACCGGGGTGTTAGTGTTAACTAATGTCAGTGTAGTTCATGGATGGCACTACACTGACACCAATGCATGTCATGATTAGTGTTCACAAAACACACTATTTTGTCATTTGTATTTAGGATTCACGTGACTACTCATGCTACTTTTCCCTATAGCGCAGTTATGGTTGGGGGCATGAACTGAAAGGTGCTTCTAAATCACTTTCTTCCCAAATTTTCAACTATATTTCCCACAAGTAAAGGAGGGAGGATCCACACATATTGCACAGTCAGCACTTACTGCAAAGTTACATTAAAGTGGAACTCCAGGAATTTGTTTTCACATTTTCTGGGTCCAAATTAGTTACTTCTAATGCCAGGTATACTAGGACCTGATGGCTTCTGGGTAGTTTTATTTATGCTAGATATTACGATCAACTGTGATCTTCTGCCACTGCAAATACGAGTTCTGATGATAGTACAGTGGGGTGATAGTGTCCTCCACTCTCCCCTAACTGCCCCTTGTCCATTTACAAAACCTTTTGGGGGAAAGTTACGGAGGCTGGAGCAGACAGAATCAAGAGCAACTGTGAATGGCAGCCAATCAGCTTCCAGCCATTTTTTTCAACACTTAAAGGATAAGTTAACCTTTTGGACAAATAATAAATGTACATTGTTTTGCAGGTAAAAAAAAACGTGCATTTATTATTTTTGTCCAAAGGAACTTGGAAAGCATTAGTGTCATGAAGGTCTCCTGCAGATCTGTCAGTAGATATGCTTGCCGTACGGGATGTACCGTCAAGATATACTGACAGGAAGCTTCAATGAACTACCACGGCACTCCACAGTGCCATGGTAGTTCACTGAAAACTACAAGCCAACAGTCTCTAAGGCTGTCAGGACTCATAGGCACTCATTCACAGAACTGTGAATCAGTGACACGGCCGTATGGGCGGTAGCCTGCACGGTCACCCGGTTCTCAAATATGACAGATAGTACGGGGAAATGTTTCTCCGTACTATCTGTCAGAGGGAGAGGGGGGTGGCAGGCTTGGCTGAAGATATGGGAACATGTTACACGTTCCACCATAAAAATGGGTGGAACATGTAACATGATCCAAAGGTGTACTTACCTTTTAACAGAACAAGCTGAAGTTGGAAGCTGATTGGTTGTCATGCAAAGTTGCACCAAATTCTGCCTGCTCCAGCCTTAGCAAAGGGGAGAAGAGGAATGGGTAAAGGAGAGGACTGCCCCTTGTCCTTGAATGCAACTAAAAACTATCTGGACTGAGGATACCCAGCATTAGAGGTATCATTTTCATTTTAAAATGGAACTTAAACTGATTGTAAGGTTTTTTTTTTGACAAACATGTTATAGTAATATAGTTTTGCACAGAGCGGCACCGAACCTCTTCTTCTGGGGGCCCCCACTGGTGCTGTCCGCTCCTCCTCTTCTGTGTCTGCCTCCCTAGCAAGCTGCTTGCAATGGGACAGACATGCGAGCTCAATCCTGAGTTGGGCTGCGTATATCTATTGACACACACCGCATGGCCCAGATGCCTCATTACATGATTTGACTGACAGTGGCAGGAGCCAATAGTTTCCACTGTTGCCTAAATGTCTAGGAAGGAGAGAGAGTAACAGCGCACAGCACTGGATCGTGATCGGGCTCAGGTAAGTATTTAGAGGGGAAAGCTGACAAAGTTTTTTTTACCTTAATGCAGGAAATGCATTAAGGTTAAAAAAAAAACCTTAAGCCTTTACAAAAACTTTAGGGAGTTTTACTTCCTTTTCTTTCAATGGATCCTGTCCCTTGCTGACATCTTCTCTTGGGTGCTGGCCTTCAGCCACCTTCATTGGCCAGTTTGGGATGATGTCAGTACTGTGGAGGAGGCAGTCATTCCCACACACGGACAGAGCCAGCAGTATATGCTTAACTCTGCATGTGGGGCTCAGTTTACATTGCCGTAAAAGATAGCAAGCAGGCAGGTAGGTGTATTTTATTGCAGAGAAGACACTGCATGTCACTTCTACAATACAAAGCCTGTCTGTTTGCGTTTTAGTTCTACTTTAAGGACCCGTCCACATCACTTGTGGTGTGGGAAACACGTGTTCCACAATACTGCAGTACCATGCGGTTTAGTGCACATTTCTGCACATTTGGCAGCTACTGAAATAAATGGGATGTCAAAAATGCACAAATGTGAATGTTATGGTGTAAACTGGCCCTAAGCCCAGGGTTCACATATGTGTGGGCTGGTTTTTACAGTGCAATTTCTGCACCGTCCAGTTTGTCTTTGTTACTGTTTAGGTGCAATTCTTAAAACCTATGACACTGGAAATCACACCTGACCCTTTTGGAAATGGCTCTGCGGATGGTCCGCACATACTGTATATGAACCGGCTCCATAGAAAAGGCTGCACGTTCATGTCATGTGGTTCAAAAGACATCTAATTCACATATATGTGAATTGGGGCTTATTCTTTTATTGTAACCAGTAAAAAGTGGTTCTAAAGGCAGAAGGTTTTTTTTTTTTTTTTTTTTTAACCTTAGAATGCATTTAAGGATAAGTTCACCTTCTATAACATGTTAGATCCTGAATACGGATGTAACATGTTAAGAATGCACTGGCCCCTGCTTTGACAGCTAGCGGGGATCTTTTTCCCCTTTACTAGCTGTCACATTTTTTTTCTTTTAAACGCAGCCTTGTGAGGCTCTGGCACTCATTCACTGTGTTCTGGGAATGAGCAACTACAAGTCTTGACAGCCTTAGCAGCAGTCAGCTTGTAGTTCTCAATGAACTACCTCGGTGCTGTGGAGTGCCATAGCAGTTCACAGAGTCTTCCTGTTAGTATATCTGCTTGCCCGTAAACCACATACGAGCAAGCAGATATACTGACAGATCTGCAGGTGCAATAGTTTACAGGCTCCTGCAACAAAAAATAAAATGCACGCTTTTACCTGCAAAAAAAAGTGAATTTATTATTTTTTGTATAAAGGTGAAGTTATCCTTTGGGTAAAAAAAATTCTGCATGCAGCTCCCTACCCCACTTATGCTTACCTGAGCCCAATCTTGATCCAGCACTGTGTGAGAGAGCAGCGGCTTTCTACTCTTTCCCTCCTCATTGGCTCAGACAGCAGCGAGAGCCACTGGCTTCTGTTAACCACAACCAGTGAGGAGGTAGCAGGGCCAAGCCATGCTGTTTGTGTCGATGGACGAACAGCTGGCTGGCTGTGGAGTGAGCATAGTAGGTGAAGGGGGGAGGGGGGCAGTCCAGAAGCGTTAGACCCGAAAGAGGAGGATCGGGGCTACTCTATGCAAAATTACTGGAGAGAGAAGGTAAGTATGACATGTTTGTGTGCAATTCCCACTTCAGCCCCGCCCCCTTCTACTCACCTGAATCCAATCACAATCCAGCAATGTGCATGAGAGCAGAAGCTCCCCAGGGTCTCTCCCACATTGGTTCCCGCTGCTGCCAATCACAGCCAGTGAGGAGGGAGTGGGGGGTGCTCTGTGTATCCCATAGATACACAGGACGACTCAGGAGCAAGCACAAACAGGAGTATGCCCACAGCAAGCAGCTTGCTCTGGGGACACTCAGCAGGGGCCTCACTAAAGGAGAATCAGAAACTGAGGAATGCACAGAGCAGTTAAGTATAACATGGTTGTTATAAAAAAAATCTGAACTTTTACAATCACTTTAAGCCGACTGTTGGATTTAAGGCAGCAGAGAATCCTGTGACTGACCCTCTTCTGTTAACAGGTCACGTTACAGGCAGTTTAATCAGCAACAGAAATGTTCTTAGTGGAGGAGAAGGTGCATCATCTTTAGTGCAGCTGAGCCAGGAGAGCAGAAGCTGTTAACCTTTGGAGCAATTGTGTTCCACATCAGGAAGAGGACAGGCCAGCCCTGTGAAGATTTCTATAGACTTCAGCATCCTACAAATTTATCATGACAGGTAAGTGGCGTGACTAAAGTGGCTGTAGAGAAGAAAAGTGTTTTTGGCTAAGCTTCACCTTTAAAGTGAAGTAAAGCCGGTGTTGTAGTTGGCGTCCTCCCTTCCAGTTTGTTGTTCTACAACTAAGGGATGTAGTAGTAGCAGGGTGGAGCATCACATCACGTTGCCATGCTACACGGCAGCCTCCGGAACATCCACACAGTGGGAATGCTGCAGCTCCAGGATTGTTCTGTGACGGCTATGTATTTTTTAACCACTGTGAGTGCATTCATTTATTCTTAACCCCTTCATGCCGAGCATACGCAAATATGCAGCCTCTCGGCAGCTGGGCCTTGACACTGAGCTGCCGCATATTTGCATATTGTTTGTAAACAAACACATGCTGAGAGCGCGTCCCCTGTGCGCTCCCAGCACATGTATTGGTGTCCCACAAAAAGGTCCTGATCTCTTTTTGTGATCGGGACCTTTTCTGATCATGTGACTGCCAATTACGGCAGTCACATGACCCTAAATCCCGCCTAGCCTCGGAAAACTCTTAAAGGGCCAGGAGGCGCTGGCGCAAAGGGGTTCCTAAATGTTAACGTTTTGGGCATGCTACACTATTAGTGTTTATTCCTTGCATGATTTACAGGTGGAAACACGGAGTTGGAGCAGAGGCAAGGGCAGAATCATCTCTGCACTACAAACCAGACATTTGTTTGGGGTTAAGTTGGCTTTTTTGATATAAATGCTCTGGTAAGAGCTCTTGCATGTCTATCGTTTTCACCAGGACTTTAGAGGTATCATCTGCCTCCTTTCTTCATTCACTGAATGTGGGGTTTTCTCTTTTGATGAATTGGGGTCACTCATTGGAAATGTTTTTTGGAGCACAGACCTTTATTTATTTTATAATTGATGGACTTTAACACTTTTGTTGTATATTACTTTGAGGGGTTGTATCCATTCCTGTATTAGTTGCTTTTTATGTATTATTCAATCTGAGAGCAAAGATTTATTCTGAATTTAGTAGTAGTAGACCCTGAAGAGGACTGATTCTTCACAATCCACACGTCCACTTCCGTATTGTAGTATTCAGCACCTTCCCCTCCCCCAGCACCAGAGTACACCTAATCCTGACCAGCTGATCACCTACACATTGCACGAGCCAACGTCTGTATAACAGTGGGAGGTAGGTCACACTAATAAGAGGCGAGCATGCTCACACATAGCCACCACAGTGCTCCTCCAGAACACCAGTGTGCCGGGTACTGGGCACACTGCACAGCTCGCCCGTCCTCCCCCCACACACACCAGGCTCACCATTACAGACTACACACAAAGCCTCTCAGTGCTTTTCTGTTGGTTCGGCCATACCTTCAGCTTGAGAATATCTACAGTATCCGCCATGTTTCTTACACGCCTCCGTAGCCACACTCCCAGCAACCGTAACTATTGGCCCGTCGCACACGTGACGTCACGTCCACAACAAAGCGCGGGAGTTTCCACCACGTTTCTGGTTTCCGAAACCACCAGAAAATCCGCCAGCGCCTCCGCCGCCTTTCCCACCACGTAGAACTCTACGACTCAATTGACTAAAACCAGAGCTCACCTATCGCTACACAACACTCGTTTCTCAACGTCCCGGTCACCTGACCAGGAAGTGTTTTTCATTGGTTAACCACGTTGTACGGTAGTGAGTCTGAGCCAAACAGAGAAAAGGGTAGGAAGGACACGGGAACCAATCAGAGTTCAGCGCACGATAAATACGTCAAATCCTCGTCGCCATCTTTGTTAGGGTCAGGAACCTCATTGGGATTGCAGTAATAGGGCTGGGTGCCATGTTACGTGCGGAATGTCGTCACTTGTGATCCGCCCTGGACCTTTGGTAGCGGAAGTGGCGGCGTTTCCTGGAGACCGGTGACAGGCGGAGGCCCTAGCTACAGGTAAACGGTGTTGGTGGGTGATGTTGTAGGTGTTCTGTAGAGTGTGGTGTCTGGTATTACTCTGTATAAGAGGCCCATAGTGCAAAGGGTTGTTTCCTGCGACTGGCCACCCTCAATGTTTCCATTGCAGAGAAGGCGCCGGGCCTCTATCACGGGGCCTCCTAGGATGTCCTTTGTTTAATGTTAACCCCCAGGTACATCTACAGAGTACACACTGACTCCGCTCTGTGTTTACCAATAGATCATGACGTACAGCTGAACTCCAGAAAGATAGAACATGCACAGAATGGTCCAGCTCTGAATCGTACATGTATGGGATTCATACAACCTGGATTTGACTTGAGTCTCTCCTCATTGGCTTACCTTTACATAGGCTATCCCCGCTCCAGTCCATCATGAATACTGCTGCCAGGCTCATTCACCTTACCAACTGTTCAGTGTCTGCTACCCCCATCTGCCAATCCCTCCACTGGCTTCCACTCGCCCAACGAATACAATTCAAAATACTAACTTACAAAGCCATCCACAACTCTGCCCCCAGCTACATCACTGACCTGGTCTCAAAATAACCAAACCGCTCTCTTCGATCCTCTCAAGAGCTTCTGCTCTCTAGTTCCCATGTCACCTCCTCCCATTCTTGCCTCCACGACTTCTCTTGAGCATCTCCCATCCTATGAAACTCCCTACCCCAATCTGTCTGGCTATCTCCTAATCTATCCACCTTTAGACAATCCCTGATAACCTTTCTCTTTAAAGAAGCCTATCCTGCTTCTACCTAGTAAACTGCCATTTATTTCCTTTATCAGCTCACCCCTCCACAGCTATTACCTTTTGTATCACTCAACCCTTCCTCCTAGATTGTAAGCTCTAATGAGCCGGGCCCTCTGTTTCCTCTTGTACCAAATTGTATTGTAACTGTAATGTCTACCTTCATTTTGTAAAGAGCTGCACAAACTGTTGGCGCTATATAAATCCTGTAGAATAATAATGTCCCTCTCATGTGGCCCCCTGTACAGCAGCACTCAGACTGGGGGTGGGAGAGAAGCAGGCCTAGGAGTCAATCAGGTGTGCTGCATGCAAATATAGTGACAAGGGGCAGGCTGACAGGAGGAGAAATCAGGAGGAGCTCACCAGTTTGCTTCACTGTCCAATCATCAGGCCTGCATACATTTAACTACTTTAACCAAAGGCCAATTCTAACACTTCTCACATGCATGTAAAAAAGCAGCATTTTATGTAAGAAAATTACTTAGAAACCCCAAACATTATATATGTTTGTTCAAAGCAGAGACCCGAAGGACTAAAATGGTGGTTGTTGCAATTTTGTTATGTTTCAAGATATTCGTACAGCCATTGTTAAAATTGTACATTTTTAGGAAAAACATTGTTTAATGAATTTTAGAGCACACAAACACGATACAATAACTAATTGTTTGGTTAAATATAAAAGATGATGTTACACCAAATAGATACCAAACATCATGCTGTAAAATTGAATATCCCCCATGGAATGACGATCTAGATAGGCAATGCTGTAAAAGCCTTTATAGGTTGGCAGTTTAGAGGTACACGGGAGGCCTGGTGCTACAATTATTGCTCTCACCCTAGCATTTGCAGTGATACCTCACATGTTTACATCAGCGTTCACATTTGCATGAGGGAACAGGAGTGCTTTAATTTTTATTATTTATTTTATTTAAAACTTTTTTTTTTACACTATCCCTTTATTTTTTTTTTATCAACTTTATTGCTATCACTAGAAATGAATAACATCCCTTGTGATAGTAATACAATTGACAGGTTCTCTTTATGGAGAGATTTGAGGTCTTTTAGACCCCAGATCTGTTTTCTGCTCTGAAAGTATCTGATCAAACTGAGATTGATTTGATCAAATGCTTTACAAGCCACTAACAGCTTGTAAAAATCAAACTGAAACCAGAAGTGATGAAGTACTCGTCGCTTCCAGTTTCTTACATCACATAGGGGAGGCGGGTATAGATGTACCTTAAGCTGGCCATATGTGGGTCGAATTATGAAAGAATTTTCATTTCGAAAATCTTTTCTAAAAATTTTCGTTCAAATTTCGCACCATTAGTGGGCCACAGCAACGGCCGGTTTTCAAGCAACCATGGAATTTGTGTGATCGGGCACGTTGGAAATTTTTTTAAAAACTAACTAATTTCTAATAAATGATGGGAGAAACCTGCAAGAAATGTAATTAAAAAAGAAATGAGCTGTGGCCTGGAAAGAGAAGAAAATTCTTGGCCACGAAAATTTTCTGTAGCAATATGAAGTGAAATTGAAAGCTAGGTTGGTCATATTTTGAAATCAATGGTGGCATTATCGGATTACAGAAAAAAAATTCTGATTTTCTAAAGACAATTCGTTCAGAATTTGACCCATGTATGTCCTGCATTACTCTCTGCTCAGTCCAAGAAAATACCAAGCAGCGCCAGTTCTGAGCACCTCAATTGGATGGGGGAGCCTGGTAAAGGCAGCAGGGCGCCCTGTAGAAGTGATTGAGCAACTGTAAAGCCACTCCAATCAATTCAACATGAAAGTCATCACCAGCTGAAAAGTTTGATACCGGAATGATGCCTGCATGTGGAGGCATCTTCCTGATATACCACTTCAACCGGAGGATGTAAGAGTACTTCTTAAGGGGTTGAAGTGGTTAACTACTTGCCAACCGCGCTATAGCCAAATAACGGCTACAGCGCGGTTGTCCATTTCTGGCAGGGCGTCATATGACGTCCTCCCACGCGTCCTTAGTGGCACACACTCCGCACGTACAATGACACAGCAGATCACCGAGTAAATACAGTTGCCGGTAATCGGTTGCACTTTCCTCATGCTGCCACAGTGTGAGGAAAGTACTGCCGATAACTGGCAAATGACACAGAGGACATCTGCACTGATCATCAGGGTACTGCTGATCAGTGCCCAGGAGTGCCGCCTATCAGTGCTGCCTGTCAGTGCAGCCTCATCAACGCACATCAGTGAAGGAGAAAAATTACCTGTTTACAAATTTTATAATAGAAACAAAACTTTTTTTTTTTTTCTTCAAATTTTTTGCTATTTTTTGTCTATTATGCAAAAAAGAAAACACCCAGTGGTAATTAAATACGACCAAAATAAAGCTCTATTTGTGTGGAAAAAAATGATAAAAATTTCATATAGGTACAATGTTGCATGACCGGTCAATTGTCATTCAAAGTGCTACAGCAATGAAAGCTGAAAATTGGCCTGCGCACGAAGGGGGTACAAGTGCCCAATGGGTAAGTGGTTAAACAGACCTTGTATTAAAGTGCAGGTCTGGTTCATTACATTACCCTTCTCCACCGTATACAATTTGCAGCATTAAAGCTTTAACAAATACCATACCCCTGGCTTCCTCACACAACACCGATAAGAAGGTGATGCCATAATTCTTCCAGCAAGATCCTGGGAATGCTTAGAATCCCAAATCTCACATGAAGATGTATTTGCTCTGTGCTGAATCATCTTGCTGGGACCTTATAGTATAAAGTTGACTTGAGAGTGGAACTTTTTTTTTTTTTTTAAATAAGTGATTGTGAGCAGGCAGGCTTTTTATTTCAGAAGAGACACGATACGCCATTAAATAATTTTATGTTTTATGTCAGTTTGTTTTTATAGCATGTACACTGACTCTTGGGAATAGGCACCCCAAAAACCCCAGTGAGGCTCTGTTAAAGTGTACTTAAACAAAAGAAAAGTAATATATTACTTGTCAATCATTGGATGTGATGCCTGCATTTAGTTTTCTTTTTTTTAGGCTTTTACTCCTTTATTTTCACCTGTTGATCAGCCAGATACACAACTCCTATCTTTGGAGGAGCAACATATCCACTTTGGACAGCAGCATTGCCAATCAATGGAGAGGGTAGTGTTAGATGGACTAGTAGATTTAGGCAGACTTTACATAAGTGACTAACAATGTAAAGCTGGACTCCATCTAACACTTATTAAGCTGTTTTAGCAATAGTTTTTTTTTTTTTTTTTACATACAAAGCCATCCACAACATCACCCCCAAATACATCACCAACCTCATCTGCAGATATTGTTCAAAGCATCCACTCTGTTCCTCCTAAGACCTCCTGCTCGTCAGTTCCCTTGTTACCTCCTCCTACACTTGCCTCCAGGACTTCTCAAGAGCCTATCCCATCCTCTGGAATTCCCTGCCCCAGTATATGTCCGGTCAGCTTCTACCCTGTCCACCATTAGGCGATCCTTGAAAACTCTATTCAGGGAATTCTACCCCACCTCTACCTAAGAACTGTACTTGAGTCACCTCCATCAGATCATCCCCCACAGCTATTACCTTTTGTACCACCTCCCCCTCCCTTTAGATTGTAAGTTCCATGGGCAGGGTCCTCCTATTCCTTCTGTATTGTAATTGTACTGTCCCCCTTTATATTGTAAAGCTCTGCGTAAATTGTTGGCACTATAAAAATCCTGAATAATAATAATAATAACCTTTTTGGATAAAGGTTTTATAAAACTATAAAAGCTGACAATTGTAAGTACCCCTGTCACTGTTAAATGATTTGTCTCAAGTCTGTAAATACCACCTTTGCTGGACAGCTTGGTCTCTTAAAGGTAGTTGAAAAACAACAGACTTACTGGCCAGATCACCAGGTAATACACTGCTACGGCGGAAAAACAAAGATTGCTCTGTTAATGCTACTGGCAAACAGTATCATATATGTCATTTTTTTATTTTGACCATAGTTAAAATCTAAATCTGAAACCCAGTTGTGCCCCTTAATGTTCCTTTTCACTGTGGCTAAACAGGTGCTTACCAAATTGTAGTGGTCTTCCATCCCTAAGATCACACAGGTGAAACACAAAATGACCTAAAGGAAAAAATGGCTGGGATCCTCAAGGGCTAAATGCATTCTAATGTGTCTGGACTCCTTGGGTTGAACATTATTTAATAAGCAACTTTGATTGCTCCTTATTGGCTCTCTAATGTATTTAGCCATCCATCAAGAAAATCAATGAGCGCCGCCACTCTTAACCAGGGTGGATTTGATTTAAATCACTAGTCAGTAAGGCTTGATTTAAATCCTAGTTTTCTACATAAAGACTAATTCTTGCTGGTATAACTTTAATATGCAAGTAGATGAAGATTTTTAGAATAACAACTTTTCATATTCGTTTTTTTATCCCCAGTTTAATATATTTGGACAACTTTTCTGTTGTACTTAGGAAGGAGAAAAATAATAATTACCTTAATAACAATTTAAATAGATTTATTCAACTGAAACAATACCATTCCAGCATATGTTATTTGCTTAAACATCCATGTTTGTTAACTAATTTGGCTAAACAAAATATATATATTTTATGAAACTTAGACTGTCAGCCCCTTCCTCCTCACACTTAGTTTCACTTTCTTCTTGAGCAGATCTATTCCACTCCAAACAATCAGAAAAATATTGTTTCTATTCTATTCACTGAACTTCTTGAAACTTAGCACTGAAGGGTTTGATTCTGTATTCATAGGTTTGTAGAAGTTAGGATTAAGGTCTTTTTCTTAACTCTGTTCATGTTATAACATTTTTGCTGTGAAGAAGAGGCTTGAGATCTCCGCTGAGTCAAATTCAGTTTTGAGAACTGCAAAAGTAAACCAAGCATCTGTGATGATATCTTGTAGGCAGAGAAACTGCCAAATAATCTTACAAAAACCTCTGGAAGAGCATGACATTGTGAATGGATTCATGGAATTTATTTACCAAAAAAATTAAACATATACAGCCTTATTCTACATAATTAAAAAACTAATCTTTATTTCATGATGGAATAACCTTTGGATGGTAATATATTTTCCTCAAAAAGCATTTTATTTAAAAAAAAATCCGATTTTAAATAAAAAAAATCCAATTTAAATTAAAAAAAAATCGATTTTTTTTTTTTTTTTTTTTTTTTTTTTTTTTTATCATTGATTTTTATCCACCCTGCTCTTAATTATACTTTGCCTTTAGTTATACTTAAAATTGTGAGGGAAGGATCAGTTTCTACCCTAAATTTCTATTGTGCCAAAATATCTTGTGTGACCAGTCTTGTTGCCTTTTTCCATGAGGATAGACAATACACTCAACATTTTTCCTCAGGTTAAGAGCCACTGTCATAATTGTGTTTCAGGCCAATGTCTGACTAGCGATCCTTTACACCAACTGGATCTCTAAGTAGACAAATGATCTGTTTCTACACAGTTACTTTCTTGCTGACTGTAATGCTACATAGTTTCCCTCACCAGTCAGAGCAGCAGTGTGGCACCTTGCTGGCCCAGCTGTAGGGACAGGTGAGTGATCTCTGAGTAGCTCTGTGGTTGGCCAGTTGTCTCCAGCCTCTGGATCATTAAAGTGCCATAGACTGGATGCTTTGATTGTTTCAAAAGAAAGATGACTTTGCCTATGTGATCTGCTCCTCTATGGTCAACCTTACAAAGAGAAGTAATTGTTTCCTACAGGTCACATCCTTGGGAGTTCCTATTTGGAGCATGTTGGGTGATCTGAGTTTTCTAGCTCAGCACTAGTGTCTCCCCCAGGTAGAGGAGAACAGTGACTGAAAGAGAATTTTAAAGAATATGTTCATCTTTGTGCAATAAATAAATGCATGTTTTTGCAACAAAAAAAAGTGCATTTTTTTCTCAGGAGCCTGCAGGGCATTGCACCCACAGTCAGTGGATGATGGTGCAATGTCAGGCTCCTGCAGACATCTGTCTGTATATCTATAGGGACAGATAGTTGCTGAGCTGCAGGAAGTGTGAATGGACTAAAAAGGGTGCTGATCAGCATATTCAGAATGTACACCTCACATCAGAAAATCACCTCCTCTTGAGAACAGTGATACCAGAGATAAGTACCAATGAATGTATATCGCCAAACAAAGGTAGTCGGTTATCGCCACAACTGCATCATTGTTATTTATTATACAGTATCAAAGTGTCCCATTTGACTGCACAGTGCATTCATTACTATTTGTGGGCATTTAGGTGTGTATTTTACAACTCCCACTACATATTGGACTTATTTCTGCTTTTATATGTGTTTGTAAGGATATATAACAAGTTCAAATAACCCTTTTGTCTTTCAGAATGAATGTTGGGGTGGCTCATAGTGAAGTGAACCCCAACACACGGGTGTTGAACAGTCGAGGAATATGGCTGGCTTACATTATTCTCGTGGGTTTTCTTCACATAATCCTCCTAAGCTTTCCCTTCTTCAGTGTTCCTGTTGTCTGGACCCTGACTAATGTCATTCACAACCTTGTAAGTTATTACTTTTAAATGTACTTTATCATTTTTAATATATAGAAGTACATTTGGGGTAAACTCTGTATTTTTTTTCTTTTTGTTTTGATTTTGAGCCTTTCTGCAATTTAAAGTTTTTATCTCTAATAAGGTTTTTTTTTTTTTATAGATCGAGAAGGCAACAGTTAGGTTTTATTGTAATATTTGGGAAAAACTATACTGAGGTTAAAAAAAAAAGCCTTTCAGTGCTTAGGAATGTTGTGGCAATGGCAGTGTTGGAATGTTGCCCCTCTTGTTGGGGTCCCTTTCCTACCAATGTATAAGCCAATAAAAAAACAAAAATGTTTTCATTTGGGTCCCTTTAGCTGGCTAGTGGAGCTGGGTGCTGAGTTATTTGTTTTTCAGTTAGTAAAACTATAATCAGAATATTTGTTTATGCCTGCCCATGTCCACATTTCTTGGTACATTTGTAATCTTTTCTTGTAAATTTTTCTGACAGGTTATGTACCTGTTTCTGCACACGGTGAAGGGGACTCCATTTGAAACCCCTGACCAGGGCAAAGCACGACTTCTCACTCACTGGGAGCAAATGGATTATGGAATCCAGTTTACATCTTCTCGCAAGTTCCTCACCATAACCCCAATTGTTTTGTAAGTCATTGTTTTTGTGCTGTTTATGCTACTCTACAGTCAGTAGGGGAAAAAATGTTAGCAGGCCAGAAAGGACATATGGAGTCTCTTCTGCTAAACAACTATAATTACTAACTTTTTTTTTTTTAAAGGTATGTATAGTTTTGTTTTAGTTGATCTTCCTGTCGTAATGCCTCACCTTTAGCCCTCCGATTACTTCTAATAACTTCTGGATAAAACCACGAAAGAGTAGATTAGCATTTAGCACATGGTTGATTGTGACCAGCAAAGGTGTGCATGTTTTGGGCATATCAGAGTAGGGATTGTCAGACTGTAAAGTATGCACAGCAGTACATAGCACTTGCATTCTAGAATGTGGGGTGTAAGTTTCACGGTGGGTAACAACTAAAAAAAAAAAATCAGGTTTCCTAAGTGAATAAAAGATTGCTGCTTCAGTTTTACCTGCCCCTATTGAGTATAGTAATAATGGTAGATCTATAAACATGTTGCAGTCCTTGCTGTACTGGATAGGTTGGCAAAGTAACATTTCAATTAAAGCAGTTGTAAACCTCAGACATGAAATATAAACAAAGCATATCTCTATATGTACTTGTCTCAATTAAGAGAATTGTGTGTCATTTCTGTCTGCTGTTTTGTTTCATTGCTATCATAATGAATCGCTTCTGACACGTTTTCCTGCACAAAGAGAAATGCTCCTTTTCACGCAAACGGACCAATCGAGTCCACTTGTCCATTTTTCAGGCATACCCAATCGGACCCCTCATTCTTCTCTTTGGAGCAGTAGATGTAAATGGACTTGTGTCCATTTACACCTGCTTGTCTCCAGTCTGATCCAGCCAAAACAAACAGGAGCGATCAATTCCCCTGCATTTGATAGGATCGGAGGGCAGGCTGGTGTAAAATGACAGCCAGTCTGTTCCCATCCGACTGTCCATAGAGAAGAGCGGGCTGTGTCTGTGAAGGAGCCTGCTTCTCATGTGCTGAGCTGGAAGACTCCTGAGATTAGTTGCTGGAAAGTCCAACTCTGGATTTTACCATTGTTGCTAAGTGTCTGTTTACACTGCCTGTTTATGCAAGATGCAATTTCATGTCATAACACAAACTGCATGGTGTGTGGTAAAAAGTGAATTAAAACATGTTTTATGCATTTCCAGTTTACTCAGTAGAACCATAAAGTGGAATTCAAGGCTAGAACTGAACTTAAAACTGCTCCCACTGCCCCCTATACTAACTACGCTGTAGAAGAAATATCTGCATAATTACTTATTTCCAGGGCACCCTGGTCAACTTCCAGCAGCTGGCTTCAGGGCAAAGAAGGGACAGCTGACAACAGATGCCCCATGGTAAGCATATGGGTGACGCCACTGTCCAGGCATTCCATCAGTTATATGTTCTCTCTCCTCTGCCCTGAAGCCAGCCCCTGGGGAGATCACATGACCTGACTGGAGCATCCTCAGAATAGGTAAGTATATGCATCTTCCTTTTACAGGGTAGTTAATATAGGTGTTAGAAGGGGGAGGGGGCAGTTTTACGCTTAGTTCCAGCCTTGAATTACAATTTTATAAGGCAAAAATAGCATTTAATGGTCCTGAATGAAACTCTAATCAGTTGCAGGCACTGTTTGGGTATTCCACTAGCTCTGGCTGTCAGAATACAGTAGACTGACAGGAATTTGGGTCGAGGGTTGTGTGGAAGGAGGACTCTGTTAGTTTTATTCAGGCCACAGGCTGAACAAAAGAAATCTGTTAGTGTATAGGCAGGTTTAAGTGTTACTAAACCCACGACAGTAAAATCAGTCTGTGTATGCAGTAAAACATGCTTGTCGCAAACGTGCGCGCCAGAGCCTGACACAGTCCGCCATTTTGTTAAGAGTAGCCATGTTATTCCCTCATTCTCCTTCCCCCCCCCCCCCCCCCCTCCCTCCCTTCCTGAGAGGCACAGTGACAGATGTGTGTGTTAAGTGTCACAGGCCAGATCCCCGCAGGGAGCCACGTGGTGAGGCACTGTCCAAAGAACCTGTGTAATTTCACACCTCGTAAAAAGAAAACTGAGCCATCCCAGGAGTTCAAGGCATTCCCAAGAAGCCCACACCAGCTAACATTTTTAAAAGATCCATTTTTCCCCTATGTCTCATATCTTGGAATATGAGAGACATACATAAAAGCCGAACATATCGGATGGACGATGAGCAGGCGAACAGTTGGATGGGTCACTCGCCTTATCTCGGGCGCACGGGAAAGCAGAGAAATAGATGTCACGAACCGTGTAGCATACAACTTAATAATTCCTATCTGGTCAATCCTCAGAATTGTCTGCATAATAATCTACCCGCGGGTGGGAGGTCCCTGGTGCAGATGGAAGGTTATGGACCAGAATATGAGTTATGAAAGATGTTGGCTCCAGTTTAGGGCTCCGCCTGACGATTCCTCCCTAAACAGGGGATTGGTCCTCTACTTCAGAGCGACCCCCTGCTGGGAAACTTAAACAGGCTGTCAAGCCTAAGAGAAGTTAAGTTGAAGATATCTCCCATTTTAACATCAATATACCACCTTGGGAGACCTGTGCCTTTCCCTCTGAAACGTGATCTGTTTACATCCAAGGCTTAATGGCAAGTAACTTAACCCTTTAACTTCTCCGTTATCTCTTTGCTGTGCGGTTTTCTGTATATGTGTATATCTTAGTTACATCTTCTCTGTAAATATTTTTATTGCACCTGTTTGACCCTTTTAGTAATAAATCTCTTTCTGAAAGTGTTTGAACTGTTTTTCTATAGCTCTTAATTGCAATTTACGAATCCCTGCCTTTAAAGAGACGCTACTGTTTGTTTTAACCCTCTGTATAACAGGCATGTATTATGACCGGGTTATGCAGTCGATTATATCAACCATTACAGTGTTATAGCTGAACGTTGAGTTTCCTCTCTGAATAAAAATGAGGTGGTGGCAGTGTGAATGGTAATTGCCTAATTAACCTGACCCTGTAACAATCAATCCAGGCTGCTGGCACGTCGGTCTGTATCCATTAGCTGGAAAATCGTTGTGCAGGGTACAGCTGGGTGTGGCATTGTTACGCACATCACATCGCGGTTTTAGGTCAGCTAGCCCTTCGGTCACGAGTTTTGGTGAGAAGATCTGGGATCTGACGCCGTGATCGTGACATAATAGACATTGCGGTCGTGGGATCGTCGTATGTTGGTGGCGGCAATTTTGCGATCCGTGACAATACTCACTGTAGAACCAAAGGGGTTAATCCTCTGCATTGTGTAAAAGGTTGTTTGATCCCATCTTCTTTGATCTTCTGCTGTTCCCAATCCATCTGCTGATAGTACAGAGCTCTAGGAGATGCTCTGCACATGCTCAGTTTAGTGTGTATGGCTACAGGGGGTTTTTTTTCCCTTTGGGAGGGTGCATGTGATTAGTACAGAGCCAATCATCACCGTCCAGACAGAGGGCCAGGGGTCATGCAGCCTCATAGGACAGTCAGGAGAATGAAAACTCCTACAAGATTAACCAGTACTCGCCCTCACACTGATAGAAATCAAAAGACTGCTGATGAGAATAGTTATTTAGCAGTTTATATTTACTATAATAATAATTGCATTTCTATGTACTGTGGGCAACCAGATATAGTGAGTGCAGGGTCCTGGCTTTATTAACACTTTGCGTCATTTCTCCTAAGTACAAATCTTATTTCCCAGAAGTCAATTGTGACCTCAAATAACCCAATTAACGCCTTATATCCAGTGAAAACATACCCATATAAAGGTTGCTAAGCCGTTCATACAGTATAACTGACTCATGCAACTCCTGTTTTTTTTGTTTTTTTTTTCCAGATATCTCCTTGCAAGTTTTTATACCAAATATGATGCAGTCCATTTCCTTATCAACACTTTGTCATTGATCAGCGTCCTCCTTCCAAAACTTCCGCAGTTTCATGGTGTCAGGATATTTGGGATAAACAAATACTGAAGAGGACTTGAGATCCAGATATCTGCCCTCTGCCGATCAGATAAGACCTGGTCTGCTCTGCAGAGTTTGCTGGGAAAGTTGATATTTATTCTTGTGCTGAAGATAACTGGCTGTGTTACCTGGTGTGCAAAGCAACTCTTCTTTTATGCAGTTGTCTTTTCTAACAGTGGTCTCATTGAAAATGGGCAGATGGATAACTTATCTGATGTGGCATGTCAAAACCCCAATACATCTTGGACAATGCCTTTTGTGCTTTAAAATCATTTAATTGATTTAGTTCAATCAGTCATAACATGTTTTTACTGACAGATGAAAAATGTACAGTGATAATCACCAGCTGTGCTCAAAAGGGTTATAAAGGAAGGAGAATATGCTTCTTTAATAGTGATCAGGGTAGTGTCTTTTTCCAGCTACTGTGAAAGATTGATGTTAGCCTTTATTGATTCTGCAGTAACTATTTCAGCATCTGTTTAAATGTACAATCCAGTCAATAGTGAATTTAAATTCCTGAATTTTGATTTTATTCAGATGTCACTGGATACCAGCTTGCTATTGAAAAGTGAAGGGGCTGCTGGTAATGTGGTGTTCTGGGCCTAGTTCTTTTTTTTTTTTTTTTTTAATTAAGTAGGTTAAACCTTCATTCCCGCTGCTTTTGTGGCTTGAGTAGTTGCCTAGCTACCACTGGCATGGTGGTAGTAAAGTGCTTCCTGCAAAAAGGATGTGTGTTCATAATCGCTTCTGGGAAAATTAGAGAGAGAAGGTGGGGCGCAGGCCTTGACTCAAGCTTAATGAAAATTAAATCAGATTTCTGACTGTCACACATTTACTGTGGTGTTTGGATTGCAGCAGCACAGTGTTTAATTTTACTTCTTCCCTGGAGGATATATATAATAAATTCACCACTTAAACTAAGAAGAGAAATTTAATAATATATATCAGAACAGGCTAAATTATATGAGCATAGTTTATGCAAATAGCTTTTTTTTTCTTTTAAATGACATTTACCTTGTTATGTTTACCAGACCATCTATCTCAAGCTGGGCAAATGCATTCCCATTAAGGGTAGCACATTTACTCTGGAAAGAAGGAATCTTGCAAGTAGACAAAATTGTAATGCAGCTGTTCATTTGAGGACTAAACCAGTCTGGCTGAAATCTGAGTCAACTCTTCCCAAAAATTCTGAATTTTCCCAAGGCAAGGACACTCATCAGTGCTGAAATGTGCAAAGTACCCATTTAATTACCTCTTTAGACACGAGGGCTTTATGTTTTGGTCCATTTAGTTTTGTAGCTTGCACCTTTTTTTTTATATATAGTACACACAATTTAAAGACAGAACTGACAGACATAACATAGGTTCTAAAAAGCAGTCACTCATAAACCTAGAATCCAGTAAGGTTTCCCGCCCCAGGAAAAAAAAAAATTCCTTACAGTATTAAGTTAATATAAAACAAATTATATATATCTTTTTTTTTTTTTTTTCCCCTTTTCATGCTGGTTAATCTATAACTCCACTTTCATTCATCACTTCAGCTCAAATCAGATCTCATAGATGAAATTAAAAAAATTTGTTTACATCATGTATTCCAGTTACACCTTCCATGACATGAATGTTGTTTTAAAGCCCCCATTCACACCTGGGTGATTTAAAAGGTATGAAACTAGTCTAAAAATAGACTGCAAGGTCCTCTTGTTAGGTTTAGGTCTCTTTCCCCTCTGTTGCCAACTAGTATGTAAAATGGACCTGTAAAGATAGTCAATATACTCACCTTTCCCTGTCTTCAACCTGTGATGTCTTGGCGCCTGTAACATCTGACCACACTCCTTCAAGCAGAATCCTGCAAAGCAGCCCAAATCTTGTAACACTACACTGGGCTGGAGCTTATTTCTGTGAGATCTGGAGTATTCATTGTTTCCTAGGAATCCCGCTGGAAGGGTAGTAATATCACACATTGCAACAATAAGATGGGGGGGACTTTACAGACTGCTTTAAATTTGATTGTTTTCGGTCATTATGCTTTCTTTATACTTATCCAATACAAAATGATAATTGGCATTTATTCATATAGTTTTTTTGATGTAACCATATTCAGCATGCAAAATAAAAAAATGTTTCCCCCAAGCCTACATACAAAGGGATAGTTTGCTCGACTGCTTTGCATGCACCTTTTGTGTTTCCTGGCAATAGGTAAGCAACTCAGTATTTGCAATTCTTTTCATACCACTTTCATATAACTATAAGATAACAATGGTTCCAAAGCATGAAAACCAAATAACCTGCTCTTTGCTTCCGTTATCTTTAATGAGTGTCTGATACCCACAGAATGCTGGCAGCTGTGACTTTCTGAAAACAATCTCCTCTCAACTGCTAGCACAATTACTGTTACAGTTCCCTCTATAAATTGTGTATCATGTCTTGGCAGGCTACTGAGCTCCATATCAACACCCTCCCTCTATACCTTGTCTTAAAAAAAAAAAATATATATATATAAAAAAAAAGTTTGGCTCTTTCATTTGACAGTATCACCAATTACTGTTCATATACAAACATGGCTGTTGGCAGAGGGTGAAAAGTCTATGTGAACAGGGCTTAGGGTCATCAATGTTTTATGCCCCTAATTCCATCCATTAAGAATTTGACCACAAAACTCATGCTGTGGCAGGCAGGATTTAGAGTATTTAATGGGCTTAGGGAGATGATCCAGCAAGCAGCAGCTTTGTGAGAAATTTGTCTTGGTGCTATTTAAACAGTGCTGGCATGAAAAGCTCTAATATATCCTTGCCTTTCTTGTTCTAGTTATGTACCGGCCAAGTACCTATGGACTATTCTATGAATAATAAGAATTGAATACAGCTAGGCCCTACAACATCTGCATTTGTCTTTCCACATTCCATTGTTGCTGCGTAAGCATTATCACAGCACCATGTTGATCTTAGAAATCATAGAAGAATCATTCATTCTATTTGCTAATCTGTTAAGAGTTAGATTTTTTTTTTTTATGACTTTACCTGCTCCTTAGAACTGCATGCACATACTAGAATTAAATTGGGGGATTGGTAAAAGAGAGAATATCTGAGCATAGAAAGTAAAGACAATTATACAAAAAAAAAAAAGCTACTACTGAGCGAGAATATGCTTTATTAACTCAGAGATGTAACACTGTTCTTAAAAGAGACATTTGTCACCTTGCCCATTCAGGGCAGAGTGATAGTGTCTTTGTAAATGGCAACTTCCACTCGGATACCCTCTTTTGTCTCAGCATGAAAATCCCTAGTGCCAGCTGGTGTTGGAACGTAAGAAGAGGGCTGGTATGATTCCCTCAATCAAGTGACAGTACACATGCCTACTAATTGGTTGGTAGACCCAAGCATTGTCACAGGGAAGAAGGTCGAGCTTTCCCCCCAGGCACAGAAACACTGCGTATTGTTGCTGGTTGCAATGGGCACAACAGAATGAAGTGCTGGCAAGGTGAGTATCAGAGGTTTTGGGGAGGTGACAGTGTCTCTTTACCTTAGATTTCTTGAGATGGTCATTGTAAGATGGTGGTAATGGTCAGCGTCTGATCTAATATTACATGCACGTTGGTGATAGTGGGGAGTTGATTGGGGCATTTTGCTGCATGTTCTGGAGAGTAAACCTAATTTTGTTCTGTGTACACCACTATAGTTAACAGAATGAACCATGCTGGATATAGGCACATTTTCTGCAGGGGTGAACAAGTAAATTTTAAGCACTAACAGCTTTAGTCTTGGAACAAGCAGGGACAGCCCTGGGGTGTGAATCTTAGAAAGAGAAGTCAGCAGAAGCAGCTTCTTGTTTTCAACTTTGCTTTTAAAGTGTATTTTTACTTCTGCAACCATTTATAGGTTTGTATTCCCATAGCATCCATATAGATAATTAAAATATTTCTTACCTTTCCAGTTGTTTCTTTGAAGAAAGTTTATACAAAAGGACTTTATAGGCCATTTATATTGCTAAGAATTGATGGCAATGTAAAGAATAGGGACAGCATGGGGTTTTTTGTTTTTTTTACTACCTGCAATGTGTCACCCAAGCTTTCAACTCTTTAACCCTTTGTTAGGACAGACAGTGTACACATCTAGTTTACAATTGATAATGGAGATAAGCAGGCACAGTCCAGACAGGGTTATGCATTGTGAACATTAACTTCCCTGCCCCCTTAACATTACACATCGGGGTAAAAGTTCAGTTTTATAGTTTTAGGAGTAGAGCATGTAAAAAAGTAAGCAGCAATTTAAAATATTTTTTCAACATTCTACCCTGTGAATAACATATACCAAATATAAATTGGGTGTTACAGCAATTTGGCTGCAAAAGTGGAAATACATTTGAAGGGGCCATGAAACAGGCTCTAATGGGCAAAGAAGAAAAAGAAACTAGGTGTTTTTTTTTTTTTTGGTCCATTGGCTACCCAAGTCCTTAGATTTTTCAAGCCCTGATTTAGCCCAAGCTTACACTGATACTTGGTTCACAGTAGATGTTATTCTTAATGTGACTGCCACAGAATGCACAGCAGGAAAGCCTCATCACCCTTCTGCATGTCCTTCCTGAAGATATTGCTGAAACACACACTTAACTAACATATTATTAAGATGTAGGCAAGCTCCTGAATATACTATATAGGGTACCAAAATAACTGGAATAAAAAAACAGACCAAAGCCTTCTATTTTCCAGGCATATCTCTTGATGCCTAATCTGTAAGTGTCTGTACATAAAAAAAAAATGTATAATTCCAATGTAATGTTCTGGCAACGTAAAACAATAAATGTGACAAACAATTGGCCTGATTTTTCATTCATAGCACTGCATACAGATCTAATTAGCTTTCAACCACTTTTTCAGTTTCTTTCCACCAACAGCAGACATCTGGAAACCGAGCTCAAGTATTCTTTGCACTGGTTAATAAATTAGTCTGTGAAAGGCTAGCATGGCTTGTAGAGAATTTTTTTTTTTTTTTTTATTAACTTTGTCTGTTTATGAAGAAAAAGTACATTGATGTAAACATAATACGTCAAATGGTCAGCACAAAAGTTTGAAATTTTCCTTACTAGCTGTGAGCAATTGGCAGACCCCCAAGATCCTTTAATCAGACAACTCCCGTAATTAGTACATGTCTGGTGGCCCCCTTTCCTCCCAATATGCTTCACCCTGCCAGTTATTTTGCATTGCTGATCTCCTAAAATTTTTTTTGCCTTTTGCCCACATTTTGGCAAGATCAAAGTACCAAAATAAATGGGAACAAATCACTAAGTACTCCAAATTTATTTAAAAAAGGAATCCATCAAGAACCTTTTTGAAAATCTTCAGGTAAAAGTACAAATTGTTCATGTCATTAGTTCAAGGGAAATTAAGCCACTCATAACAAGGGATGAATGGTAGTGATGCCTAAACCTAGTCCCCAATAACAGTATGAGTCACAGATTCAGGTAGAGGAATCATGGTTTACCAGTTATTAGAGCAGTGCTCCTAGCTGGAAGTGTGGGAACAATGCACGATTTGTGGTCATAAAAGAAACCTCATTAAGGAGTAACAGAGGCTACCACTGCAGACCTTTTCCTGAAAATACAAGTCTGTCTGAGATTCTCTGGCTTTAATTCTTTGTGTCAATGGACAGAATCAATTGCGCAGATAAGGACTTTCTGATTTGTTTACTTGCTACAGAACAAAGGGCAGTGATCAGTATAACAGCCTGGTTATGATGTCCTCCCTATTTCTCTTCTGACAGATTCACCATGTTTGTATGGACAATTGAAAAAGGATCTTCTTATTTTTGCAACTGTAAACAGTAATATTGAGAATGTCTTTAATCCAAGCCATGAACAGATTACACAAACCATGCTTCAAAGCATAAAAGTTTTAATTTAACAAAATGTGATACAAGACCATTTTACCACTCATTCCTGAAGTTCACCCTCAGTCCTGTACAGCCACTCACAATTTAACTGTTCCCTTTGTTTAAACGCAGTACAAAACTAAAGAGGGCTTTATTAGGAAAAGTGCATTCTAGAGAATATATGGAACCCATTTTTATTTAGAACACAGAGGTTGCTCTGGTCTGTTATGATCAGAGGTGGGCACCATTGCTCTTAGGGTTCCAATTGGCATGGTTTGCTGTACAAAAGAATATAATGTTCACTTATCATAAGTTCTTCCAAACAAAGAAATCATTTGTACAATGTAGATATGGGTGAATCATTTTAGGACAATGGAAACAAATTATGTGACCGATTTATAAAAACCTGAGCTGTGATCATGGCTTTCAATTCAAATCAGTTTTAATTGTTCAAATGAATAGGGTATGTGACGTTTTGGGATAGCACCACTTTTGCTCCAGGTCTCAAAAACCAAAAACGTACATTGTCTAATCTCAAACTCTTTACTGCAGTTTTTCACTTGCATAATAAGGAACTTAAATGGATTCTGACAAAATGCCATAGAAAGCAACAGCGTAATTTTATACTAAAACCAGTTATTACAAATCTGCATTGACAAAATTTTAAGACGCGTTTCCACTCCAGGAATTGATAATATCAAACTTCAGGTTTGATAATGTTCAACTCCCCAGCTGTAAATTATTCCGTAAGTGCAACAAGCAACTTACTTTAGGTTAACACCAGATTACCTATTCTGCAGTATTACAAGGGGATCCACCTGTATGAGGATGAACCTCAGGGCTGAGAGGTATCACACTTGTACAATCATAAAATATAAAATACTCAAACAAAACCTGTTAAAATTGATTGTCCTATACACTGTTCCTGCAGAAATTTACCATATAATAAGATCTAGATCTGAGTGACCACCTCAGACCAAAATAAAAAGCCAGCATTGCAGCAGCCACAAACCATAGCCTTAATCTCAAATACTGTTCACATGGAAGCTTGGGACGGCTTTCTCACTTGCTTTGCCTGAGTATGTAGCATAAAATAAGGAAATGAAAGCAGACAGTCAGGGTGGCGTACATTTGATTATGATGATCGTTGGTACAAATCACTTTCATGGCATGGGGGGGGGTAGACATTATGAACCGTTATCTTTACTGCTGATAACCTCAGCTTTCTGAAAATGGTATTTGCAGCCTACCAACGCTGTTTTTGCATCTTCTAGTTGGTGAGCAAGCCTCTCGGTTAGTTCAAAATCTACAAATGGGAGACTGGCTGCTCCCCAGCTTAGAGTCAGTCTCTTGTCTCTAGACAAGACAAGCTTGGTCAAAAGCCAGAAGATGGAAACTCAAGGTGAATTCACAGCTCCATGTTTTAGTGCGCTGAAGATGTTGTGCACACGGTTCTCTCTTTTCATCAAAATACACCTGCCACAGGGATGAAAAAAAAGAAAGAAAAATGCAGTGCACCTCTTATGTAGAGGTGTGGATGCAGCCTCTGTGCCATCAGGATGCACGGTTGTAAGCTGGTGATACTTGCTGTGAATATAGCATTTAAGGTAGATCATATATTTGCAAATATTAAACTTGCCATAATAAAAATACATACAGTGGACAGTATGTGTTTTTGAGCTTCAATTATATCACTGCCTACCACAGCATTGATAGACTGCTCTTTACGGAACTTTAGATCACTTTACAAGATGGCTCTGCAAGTATTTTTAATTGTACAATTAAAAGGCAAATTCCATCTTTTAGACCAATTCAGTTTGGTAAGGCAAGCAAGTTAAATCATCAGATTTGCAAACCATATATCTTTCTTTTATGCTTGCACAGGGCTCATAAGGTTTATTCACAGCCCCTGAAAAATATTCAACTTTTGCATGTTGCTTTGAGGAAATTTACTGACTAATGCAGGCCATAGGGTCATTTACGGCCGAATTTTAGTCCGCACGAAAAATCGGCCAATATTCACACCGTTAGTGGGGCAATGCCATCGGCCGTTTTTCGTGGATCTTCTTGTTTCTTTTTATCGGTCATGCTGGAAAAATCCACGGAAAACTGACATTTTTTTTGTGGACATTGGTGGCAGCATCAACAATGAACGATTTTTCGTTTATCGGCCGAAAGTCTATGGCCAGCCTTAGCATACATGTTCTGATAAGGGGTTTATTATTAATCTAACTGAAAACTTGTAGCTAGCACATTTACCGAGGTTTGCCAAGTCTGCAGCCAGTTAGCCTGAACTACTTGTTCTGGGTCTGCGAGTCAAGTATTAAAGATACTGAATTATGACAGCCAAGAATCTAATTTTCACAAGGAGGTCATCAGTGCTAGCCTATGGAGATTTACTAAAATTGGAGCACTCAGAAACTGACTGGCTATAATGCACAGCTGAACCAGAATCTAACTTCAGTTCATTCAATAAGCTTTGATAAGAAGGCCCCATTCATACAGGGCAGACTTTGCCAGGAGTCCACTTGCTTAATGGGGGATCTGTGTGCCGATTCACCACTGAGCAGAGCTGAGCATTGAATGACTGGTCCGTGTCCATTCCGCTTACGCATAGCGGACACAGACATAGCCCACTACCCTCTATGGGCGATCAGATGTAAACGGACCACCTGTTCATTTACACCCAACTGCCATGACGGAGGGGAACAAATCCCCATCCATTTGCTTTTAGCGGATTAGATGTAGGTGAGTGTAAATGGACACATGTCTGTTTACACCTGCCGCTCCAAAGAGGAGAATGGACGGTTCAATCAAGTTCGCCAGAACAATGGACAGATGGACCCAATCAAACTGCTAGTGTGAAAGGGGCTTAAAACTTGGAAATTGATTGGTTTCTATTATGAGTTGCACCAGATTTTGCAACCCATTATGCTCCCATTTTATTAAATCACCCACTACATGTACAGTTGTGTTCAAAACAATAGCAGTCAGACATCACCAACCTGATCAATCACTGTTTTTGGTAGAAATGATATTTCTACATGGCAAATAGTTTACTAGCAGGTGTAGTAGAGTAATAGAAATCCAACAGACCCAACAGTCATGACATGCATGCTGCTGATTCTGTGTAATTGAATCACTAATTGAAAGGGGCATGTTCAAAATAATAGCAGTGTGGAGTTCTATTAGTGAGGTCATTCATTCTTTGAAAAACAGGTGTCAATTATTGCCCTTATTTAAGGAAGGAAGGCAGCAAATGTTGTACATGCTGGTTACAGTGCATTTCTCTCTGAAATTCTGAGGAAAATGGATCGTTCCAGACACTGTTCAGAAGAACAGCGTACCTTGATTAAAAAGTTGATTGGAGAGGGGAAAACATATAAAGAAGTGCAGAAAATGATAGGCTGCTCAGCTAAAATGATCGCAAATGCTTTAAAATGGCAACCAAAACCTGAAAGACGTGGAAGAAAGCGAAAAACTACCTTTCGAATGGATAGAAGAAAAGCCAAAATGGCAAGGACTCAGCCAACAATCAGCTCCAGGAAGATCAAAGAAGGTCTAAAGTTACCTGTGAGTACTGTTACAATTAGAAGACGCCTATGTGAAGCCAAGCTATCTGCAAGAAGCCCCCACAAAGTCCCACTGTTGAAAAAAGAAGACGTGCTGAAGATGATACAATTTGCCAAAGAGCACATTGACTGGCCTAAAGAGAAATGGCGCAACATTTTGTGGACTGATGAAAGTAAGATTGTTCTTTTTGGGTCTAGTGGCCAGAGAGTTTGTCAGACGACCCCCAAACACTGAATTCAAGCCACAGTACACTGTGAAGACAGTGAAGCATGGTTGTGCAAGCATCATGATATGGGGATGTTTCTCATACTACGCTGTTGGGCCTATTTATCGCATACCAGGGATCATGGATCAGTTTGAATACATCAGAATACTTGAAGAGGTCATGCTGCCTTATGCTGAAGAGGAAATGCCCTTGAAATGGGTGTTCCAACCAGACAACGACCCCAAACACACCAGTAAACGTGCAACATCTTGGTTCCAGACCAACAAGATTGACGTTATGGAGTGGCCAGCCCAATCCCCGGATCTTAATCCAATAGAAAACTTGTGGGGTGACATAAAAAATGCAGTTTCTGAGGCAAAACCAAGAAATAGAGAAGAACTGTGGAATGTAGTCCAATCATCCTGGGCTGGAATACCTGTTCACAGGTGCCAGAAGTTGGTTGACTCCATGCAACACAGATGTACAGCAGTTCTCAGAAACAGTGCTTATACAACTAAATATTCATAAAGTGATTCAAAGGAAAGCAAAATCTTCAAAATTTTTCAGTTTATATAGTGAATGTTTGAGTTTGTAAAGAAGAATACAAACACTGCTATTTTTTTGAACAGTCTAATATTCACTTTTCTTCAATTTTTTTTTTAGAGGAACAACACAAATTTGATACATTTTTCTTCATGTTTTGATTTGGAATAGAATGTGTCGTGTTCCCAATGCATTTGTGTGTATGGAAATAAAAACTATTAGAAGGATTTTGAGCTTCATTCACTTTTTTCAAGACACTGCTATTATTTTGAACACAACTGTACCTCCCCCGATAGATAATTTTATCTTTAAAAACCTTTATGTCTCAGGCCTTTTAATGCGGTATTAAACCCAAATCTGTAATACACTGCAGCTTACGATCATTAGATTTGGTGGCTGCATTAATTTTTTTTTTTTTAAGCTCCCCCCCCCCCCCCCCCCCCCCGTTTTCACCTGGTGATCTGGCCATCATCACCCCTCCTGTATTCAAGTGCCCTCACTTTAGTTGAATGAGCACCGGGGGGAAGGGGCATAGCAGATAGCAACACTGTCATTCTGGGAGGGATGGGGGAGGGGGGGGGGCAGGAGAAAGGTGTTAAACGGAGTAGCAGATTTAAATACACCATCAAACTGAAGCAAAACTCCAGCTCAGAAATCCCTTCGGGATAAAGGATTTACATAAATCTGATCATTGTAAGCTCTCCTGACAGCATTAAATAGTTTGTCTCATCCCTGTAAACTTAATCATCCGGAGGAGGGAGCTTGTTCTTTTGAGAAATAGACTTATTGGCTGGATCGCTAGATGAAAATAGAAGAAAAAATAAATAACTAATTCAGCCATCACATCTAGGAATTGGTAAACTGTAAGGTCAGCTGTTTGAGCACAACTCCAAAGCTACAAGTTGGTTGCTGTTGATCCAGTGTATCCAATACCATGCAGATTATCTTTAGAAAAGCACTGGGATTGTGAGCCTGAATTTGTGTCACAGACAAATGCTGTGCACCACAAGGAGTGACAGCCAAAGATCTACTAAAGGAACAAGTCCCTTTTAAAGTGGAAGTAAAGGCAAAACTTAACTAACTCTAAACCTACTCAGTCACATTCTAAGCCTAATCCATCTATCTATCCCTGTAAGGAAAAAAAAAAATGCTATGCTTACCTGTTCTACAGCTGCTCTGGTCCCAGGTTCAGCTGTCAAGGGCAGCTTCACTGTGTAGCAGTGGCAGCCGACAACGGAATCCTCGTAGTAAGTCTATGGGTGACATCACTTCCCAGCCTTTGTCGGCTTTCTCTCCTGCACAGAGGCCGGCACTGGAGATCAGACCGGAGCAACTGCAGAACAGGCAAGTATAGCAATTTTATTTTTGCAGGACTAGGTAAATTAGGCTTGGAAAGTGGCTGAGAGTAGGTTTAGAGTTTGTTAGCTTTTACTTCCACTTAAGTCTGCAGTGTTTCACAGCACTTCCTCCATGGTTGGTTACACACATTCCCACGCCTTATCAGAAAGCTGTCAGTAAATGACAATACCTACAATGTACAAGCTGTGTCTATACTTCTCATTTGGTAGCAAGCAAAATCTGAATATTTTCCACTGCACGCAAAGACTGTGGAAGGTTAAATTGGACTTTCACTCCAAATCAATTTCTCTGTTGGGTCTTTACTGCTTCTAGGTGCATGAAATCTTAACTCAGCCTGCCATGGTAGTTCTGGGGAGGTGAAGATTCCCATCTGATAGACTATTGCTATGAAGAATCCACTGGAGGACAAATGTTACCACAATTCTGCTCCTACACATACTCCAACAGCTCAGCTGATTATTTACCTGCCCTGTGTTACATACAAGTGTATCAGAAAAAAAGTGTGGAATTTAAAATTACCTTGATCCTATGCTGAGGTTTTCCAATGAATTAATTTCAGTCACGATAGTCCTCTTGCAGCTAAAAACTGTAGGTGACTGGAATCCCTTCAGACCAACTCCTCTTTGTAAAATGAAGATAAGAAGCATACAAGACAATATGGGAAAAAAACGTCAAAACAGGATGGAAAAAAAAAAAAAGGTCTTCTCGCTAACAATGTTATAGGGGAAAAAACAAAAACACACACAAATCTGCTCCTTCACTTTCCTAATGCTTGAAACTGTTCACAGCATGTTCCTCAGCTTAATAACATAATAACTGAAGCAAGAAGTACTATATTAGATTGTCCCAGAGCACTAGATAATCCTGGGAGCAATTGGGTTTCTTGGCGCAATGTACATTCATACATTCTATTCACACCAGAGCCCAGGTCTTCCAGGCACTGCATGCGCCGAAGAGTTTTGCAATATTTCCAGTAAAATGTCTACAACAGCTTTCTTTGGTATGATGAGAACAAAAGGTTTCTCGGAATAACAAAAAAAAAAAAAAACCTTTTCTATCAGTGAATTTGTTAAAAGTGCTTGCAATGGAAAGCTTTGCTGGTCCCCACTGCAACAGGAGTACAAGGTGAATGGGAAAAAAAAAAAGAGAGACGGTATTGAAAGCCCTTGGCAGCTTGGTTCTGGTCAGCACACAAAGATCTGACCTAAAACCACAGGAGACTATATAGTTAGGAAAGAGTTGTGCGACTGATGTCCCAGCCATCCCACCCGGATTACAAGGCAGCTGGAATATAAGAGTGTATGTTGATCATCGCTGAACAGGACGCCTCATTTTCTTCTTCCGTTTGGATTTTGTGTCACTCTTGGAAGCAGAGTCAGGTTTAGATGGTCCAGGAGGGGACTGAGCTCCATGCGGGGGTTGTTGTGGAGGGGTGAAAATGTTCCCATTGGGCATTTGACCTGGAGAGCCCTGGAATATTCTGTTCAAAAGATTCTGCAAATCGGCAACCGAAGTTGGGCTACTTTCTGATGGAGCCCTGCAAAAAAAAAAAAAAAATGTACAAAGTAATAGGAATTGTTACAATATAAAATGAGCATTGCTACAATCAAGCTAAACATCTTCTTTTAAAGGACTCATCCAGTAACAGTAAAATTAATAAACCTGCCATTTACTCACAGAAGTGCATAATCTACTTTCATTCACGCTCACAGAGGTATCTGGTTTTGACTGGCTTTCTGGACACTCAGACAAAAAGCTGCATAAATTCTGCACTTTGAACTGATGTGGAGAAGACTACAGATAAATAGGTACAACTTACAGGGGGGTTGGACAAAACTATGGAAAAACTCCATGATTTGTAGGTGTGAAAGTGCCGGCAACATGTTTTGCGTTAAAAGCGGAAGTGATGTAACAGGTAGGAAGCCTCACATTCGTCTTTCACTTCATGTATTGCTATTAATACGGAGTCTGAGTGTCAGAGTTTACAGAGTCTCAAAAAGGGCAAATGGTTGGTGCCTGCTTAGCTGGTGCCTCTGTGACTGAAGTTGCCAATTTATTTGCAGCGTCGTAAGGTACAGTATCAAAGGTTATGACAGCATATACAGGAAACGTCATCTGATAAGCATAAGCACAGTCAACTAATCGAAAGAAAAAAAGGACATTGCGCAGGATTGTGACCTGGAATAAGAAAACAACTGCTGCAAAAGTGACTGCAGAGCTCAATCTCAGTCTTCCAAAGCCTGTGTCCACAAAAATTGTGCGGTGGAAACTCCATAAGCAAAAACTTACACAGGCAGTAATTGCCAAACCGCGAGTGACTGATATTAATGCTCAGAAGAGGAAAGTGTTGTGCAACACCTATAAATCGTGGACTACTGATCAATGGAAGACTGTAATATGATCTGATGAATCGAGCTTCACGCTGTTCCCAACCACAGGACACGTTTGGCAAACAATGTCCCAAGCTTACGACCAGAACTGTCTTGCGCCAAAAGGTAAAGCAAGGAGATGGCGCGATCATGATTTGGGCAGCCATATCTAGGGTATTCGGCAGGCCCCATCACTTTGAAAGGTAGAGTCACTGCTAGTGACTATGTACACATTTTGGCCGGCCATGTGCACCCCATAGTGCAGATATTGTTTCCCAAAGACAGCATCATTTACCAAGATGATAATGCTCTGATTCACACAGCTGGTGCTGTCACATCGTGGTTTGATGAGTATGCAGTCAAAGTCTTACACTTTCCCTGGGCACCGCAGTCACCTCAATATCATAGAGCCACTATGGTTAATTTTGGAGAACAAGGTTTGGGCTCGTTTTCTGCCTCCGGCATCTCTGCGAGGCCTGGAACGATTTTTGCATGAAGTGTGGTTATCAGATTCCATTATCCACCATCCAAGACTTATATTTGTCTATTCCCAGGAGAATTTAGGCCATCTTGGATGCCAAAGGCAGTCCAACACCATTTTATGTAACAATTGTGCTGTTTTACCTGGTGTTTCCATAATTTTGTCCAACCCCTGTACGTAGGAGGATTTTTTTTATGTTTCACATCTCTGTGGATCACCTGAGGCTAGTCACTTCATTGGGTATACGTAAAGGTTTACAACCACCATTTCAAAAAAGACAAACTCTGCAAAGTAGCATTCATCCGCATTACTCAGATTCTCCACTATTCTGTAAAATGCATCTGATATAAAAACCTTATTAACCACTTCATGATTAATGTAAAAACAGACCTAAATGCCTGAACACAGTTTTGCAACTTTAAAGTGTTAGTATACAAAATGTGTATATCATTGCAACTACTTAGCATATCCAGGTGAATTATACGTTTGTTTTTTTCTAAAACTAGGTTTTCATTTGGTGGAAAAAAATTTTATTCCCCCATCAACACATTTATTGTCAATGTGGGAATTCTCCCACTGTGTATTTGTATTCTGAGAGTAGGGAGACTGCAGAATACGCTGATGAATACACTGATGAGTGCCAGTGGCACTGATGGATCGGGTTAAACCCAACAGGTTGGTTGTACAGAAGTCAATTGACTTTTGTACAACCAGCCTGCCTATACATGATAGAAATTTGGCTGGTCCCTGCTGAAAATTTCTATGTATAGCTAGCTTTAGGGTTAAGACTGGAGTCAAAAGGTCAAGTTCAGAATCAGTCAGGGACTTTTTTTTTTTTTTTTTTTTTACACACACACTTTGTCTACAATTTTCTCCTCTAGCAAGGAGAAAAAATTACAATGTGCAGTATCTCTTTCCCCATTCAAGAGGAGGAAAAAAAACCCAAAACACACACACAAGGGCAGGCTGTAGAGTGACGGATCACTGTGATAGCCAATCAAAAGCTGTCACAGTGATCAGGTGATTGGGAACAGGTCCTTGTCCCGATCGTTAGTATGAGACGCAGAGCTGGTCGGGTACAACGAATTCTCTATGCAGTACAAACACAGCAGCACATATATGCAAGCCCTACAGATAAAGACCCATTTCCATGAGGCTGTATATATGCGTATGTTCAGTGGGAAGGAATTCATTCAGTCTTCTTGCCAGTTTATTCTGTGTGCTCGTATGAGCAGACAATTTAACACAGTCAGCTGCAGACCTGCATGGCACCAGCAATCCGCTGATCACTGGTGCAATGCTTTAGAGGATCCCAAAAAATAAATAAATGGACATTTTTTTACCTGAAAAAATGCACATTTATTATTTGTTTTTAAAAAGTGAACTTATCCTTTAAAGGGAATTCCTTGGGGACCCCTAGGTTGCCAGAACTAGTGTCCCCACTGGAAGATTTCCCCTCTATTACTTTTCTGGGGATAACCCAAAATGTGGGATTTTCTTTTATTTCTGATAATAATGGTAAACAGTACGAATTGAGAGAGTGAATCTCCTTAATATGGGAGATGCATTAAGGTAAAAAAAAACATTTGATGTGCAGCCCCCCCCCCAAAAAAAAATCTTGATGTTGCTCCAGCGCTGTGCAGAAGAGCAGCATCGCTGCTCTCTCTCTTCCATCAATGGCTTAGACACAGCAGTGGGAGTCTTTAGCTCCTGCAGCCAGATTGTGTCTATGAACACACAGAGGGGGCTCGGAAGTGAGCCAGCATGAGTGCCCCCACATAAAGTGGCTTGCCTGAGCAGAGGAGGATTGGGACTGCTCTGTGCACAAAAAGTATTACGTTTATTTAAAAAAATTATATATAATAGCTGAACTTGTACAATCACTTTAAGAATAACATCATGTGTTTAGTGACTGTTATGAGGACAACAGTATGTAAGAAGAATGCTTCAAATATTTATTACTATGAGAAGAGGTTCAACTACCCAAGAATGGATTTCTGTGTTAAACAGCAGCTGCAAAAGGGGCACCACAGCACCATCAGCGATATCAGGGGAAAAAAAAAAAAAATTTAGTTGTATTTCCACTTTTGCAGTCAAAATTGAGAAAACCCTTTGTGTTCCCATTCACATAGCACACATGAAAAAGTTTTAAAAATATTTCTCACCCTATATGTTTGAGGAGGTGGTGACATAGCTGACTGCAAGGTTTATTGAACAATGTCAGATTGAGTCTGTCACAAGTCTGTCTTCATTAACATACAATGCAACAAGCCTAGTCATATCTTTAACCCTTTATTAAGTGTTTAAATCTAAATACAACTGATAATAAAAGATCTGCCTGCACAATACAGACGGGGTTAATTACAGCAAACATAGCTGCCCAACCCCTCATGAACAAAGAGAACCATATAGGATTTTCCTTGCTTGAGGGTCCAGAATAGAGAATCTAAATAAGTTATGCTATGTGAAGGTAAACATGTAACAAATCTAAAGTGTTATCCCAATTTGGTAAAAGTGGAAAAAAACATAAAAAAAAAACAGGGGTTCACATTTGTACAGCACCCCTATTGTCCATCCCCTATTCTCCATACAATAAAATGATTCAAACCTTTGGCGTCCTGTGTTTACTGAATTCTTTGAGCCAAACGAAATGTGATATGGGACCCGATGAGTGTCTGGAGAGATTACCACACGCTGGCACCCTGCCCATTCTATAAAAAAGAGACAGGAATGAAATAAATTGTGTCATATTACTGTATCAAAGTCCAAAAAAAAAAACAAAGTGAAACTCTGTGGTAGCTGACAGTGTTGACGTCAAAAAAAAAAAAAAAAGATGTTTTCACATGAAGCAGAATATACAGAGCTATAGGAATTATTGGAGAATTAAAGAAAAAATAAATCACACATGCACACAGGTTTAACTGTGTGATGATGAAACTATGAGTGCAAACAATCGGAGTTACTCAGTCAGGCTTCAGGGATGCCAGAGATCACTTACAGGTATGAAAATTACATTATGCTGCACAATTTGTTTTTAAACTCTGGTGCTCCTTGAGTGCACAATTTTATTCAAAAGGTGAACTTATCTTTACCTAGTGGGTGTCAATGTTTGTCTGTTTTTATTTGCGAGGGAGGGGGAGTAGTTGGAGCAGGGAGCATACTTGTGCTTCTTCGCCCCTCCCAACCCTTGGATCCACCTACTGCCCTGTTATCACTTTTCCTTCTCTTTCCCTCAGCCCCCCTCCACATCTCCTCCCCCCCTCCTTTTTTTTCTCTCTCTGTTCTCCCTTTACCCCCTTGTTGAGGCCACACGTGTGGATGTTCCTCAGGAGAGTTTTACTTTTTTTCTCCCCCGAGTGTCTTTTGCGGTGTTTCCCTGTACCCATGGTTTTAGGGAACAAGGTAGTTTCCCTAAGTATAAAATGAAAACTCATACATTGTGCATTTGCAATGCATTTCATCTCATTACTCACACTGATGGGAATACATTAGACCTTGTTTTCTCCCATCTTTGCGCTCCCTACAACCTCACAAACACCCCCTTTCCTCTCTCTGATCACAAATGTCATCACCTTCACAGTGTCCTAGTCTTCAAACACCTATTCCTCCAAGCAGCAAACAATTACCCGCAGAAACCTTCACAACATTAACGCTTCTCTTTTCTACTCTGCAACTGACCGCCTCTATCACATAATCTCTCCCCTGTCCTGCCCTGACCTGGCCACTGCTGTCTACAACCGTTCACTTTCATCCACATTAGACTCACTTGCTCCTCTAACTACACGAAGTATCAGGCCCCGACCATTACAACCATGGCAGGCTGACGACACCAGAAATCTGGAGCGATTGTGGTGTAAAACCTCAGCAAGCATTCACCCTTTAGAAATCTGCTTTCTTAACCGATTGCCGACCCGCCGCAGTGTTTTTACTGCGGCAGGGCGGCACCTGTGCACACAGCGCCATCTTTTAACGTCGCTGTGCAAAACAGGTAGGGGGCGCGCGCCAAGCGCGTGCCCGCCCTACCCGTCCCGCTGATCGTGGCAGCGGGTGTCCGTCACCGGTTCCCGGTGGGTCATTTCCCGCCGGGTGCCGGCGATTACAAGTAATCACTGACAGATAGCAGAGCTGCAATGTAAACAATGTAGCCGTGCTGTCAGTTCAGAGCACGCTGAACCTGAGAGAAGACTATCTCTCGGGATCAACGTGTTCCTGTGAAGTACACACCCCTGCCCCCTAGTAAAAAACACTCCCCTCACACAGTTAACCCTTTCTTTACCTAATAGAAGTTAACCCCTTCCTCCCCAGTGCCATTAGTACAGTGTTAGTGTTTTTTTTTTTTGCACTGATCACTGTATTGGTGTCACTGGGGATGTCAGTGACCCCAAGTCATTTCCCCCCCAGTGTCAAAATGTCCGCCATAAGTCACTGATCACCGCCATAAGTCGCTGATTGCCGCCATTATTAGTATAATAAAAAAGAAAATCCCAGTATCTTTCCCACCATTTGTAGACGCTATTACTTTCACGTAAACCAATTAATTTACACGTATTGGGATTTTTTTCAAGCAAAAACATGTCGCAGAATGCATTTTGGCAGAAATTTATGACTAAATTTGATTTTTACATTTTTTTTTACTGGACACATTTTATAATAAAAAGTCCAAAAACGCAGTTATTTACCTGTTAACTGTATTTCCAGGAATCTTCTAGGACAGCTCACTTGAGAGATAGGCTCCTCCCAGGAAACACCCGCTCCACCTTTTTTCCTCTATAAGTAGCCTCTCTCCCAGGGGACCCTCAGTATAAGAATATGACCGAAGGCCTAGGAGAAAGCATAAAAATGGTAGTAGAGACACAATGACGATTTCAAGCATGACCAAACCCTAGTACATAATCACACAGCAATCGGGAGGGAGTTACGCTGTCCTAGAAGATTCCTGGAAATACAGTTAACAGGTAAATAACTGCGTTTTCCCGAGTCATCTTCTAGGACAGCTCACTTGAGAGGAGTAGAATAGAAATACATGCTCTAGGGTGGGCCCTTTGTTCGTAGGACCTTCCTGCCAAACGCCTGGTCCTTGCTGCCGATCAGGTCAAATCTGTAGTGCCTAGCGAAGGTGGCGAAACTGGACCATGTTGCGGCTTTGCAGATCTGTCCAGGGGAGGCCCCCGCCTTTCCCGCCCAGGTGGCTGCGGTGGCCCTGGTCGAATGCGCCTTTAGGGCTGGCTGGTGGTGACAGACACAGCTCTATAACCTTCAGAAATGGCCTCTCTTACCCATCTTGTGATGGTGCCTTCGGAGGCACTGTCCCCCTTCCTTGGATCATCAATTTTTCTGTAGTCTCCCTCCAGGGATGGTATTATTATTTCCTGTGACTTATGAGAATGTGACGCAACCTTAGGTAGAAACGCTGGATCCGTGCGGAGGATGGTTCTGTCCCGCAGGCTAGTGTAGTATGGTTCTATTACCAACAGATCTTGCAGTTCGCTGACTCTGCGGGCAGACGTAATTGCTACAAGCAGGATGGTTTTAGGAGTCAAAAAGTCTAAAGGAGCACACCTCCAAAGGCTCAAAAGGTTCTTGCTGAAAACTCTTCAGAACTGTGCCCAGGCCCCATGTAGGGTGCTCCGGCGTGGGCAGGACTCGGCGCCTAGAGATAGCTCTCAGGGACCTGATTACTAATGGGTCTGCCGCCAATCTTAATTCCAGAAAGTTTGATAGGGCTGCTACCTGCACCTTAAGGGAATATGCAGCCAGGTTCTCATCTACCCTGGCTTGGAAGAATTCCCATACTGTATGTAAGATGGGAGCCCCCCGCGACCCATTCCCATCTTTCCAGGCGGAGAACTTCTTCCAAGTTAATCATATACGGTGTTTGTCGATTTCTTCCTTCCGTCTAAGATGGTGGCGACCACCTTCTCTGACAGGCCTTTCCTGGCTAGCCTGTCCCACTCAGAAGCCACGCTGCTAGGGAGAGTTCTCCTGGGTGAGGGTGTAGCACCTCCCCTTGCCCCCGTAAATCGTGTGAGGGCGGTATCATCCATGGGTCCAATGAGCTTAATTCCTTCAGCTGGGCAAACCATGGCCCTTTGGGCCAAAATGGTACAGTCAGGATGACTTTGGCTTGGGATGACTGAATCTTCTGCATCACTTCCGGCAACAGTCTGAACGGAGGAAACCCATAGAGAAGGTCTCCCTCCCAATGCGGGGCTAATGCACCTCTCCCTGCACTCCTGGGGTCCTTCTGCAGGCTGCAGTACCTCCCCAGTTTTGTATTCTGGCTGTTGGTGAAGAGATCCGCGGAGGGAGTGCCCCATCTGGCGCAGATTTGATTGAATGCTGTACGGCTGAGGCACCACTCTGTCTGGGTGACCTCTCTCCGGCTCATTTGGTCCGCCAACTGTTTGAGATATCCTTTCAGATGCGCTGCTGTGATGGACTCCAGGTTTGTCTCTGCCCAGCTCAGGAGGGTTTCTGCCAGATCCATCAGTCTCGGGGCCCTTGTGCCCCCCCTATCGGTTTAAGCACGCGACAGCCGTTGTGTCGTCGGATAAGATCTGAACTTCCTTTTCCTCTCGGACCCTGGAAAGCCAACAATTCCTTGTAGTTTGATGATCTGTCCGAGATTTTCGCGTCCCACCTGCCCTGGGCCAGGCGGTCTTCCATGTGAGCAGCCCACACAGACATACTCACATCTGTGGTGATCCTTACCGGGCTGACCTGCAGCCATTTTCTCCCAGCCTCTAAGGTGTGGATGTCCCCCCCCCCCCCTTTAGCGAATTCCTCATGCGTGTGAGGCGGATCCTGGAATCTAAGGCTGCTTGGCTGCCATCCCAGTGGGAGAGGACATGGTCCTGCAGTATTCAGGAGTGAAACTGTGCCCATTGCACTCCGGGTATGGCGGCTGTCATGCGCCCCACTAGCCGTGCAGGTCGCCATCCCCCGGAAGATCTTCGTATCTTGCTGCAGTCAGAGAGCTTTTTTTTTTTTTTTTTTTTTTTTTTTTTTTTTCCCCCCGTTAGGTATAAGCAGGTATTCCTGGAATCCAGGGCATACCTCAGATACGTGATCCTTCTGCGAGGTATTAGCTGGGATATTTCCCCCCTATTGAATAGCCATGCCAAATACTCTGAGAAGGAATTTGTGCACCGTACGCGGGATACCACACCCCTCTCTGTATTTGCAAATAAAAGTAGCGGTTCTGCTCGGACATTGGTGAATATCCTTGGAGCCGATGACCGACCGGAGGGGAGTGCATGAAAATGGGAGCACCCAGAGGAAACCCCCGCAAGCGCGGGAGAACACCCAAACCCCATGCAGGGGGCGCCACGGTCGGGGACCGAACCCACGACCCATACACTGCAAAGCAGACGCGCCAGACACTATGGCTTAGGAGAGACCAGAACTCCTGGACTCAAACAGTCTGAGAGTCTCTGCCACTAAAGGAGCTGGGATTACAGATGCACGCCCCTGCATGCTGCCTCCGTTGAACTGAACTAGAATAGTTGCCCCTGCGCCTTCCAGCGCAACCCTGAGAAACTTCTCTGATTCCTCCCTTATCGGGACAGGTTCCCAACGCCTTCCTTCTTAGGAAGAATTGGGAGTAGAAACCCACTCCCCCTCTCTTCCTCCTCCAGCTGGCAAATTACACTCTGCCCGAGCATCCCATCCAGGAGGTCTACTAACATGACCGCTTTTCCCCTGTCCCTTGGCAGGGGTGTTGCGAAGAACCTTCGAGGGGGAGGGGGGGTCTAGAGAACTCTATTCTGTAGCCATTCGGAATGCATCTAAGATAAAGTGTTCCGAGTGATTTTTAGGCACTGTATGTGGAAGTGTCCCAGCCTTCCGCCCACTTGGCTCCTCCGGTCACTTGGCCCGGTTCCTGGATCTATTCTGGTTGGGGTTGAAGAGGAAGTCTTCCATTCCCCTTGACTAATCCTTGATCCCCAGCCTGTGCCTAGTCTCCTTTTGTCGTATACTGCCTGTTGGGCCGAAACCCCCTCTGCCCTGTAGGCCTGCTTGGGGCTGGAAAGCCTTTTCTACTGTTGGCTGACTTTTCCAGGACCGAATTTAGTACTGGCCCAAAGAGGCGTATTTCCCTCGAGGGGCCGACCGCAGAATTTGCATTTAGAGGCAAGATCCCCCTGCCAAGAATCTTAACCAAATAGCTCTTCTGGCAGAATTTACAAGCGCAGTAGACTCCGCTTGTAAATCAAATAGCTTCCATCGATGCGTCTGCAGTGAAAGCCACAGTTTCCCCTAAGACCGGCAGCGACTACCGGATCTCTCCCGCCGAGGCGCCTTGTTCTAGAAAGAGGAGCATCTGGCCTTGGGCAAGTTAAGAGTAGAATTTGTGCCTGAACCTGGGTTTGCACCTGGGCCTTTTTGCAGTGAGAGACTATGTTGCTTCCCGCTGAGCATCTTCTTCCTTGAATGGGAATCTCCTCTTGAGGTATTTGGGAAAGAGCCTCCTTTTCCGGCTCTTCCCATTCCCTTCTGATGGTGGACCATAAAGTAGAATACGCATGGACCTCTTTTTTTTTTTTTTTTTTTTTTTTTTTTTTTTAAGACCTGCATACAGCTGGTCATGGAGGGAGAAATCCGGTGGTTCCTCCTCCAGGTCATCTCCCTGAGGTGCCTGGTTGGGGCTTTGTCCTGGGCTCTTTAGAAATCAATGCATGCACAGGGAGAGCATGCAAAGCATGCAGGAGGTGTCATAGTCAGGAATTAAACCCACAACCCATTCACTGCAAGGCAGGCATGCCACCCACCAAGCCTCTGTGCTACCCCCCTGTGGCCCCACCTGGGGATGAGGAACATAGGGCGCCCATCCGCCGTGCAGCCCCCTTGGGGCCCCTACGTGGCCCCCCAGCACCCAGAAAGCCCCCAGGTAGTGTAGGGAAGAAGGGCAGGGGGGAATGAGAGGGCGGGGGGGGGGGGGTGGTTGTGGCAGCCAAAAAGGCCCTTACCTGCGGCAGGCCTCCCCCAGCCTTGACCGATCTGCCTCCATCATTGCCGCGAACTCCCCCTTGGTGCGGCTGTTCTGCAGGGTTTGGCGGGCTCCGCCCTTCTCCCTGGGGTCCTCATGCGCCGGCCTCCCTCTCACGGCCGCCGGTGGAAGAAGCGGCCGTGGTGTGGGCGAGTTCTACGGCCCGCCGCCCATAGCCCACATGGCGGCAGCGCCGCTTCCTGTTCCTTTGCCGGAAGTGACGTCACTTCCCGGCGCCCGGAAATGACGCGATTCCGGCGTCCTGCCCGACCTCCGTCCATGCTGCAGAGATCCCGGAAAGGGTAAGCTCACCTCAGCCCAAGGGAAAGGCAATCCTGCCCAGGTCGGCGTAGCGGGCTCTGCCCCCCTGGAGAGCCCCGCTAGGACCATTTGGGGTCTGTCACCCCCAACCCCAGAGGGGTTTACACGAAGGGGACCTGACTGAAGCCCCCTCACAAGGCCCCTGCCTTGCTTAGAAAAGGAGGAAAGGGGGGCCTCAGCCAGGGGGCCTCTGTACCTCGCCAGGTGGCCCTAGAAAAACAACAAAACGGGCGTAGCTCACTCCTGGCCTGAGGAAACACTAATACTGAGGGTCCCCTGGGAGAGAGGCTACTTATAGAGGAAAAAAGGTGGAGCGGGTGTTTCCTGGGAGGAGCCTATCTCTCAAGTGAGCTGTCCTAGAAGATGACTCGGGAAATATTGTTTTTTTTTCCTCAAAATTGTCAGCCTTTTTTTTTTTACAGCAAAAAAAAATAAAAAATGCACAGGCGATCAAATACCACCGAAAGAAAGCTCAATTTGTGGGGAAAAAAGGATGTAAATTTCATTTATGTACTGAATTGCATGACCGCACAATTGTCCGTTAAACTAGCGCAGCGCTGTATAGCAAAAAAATGGCGGAAATTGCAGTATCTATACCATAGTTTGTAGACGCTATAACTTTCACACAAAGCAATCAATATACACTTGAGATTTTTTTTTTTACCAAAAACATGTAACGGAATACATTTTGGCCTAAATTTATAACTAACTTTGAGTTTACTATATATTTTTTTATAGCTGAAAGTAAAAAATATCGTTTTTCTTCAAAATTTTTGGTCTTTTTTTGTTTATAGCGTGAAAAATAAAAAGCGCACAGGTGATCAAATACCACCGAAAGAAAGCTCTATTTGTGTGAAAAAAAGGACGTAAATTTTGTTTGGGTACAGCATTGCATGACCGCACAATAATCAGTTGAATTAGTGCAGCGCCAAGTAGCAAAAAGAGGCCTGGTCAGGAAGGGGGGTAAATCCTCAGGAGGGCAAGTGGTTAACCTACAATTCCTCCCTCCATGCTGCCAAACAAGCCTACTTTGCCACTCCTATTAATACCTTGTCATCCAGTCCTCGTCTCTTCTCTACTTTTAACTCTGCTTTCTCCACCTCCACACAGTAACTCACTCACTGCTTAAGAGATTGCGAATCATTTCAAAAACAAGATTGACGCAATTCGTAGGGGCATCTCTACTGCACAGACATCCATCCCACTTAGCATACCTTATACTAGACCTCCCTCAACACTTTCCTCTTTTGACCTTGCTACTACCAAAGAGGTCACTAAGGTTTTCTCAGAAGCCCGTCTCACTACCTGCCCCCTGGATCCTGTCCCCTCACAAATACTACGGTCACCCTCTTCTTCCATCCTATGCTTCCTCACTCACATTTTCAATCTCTCCCTCTCTAACGGTGCCTTCCCCTCCCCTCTAAAG
Source organism: Staurois parvus (assembly GCF_062004578.1). Classification (NCBI taxonomy): domain Eukaryota; kingdom Metazoa; phylum Chordata; class Amphibia; order Anura; family Ranidae; genus Staurois; species Staurois parvus. The sequence goes on from NW_028317813.1 coordinate 15,008,493, forward strand.
CATGCACACATCACTCCCATACTTAAAAAGCCCTCCCTGGACCACACCAACCTGAACAACTTAAGACCCATCTCCCTGCTCTTGTTTACTTCGAAACTCTTAGAACACTTAGTCTACAATCGCCTGAGCTCCTACCTCACTGACAACAACCTTCCTGACCCTTTACAGTCTGGCTTTCGCTCACTACACTCCTCTGAAACTGCCCTACTAAAACTCACTAATGATTTACTAACTGCTAAAACCAATGGCCACTACTCCATACTCTTACTACTCGACTTCTCTGCGCGGCTTTTGATACTGTTGACCATTCCCTCCTCAAAAAACTCCACTCTCCTGGCCTCCGAAACTCTGCTCTCTCCGAGTTCTCCTCCCACCTATTGCAGTGCTCCTTCAGCATTACCTATAACTCTTGTCAACTCCACTCCCTCTTTCTTTAGGGGTCCCTCAAACTTTTGTCCTTGGATCCCTTCTCTTCTCCATCTACACCTCCTCCCTTGGTCACCTAATAAACTCCCATGTCTTTAAGTACCATCTCTATGCTGATGACACACAAATCAATCTTTCTACTCCTCACCTCACCCCTTCAGTCTCCTCTCGCATTACTAACCTACTGACATATCGGCATGGATGTCACTCCACTTCCTCAAACTCAATTTTACCAAAACTGAGCTCATACTATTCCCTTCAGCCCGTGCCCCCTCCCCTGACTTCTCCATCAAGATCAATTAGACAATCATCAGTTCCTCCCCTCATGCCAGGGTACTAGGTGTAATCCTAGACTCCCATCTGTCCTTTCAGCCCCAAATCCAATCACTCTCCAAATCTTGTAGACTTCACCTCCACAACATCTCCAAGATACGCCCGTTCCTAACCTCGGAAACCACTAAGCAACTTATTCACTCCCTTGTTATATCTAGCCTTTACTATTTAACTCCCTCCTCATTGGCCTACCTCATCGCAGGCTATCCCCTCTTCAGTCTATCATGAATGCTGCTGCCAAACCCATCCACCTTACTAACCGTTCTGTATCTGCCACCCCTCTCTGCCAATCCCTCCACTGGCTTCCCATTGCCCAACGGATAAAATTCAAAACATTAATAACATATAAAGCCATTTATAACACTGCCCCAAATTACATCACCAACCTTGTCTCTAAATATCACCCAAACCGTACTCTCCGCTCCTCCCATGACCTCCTGCTCTTTAGCTCCCTTGTCTCCTCCTCCCATGCTCATCTCCAAGACGTCTCCAGAGCTTCCCCCATCCTCTGGAACTCTCTACCCCAATTTATCAGACTATCGCCTACTCTGCTCACTTTTAGGCAATTTCTTAAAACCTCTCTCTTCAGGGAAGCCTATCCTGCCCTCAGCTAATAATGGAATCTTCTATTCTTCCTACCAGTCCATCCCCCACAGTTATTACCTTTTGTACCACTAGCCCCTCCCTCTTAGATTGTAAGCTCCAAGGAGCAGGGCCCTCCTAACCCTCTTGTATTGAACTGTATTGTCTCCCGTTATATTGTAAAGCGCTGAGCAAACTGTTGGCACTGTATAAAGCCAGTAATATAATAATAATAACCAGATTATCTGTTTGGTGCCTTATCAGGTCTCATCGTATGCACTTTATATCCTGACTAGAGTTACCTAATAGTGGACAACCTCTGTTTGGTTGTACTCTTGCAAGCTATTTTTTGGCTCCTTGTAGAATTCCTGCTTATATGGTATGTGTATTGTAGTACAGACATCATCTTTTGTAAATGCATGTCTAAACAAAGAATTCCGAGAAAAAAAAAAATGAACTTAGCCTTAAGGCTCCATGCACACTGAGCATTTTAATAGCGCTGACAATGTTAGCTGTGTAAAGTCACGTTAAAAACGTGCGTTTTTCAACATTTTTTAGCACTGTATTAGCGTTTAGCCGCATTTGCGTTTTTTAGAGGTTTTTATGACCCCCCAAAAAAAAAAAAAAAATTTCTTTTGGGTCAAAAAAAATGTCCAAAAACGCTGGTTTGCCGCGACTAACCGAGTTTTTCAGCGTTAGAGCATTTTTACAGCTAAAAAACTGCTGTAGAAACCCACTAGTTCTGGGGTTTTTTTCCAGCCAAAAAAACTTGATTACAGTCTATATGCGCATTGACACATACTGTAGGATAACATTCTGGGGAGTTTACTGGCTGTAGAAAAAACGTCAAAAGCCAATAACAGCAGCTGTAAAAACGTCCATGAGGACTTAAGATTAAATTTTACAAAATTTAAAGACTGAACTCTAGGAATTCAGGCATTTTAAAAACTGCTGGCATAGTATGAATTTAGTCCCACAAGGTTCAAGCCACCCCTGGCTCCTGGAACTACACTGACATTTATACAATTCATAAAGTTATCAGTTTATTTATGAATGTCATCCAATCATATTCAAGATATTTTAGCATGAGCTATGAAAATAGGAACTGACTAGTTGCTAGAGCTGTACAAACCTACTACATCAATCACAAAAAACGCACCACCAGTAACCACACATGCAATCTGCAAAAGAGAATCCAGAGAAGGTATATGTAAATGCCCAGCCTTTCTCCAGAGAAAGCTGCCTGTCAAATGCAGAGGCATTTGACAGACAGCTTAGAGACCACATGTCCCCTCCTCACCGGCTTTGGAAACCACTGAAAGCCTACAGTACCGTGATACAACTGCGTTCATTACATGCTGTTGCAACTTGGTCCCATGCACCTGAATGGCTGACAGATGGTAAAATTTAACTGTGCCGCTGTCCGTGTTAACTTGCAGCTCCACGGTCAAGGGGCAGCAAAATGCGGCTCGACCGCCTATTCTTACCATCCCTCAGTTGTCCATGTATACGAGGCCTAAAGGTCAAGCTTTGCTTTACCTTGCCCACCTATTCCTCTCCACTGGATTTTAATGTAACAGGTGGCCCCAGTAACCCATAGGGAGGCTTGAGACATGAAAGAGTAAGGCCAAGCTCAACCCTCACAAAAAGATCCTTTCAGCAGAGACCTATGTATGCCCAAAATTACCACCTTCCGTCTGCCCACCGTACATAAACAGAAAGTTGACTTTACAGGGTGGGCTGTCACTTTAAAAAACTTTTTTATTTTGTTATTGCATGCATTGCATCCATTGGACAGTGCAAATCACTAAACCAAAGTACAGAGCCACTGAAAGTGGCTCTGTACCATGTGATTACTGTGACCAATCACAGCATCATACAATGTAAACAATAAATAGCAGCTGGCTTTCACTTTCCTCACACACCAATCACTGTGTGAGAGCAAAGAAAGGTTTGTGATGCCTAGCCAGTGTAATTCGGTACCAGAAATATTATCATCTACCCCTCTACAGTACATGCAAGTCTCTGACCTGTATAATAACCCCTCACCTCCCTTATCCTGCATAGGCAGTAACCCATTTATCACCATCCTCAGGGCACTGTAAGTGATTGGGTGGCCAAAAAAAATAGGTCTTCAAAAAGGAGTCATTTCAGGATTTTCAAATTGCCCTGCAATTTTATTTGCATTACTTTATAACAAAGTTAGAGAAACAGATACTTTGGCATTGGTCCTTTTTCTTTTATGTAGTAAAAAATAAAAACCCCAGTGGTTATTAAAGACCACCAAAAGAAAGATCTACCTGTCTAAAAAAAAATTGATTGGGGTACAGCGTTGCATGACCAAGGAATTGTCAAACAACCACAGCACTGAAAAATGGCCTAGACAGGAAGAGGGTTTGACATGCCAGTCCTCAAGCAGATAATTTAATTTTGTTGAAAAGTTGTGAATAGGTGATCCACACAGAAATAATGTAAATCCCTTTATCTGTTCAGCTTACCTGTTATATCAAACACTTTGCCCTGCATCAAAGCAAAGTATGTGATTTTAAGCCCAAGCATGCTGGACTCTGCCCAGAAATCTCCTTCTTCTGCGGGATGCATTTTCCCACATTCAGCACAGTAACGAGCATTTGCAGGGTCTCGGTCCATTTCAAATCTCCTACAAAACATATAGATCTTTTCAGTTAAAATACGCAACATAGGCTTTTTCTATACTATGTTACCTTAAATACATATTTTAACAGTGCTACTACAAAAGCTTGATATGTTAGTTCAGACCTGCTAAAATACAGCAGGAGTACAACTAATGAAACATCCATGAAATTCATCTCGAGGGGGAAAAAAAAAATAAGTATTGTACACATAAAAGGTACTCTACAACTCACTAAATATACCGTTTAAATTTATATCAGTTATAATCAAATTTATTGTTCCATCTAGTTCAGCCAGTAAATCCCACACTTCTACCATACTACACAATTATAAACATGAGTCTACTATATTCTGCTTCAATTCTATAGCATTAGTAACTTGTATGCTCATTGGGCAATGAGTCAGTGTATTGATGGCAATTAAAAATTTGATAAGCAGACTGCAGGCGAGGAGACGACACAGGACGTTATCACCTGCCTAGCTGTACACTGCTGAGGAGCATCATCAGAATGTCTGAAGAAAATGATAAAAATGTACAAGAAGTACATGAACTTAAGTCATAAAAACTTACATTTAAATATTTTCCTCAATAGCTACGAGGTATATCCATTCACTTTGTATGCTTCAAATGCCTTCACAAACCCAGGTATTACCTTGTATAAGTAGTAGTGATGTCATTACTGTGCTATACATAGCCTGTGCAGAGAGCAGAGCAGTGTGTGGAGCCTGATAGCTTGCAGTGAGTGGAGCCTATCTGCAGAAAACTACAGGAAGAAGCAGATCCAAGACCAGTCACCCTGCACGTGGAGACTGAACAGCAGTGACTGATTTTTATTACAGGAGCTCTTGCACAGAGGCAGCTTCACTCTGGATTACTGTACAGCAAGAAATACACAAAGCTCAACAATATTCAAGTAAGAATACACATAACTTTTTTATATAGCCAATATCTGCTTTTCCCGGAGTTCAGTTATAACTTTGTGTTTATCCGTTTGTTTGAAGCCCCACTTTAATATCATATATACAATTTTTCTTTTTATATTCTGTGCAAGTTGGCTGTGTATTACAACTGAAAGAAAACTTAGTGGGCACCTACAACGAAAAGCAGCATAGCAAAATGTAATAAAGTTGTGTAGTTTAACAAGTTATTGTCTTTGTCCTCTATAACACACATAGCATATCCTGGTTTTGTAGCTGGAGGATGGCTCGTGAACTAATGTATGCGCCGGTGTGATTATTAGACATTGGGCAAAAACATTCATGCAGTGATTGCATTCATGCAGTTTTGCTAGGAAAAGTGCACGCATCTTATGTCTTAGATTTTAATTTACAGCTCCACTTCAGGGGTTAAAGATAATCCCAGAAGATACCATATATTATAGAGAGTATTTGCAGAATACCTACAGTGGGTATAGAAAGGATCACCCCCCTTTAAAATGATCACCCCCCTTTAAAATGATCACATTTTGCTGCCTGAAATGAAGATAGACACAATTTTTGTTTTATCCAGCTGTGTTTTATAACATCCAAGTAAAAGATATAACACCAACATGTTAGAAAACAAAAAATCAAAAACAGGATCACTGAGTTGGGAAAAAAAGATCACCCCTTGTGTCAGTATTTTGTTGAACCACCTTTTGCTTTAGTTACAGCCTTTAGTCTGCTGGGATATCTCTCTACCAACTTTGCAATATTTGCCCACTCTTCTTTGCAGAACTGCCAAGTTCAGTTAAGCTTGATGAGGATCATTTGTGGACTGCAGTCTTCAAATAATTCCACAGATTTTCAATGGGGTTTAGGTCTGGGCTCTGACTAGGCCAAGAAAGGACATTCACTTTTTTCACCTTATAAAACACAGCTGGATAAAACAAATGGTGTCTGTCTTCATTGCAGGCTGCAAAGCAAAAAAATGTGATTTTAAAAAGGGAGGCGATTCTTTTCTATACTAACTGTAAGTGAGCAAATCTGTCAATCACAATAAAGTCTTACTGTGTCAATAACCTCTCATAATTTGTATATGATTTTACAGTCACATACCTACTTCTGACAAGATAACTCAGCCCTGCAGTCTCTATTCCTCTCAACTTCAGTTTTGACTGCTTGGCCAGTGCATGGTCTCTTGTGCCATTCATTACTGTAGCTTGCAAAACATGCCGTTTTTAGGTGTCATATTAAATTGAAAAGCTCTGGAGTCTGCCATTGATGGCCTTCTAAAAATCAGGATTTGTGACTTACCATAATGTTCTTTTTTTTTTTTATTTCTTTAGGGCACTCTGGGAAGATATTTAGAGACATAGGATTATTCAGCTACCTTTAGGAGATTGGACACTGGCAACCAATCAGAGCTGTTGAACAGTCCAGCTTAATCCCTCCCACTCCCATGCCTGAGTTTTGCAGCAAGCAATATGAGGAGAGGAAAACAAGAACAGAGGGTTGGGACCTGTGTCACTTAATGAACTGCATAGATTTTATGGTAAAGTAGGAACCAGGCAACTTTCAGCATGTGTGTACTCCTTTCCAGAATTCAATTAGCGCTTGCAGCCAATGGCTGGGGTGCAGAACTCCACTGTCAGAATACAATAGCGCAGCAGGGGGATCCTTGCATTCAGAAAGCATGTATGGATGTGAGGATTTTTCTTTTTTTTCGCTCAAACCGCTGGCTCACGGGTGTTGAAATTTGTGAAAAAACTACTTGTCCAGGGACTAAAATCGGTGTCCCAATCTACTTGTCCTGATAAAAAAAAGCATAACTTTTAACCAAAAACGTATCTAAATCTGCTTTAAGAAATGTTTGGGGCTTTTAAAAACAAAAGGGGCTTTATGGCAACTTAAACGTTTAATATTTTTAACATTACGTTGTTTATCTCCTCCTCTCCTCCCTGCCTGTCTCCAGCACTGCATCCGGGGACTAGCAGGGAGGGGGAAAGACCTTGCAGTGTAGGGAGCTCCGATTGGCTGCTTTCAGGAAAGGGGAATGTCGGACTTATCCTTTATCCCTTTCGCTGCCAGAGCTGTCTTTGCGTTATTTGCACACGTTTAAAAATTCGTTTTAGGCCTGAAGATGACACAAAACCCACAAACATTATATATTTTCTGAATTTAGAGATCCTAGAGAATAAAATAGCGGTAGTTCCAAATTTTTATGTCACATGATATCACTAAGGTCTAGGAAACACAAAATTTCAGTAATAAATACACAAGTTCATTTTAGGGCACAAAAAGCAAAATTATCCAATTTTTTTTGTAAAATATAAAAGACGAGTTTGCAGCGAGTAAATAGATATCCAACATGTCAAACCTTAAATCTGCGTGTACTCGTGAAACGGCAACAAACTTTAGTACCCTATATTTTCTATAGGCGACACTTTTAAAGCTCCTTATAGGTCATCAGTATAGTGTACAAAGGTGGTCAGGTGCTAGAATTATTGCATGCGCGGCGATACGTGTATCGCAATCCATGTTTTCATGTGTAGGCGCCCGAGTATGTGCTTTTATGTTTGTGCGTGCGTACATATGTGGGGGGCCTTGAAAAATTTGGGGGTGTTATATGCTTGGGTGTAACTTCCATTTAAAAAAGAATTCAATTTTTTTTTTTTTTTTTTTAAATCACATACAGGACAAAGTCCCCTATGTTATGGATTTTGGTGACAGGTTCTCTTTTTTGAGACATGCAGGGTCTAAAAGACTCTGCATGTTTCCCCTGTACTACTCTAAATGTAATGCGATGCACATCGCACCACATTACATTCTTTCCCGGCCTCAATGACTGGGAATCTGTCGAACGGGAACCCGGAAGTGATGTCACATCACTTCCGAATCATGAGAAGGAGGGGAGCGGATGTGTCCACTCTCCTCCTCCCTCCCCTATACCACACCCCGCGGCACCCACCAAACCAGTCTCGGGCCCGCAGATGGGCAAGTGGAGCCTGGGACATATAGTAGGGGAGAGGCTGACATTGTGGGCTGTGTGGAAGCAATCGGGCGGCAGCGCTGCTGCCTGAATGCTTCCACCTGACAGTTGAGCCCTGCTGCGGGCGCTAAGGAAAAAAAAAAAAAAAAAACCTGCTCGGCGCCCGGAACTACATGTCCTGGGCGTTGGCCGATAGGAATTGGACATCCTTGTGGTTGAACAAAAAAAATTTAAAACTGTGTATACCCTGATTTAATCAGAAATATTTTCTTAATCATTCATTAGGGGACTCAAGAAGATATTCGGAGATGTAGGGAAGACCCAAAAGTAATCCAACTGAGGGGTGGGTGACATCAGACAAAAAGAAATATACAGGCCCACAACAAACCACAGACTAACAGAGCAGAGCTGAGACCGCTGAAACTGGAATAAGTAGAGGTCTGAACATCCACCTGTTAAAACCTGGCAAATGTAAACAGAAGACCAGGCAGTAGCCTTGCAAATCTGAGAAAAAAAATACCGGATAGTGAAAAGCACAAGACGAAAAATACCTGATTGAATACGTTTCGACACAAAAAAGAGAGAATCCTGTCCTTAAGCTTCACCTAGTCACCGAAGCTTGTCTAAATAAAAATGGAAGAAAAACAGCATTAGTCAGTCTAAGGGAGGCAGTTGGCAGCGACTAAACTCAAACAGCTCACCCCACAGAAAACTTCCTGTGATGGTGAGGCGCAGAACAGAGAAAGGGGAACAAAATGTCCTGGTTAAGGTGAAAGGATGAAACCAGCCTCTGTAAAAAGGAAGGACTCTATACAAAGAACAGGAGACTTTTATTGCACTGGAAAGATATGAATAACTGACCTCACCAATTCCCTGTGGAATATTTATACCTGAAGAAAGGTGTGCAGAACATTTAGATTCAGTATGGGACAAACACCCTCATAACTTCTGGGAATGGTAAACAGGTTAGAGTAGAACCCCTGAAACCTTAGCCCTCTTGGGGACAAGGCAACATGGAGTTCCACAAGCTGCTGGAATGCCGGAAGGCTGGACAACAATAATCTGGTGGGGATAGGGACAAACTCTAGCTTGTAACACTCGGAAACAAAGCTTTGGACCCTGATGTCTGAAATGTCCTGTGACCAAAAGGCTGCATGGGTTAGTAACCACCTCCTCACTAGTAGTGGGAGGCCTCCCCTCATAGTGAGAAGGGCTTGTCCCCATATTGGGGGTTCAGACTTTGTACCAGGCCAAGTTCCTAGGCATTTTCTTGGACCTAGTATCCTAGAGAAACAAAAGAAGCTCATTTTTTACTCTGTCACGCAAGCCTTTTACTTCAGACGCCTAGACTTCTTTTGTTGGGGCAAAAGGGTACTCTTAACCTTAGTGAATTTCTTATTTAAAAAATGTCTAGGAACATGCAAAGAAGCATTCTTCATTAAAAAAACATGAGCAGTAAGTGCTTCTTGCAAAATTGTTTCACAGCCCCAACACTTGAGTTTTTCACATGTGAACCAAATGGAGCTTTAAGTGGGAAATTAGGTGAATGACATCTGCTAGTCCAGCCACAAAGTAAAGCATAAACTCCAAATGTTGGAGAACTGATGGATCCAAAAAGGAGAGAACTAGGATCAATGGTCATATTCCTTGTCCAGACATTTAAGGTCTGACAGGCAAACATGGCTGCAATACCAGGATGCAGAGCAGAGTCTACAAGAGCAAAGAGGGCCTTCTAGGCATTTGTTCACAGGATCTTTAAATGCCTGAATGTCCTCCACAGAGACAGTCCAAGTCTTGCCAAGGTGGTGGCTGGATCAACTGCGGGGGCAGTCCATTTCCTAACCCTTATTCAAGAGGATTCTGAGCAGGAAATGGCTAATCCATGTGCAACACAGGTTGCAGGAGAGAAAGTACACTTGAACCCTTTGACGTTTGGGTACTCTTAAGGGAACCCAGACTGGTAACTGTAGGGTCGATTGACACAGGTAGCTAAATTATAAACAAGTGGTTACTTGTGTTCAAAAGGACCAATCGGTATCCTTGCACCAATTCATCTGTAAGGGATAGGGTGCCCTCCCCCACTGACCTTGCAGAAGCAGCTGCAATTAAGGAAATTAGAGATGGACTCTGGAGTGGATTATGTGAAAGCATGTTTGAGACCCCTGCTTGAGGGTTTATCATGGTCAATCATTTTCATAATAAACTGCACAGTGGCAAGGATGAATTCCTCTCTAGATAAAGCGGAGATAAAGCTGGGCACAGCAGAGTCAGTAAAAGGCTTCGGGGACAGTCTGGACAAGGGAAAGGGGTCAGGGCTGTCAATATCAGGCCTCTGAAGGAAAGAACTGCAGGACTGTTGTCAGAGGATCATAAGCTAAAAAGCCAACAAAGCCCTCTTTGTGCTTAAGATCCAACATCCTGCAAACAAACCGATGTGCAGCAGGAAGGGTTAACGTCGTCTGTGACCAGATCACTCTGTGACAGTTGCAAGGAAACATAAAGGACCATGCTTGCTGGAGCAGAGCAGAAGAGGCAGAGGGAAACCACACATACATATCCGATAGTGTCATGGCCTTTGCAGTGGGTGAAGGTGCCACCGACATGTTGCAGCCCTTTACAGTGCTGTGCGAGAGTTTTGAAGCCTTTTTGCGGCACCAAAACTTGATGTGTCACAGCACATACAGGGGGACGCGACAGATCAGGAAAGTGCTGTGCTGCCCAAGCAGCGTGTCTACAACACATTTTAAAATTATTGCAAGCACCTGAACCGTGCTGAGGCAGAAAAACACGAGTTGAAGTCGGCTCCTAATAAACAGGAACAAGCACTATGTGCTCACCGAAAGTGGTTTAGATGGTAAGGAAGAGGCCACAAAGAGGGATCCAATACAAACCAGACAGACAATATTCACTCTTTTAGCAGACGTACCCCAACAGGTTTTTCCCTTTTTTTTATGTATTAGTGGTTCACACATAAGCAGCTGCACCAGTATTGACAATTTATTATTTTGTATTTTTTCAACCATAGTGCAAGTCTCTTCTGCTTTTCTAGTTACCCTAATAGGTGTCTTCAGGGGCAGGCTTTCACCAGACAGGTGTAGCATGGCCCTGGACGTGTAAAACACTCTATTGCTACCTACATAGATTAAAGTCAATGCCTGGAGAGTGCACCAGTGTACTGGTGAAATCCTGACCCTGAAGACCCCAGAGCCCAATGATCAGAGGTCACGTTACAGATAGGTCCTGCGTATTTCTCTCAGCAGGATCCAGGTACGTTCTCCAAGTACTGATCAATCCAGCAAGCTGCAGTAATATGCACTTTTATATAGTCCTGCGCTACTCACTAAACCTAACCATAAAGCAAAAAGTAAACACCTGACAGAGCCCCTAACTAAGGTAATATAAGTGCATACCTTGAAAATAACCAAGCACAAGTGAATGAAGATATCCAAAAAGAATATATACCCTGCTAGGCAACACCAAATATGAACAAATCAATATGTGCAAACAGATAAGAGTAATATATATCAACGCGTAAATGCAAATAAAATATATATATATCAAAGCACACAAAATAAAAAGAAAATATTAAATTAAATAAAACACCCGACTGAGCCCTCAACCCAATGACAGTCTTTGAATAAATGTCCGTAAATGTAATAAAAATCATATATGTAATGCAGATAAATCTTCCAATCAGCATATATTCCACACGTGACTTGAAAAGTTATCACCCTTAAAAATCCTCCACCAGCTAGCGTGCACTCTCACCTCCAATTTTGAACTATAGGGAATAATATTAACCCGAAATCCAACCAGCTCTCCTCTGTAAGTGTACTTTACTGGCTGCTTCTCCAATTCCTCCTCAGAAATCCATGTTCAAAAAAACATCAAAGGATATCTCATAGTGTAATACGTCCATGTTTAATGTATAAAAATCAAGTATAGAATACTCAACTTTTAAAATCAGGCCAGCAGACCCATACAAGCATTGGTAATAAAAATACATAATAACAGGTGTACCAAGATGGCAGCCTCCGTCCGACCGGAAATTATGTCACCACACTTCCTTCCTACGCATTACATCACGAAACACGTGACTTCCTAAGGGATAGGAAGGCGGTGACTAAGTGACTCATTTATATTACTGAAGATATGGCACCAATAGAAATAACAGCGGTGGCCAATTATTGGAGACCAATGAAGGATAGAATGAATACTGGTAAAGACCTCCTAACCACACATAATAATAAATGTCTATGTAGTACAATAAGGGATCTCAGAATCACTAAATCATATAAAAAAGCCCAAACTAACTAAAAACTCAAACCACTAAAAAATTATACAGAAAACAAGAGAATTAAAATTCAACAAAAAAATCCCATAGTAAAATTAATATAAAATATACTCTTGGGACCACCCAATAGCTCCCTCTAGTGGCAAATTCTAAAAATGCACCCTATGTCAAAGATAGACTGGCTGCTCATTAACCACTTGCCGACCAGCCGTTGTATATAAACGGCCGGACGGTGGCACTGCAGGGTCGGGTGGCCGTCAATAAACGGCCTCCCCGCACCCTGCTTGTGCGCGCTCCCTGGGAGCGCGCAGCACCGCGATCCGGTGCTCGCTGTGTCCTCCGGACACAGTGAAACACCGATCGTCGGACGGGACCTCTGTACGAGGTCCCGATCATGTGATCACTGATTGGCCAATCAGTGATCACATGCAAAGTAGTAAGCAAGATGTCACTTGTGACATCATTGCTTACTACGTGTGAAATCTGTGAATGATCACAGAGGTCACATGGTACAAGGCTATTCACAAAAGCCTTGTACCATGTGACAGGATGTGACCAATCACAGCTCACTCAGTTCTTCTCAATGAGTGCATGAATGCACACAGAGAGAAAGAGAAATGATTGCTTTTACATCCTATATGGGTGTAAAAGCAATCAGTGTAAAAAAAAAAAAAAAAAATCTTCATCACCCCTCACAAGTAGTACAGTGTCACCATGGTGACACTGTACTGCTAGGGTGACAGTATGTAAAAAATAAAAATAAAAATAAAAAATAATATAAAAAAATAAAATAAAAATGTAAAAAAAAAATGTTTAAAAATTATAATTTTTGCTTATAAACTAATTTGGATTTTTTTTTTTTTTTACTAAAAAGATAACGGAATAAATTTTGGCTAAGATTTATGATGAAATATTATTTATTTGCAAAATTTTATAAAAAAAAAAACACTTTTTTTCAAAATTTTTGGACATTTCATTTACATAGCAAAAAAAATACAAATCCCAGTGGTGAATAAATACCACCAAAATAAAGCTTTATCTATCTCAAAAAAATGGTAAAAAATTCATTTGGGTACAGTGTTGCATGACCGCGCAATTGTCATTCAAAGTGTGATAGCGCTAAAAGCTGAAAATTGCCCTGGTCAGGAAGGGGGTAAAAGTGTCCGGTCTGGAAGTGGTTAAAGTGTTACTAAACCCAGCACCCTGCATTCACTATATCTGGTCTCCCATAGTACACAAAACATGCAAATGCAATTATTTTAGCAAATATAAACTGCTAAATATCTTTTCCCATCAGCAGTTAGAGCAGTCTTGTGACTTCCATCAGTGTCCAGCAGAGCACCGGTTAAAGCTTGTAGGAGGAGTTTTCTTTCTGCACTAGGAGGATGCCGAACCCCTGAACTCTGTCTGGACCGTGCTGATTGACCCCGTGCTGATCACATGCACTCTCCCAAGAAGGGGAAAAAAAAAACACCTCTCCAGCAATACACATCAAACTGAGCATGTGCAAAGTGTCTCCACACAATATGTCTTATCAGTAGATAAGAGGGGGACACTGGAAGAAGGGGAAGATCAGAGAAGTCAGGATCAAAACAGCATTTTTACACAATGAAGAGGATTAACCTCTTCGGTTCCACAGCGAGCATGCTTTACTGCATATACAGACTGATTTTACTGTTGTTGGTTTATTAGCACTTGAACTAAATATCACTAATAAAACAATTGAGATCAAATTCTATATTCAGTCCTAACGGAGCCATAGTTTGCATACTGTATATCCAATGAGATTCAGCTTGACTAAGAGTACGGATCTTGTTACTGCCCCTTCAGTGGGGATGATATTTCTCAATTCCCCAAAAGATTAAAGTCTGTATATGCCGTAAAGTATGCTTGTTATACTCACTGTGGAACCGAAGGGGTTAATACTCTGCATTGTGTAAAAAGGCCATTTGATCCTGTTTTCGCTGCCTCTCCTGTTCAGATGTCCACCTAAACCCGTAGCCAGATGCTCAGTTTAGTGTATATTGATAGAGGTTTTTTTTTTCTTCTTGGGAGAGTGCATGTGATCAGTTCAGGGCCAATCAGCACTATTCAGACAGAGGTCAGGAGTTTTGCATCCTCCTAGAACAGAAAGAAAACTCCTTGTGACAGGAATGACATTTGGGGGTGGCGGACCCGTCTCAGCTTCTCAAATCCCTCTTATGTGTAAAGGCACATAGGGGTGCACGGTGCTCTGTCCGGAATATTGTGTAGACATGTATAGGTTGGGTGTGGGGGTTGTTCATTGTTCTCTACCATGCGGCTGCATCCCATTGTTCTAGCAAACTATTATGGGATGCATGTGTTCCCCTATTGTCTACTGCCAAGTGGTGTATCCCTTTGTTCTATTATGTGTCTTGGTTTGGTGGAGGGTGTTTCTGGCAGCCCTTCCCTCCTGATGGGATGGCCTGTGATGTGTTACCTGTTCCTGGTTGTATTTGCCCTCCCTGTGTATATATCTTGTGTTTGTGTTAAAATAAAGCAGTTGACTTCCTGTCTTAAGAGTCTGGTGCTCTTATTTCCTGTATGGTCAGGGTGATGTCCGGGAATCTGTGTTCGGACAGGGAAGCGAGAGCCTAACGGAAATACCCTAGCGCAAATGGGGTCCGGTTCTGTTACACTCCTCCTACAAGCTTTAACCACTGTTCTGCAGAAGTCACAAGACTGCTGTAATTGCTGATGAGAAAAATTATATAGTAGTTTAGATTTACTAAATTAATTGCATTTTCATGTTCTATGTACTGTGGGAGACTGGATAGAGTGAATGCAGGATCCTGGGTTTAGTAACTTTAAAGAAGATAGATCTTTATTATGATGTAGAAGTGTTTAGAAACACTATGTTTCGGGTAGCCTTTTTTAATAGTCTGCATGTGTTCACGTATTCTTCTCCATAAGGGTCTCTTCGTCCTTCCAATATATTGGAGGCCACAACTACACTAGAGAGAAGAAACAACCCCCTCAGATATACAAGTGATCAGATCTTTAATCTTATATTCCAACCCTGCATGAAGCAAACTTCACTCTTCTGATATTCAAACCTTTGGTCCCAACACAGGCATAAACAACGTCTGCGACGAAAAAAGCCATTTCTATTGAGAAATGTATCAGGTTTCTTTGTAGGGGGATCCTCTATATTTCTAGCTATTTTGTCTCTTAAAGTCAGAGCCCTCCTATAGGTAAACTTAGGATGTGCTGGTAATATTTTCTTTAGTTGCCTATCTGACTTCAATATCGGCCAATAATTCCTGAAGATGTTTTCTATCTTCCTTTGCGGACTGTTGAAATCAAGAAACATAATAAAGTGAATTAATGATAAATGAAGCCACAAGCTGTCACAGCCGGGTGCCCACACTGAAGGCACGGGTGCCAGGAAGAGAAGACTGCCGATGAAACCAGCGCTGGTGAGGACACCACTGGACTGAGGTACAGGTAAGTGGCTGTATTGTAAAAGTCAGCTGCTACAGTTTTTGTAGCTGCTGACTTTTTTCAGCTGGAACTCCGCTTTAAGTATATTCAGGCGCCATGGCCTATAGTTACAACTTTCCAATGGAAAATATCCATTCCTATCAACTGTTCTGAAAAAGGTCTTCATGGCAAGTTGTTCTCCCTGCTTAGAAACCTCCAAAATCGAGAAAATGAAATGAACTTTATTCACATTGGACTCCCAAAAAAACAAAATGTTCTTGTCATTCAGATGTAGACTATTCAAATAACATTCCAAACTCTCCATTCCACCTTCCCATATAATCAACACATCATCAATATACCGCCTATATAACTAATTTTTTAGGGGGATTAGTGTATATCGCTGTTTCTTCCCATATGGCCATAAAAAGGTCAGCTAAACCTGGTGCAAATCGTGCTCCCATTGCAACACCTTTTATTTGACGGTAGTATTAATGGTCATGCCAGAAGTAGTTGTGTGTAAGACAGTAATCAAGACATTCAAGGAGGTATTTTTTCCTTTGGGACCATTTTAGGTCACTTAGTTCTCTCAATGCCCAACTGGCAGATTCTATTGCATCTTGATGTTTAATAATAGTATAAAGCAGCCTTTCTCAACAAGGGTGCCCAGGCACCCTGGGGTACCTTGAGGTTTCTTCAGGGGTACCTTGGCAAAATGTCTAAAAATTGCCCATGGCTTGTATACAAGCCAGGGGGTGGAACAAGCCTGTAATGTTGGGTGTCATACATGTGTGGATGTTGCTGCCTTATATAAAACTATTATAATAGTTTTTCACATTTTAGAATGGGGTGCCCTTTTAAAATTACGAACAGTCTTGAGGCACCCCATTTTAGAATCATATATAAATATATAAATGCAATTTGGGCACAGTGTTGCATGACTGCGCAATTACCAGTTAAAGTAGTTAGGGCTAAATAGAACAAAATAGCCTGGTCATGAAGGGGGTAAAACCTTCCGGTGGTCAAATGGTTAAACTCTACAGCTACTAAATAATCTTGCTACAATAGCATTAATAAAAGTTTGCTTCTTGCAGCAGAGAAAGGATGTCCATTCTCCAAAAACACTAGCAAAAAATGGAGGCATGCTGGAGTGGAAGTGGGTATGCAAGTCCCAACAGCTCTGACTGGCTGCTAGTATCCAGTGTCCTAAAGATAGCTGCATAACCTTTGTCTGGACTATGTCTATGGACTTAGCCCTTTCAGAATTACTGACCCCAAAAAAATATGCAACAGGTGTAGTCAAAGAACCTTATCTGCATACTTGTCCCAGATTATTGATTCAAAAGTACTGAACCCAATGAATCAGCCTGACAGTCCGGAAAAATGTCAGAAATGACAGTCTATATAGTCCTGTCAGTACAGGTTTCCTCCTTTCCAGAATTAATTTAAAATCTATTCAGATCAATGATACTATCTCTATATGACACAATCCATACTGTACCGGTGTTTTCCCTGACATTTGCTGCACATCATGCTGTTCATTGCCTCTTTTAAATCATCTTGCAGCTTAGAAAGAAACTCATTCATGGACTTGGCTAGCTCAGTTTCTGACATTCGTTTCCTGTTTGGAAGAAAAGCAATGACAAATAAAAAAGGGTCAGTTCATTGTATTTATATATCTGTCAAGGTATCCAACAGTGTAGTCTCTTTCCTAAGCTTGCTGTATTCATTAAGAGGTCTCTCACTCACCCTGTTTGGGTTCGTTCACATGTGTGGTGATTATGAAGAACAAAGCAATGCTCATTAACTCTCCTATAGCATTTATGTGTTTACGACATGTTTTCATTGTGTTTATAAAGCATTGAAAATGCTTCAAAAATGCTTGATAAATGCCCAAGGAGGCATTGCTTTTCTAGTAGAAAGTGCTTAAGAGGACATGATATAGAGAAAATGATCTACTTTGAGGTTTGTTTAGGTGGGGGTGTCATAGCAGGAATTTTTCTGATTTCTCTGAAGTTGGATTCATATGCTTTGACATCTGACACTTGGCTTGGTCTAGCTCAACTTTGCTGACACAAAAAAGATTTGGTCACTGATAATGTTGCCTCTGATCCTGCCTGGCGCTATTAGTATTGCTGGCCACCTTGATGATTTTCCCTGCACACAGAAAAAAAAAATGGTATTACCACACAGCTGCTCTGAACCAACAGGAAATGACTGCTCTGTCCTAGTTCTCTATTATTGCCCAATGCATTCTGGGATGCAAAAGCCTCCACTGCCTATCCCCCAATGCCCAATTAACACTTTATAAATGCTTTACTAACACACCATAGATGCTCTAGGTGCCGTTAAGGTGTGATTACAAAGCATTACCATTGAAATCAATGAGAGGCAGCTGACAAGCATCAATGCCTCATGAAAGTGATTTGCTTAACCGCTTCCCAACTGCCTTATAGCAGAAATACTGCTACAGGGCGGCACGGGTGTGCAAAATCACATATATATAAATGTGATTTTTCATTTCTGGGTAGGGGGCGCGCACAAGCACGCCCTACCCGCACTGCCATTCGTGGCCGCAGCTGTCAATCACCGGGCCCCAGGTGGTAAATACCCGCCTGCGCCTGGTGATTACCGAGCATCTCTGACGGGGAGGAAGACTATTTTGTTTACACAGCACAGCCAACCCAATCAGTGTGCTTACAGAGAAGCACACCCCCCCCGCCCCCTAATAAAACACTCCCTACATATAGTTAATCCTTTGCTCACCTCATGTTAACCTCTCCCTGCCCAGTGCCATTAGTACAGTGTCAGTGCTTTTTTTTTTGCACTGATCACTGTATTGGTGTCACTGGGGATGTCACTGACACCAAGGTAGTTCCCCCCCCCCCCTCCCAATGTCAGAATGTCCGCAGCAGTCCCGCTAAGAGTCGCTGATCTCCGCCATTACTAGTAGAGAAAAAAAATCCCAGTATCTATACTGCCATTTGTAAATGCTATAACGTTCACGAGCAATTGAGCCGTACAATATAAATATATTTGATTACTAATGGGGTATGTTGGTGATATCATTAAGAGATAACTGTGGTCCTATGTGTTCCTGCCACATAAACAGGCAGTGATTTGAAATATGATGAACATTTCACTTTGACTGACCAAAGGGAACTGTCTGCGATGACCCAGGGTCTGAACATCCAAATCCTATTAAACATGAACTCCTACATGGAGGCTAAATTGGACAATGAACCTGCTGTGTGGTTTTTGGATAAAGAGAAGGATCATTAAAAGTCACATAAAATTAATGTCAGAAATGTATGTGGTTTGTTAGTCATTTTGCTTGGGACTATACGTGACCTTCCACAACACTCCCTTACTCTTAGTGTGTGCTGTAAATTGCCTCCAGTATTGTTTCTGTTTCTTCAAGCTGGAGGATGCCATTCTGTTGAAGCCCAAAACCCTGAGCAGAAGTTAAAGCAGAACTAAACCCTCCTATCCTTTTTAGCCAAGGAAGCTGCTGTTTGATGTGCAACTGCTAGAGATGCTGCACATATGATCAGCTTTAACACCAGTCATTTGATGGACAGTTTGGTTGAGAACACAAGCAAATGTGACAATTAGCATTCCTATCATGTCGGACACATACGTTTTCTGAAACTGTTAAATCTATAAGTTTAGTTCTGCTTTAATCTGTCAGCAGATCGGAATCAACAAATTCGGCATAGTGCCTAAAAATGGAGAGCAACTGAGCATATGCAGAGCAGGGCGAGACAGCGTACTACTGGATTTTAAACAGTATAGGCCCTTATTTTTATATTTTACATGGTTATACCTGCAAAAGGGGCCAGCCTGATGTGATCTAGCAACACGTAAAAGGAATTAAAATGGAAAATTAAGTTTAATTATGATGTGGTGATCACCATTGGACTTTTTAATTGTTCAAATTGTCTCAGCTATTGCTGGAAATACAAAAGGGGTTAGACCAGAAAAGATCATTTTTGCTTTTCTGGGATTTTTTTCAGTAAAAAAATGTTCAGGGAAAAAGAAAAAAAAAATCATTTAGTTAGGCTTAAAAATCATTACTGCTGAAGAATACTTCTACTTACAACTCATACTCCTTCCTCTTCTCTGGGTTGCTTACTGTATCCCACGCTGCCCGTAGTACCTTAAAAGCTTCTTCAGCATGAGGGTGATTGTTCTTGTCCGGATGGACCTGTCAACATAAGTAAATAAGGTGTAGCTCATTCCAGTAAATAATGGCAACACACTTTTAATCCAGATTATATAATATATATATATATACATACACATACATACATACATATATATATATAAATACATAAATTAGGTTTTACTAAACGGTGTTGAAAACCAACTTTAAAAAAAGAACTTGTATAAACATTATTTGCTAAACAGTCTCTAGTGCAATTTAAGAAACACACCACTTTCCAAGGAACACAATTACTACTCATGGCAACTCCATGCCTATAACAAGCCATATACTTGTAAAATAATTCATTTGGGAACAGACAATACACAATCCTAACTGCCTAATTTAGGTGATAAACTAGTGTACATGTTAGCCTCTCTAGCAGTTTCCTAAATGGAATATAAATATATATTTAGGGATTGAAACAACTTTGACATTTAGGCTCCGTTCACACTAGTGCGAATTCAGAGGTGACGAGTTGCACAGAATCGCATGACAATGGAAATCGCCTGCTCACATCAATGCAACTCAGCACAGAGCGATTTTGGAAAAGCTTTCTCTGTTACTTTGGTGCCAGTCCAGCATAAATTTGGCCCCATAGAATATGCAAACCACATCAAAGTAGCATCCAAATTGCACTTAAAGCCAGATCAAAATCAAACATCACAGTGTGAACCTAGCCTTAAAGTGACACTAAAGCTTCAAGTTTTTTTTCCTAAAATAAAAAACATGTCTACACTTACTTGCTCTGTGCAGTGGTTTTGCACAGAACAGTCCCGATCCTCTTCTTTTTGAGTCCGTGCTGGCGCTCCTGGCTCCTCCCCCTCAAGCAGTAACCCCAGGGAAAGCCGCTCACTCTGAGGGCACTGCTACATGCTCGTCCCCAAGCCACTGTTCTGTGTGTTCATAAGACACAGAGCCACAACTTTGAGCCTTTAGAAGCACTTTAAGCAAACTGGTGGGCATTTCTATCAGTAAGTAAACTGGCAACTGAAAAAACACAGGCAACTTGAACCGCCTACACGAATGCCTACTATGTGGTCAAAATAACCCAGTATACAAAAAGCAAGGTAACGTATGCAAACAGTAACCAAAGCTTCCGTATTCATACTGTGGCCCAGTCCCCATTCATACTGCTTCTCTTGCACTCCTATAGGCCACAAAGTGTAAATAAAGGCCTCAGTGATCAACAGAAAGTGAGTGGAATGGAAGTGGACAGTTACAAGGGCTCTGGTCACTGTTGAAATAATAGCAACACAACCCCTCCCGCTAAGAAACGAGGACACCAGAGGATAATGTTTCTTTTACCTATCACATCCGAAAAAATAAATATTACACATACAAGGGTCTTTTTACTGTTGCAAAATTGTTGTACTGCACACAAAAGAAAAAATTTAAAAAACACACTTACCAAAACAGCCAGCTGACGATACGCCTTTTTCAGCTCCACATCAGAAGCATCCATTTCCACCCCTAAAACCTGAAAAGGATTTAAATCCTCCTCTGGAATGTCAGCCATGGTTAGCAGACGTTCCACCTCATCTCTAGCCTGAAAGCGACCTGTACTTGTTGACCCCATTGGGGCTCTTGTGGTGTCTTTATCTGTCCTTGACTTCGAAGGCCATAATTTCCCTGTCCATTTTTTCAGGCGACTAAAAAATAGTTTGTATATCCTGTTTTGTGTCACTAAGACCCCGACTCTCTGAAACTTTGAGGAAATCCAGGACCGCAAGTTGCTGTCTGTTCCAAGATTGTCCCCCGTTTTCTTAATATAGTTCCAACAAACTCGAGCACAGCTCATGGAGAGAAGAAGCAGCGAGAATAATATAGCACATAACATTTTCATTACACGTACAATCCATAAACAGCAAAAGCAAATAAAACTCCATAAATCTTTAGTACGATGCTGTGCCCATACACCAAAGGTCCAAAGTTGACTTTTCAAACTGCCCAGGTCATGAGCAGGTAACCATAACCTGATATACAGCTGGGTGCCAAGTGCCTCTACACATTCACCAATCAGCAGCACCAAATCTATAAGCACCCGGATACAGTAATTTGAAACCTGCAACAAGGGCTGAGGAACTAAGGCTCTCAGTTGGTGTTTCCCTTCAACATGGCTCTTCTTGCGACCTAGCTTGTGCTTGCTACTGGAGGATGGAGGTTGACGACCATCCTTTCTCAATTCATCTCTTGTAATATTACGAGATTTTCCTTTACGGCTTCTTTTTCCACCTGCTGGCTTCAAAAAATCCTCCTCTGCTAGCCTCCCACTATCTTCATCATCACCTCCTTCTTTGTCTAACAATTCTTGCTGGTAACAAGAAAAATCACCCAAGTCTTGGCTACAGATATGGTCACTAATATCAGGGTACATGCCTCCAACAGACTCTATGCTATCACTGATGTGCCCACAGTCTGGAAACAAGGATTGTGCTAAACCACAATTACGAACATTGTTTTCTTCTCTTTGATGTTTAGAACTGCAGCCAGATTCACCAGTTAGATTTTCTTTAGATGCTTCATTAGAAAGGAACTCCTTAGTCCACAAATCTTCAGCCACTTCTTGGTTTTGTGAAGCTCTGTCAAAATCATTCAAGCAGTTGTGCTTGGGCACATCAAATCTCTGATTTATGTACAGTCCTGCTGCAGATTCTGGAGTTCCTTTACCATTTTTCTCAGATGCAGATTTTACATTTAAATCTGCAGAAAGGCTATGGTTTCTTCCTCTAGGAAGATTTGCTCCATTACTTTCTAACGTGTTATTGCAAGAATGATGGACCCGGGCCATGCTTTCGCAGTTTTCTGTAGTTCTTTCTTGCTTGTTCATCTTTTGTTCTTGTCCCTCCAAGGGGCGAGGCACATGCTAGGTTACTGCATTCATTTTTGTTTTGCTGTCCTGCATGGAAAACATAAAATAAACATAATAAACCATAACGCAGCTTCAAAGAATGTTCATAGATCAATAGGCAATGGACAAAAACTGAGCAGTGTGTCAGATGATCAGGATAAGCCAGCAATCAATTTTCATAAACTTAACTCACAAGCATCAGGTGACATCACGCACACATGGCTTATTTGTTCACAACTGGTGTTGCCTAGCAACTCAGTAGCTTCCTGAGCAAGAGAATCCTTCTGGTGACACGATCTGTGGGCTATGTTCAATTTTGTACAAGTGCTTTGCTGAGCATTTAACTTTCTGCCCCTAGTTTCAGGAAGGAGTACTAAGAATTTCTTTTTGAAAGCTACATGGTCCAACATTTCTGCCAGTACAGAATTTCAAAGTTAACCTATCCCATGAATTTGGGGCAGACAAAGCTTTTATAACAAACTCATAATACAAGTTTTTTTAAAATATCAGAGAACTATTAGTCACAATATCTAATCACACATAGCAGAAAACAATTCTGTCATTCAATGTGGAAATCATCTATTCTAGAACATCTTTCCAGTTTTGAATAGAGTGGGAAGGGTAGAACTTCTGGTTCTTACTACTGTCCATGTTCCTGCGGGAAAGATTCACAATAGCAAATAGAAAAGAAAGGGAAATCATAATATTACATTACACATTGTAACAGGAGTAGAAGGTAAATATCCCAATGGAAAAAATTATCAAGGCTTGGACTCCCCCTTGAGATTTCCTTTCAATACCTCGTGTCTCTGGGACAAAAAAAAAAAAAATCTCATCAGGGGGAGCACAGACAGCAAACAAACTCACCGTCCCTGTTCATGGCAAGAGGCAAATGGTTTTTTTTTTTTTTCTACCTTAAAGTGATTGTAAACCCTCACCTTGTAAAACAGCCCATTCAGTTTAAAATAGAAATGAAAGCTAAAACATTTGTGTATAGCTATAACAAAAAGTTATAAATAAATGTTTTTCCCTGTTTTATAAGTGATCACATTCTCAGCTGCATAAGAGCTGGGGGGAGGAGAAACTGCAGGACACTGATCTTCCCAAACAGGGCACACGATTTCATATTCCGTCTACGGGGCGCACAGACTCACCTTCTCTGTTCATGGCAAGAGGCAAAATTTATTTTTTTTCCCCTTTCTACCTTAAAGTGATTGTAAAACAGCCCATAAAAGAGAAATGAAAGGTAAAAAAACATATGTGTATAGCTATATAAATGTTTTCCTCCCTGTTTTAGAAGTGATCACATTCTCAGTTGCATAAGAGCTGGGAAGGAGAAACAGCAGCACCCTGCTCTTCCCAAACAGGGTGTGCGCTTTCCCACCGACGCCTACGGGGCGCGCGCTTTCCCGCCGACGCCTACGGGGCGCGCGCTTTCCCACCGACGCCTACGGGGCGCGCGCTTTCCCACCGACGCCTACGGGGCGCGCGCTTTCCCACCGACGTCTACTGGGCACAATTTCTCACCAACTTCAATGGGGCACAATCTACTGCAGGCTTAACTGACCACTCGCTCCTGTCAGGTGCCCCCACAGCAAGCAACTTGCTCTGGGGTATCTGCTGCTCCATGTGTCCATTCACACATGGAACCCCGGCTCGGCCCTACTCATTCTCTCTTCTCATTGGCTCACTGGCTGTGACTGACAGCAGCGGGAGCCAATGGGAAGAGGGAGTCCCAGGATACCCGATACTACAGTGCACACTGCTGGATCAAGAGGGGGCTTAAGTATTAGGGGGTGGGGGGATGCTGCATAGGGAAGGTTTTTTACCTTCATGCATTCTTTGAAAAACCTTGACCCTTTACAGCCACTTTAAGTTTTCCTGTCACTTGCTCAGACAGCTATTTAATGGAATAAAACAGGACCTCTCAAAATAGCCCAGCTGGTAACAGCTAGCAAGCTTTAGCTTTAATGACAACCCTGTGGACTAAATTTTCATCATACAATTGGCTCCAATTGTTCACTTTGATTATGCCTTACTCTACTTACACTACTGAAGAACCAAACCTTGCACTGCTTTCATAAAGAGAAAATGAAAGTATATGTAAACCCTCACCATGTAAAACAACCCGGTCAGTTTAAAAGAGAAATGAAAGGCAAAACATTTGAGTATACATATAAAAAAACATTATAAATACCTTTTTTTCCCCATTTTGTATTAGTGATCACACCCTCTGTTCTAAGCTGCATAAAGAGCTGGGGAGGAGAAACGACAGACACGAAACTTCCCAGTGAATGACTGTGCAGGGGGTGAGGGGAGTGTAAGCAGGAGTCTGATCATTGGAAAAGAACAAGCTGAGTTCTCAGCATAGCTGGAAAACTGACCACACTTTCTAGTGTCATCAGTTTTTATTAGGAAAGTAGAGGGAATGGCAGGAGCATTTTACACAAATGAAGCACTACAGGGGGAAAAAAAAGGATACTTTTTAAGGCTCCATGCACACTAACTTTTTTTAAGCTCAAAGAAGCTATTAGCATTTTTTATGCTCCTAGTGGCTACATAGTGTTATCATGTGTCAACACACATTACTTTAGGCTATTAGCATTTGTATAGCTTCAGCCTCTAGAAGCAAAAAATAAATTGTTTTTGTAGAGTTTTTTGGAGCGTTTTTCCATCATAAAAAAATCTAAATGCTCCTAACAGCTTTTTTCTAGCTTTTTTCCGCCCCCTTTCCTCTACATGTACTGTAAAACCGCTAGTAAAACGTTAATGCTCCTAAAACACTACTAAAAATGCTATTACCAGCATGGAGCCTCACACAAGTGCATGGTGCAGCAGGCACAAATCAGGAATATGAAATGATGGGTTTACATATTTAAGCAATGCATTTATACATATGGCGTTTTATAAATACTGTATTATAATAATAATAATAATATACAAAGTGACTTGGCATAATGGCCTTACCCTACAACCTCACAAACACTGTCACTTTGCTCCCACCAATTGATCACAAGTCTGTCTTGTCTGCTGGGTTCTAGTAACACATTTTACGCTAGCACCCTTACGAATTGTGTACAGCTGGCCAGAAAAACATATAAAAAAATTATACAGCATTAGAAGTGGGTCCAAAATAACACAGGGTTAGGCAGAGAAGCAGAGTAAGTGCTGGACAATTTTAACCACAAATATTGTCCTACTACTCGGTGTGTCTGGCCAAACCAATCCTCACATTCTTCTGGTAATTTTTGCTGAGAGCTTTGCAGACTGCTAGATCTATTACAGGAGCAGCCTAAAATACAGAATTCCAGTCTAGGTAAAACATTTTTCACAGATTCTAATGCCAAAGTTACTAAATATAACATGTTAATTTGTTTCTGATCCTAGGATGGATGGTCAGAAGTAAATCAGTCGATCTGCTAAACCAGACACCTAGAATTATTGCCCTGCTTTAAAGCCTTAAAGTAAATCAAATCCCTAACCTGATAAGGTTTAACTTGCAGTGAGCTGAATTTCTATTGTAAACAGCAGTCACCAGCACATGGCACACACTTCATTGCTGGGAATTTGCATCCCTGGTGTAGTATTAGTAAAAAAATTTGTAAAAAAAAATTTGTAAAACTTGCATGAAATGTTATTTGTGGGTTCATTGACCCAATCTGAATCTGCTTAAAGTGGATCAAGTCTAAACTTTTTTTTTTTTACCTTAACCACTTGCAATCCTGAGAATTTACCCCCCTTCCTGACCAGGTCTCTTTTTGTTATTCGGCGCTGCACTATTTCAACTGGTAATTGCGCAGTCATGCAATGCTGCACCCAAACTAAATTTAGTCCTTTTTTTCACACAAAGAGATTTCTTTAGGTGGCATTTGATCACCTGTGCGCTTTTTATATTTCACACTATAAACAAAAAAAGACCAAAAGTTTTGAAAAAAAAATTTTTTTTTTACTTTCAGCTATAAAAAAAATATATAGTAAACTCCAAGTTAGTCATAAATTTAGGTCAACGTGTATTCTGCTGCATATTTTTGGTTAAAAAAACTCCCAATAAGTGTATGTTGTTTTGTGTGAAAGTTATAGCGTCTACAAACTATGGAATAGATACTGCAATTTACAGAGCTTTTACTTTCTGACTGCCTATCACATTTCTTTAGGTGCTAAAATACCAGGACAGTACAAACACCCCCAAATGACCCTTTTCGGAAAGTAGACACCCTAAGCTATCTGCTGAGAGGCATATTGAGTCCATGAAAGATATATTTTTTTTTCCACGAGTTTTTGGAAAATGACAAAAACATTTTTTTATTTTTTTTTTTACGCGAAGTCATTTCAAATTATACATTGCTCACACAAGCCATGGGTATATGTGGAATTACACCCAAAAATACATTCTGCTACTTCTACTCAGTGTGGGGATACCACATGTGATACTGTTTGGGAGCCTAGCCACATACAGGAGCCAAATCCAATGACCACTTTGAAAGCCTGAAGGTGTGTAACTTCATTTCACTTCCTCGCTACCTATCACAGTTTCGGAGGCCCAGAAATGCCAGGATAGCTCCAAACCCCTCCAATGACCCCTTTTTGGAAAGTAGACACCCCAATAAATTTAAAAGTAGGCATGGTGAGTATTTTGCAGATCTCATTTTTTCTCATAAGGTTTTGAAATATAAAAAAAATAAAATAAAAATATGTTTTTGTTTTCGCTTTCTTTATTTTCCAAAAACTTGTGGCAACAAACGAGATCTGCAAAATACTCACCATGCTTCTTATCAAATTCCTTGGGGTATCTACTTTCCAAAAAGGGGTCATTTGGGGAGGATTTGGTGCATCCTGGCATGTCAGGGCCTCCGAAACTGTGATAGGTAGTCAGGAAGTGTAATGAGGAAATAAGCCCTTTAAAAGCCTGAAGGTGCTTATTGGATTTTGGGGTCCTGTACTTGGCTAGACTGCCAAAGTCTCTCACATGTGGTATCCCCATACTTGGGAGAAGTAGCAGAATGTATTTTGGGGAGTAATTCCACATATACCCATGGCATGTGTGAGCAATAAATCATTTCATTGACAACTTTGTGTTAAAAAAATATTTATTTTTTTTGTCATTTTCCAAAAACTTGTGGAAAAAAATTAATTCTTCTATTGACTCAACATGCCTCTCAGCAAATAGTTTGGGGTGTCTACTTTCCAAAAAGGGGTCATTTTGGATGGTGCGGGGCGTTTTATGCCCAGCATTAGAAGTTGATGCCACACATCATTCACTCTTCTAACCACCTGAAGATCAAGCCTTTTCTGACACTTTTTGTTCACATGAAAAAAATCTGTATTTTTTGCTAGGAAATCACTTTGAACCCCCAAGCATTATATATATTTTTAAATCAGACACCCTAGTGAATAAAACGGTGGGAGCTGCAATTTATGTCACATAGTACTCGCGCAGCGATTTTTCAAACACAAATTTAAAAAAAAAACAAACTTTTTTTTTTACTTTTAATGCACAAAAGCACAATATATTGGCCAATTATTTGGTAAAATATAAAAGATGATGGTATGCCAAGTAAATAGATACCAAACATGACATGCTTTAAAACTGCGCATGCCCCCTGCAATGGCAACAAACTGCATACATTTTTAATATCCATAGGCAACGTTTTAAAAGCCTTTACAAGCTACCATTTCAGATTTACAGAGGAGGTCTAGTGCTAGAATTACTGCCCTTGATCTGACGTTCGCACATGCATGGTGCAACTGCTGTTTACATCCTGGCACGGGGTCAATGCTCGCGCATGCAGGTGCGAACATGGAGGGGCAAGGGTGCTTTTTTTTACGTTAAGATTTAAATATGTTTACACGGCCCCTTTCCGTTTTTTTTTTAATCTCTATGCAAATATCCCCTATAACTTTAATGGGCATTGTCATATATATATATATATATATATATATATATATATATATATATATATATATATATATATATATATATATATATATTTTATTAAATTTTTTTTAATCTGGGGTCTATCAGACTCTAGATATCTCCTCTACCCTTACATTATCTAATCAAACCAAGATTGGTGTGATCAGATGCTTTCTTAATTTACAAATGGCGCTGTTTATATCCTGCAAAACTGAAGTGATGAAAAGCTTGTAGCTTCAGATTCCTTAGACTATAGAGATGATTGGCACCATTCCGGTCTCCAATCAGCTCTATGGTCAGCTGAGAGAAACACCGGCTGCATTCTCACGTTCCCCTGATGGCATGGAACTGCCCGAGAAGGCCATGGAAGGCAGCAGGGGAGGGTAGGCATCTTCTCTTGCTGCTTGTAAAAGCAATCCTGCAACTAATTAGCCACTAGGATTACTTTTACATGAAAGCCGATCGCCAGCTGAAAAAAATGATACCAGAATGATGCATGCAGCTGCAGGCATCATCCTGGTATAACCAGTCAAAGTCCAGTGATGTACCAGTACATCGCTGGTCCTTGTTGGGTGTATATGTCATGGTTTTTTTTTTTGTGTGGGCTGAATGAAAAAAAAAAAAAAAAAAAAAAAGAAGAAATCTCTGCTAGAAAAAGTGGCCACCATTAGAATATACCGCCCTGGATCCACCCACTCCTAATGTGCTAAAAAATATTATAAAATATATATGCAGAAGCATAGGGGCCATCCACCCACTGGCCACCCCAAGCCTCCATGCTTCGGCATATATGCTCTTTTTTTTAACTGCGGATGAAAAATCTCATCCAACAGCGCTGCACACTTACATATACAGTCAGGTCCATAAATATTGGGACATCGACACAATTCTAACATTTTTGGCTCTATACACCACCACAATGGATTTGAAATGAAACGAACAAGATGTGCTTTAACTGCAGACTGTCAGCTTTAATTTGAGGGTATTTAAATCCAAATCAGGTGAACGGTGTAGGAATTACAACAGTTTGCATATGTGCCTCCCACTTTTTAAGGGACCAAAAGTAATGGGACAGAATAATAATCATAAATCAAACTTTCACTTTTTAATACTTGGTTGCAAATCCTTTGCAGTCAATTACAGCCTGAAGTCTGTAACGCATAGACATCACCAGACGCTGGGTTTCATCCCTGGTGATGCTCTGCCAGGCCTCTACTGCAACTGTCTTCAGTTCCTGCTTGTTCTTGGGGCATTTTCCCTTCAGTTTTGTCTTCAGCAAGTGAAATGCATGCTCAATCGGATTCAGGTCAGGTGATTGACTTGGCCATTGCATATCATTCCACTTCTTTCCCTTAAAAAACTCTTTGGTTGCTTTTGCAGTATGCTTTGGGTCATTGTCCATCTGCACTGTGAAGCGGCGTCCAATGAGTTCTGAAACATTTGGCTGAATATGAGCAGATAATATTGCCCAAAACACTTCAGAATTCATCCTGCTGCTTTTGTCAGCAGTCACATCATCAATAAATACAAGAGAAGCAGTTCCATTGGCAGCCATACATGCCCACGCCATGACACTACCACCACCATGCTTCACTGATGAGGTGGTATGCTTAAGATCATGAGCAGTTCCTTTCCTTCTCCATACTTTTCTCTTCCCATCACTCTGGTACAAGTTGATCTTGGTCTCATCTGTCCATAGGATGTTGTTCCAGAACTGTGAAGGCTTTTTTAGATGTCGTTTGGCAAACTCTAATCTGGCCTTCCGGTTTTTGAGGCTCACCAATGGTTTCCATCTTGTGGTGAACCCTCTGTATTTACTCTGGTGAAGTCTTCTCTTGATTGTTGACTTTGACACACATACACCTACCTCCTGGAGATGTTCTTGATCTGGCCAACTGTTGTGAAGGGTGTTTTCTTCACCAGGCAAAGAATTCTTCGGTCATCCACCACAGTTGTATTCCGTGGTCTTCCGGGTCTTTTGGTGTTGCTGAGCTCACCGGTGCGTTCCTTCTTTTTAAGAATGTTCCAAACAGTTGTTTTGGCCACGCCTAATGTTTTTGCTATCTCTCTGATGGGTTTGTTTTGGTTAACTGTGTACTGGGAGTGTTTTACTAGGGGGCGGGGGGTGTGCTTCACTGTAAGCACACTGCTCTGTGCACAGCCATCCAGAGCAGTGTGCACAAACCGACAGGGAGGAGGACTGTTAGTAAACAAAGCAGCCCTCCTCCCTCCATGCGGGTAATCACCGGCTGGGACCCAGTAATTGACAGCTGCAGCCTCAAATGGTGGTCTGGGTAGGGCGGCGCCCCCTACCTAGAAATGCAAAATCACGTATATATACACGTGATTTTGCGCACCCGTGGCGGTATTTCTGCTATAGGGCGGTCGGGAACTGGTTAAGGTAAAAAATGCCCCACTATTTATCCTACCCCTACATGTCCCAAAACACTTACCCGGCTCCATGTCCCCACTCCAGAGCTACCCCTTCCTACTCTCACAGAAGAAACTGCTAATATGCAATCTATCCCCTGTGTAGAGTGAGCAGGGGCATGGCTTACCAGCGCTGTGTGTATCTTTGGACACATGGGGGTTTATTTACTAAAGCTGGAGAGTGCAAAATCAGACTCCCTTCTGCATAGAAACCAATCAGCTTCCAGGTTTCATTGCCAAAGCTTCATTGAACAAGCTGAGGTTAGAAGCTGATTGGTTTCTATGCAGAAGGGAGTCTGATTTTGGACTCTCCAGCTTTAGTAAATAAACCCCATGCAGTCCAGCTCAGGAAAACGCATGCATGGGCGTCTCCTTACACCTGGCCTGCTAAATGAGGCACCACAAGGAGGGAGTAGCAAACAGTGCTGGTGGGGACCACCAGAAAAGGATGGACCTTTCTGTGCAGTACTTTTTTAATTCAACTGCCTCATATGACGTCCTCCCACTCCAGCTGCACATGTGCTCCCCTGGGGGCGCGCGACACTGCGATCGGTGGTGTGCAGTGTCCCTAGGACCAGCGTATCACCAACTGCGGTAAAGAGCCAATGAAGTAGGCGCTTTACTACGTGGTCAGTTGTGTCCATTCACAGATGATCACATGTAAACAGGAAATACAGGTTATCGGCAGTCCTTTCCTCAGGCTGACAGCGTGTGAGGAGAGCTGATAAGCATCAATCTTTAGAGGAGACATCTACACTGATCATCAGTGCAAGCCCCATCAGTGATGCCTGTCAGTGCCGCCTCAATAGGGAACATCAGTGAAGGAGAAAAAATTACTTATTTAAAACATTTTATAACAAACTATGAAAAACTTTATTTCAGAATTTTCATTTTTTTGTTTGTTTAGCAAAAAAAAAACCCACAAAAAGAAAGTTCTGTCTCAAAAAAATGCTAAAAATTGCATTTGGGTACAGTACTGCATGACCGCGCAATAGTCAAAGTGCGACAGCACTGAAAGCTGAAAATTGGCCTGGGCCAGAAGAGGGTGAAAGCGCCCGGTAGACAAGTGGTTAACATAAATAACCTTTAGTATCATTTTAAAGCCTAATGCAGGCCATAGACAGTTCGTTTATCGGCCGAATCTTCGGGCGAAAAACGAAACATCGGTCGTTCTGTTGCCACCAATGATTATGAAAATCGGTCGTTTATCGTAAATTTTCCAGCATGCCCGATAAAAGAAATGAGGAGGAACCGCGAAAATCAGCCGACGACATTGCCACACTAACAGTGCGAATATCGGCCGATTATTCTTTCGGACGAAAATTGGGCCGATAAACCAACCGTCTATGGCCAGCATAACTCCAGGTTTTAGTGAACCTTACATAATTAGTCTGGACCAAGGTGGTTCAAATTAACTATTTCCTTTACTAACAGGTGCAGTTGCTGTGTGCACTGTATAAACCGTATGTAGCATCAGCTACATATAGTAAACAACAACGTGTTGTTGGGGGAATAGTGCCCCATCATTGGTGTCGATGGGAGGAATAGTGCCCCATCATAGGTGTCAGTGGGGGAATAGTGCCCCTTCATTGGTGTCAGTGGGAGGAATAGTGCCCCATCATTGGTGTCAGTGGGGGAATAGTGCCCCATCATTGGTGTCAGTGGGAGGAATAGTGCCCCATCACTGGTGTCAGTGGGAGGAATAGTGTCCCATCACTATTGTCAGTAGGAGAAATAGTGTCCCATCACTGGTGTCAGTGGGAGGAATAGTGCCCCAACACTGGTATCAGTGTTCCAGCAGCAGTTGTTATTAACTCAATACAGTGTTAACTTTTAAATTTAATAGGAATGTAGTACATTTTGGCATGTATGTAACCACTAATAATGATTTTAGTGTATGTTTAGCAAAAATATTGTTTTGATAAACTTTTGCACAAATATCACAAAGCGTAAAATATCAGTAGTAAATTCCTTTTAATTTACTGGTCATGCGCTTTCAGAAAATATATGTTTGGGGGTCTTACACAAACTCCAAAACATGTAAGAGAAATAAAAAAAAAATGGAAAAATTGCAAAAACAGCCTGGCCACCTGAGTTTAAAAGAGAAATGCAGGGCCTGGCAGCGAAAGGGTTAATAACTGTAAAGTGTATATCAGGGCAAATACATTTTATCACTGTCGTTAGTAAATTTCCCAATGTGGACTTTAACCCAACACCCCCCTTTGCCTAGAGACCCTTTAGGATTCGTTCACACCATACGTGCAGAAAAACTGATGGAAACTGACGCCCAGATCTCACTTGCAGAGACATCCGTTCACATCAGTTTTCATGCAAGCCTCAATTCGTTTTATACACATTGTACATTCCTGCACAGGAAAAATCTTCATGTGATACCAGTGTTGTAGTGAGAACAGGACACAAAGAGAACAATTGATTGTTTTGTTCCCTTGTAGAATGCGCGCAGAAAAGCAGACATCTCTGTACCATGGT
Organism: Staurois parvus; assembly: GCF_062004578.1. Taxonomy (NCBI): domain Eukaryota; kingdom Metazoa; phylum Chordata; class Amphibia; order Anura; family Ranidae; genus Staurois; species Staurois parvus. The sequence continues at coordinate 15,042,023 of NW_028317813.1, forward strand.
GTAAATGAGCCCCTACAGTGCAATTAAAACCATTGATATGACAGTTTCAAAAAGCAGTTACCGTATTTATTCGAGTATAACGCGCAAAATTTTCTACCAAAAAAAGAAATCAAAGTTTGGGTGCGCGTTATAAACGAGGGCTGGGGTGGGGTGACGCAGTGGCGGCCGATCCATTGAGGGCGCAGGCGCTCACTGTATGCGAGGGCGAAGAAAAAAAAACGTCCCCTGTGCCGGCCCCGCCCCTTTAAGGGGCGGCGAAAACAGGGGATCGTTTTTTTTTTTCTACGTCCCCTCGTCGCGTACAGTGGGCGGCCCGAACTGGCGAGATGCACTGGTGGGGTGACGCAGTGGCGGCCGGTCCATTGAGGGCGCAGGCGCTCACTGTACACGAGGGCGAAGAAAAAAAAACGTCCCCTGTGCCGGCCCCGCCCCTTTAAGGGGCGGCAAAAACGGGATCGTTTTTTTTTTCTATGTCCCCTTGTCGCGTACAGTGGGCGGCCCGAACTGGCGAGATACACTGGGGGTGAGAATTCTTATCCGCTGTAACATATGGTCGCCTCTTCATTTCTTTTCCTCGCCCACACGTTACGGTAAGCATTGCTGTTTTGCTGTTTTGCACAATTCAGTGTTCTTCATATTTTTGGTTCTTCAAAAAGTGAAACAAAATTTTATACCGATTTTTAATCGAAAATTAGGGGTGCGCATTATACACGTGTGCGCGTTATACTCGAATAAATACGGTACATTCCCAGCATGTTGGGAATGCTAACTGTCACATTGGCTGTACTCTCAACCAAACTGTCCAACCATCAAATGGCTGCAGTCATAACTGATCACACAGCACCATGGCAACTGCAGATCAAGCAGACACTAGGATGGCAGCTTCCTTGGCTGAAAAGGATAGGAGGGTTTAGTTCCGCTTTCACTGGGAACTAAACCCATCAATTTGACTGCATCCCAAAAGAGTTACATTCCAGAAATGCGCTGAACGATAAATGTCTCAGATACACACACTCTAAACCAAACTATCAAGCCATTAAATGGTTGGTGTCATAACTGATCACATGTGCAGAACCATGACAACTTCAGATCAAACAGAGGCAAAGATGGCAGCTTCCATGGTTGTAAAGAATAGGAGGGTTTTGTTTTAACATATTGGGGTAGGATGGACTTCCTTATCATTGTGATTGGCCGTCACAGTGGTCACGTGATCATGAGCCTGTCCCGCCACCTCATAATCATAAACAGAGTCCAGGAGGAGACACTGACAGTTCAGCCACTGTGCTGGGGGCACCCTCTCCGCACAGAAACCTCAGCTGCCATGGACACACATCTCTGTAAATGAGGCTAGGAGGAACTACCAATTCCCCGTGATGACGCTACATCATTTGGTCAACCAGCATGGCCCCTCCACGAGGAAAATTATCCACACAGCTGCGTCAGCTAACCCAGAGGAGGAGCGGCTGGCAAGAGGGAGACACATTGCAGGTACTAGCAGGACCCACTGCCACCACCTGCCTGTAAACACCTACCAGGTCCTTATTGAAGTATGTGCCCTGATAGGAAGATTTACCCTTTTTATTTGTCCTGTTTATCACCAAAAGAAAATCCCCAATTCTGAGTTGTCACCAGAACAGGGAACAAATCAGAACTCTTCCACTAGTTATAATACCCTGGTAAAAACCAAAGATTCCTTCAGAGCTGATTCACACATGTGTGGATTGAAGCTCAGGTTTCACAGCTAATTGACACAGCAATTGTTCAGGTCAGGTTTCCATCAGGTTCAGGACAGGATTAGCTCAGGATCTTATCCTGTTCACCATTTAGAAACGGTCAATAGTCTGTAATCTGCACCTGAACCTGACGGCACTGCTCAGAAATCGGACAGGACTCTTTTTCAAACCGCACATATGTGAACAGGCACCATAGGAGGCAATGTTATTTTCACGTCATGCGGATTGGATGCAGTTCGAACCACACCCAATCCGCATGTATGTGAACCAGCACTGACTTTGGGAGGGATTTCTTCTCACTTATTTTGGCTATGGGATAGGAAATGAAAGGAAATCTCCTCAATGGGACACAGATGACAAAAATAAAACTGACGGGGGCTCTAACCCTCCCTTACTCTATCCAAAATGAGAAAAAAAAAAAGTTTTGCCTATAGTTCTAGTCAAATATCAGGACTCTGGCACTGTGACTGCTCCTCCTGAATACTCCATTGAGCAGCAGTAATGTGGTGACCTGTGCCCTCTGGGTGACTGCCTCCTCTGGATCATCCCAGACACTGCATGGACCTCCTCATCATGTCCTAGCCGGCGCCCTCACAGCCGTAGGTAAGTGTCAGGCCTCGGGGAGGCAGCCTGAGTGCACCACCCCACTGAGGTGCCGAATATCCGGCTCACACACACACTGCTGTACACTGAAGCCGACGTGTGCCCTTACCCGGCCCTCCGGAGGAAGAGTGGGGGCCGCTCTCAACAAACGGCTTACCGGTCACAGCTGTCCTGGCTCCCCTAACTGTCTCCGTACTGCTAACTGCTGCCTAACAGGCAACACACAACTCAACATCACTTCCGGGAGCGACGTGAGCCGAGCGTCAGCGTGACGTAACGTCAGGAGTCCCGGATCCCGAGCTCTGCGCTGTGATTGGGCACTGCTCTGCTCCTAGCTTCAGTTCTACAGCTGGGTCTCTGGGGGGGGCTCCTCCGCTCACTTCTGTCCAATGGGAGGGGAGTACTGGCTCTTTTGTCATCCTTCACATATTGATGAAAAAGGGGGCGCACTGTGTGGCAGGGTGTCGTATGTATACCCTATGTGTATAAATGGGGGGCAGTGCACTCCACATTGATCTGAAACAACTCAACACCTCCAGAAGTAACACATTCTAATGTATGTCCTGTCATGGGTCCCAAATGCTCCTCTATGCGCCCTCTTGCACACTGCAGCTTGAAAAGCTCGCATTTTGTTTACTGATCTAAAATGCAGCCCATTGTTTACAATGTAAGGAAGGTTCTGACACACAGAGGTAGATTATTCCAACATGATACAGTATCCAATGTAAACAATGTCAAATGTCAACAAGGCGCATTATATATACAGGTGTACCTCGGTTTACGACCGCCTCGGTTAACATAATTTTCGGTTTATGAATGAAAATCCATTGCAAATAATGCCTTGGTTTACACATTTTTTACGAATTTTTTTCGCAATACGAAGTGTATGTCGGTGCTGATTTTTAAAAGCAATTACCAGCTTTTTTTTTTTTTTCCTCATTATAGCTCACAGAATTAGCTGTGACTTTCCCCAGAGCTAAAGGATGCTTTGTTTCTTTTATCTCAGGAAGAAACTAAAAGGAAACATTGTTTCTTTTAACTTGGGGAAATAAACTAAAAGAAAACATTGATTCTAACTTGGGGAAATAAACTAAAAGGAAACTTTCTTTTAGGGGGGGGGGGGGGAGAAAGTGACAGCTGAGTCTCTGAGCTATAGTGAAGAAAAAAATGGCAGTAATTTATTTTAAAAACCAGCACTGACCTATAGGGGTTTATTTACTAAACCTGGAGAGTGCAAAGTCAGGCTCACTTTTGCATAGAAACCAATCAGCTTCTAACCTCAGCTTGTTCAATTAAGCTTTGGCAATGAAACCTGGAAGCTGATTGGTTTCTATGCAGAAGTGAGCCTGACTTTGCACTCTCCAGGTTTAGTAAATAAACCCCATAGTGACAGTGACTTTTTTTTACTTTTTTTTTCTGACCTCCGGAATGGATTAATTGGTTTTCAATGCATTCCTATGGGAAATTTTTCGCAATACGAAACGTCCCGGAGAACGCATTACATTCGTAAACTGAAGTACACCTGTATATATGAATATATGCTGGAAACAAAACCTAAATGGCTGTCAGGACACTACTGAAAAGGGTGTCATAATAAAAGCATCCATAGACATAAACAAGTCCTTAAAAGTTCTCGGGAACACTGAGTTTCAAGTAGCGGCAGCCATCCTTTAGAGCAGTGGGCACTAAATGGCGGACCGCGGTCCGGAACCAGACCGAGGATCAGTCCTGTCCGGACCGCAGCCTTACCACTGCTACGGCTGGATGTCCTCTTCTGGGCCTCTCACTCAGCCACCAATGTCATCCTCACAGTGGGCAGGGTGTGAGAAGCTGCAGATCGGGACTGAGAAGTGGGAGCTGGTGATTACCCAGCTTGTTAATATGTAAAGACTTCCGCTCTGTGCAGCTCGAGACAGAAAGCAGGAGTCTTTTCATATTAGCAAGCCAGGCAATCGCCCACTTGTTAACATAATAACTTGGGCAGCTCCCGTCCCTCAGTCCCAATCTGCAGCTTTTACCACCCCCACCTGCTATGAGGATGACATTGGTGGCGGGCTGGAGGCCCAGGAGAGGACACACCAGAAGGATTAGTGCCTCTGCTCTACCTAAGGTACCATAGGACTGTGCAGGGGAAGGCTTGCATTAAAAGGGGTGCTGTGTTGTGTTAGGAGGTGCTGTGTTATGTTAAGGGGCACTGTGTTGTTTTAAACGGCACTGAGTTGTGTTAAGGGACGCTGTGTTATGTTACAGGGCTCTGTGTTGTGTTAAGGGGCAACTGTGTTGTGTTAAGGGGTGTTTTGTTGTGTAAAGGGGCTCTGTGTTGTGTTAAGGGGTGCTGTGTTGTGTTAGGGGTGTTGTGTTCAGGGGTGCTTTGTTGTGTAAAGGGGCGCTGTGTTGTGTAAAGGAGCACTGTGTTGTGTAAGGGGTGCTGTGTTGTGTAGGGGTGCTGTGTTGTGTAAAGGCGCGTTGTGTTGTGTAAGGGGTGCTGTGTTGTGTTAATGGGTGCTGTGTTGTGCTAGGGGTGCTTGCGGTCATATTGATCCACAGAGCCAATTCATCATATGCCCGTGCCCTAGTGGCCAATTAGCTGCTGAATTGTTTTTACGAGCAGCGGGAAGGGACATACCCCCCCCCCCCCCCATCCTCTTCTGCAGCCTTCCACAGTTTTCTTGGGCTCTCCTGTCCCACAGAGGAATCCGAGAATGCAGCCGACAGTTCCGCTGGCTAACCATAGAGCTGATCAGAGACCAGAATGGCTCCAATCATCTCTATAGTCTAAGAGACCGGAAGCTATGAGCATTTCATCACTTCAGTTTCACACGATATAAACAGTGCCATTTGTAAATTGGAAAAGCATCTGATCACACCGATATTGGTGAGATTAGATAATGTAAGGGCAGAGGAGATATCTAGAGTCTGATAGACCCCATATTTCTCAAAAATAATATATGACAATGCCCATTGAAGTTATAGGGGACATGTGCATTCCCTGTGATAGCATTAAAAGTGATTAAAAAAAATGAAAAGGACAGTGTAAAAATAATTTTAAAAAAATCACTAAAACAAAAAAGCACCCTTGCATCCCTGCACGTGCACACCTGCCCCTGTGCTGGCACATCTGACCCTGTGCCCAGGGGCGGACTGACCATTTGGAAACTCGGGCACTGCCCGAGGGCCCGGGGTCAGTAGGGGGCCCCATGAGATGCCCCTGGTACCTTTTTCATAGGCTTTTTTGAGTTTGGGCAAGGACACAGGGGCCCCATGATCCCCTATTGCCTGGGGGCCCCATGAGTTGTCAGTCCGCCCCTGCCTCTGCCGGTATGTAAACATCGGTTGCACCATGTATGTGAGGTATCGCCATGAACGTCATATCACGGGCAGTAATTCTAGCACTAGACCTCCTGTGTAAATATAAATTGGTGACCTGTAAAGGCTTTTAAAGCGTTGCCTATCGATAATGCCGGGGCATGCTCAATTTTAAAGCATGTCATGTTTGCTATCTATTTACTCAGCGTAACATCATCTTTTATAAGTTATCAAACAATTGGGCAATATATTGTGTTTTTTTGCATTAAAATTCCGAAAAACGTATTTTTCCCAAAAGATTTGCGTTTGAAAAATCGCTGTGCAAATACTGTATGACGTAACAAATTTCAACACTCACCATTTTATTCTCTAGGGCCTCTGCTTTAAAAATATATAATGTTTGGCGGTTCAAAGTAATTTTCTAGCAAAAAAACTGTCAGAAAAGGCTTGGTCTTCAAGAGGGTTGATGTGTGGCATAAGCTTCCAATGTTGGCCCTGAAATGCCAGGATAGTAGAAGCAACCCTCCACATGACACCTTTTTGGAAAACAGACACTCCAAGGTATTTGCTAAGAGGCATGGTGAGTGTTTTGCAGATCTCATTTGCTGCCACATGTTTTCGGAAAACGAAGAAAGAAAACAAAAATTAATTTTTTCTTTTCTTTTTTTCTTTTTCAAAACCCTGTGACAAAAATTATACCTGTAAAATACTCAACATGCCTCTTATTGAATTCTTTGGGGTATCTACTTTCCAAAAAGGGGTCATTGGGGGGGGGGTGTTTATACTATCCTGGCGTTTTAGAGCCTTCACAACTGTGATAGGTAGTGGGGAAGTGATATGAGGAAATATGCCCTTTGAAAGCCTGGAGGTGGTCATTGGATTTTGGGGGCTTGTATGTAGCTAGGCTGCTAAAAAGTCTCTCACATGGGGTATCCCCATACTCATAAAAAGTAGCAAAAAATGTGGCAAAAAATAAAATGTTCTATGGACTCAACATGACTCTCTGCAAAATCCTTGGGGTGTCTTCTACTTTCCAAAAAGGGGTCATTTGGGGGGGGGGGGTTGTACTGCCCTGACATTTTAGCATCTCAAGGAATGTGATAAGCAGTTAGAAAGTAAAAGCTACATAAATTCCAATATATATACCATAGTTTGTAGACGCTATAACTTTCACACAAACCAATTAATATACATGTATTGAGATTTTTTTTTACCAAAGCCATGTAGCAGAATACATTTTTGCCTAAATTTATAACTAACTTTGAGTTTATTGGATATTTTTTATAACCAAAAGTGAAAAATATAATTTGTTTTCCAAATTTGTGGTCTTTTTTGTGATTATAGTGCAAAAATTAAAAACCGCAGAGGTGATTAAATACCACCAAACGAAAGCTCTATTTGTGTGAAAAAAAAGGACACATATTTTGTTTGGGTACAGCATTGCACGACCGTGCAATTACCAGTTGAAATAGCATAGTGCTGAGCAGCAAAAAATGGCCTGGTCAGGAAGGGGGGTAAATATTGTGGAGGGCAAGTGGTTAAACAGAACAAATTACAGAGTAAAATGCATACATTTTATGTGCAGCAATACTATTTATTTTTAAGCTAACACTGCTCAGAAAAAATAAAAAGTGTGTTTTGTTTAATTTTGCTGAGTTTTAGAGCCTATTCACACTTGGGGACCTTGGGGTCCAAAGTTGCATGACAAGTTGCACCTCATGTTTCCCAATGAGTGCCATATCTGTGTGACTTGAAAGTAGTTCCTGCACTACTTTGATCCGACTTTCATGCGACTTGAGGGCCATAGACTTTAAAGGATAAGTTCACCTTTTAGACAAAAAAAATAAATGCACATTTTTTTTGCAGGTAAAAAAAAAATGTGCATTTATTATATTTGCCTACAGGAGCCTGTAAAGCACTGCAACAGTGAACAGTAGATCTCCGATGCCATGCAGGTCTCCTGCAGACCTGTTAGAATATCTGCTTGTGGGGCATGGCCTGAGCGGCATGGTGTGAAGACGTCTGAGCATTGACCCGGGACAGAAACTACTATACAGCAGCAGTCTCTTGCTCTCCTGCCTCCCCCCATCTATGCCTCCTAAGCGCCGCACCTCCTCCCACCCACCTGGAGGTGGGGGATGCGGGCTCCAAACCTTCTTCACACCGCACTCGGCCGGCTCTGGGTCAGCGGCCAAGATGGCGCCCGGCCACGAGGCTGCCCTGCGCTCCTCTCCTGCTTGCAGTGGCGGCTGCCCTGTACCATTGCCCTCCTCACAGGTACTGTGCCCTAGTCCCTCGTCCCCATCCAGATCGGTAGCTGGGTCCTCCCCTCTAATGGAGTTGGGTGCTGTTGAGGGTGTGTGGGACATTAGGGAACATATTAGAGCTCTCCCCACTAAGGCGGACATACAGCAACTTATTACAGCTGTGGAGCTCTCGTGCAAACAGGCCATAGAGGGGATTAGAGAAGACACTGTGGCACTGGGAAATAGAGTGGAGACTTTGGAGACCAACCATGATGATGTCTTGCAAAATATTACTACCTTACAGGAGACTGTTCTCCATCATGAAGATGTGTTTAATAATCTACTTGACCAGCTGGATGATCAAGAAAACCAGGGACAGGAGACAGAATATTCGCATTCGTGGATTGCCTGAAGCTACTCGCATGCCAGACCTCCTCCCTACTGTACAGGGCCTGTTTTGCCAGATTTTGGGTGACGCTGCCCCTGAGGCAATTGAATTGGATAGGGTCCACAGAGCCTTCCTGCCTGTTCCTCAAGCTGCTGACAACTCGCAGGACATTATTTGTAAGTTACACAGATATTCAGTGAAAGAGGCGATTATGAAAGTGCTCGCTCACCCCCCCATATTGATTTTGATGGGGCCACTATAGCACTCTTTCCGCATTTGTCCAGACGGACCCTCATGCAAAGACGTGCTGTTCGCCCCCTGCTTGATGCTCTACATGCAGCCCAGGTTCCTTATCGTTGGGGTTTTCCTTTTCGTCTGATTGCATCCCGAAATGGAAAGACTGCAACATTGCGTACTAAGAATGACCTGTCGCACTTCCTCTCCACATTGGATCTTTCATCGGCTGACTTTCCAGATTGGCAGTTGCACAGTTCCATCCCGCTTCCGCGACGCCAGGATCGCTGGCAACAGGCCTCTTCAGGGTCCAGCAGAAAGAATCGCATGAGCCAAGGGGTCTGGACTTGGCCTCCTCCCGACCAGATTGATTTATTATTTTTTTGTTAGACTGAACGTATCTGCCCTAAAGTTTGCACTAAGTCTCCTCATATTGCCTTTGGGCTTCTGTTGAGTATGTCAGGACATGCATGTGTATGTATGTATATATATATATATATATATATATATATATGTGCCTGTGTATGTATGTTTTTTTTTCTTTCATGTGGCTGTTTTTACAATGCTGCTGTTTATACTTTTGTTTATACTGTTTTGTATACAGTTTTGTTTTTTTGCATCTGTCGTGTGGTGACCGGGTGTCATTAGTCATATCCCCCACATTAGGCGAGTCCTCTAGTGGAGGACTTGTACTCTGTGTTTTTGCAGTTGAGGTGGCCTTTCTGGGGAAGGCCTTTTTCTCCTCCCCACAGAGGTCATCTTCTTAGAGGATCCGCTTTTTTTTATGTGGATTGAGTTACATCCTTCTTCCTTTCTATTTTTTTTGTCTCTTTTATTGGTTTGTGTTGACTTTCATCCAGGCGACTGTAGGACCTCAATTTTTCCTTTTGTTTCATTATATTTACCCAGTATACTTTATTTGGCCGATTGGGGTATTCAGTGCATGTTACCAGTCTGAATATGCTCCTACTTTGATACTGTACCTATGGCCAGTAAGTTGAACACTCTAAATATCTTGACCTATAATGTTCGGTTGCTATGCTCGCCTCAAAAGAGGGGTAAGCCTTTGGCAGGAATTGCGGCATCTATCCCCGGATGTGTTTTTTTTACAGGAGACGCACTTCACTGCCATCTCTACTCTGTGCTTGCCCCATAAGACTTTTGATCAGTGGTTTCACAGTGCCTTCCCTATTGCCAAGGCCAGGGGGGTTTCGATTGCCATTTGGAGGACCTGCCCATTTTCTCTGTTGTCTCAACTAATTGATCCAGAAGGTCGTTTCATATTTTTGAAGGGTTCCTTACATGGTCATACGTACACTTTTGCGGCACTCTATGCCCCAAACACCCACACTGTTGACTTTTTGTCCGCTACCCTAAAAAAACTGAAAGATTTCAGAGAAGGTATTGGTATTCTGGGAGGGTGATTTTAATGTTTCCTTGGACCCTTGCTTGGATGCATCTTCTGGAAGAGCTTCTTTATCCTTTCGTGTGCTGAGACACGTTAAACGACTCTTGCGTGATCTTCACCTGGTGGACAGCTGGAGGGCAATGCACCCCCGGGACAAAGATTATAGTTACTAATACAAGACGCATGATTCTTATTCGCGTTTGGATCTTATTTTTATTGATCAGTTTTATTTGTGTGACGCGCTTACGTCATCCATTGGTTCTATCACCATATTTGATCATTCCCCTGTGGTGCTGTCTATTTGTCCGCCTGCTGCCTACCGGAGTGAAATGGTGTGGTGATTTAATGAGAATTTGCTTGATGACCCAGTAGTGGTCGAGGCGATCTACCGCTTTCTACAGTTTTATTTTGAGATTAATTCTGCTGGTGAAGCGTCGATGCAGGCGGTCTGGGAAGGCCACAAGACTGTGATTAGGGGGGAATTGATTGCCCATGGCTCCAGGCGTAAGAAGGAGAAACTGAGGAAGGTTGTGGAGTTGCTAGATAACATTCAGGCTCTGGAAATTAAACATAAAAAACGTTTTGACCCCTCGGATGCCCAGGCTCTAGAGACTTTGCGCATTACTCTCTCTAAATGTCTGCATCGTAAAACTCGGGATAAAATTCGATTTTATCCTCACCGCTTCTATGCATATGGGAACAAATGTGGTCGCCTTTTAGCTAGACAATTAAAGAAGCGTCAGGCTTTACATCATGTACATTATTATTATTACATCAAGTTTATATAGCGCCAAAGGGTTTGCTCAACACTGTACAATAGAGGGGGGGACAATACATGAAACAGTACAGCAACTACAAACAGAACACGAGGGGTTAGAGGGCCCTACTCTTAAGAGCTTACAATCTAGGAGGGAGGGGGTAGTGGTACAGGAGGAAGTGGCTGTGAGGGATGGAGTGGTAGGAGGAATGAAGGAGAACGGCTGTTAGGTGAGGGTGGGGTAGGCTTCCCTGAGGAGGTGGGTTTTCAGGGAGCGCCTGAAGGTGAGGAGGGAAGGTGACAGTCTGATGGATTGGGGTAGTGAGTTCCAGAGGATGGGGGTGGACCTGGAGAAGTCTTGCAGTTGTGCGTGGGAGGAGGAGACCAGGGAGCAAGATAGAAGGAGGTCCTGTGAAGAGCGAAGGGTACGGGTAGGGTGGTACCTGGGAATCAGGTTGGTGAGGTAGTTAGGGACAGTGCTGTGAATGGCTTTGCAGGTCAGAGTGAGTAGTTTGAATTTGATGCGTTGGGCGATAGGGAGCCAGTGGAGGGATAGGCAGAGGGGGGTGGCAGAGGTGGAGCGGTTGGTGAGGTGGATGAGTCTAGCCGCTGAGTTCAGGATGGTCTGAAGCGGGGAGAGCCTGCACTGGGGTAGGCCGGTGAGGAGGGAGTTGCAGTAGTCGAGGCGTGAGGTAATCAGGGAGTGTACGAGTAGTTTAGTGGTGTCTGGGGTAAGGAAGGTGCGTATCTTGACGATGTTGCGAAGGTGGAGCCTGCATGTGTTTGTAAGTGATTTGACATGAGGTTGGAAGGAAAGGTTTGAGTCCAGAATGACACCAAGGTCTTTGGCTTGCGGGCGGGATTGATGGTGGTGTTGTTGGTAGTGATGGATAGGATGGGGGGGGGGCACGGGCAGGGGGAAAGATGAGAAGCTCGGTTTTGGAGAGGTTAAGTGTCAGGAATGGACTGGCCAGCAATGGTGGGACTCACCTGCCTTTTGATCTGCAGTACCAGGGCTGGCCAGCGGGTGCTCCCAGCAATCAGAGACTCAACCTTTCAGCCAGCTAACACCTGGAACTGATGATACTGGTGTATTTAAGGGATGGCCAGACTTGCAGACTCTACCTTGGTGTTGTGTTTGTCCTGGGCCCTGTATCTGTCCTGCATCCTGTTTCTGTTCCTTTGCTGACCCTGCCTGATCTGAACCGCTGCTGACTTCTCCTGCTCTGATCCCGGCTTGCTCCTGACCATCCCTCTGCCTGACCCTCTGTACCACGCTGCTTGCTACCTGTTCTGATCCCTGGCTTGTGATCCTGACCATCCCTCTGCCTGACCCTCTGTACCACGCTGCTTGCTACCTGTTCTGATCCCTGGCTTGTGACCCTGACCATCCCTCTGCCTGACCCTCTGTACCACGCTGCTTGCTACCTGTTCTGATCCCTGGCTTGTGACCCTGACCATCCCTCTGCCTGACCCTCTGTACTACGCTGCTAGCTACCTGCTGAACCTGGCCTGTGACCCCGACCCATCTCCGCTTGCTCCCCCTGTACCTACCTGCCCTATTGATATTGACCCGGCCTGCCTGACGACGCTTGCTTGTATGTACTGTTATCTGTGGGTGGTTGGTTTGGTTTGTTTGCACTGTATTATGTTTTAGTATTGCACTGCGTTTATGTTTGTATGGTTAGTGTTAATAAATTATATTGTTTATCACATATCTGAAGTCTGCGTTTCCCTGCGTCAGTCACACACCTCTGGTCACACCTGGGAGCCCTGACATTAAGCTTGAGGAAATGGAGCGACATCCAGTCAGAGATGTCGTTTAGGAGGTGAGTGATGCGGGCGGAGAATGTGGGGGTGAGGTGAGGGGTGGAGAGGTAAATTTGAGTGTCATCAGCGTAGAGGTGGTAGTTGAAGTCGTGGGAGTGTATGAGTTTGCCAAGGGAGGAGGTGTAGATGGAGAAGAGAAGTGGACCAAGGACAGAGCCCTGGGGGACCCCAACAGAGAGGGGGAGGGAAGGGGAGGTGGCACCGTTGTAGGAAACACTGAAGGAGCGTCGGGATAGGTAGGAGGAGAACCAGGAGAGAGCGGTGTCTCTGATGCCAAGGGAGAGTAGTTTATTAAGGAGGAGGGGGTGGTCAACTGTGTCAAAGGCCGCGGAGAGGTCCAGGAGAAGGAGGACAGAGTAGTCGCCTTTGGCTTTGGTGGTTAGTAGGTCGTTGGTGATTTTGAGGAGGGCGGTTTCGGTGGAGTGTAGGGGACGGAAGCCGGACTGTAGTGGATCAAGGAGGTTGTTGTCAGTTAGGTGGGCGCTTAGGCGGTCATAGACTAAGCACTCAAGGAGCTTGGAAGTGAGTGGCAGCAGGGAGATGGGTCTGAGGTTGTTTGGGTCACTGGGGTCCAGGGAGGGCTTTTTGAGTATGGGGGTAATGTGCGCATGCTTTAGGGGGGAGGGGAATACGCCGGTAGAGAGGGAGAGATTAAAGATGTGGGTGAGGGAGCGGATGAGGGAAGAGGGGGGTGACCGGAGGAGTTGAGAGGGGATAGGGTCCAGGGGGCAGGTAGTGAGGCGGGCTTCTGAGAAGACCCTGGTGACTTTCTCAGTGGTAGCAGGGCTGAAGGAGTGCAGTGCTGGGGGGGTTACGGTAAGCGGGGCCTTTGATGTGGTGGGGGGCAGTGCGGTTGCAAGGTCAGAGGAGGGAAGAGATGAGGGGGAGATGGGGGGGAGGCTAGGTGGGGAGGTTTGCGAGAGTAGATTGCGAGAATCCTTACGGATTGCGTCAATCTTGTTGTGGAAATGAGTGGCAATCTCGTGGGCGGTAAGTGAGGTACTGAGTGGAGGAGGGGGGAGAGAGTAGGGAGTTGAAGGTGGAGAAGAGTCGGCAAGGGCAGGTGGAGAGGGTGTTGATCAGGTTTATGAAGTAGGCCTGCTTGGCGACGTGGAGAGAGGAGGTGTAAGTGAGGAAGGCAAATTTGTAGAGGGAGTGTTCTGTTAGTCGATCCTGCTCAGATGCTCACACACTGTAGTTAACAGGAGACATTTTATTAGGTGCTTCTAGCTGCCATTATACATGTGTCTGCCCTAGAACTACAACCAAAGAGAGGCAAAAACACAGTTGTACCAGTATCTATGTAGTGAGACCCCTAGAGGCCATACACAGCATATAACATATTGCTACATCCTTTCTCTTTTAAATAAAAGAACAATGAAATATAACAAACACAAAATGGTGAAGTAGAACATAGCTATAAATTAGATATAATCCTTGAGGTGAGCCGGCTTTCTGATTGTTCTGCCAGCTCGCGTAACATATGAGGTTTCTTCTGATTCTGGCAGTCTATTTTCTGGGACTGTCTCTCTCTGCCTAGAGACCTCCCTATGCTCCTCAGCAGTTCCTGTTTCTTTGTTGCTGGTATTCATAGTCTCATCGCTTTGAGTGTCCATATACTGTTCCCAGGGCCCTGTATCATCTCCTTCTTGTGTTTTTCTCAGATGTCTCCAATTTCTCCTCCATCTTCTTCCTTCCTCTGTTATAATTTCATAGGACCGTGGTCCCAATTTCTGTACAACCTTTGCTTTTTTCCAGTGTTTGTCATATTTCCCTATTGGCTGAATCCGTACATTGTCATTGCTCTGGAGAACAGGCAGATCTTTTGCAGATTTATTATAATAGAAAGCTTGCCTATCTTGATTCTTCGTTAGTTTGGCTTTAACATTGCCCACAAGCTTTGGCTTTAGTAGTTGACCTGCAGTTGGTAGGAGAGTCCTTGTACGTCTACTCATAAGCCGCTGTGCTGGACTGGTGTCTAGGCCTTGTGTGGGTGTGTTTCTGTGGTCCAGTATAGACAGGTATATCTCTGTACCTGCCTGTTTTGCCTTTTGCATGAGTCTTTTGGCTGTTTTTACTGCTGACTCGGCTTTACCATTACTCTGCGGATATCCAGGAGATGATGTCTGGTGCTCAAATTCCCACCTCTCCCTGAATTTTTTGAATTCTTCCGATGTAAATTGAGCGGCGTTGTCAGAGAACACAATATCCGGAATGCCATATCTGGCAAAATGGGCCTTGAGTTTTTTAATTACTGTTTTGGCCCTTGTGTCCTGTAAGTAGTCTATCTCCCAGAAGTTGGAAAAATAGTCCACAGTTACCAGATATTCCTTGTCGTTCCACGTGAACAGATCTGTTCCTACTTTTGACCATGGTCTGTTTGGAATTGTATGTGGTTGCAATGTCTCTTTCGGTTGCTTATCATTGCACGATGCACATATTTCACACTGTGCTATAAAGTTTTTTATGTGGTCATTCATTCCAGGCCAATAAACATATTCTCGTGCACGACGTAAACATCCTTCTACACCTAAGTGAGTCGAGTGCAATCTTTCTATAATGTCTCTTCTAAGTGATTGTGGTATGACAGCTCTTTCTCCTTTAAAGATGATTCCATGCTGCACAGAGAGTTCATCTCTTATGTGAAAAAATGGAGAAACCTCCATTGGAGCATGCTGCTTGTGTTTTGGCCATCCCTTCAAGATGACAGTCGATAGGATCTGTAGAGTTTTATCTTCCGCTGTGCAGGTCTGTATTTGTTTCAGTCTGTCTTTTGAGACAGACAGATATTCACACATATTGATGCTTTCAATGTCTTTTTCTTCTTCATTTGTGATGGGTAAGTAAGCTCTGCTTAGGGCATCTGCAATCAGTAAATCCTTCCCTGGACAGTAACAAATGTTAAAATCATATTTCTGAAGCCTTAACAGCATACGCTGCAGTCTTTTTGGGGCATTCAGTAGTGGCTTCTTTGTAATACTTTCTAAAGGCTTGTGATCTGAATGCACCACCACTTGTCGACCGTAGGTGTACTGGTGAAATTTCTCTAACCCAAATACTACCGCTAGTAGTTCCTTCTCGATTTGAGCATATCCTGGCTCTGTTAGAGTTAACGCTCTGCTTGCATATGTGATTGGCTGTTTATCCTGCATTAGTGTGGCTCCAAGTCTGGTTTCTGAGGCATCACATTGTACTACCACTGCTTGATCTGGATCAAAATATTTTAGCGTTGCTGCGTCTGCAATAGCATTTTTCACTGACTGAAAAGCAGTTTCGTGGCTTTCTGTCCATTCCCAGAGTACGTCTTTGTGAGTTAGCTGTCTCAGTGGCTCACACATGTCTGATAAATGCTTGCAAAATTTGGAAAGATAATTCACCATGCCCAGGAATCGTTGTACTCCACGTTTATCTGTAGGTGTCGGCATGTCCTGTATCGCCCTCACCTTCTCTGGATCGACTTTAACACCATTTGAGGTAAGAAGATGTCCAATATATGGTACTTCTGTCATTTTTAGTTTGAATTTTTCCAGGTTCAGTTTGATTTGTTTTTTTCTACATCTGTCTAAGAATTGTATCATCTTTTTATCGTGATCCTTTGTTGCGGATTCTAGATCATCACCTTCCCCAACTATTAGTATATCGTCTGCTATTATTTTTACTCCAGACAGTCCTTCCAAAGCTTGCATCAATTTTTGTTGGAACACTTCTGGAGCTGGGCTTACTCCCATTGGCATTCTAAGCCACTTATAGCGTCCAAATGGGGAAGAAAATGCTGTTAATAAACTTGATTCTTTATCCAGTTCCACGTGCCAGAACCCATTTTTCACATCACATACCGAAAATATTTTAGCCTTTGATAGATCTGGTAGAATATCTTTTATTGTTGGCATTGGATAGTGATTTCTTTTAAGGGCCTTGTTCAGTGGCTTAGGATCAATGCATATTCTTAACTTGCCTGATGGTTTTTTCACTATCACCAAACTGCTTATCCAGTCTGTGCTTTCCTGTACTGGTGCTATCATACCTCTGCTGTGCAAATCCTGCAGTTCCTCTTTAAGCGGTTGCATTAAGGCTACAGGTACTCTTCTTGTAGGCAGTCTGGTAGGCTGCATTGTGTGATCAATTTCTAGTTTGTATTTATCTTCCAGGCACCCATCACCTTCAAATAAATCAGCATACTCTGTTTTTATGTGGTGAAAATCCAAAATGTATTCTGCCTTTTGTGTAGGATTTTGAGTATTGTCAGAAACTTCCAGAGCCATGATGTTATGGGACTGCACCTTTATTAAGTCCATAGCCTGAACTGCTTTAACTCCCAGCAAAGGAATGTGATCGTCCTCCTGCAACACAGTAAACTCCACTCTGTAGCTCTTTCTGTTACGTGGATTTTTTAATTTTAGCTTGCATGTTCCCATGGGTTTCAGAACACTTTTGTTGTACATGACCAGTACCTTATCAGTGGGCTCAATGGGAACCTGTTTGTTAAGCAGAGTAAATGGAATGACATTGCAACTTGCTCCACAATCCAGCTGAAATCTTATGGGCTGTTCATCCACCATAAATATGGCAAAGCGCTGCTTTGCATCATTGGCTACTGGCTGTTTGACTACATTGACGTTCTCTGTTGCAGACTGCAGCTGCAGCCATGTGATGCCCTCTGTGCTGTCCTCGTCTGTGTCCTGGGTCACTGTGTGGACTTGTCTGTACTGTTTGCTGGTTTTGAATCTGCACACAGCTGAAAAGTGGTTCATCTTGCCACAAGTCCTGCAGGACTCCCCATACGCTGGACATTTCTCTTTGTCTCTTTCATGTCTTTTGCCACAGTATTTACACTGGACTGAGCTCACAGGGAGCCTGGACCTTGCTCTGCCTTTCACAGATACTGCATGTACTGAGGCATCACTGGTGCCCTCCATCATCTTCAGCCTGTCTTTAGTCAGCTCTGCAGCCCTGCAGATTTGTATACATTTCTCCAGCGCCAGCTCTTCCTCCCTCAGTAATCTTTCTCTGAGGTGAGAGTCTCTGATGCCACACACTATCCTGTCTCGGATAAGGGAGTCCCTGATGTCCCCAAATCCACAGGTTGCAGCCAGTCTCCTCAGCTCTGTCACATATCTGTCCACACTGTCCCCAATCTCCTGATTCCTTGAGAAGAACTTGTATCTCTCCACCGTCTCATTCTTTTTGGGGTCACAGTGCTTATCAAATGCTTGCAGTATGTCTGTCAGTGCCATGCTGTCTGTGAGCAGGGTCTCGGCTAGTTCTCTGCCTTTTTCCCCAATCAAGTAATAAAACAGCTTTACTTCCCTCTGCTCATCTCTGGGTGCCACTGTCAGGTCCACATACAGAGTAAACTCTTCCTTCCAGTGTCTCCATGTCTGTGAGAGATTGGAAGAAGTGACATCCAGTCTCTGAGGGGGTTTCAGGCCACTCTCCATAGTGCAGTCTGATAGGGACTCTGTACTTACAGTTGCTGATTCTCTGTACAGTTCCAGTGTCACACAATCTGTATTTGTAGACAGAAGACTTGCTATTCAGAGGTTCAGTGCCCAGCTGCCACCATGTTCTGTTAGTCGATCCTGCTCAGATGCTCACACACTGTAGTTAACAGGAGACATTTTATTAGGTGCTTCTAGCTGCCATTATACATGTGTCTGCCCTAGAACTACAACCAAAGAGAGGCAAAAACACAGTTGTACCAGTATCTAAGTAGTGAGACCCCTAGAGGCCATACACAGCATATAACATATTGCTACAGGGAGAACGCACGAGGGGACCTGGTTTTGCGCCATAGTCTCTCCAGCGCGCGACTGCGACATTTGAGGCATTTAGTACAGTCATTCTGCCATGGTTGGAGCGGTCTAGGTTTGATGTTTGATGTGGTTAGGGGTGCCAGAGAGTCTAGGGTAGCTGATAGTGAGTCATTGTACGTGGTGGTGGCTAGGTCAGGACATGACAGTGGAAGGATGCTGTCGTGTAGGCGGTCGGCAGCCGAGTGGAGGGGGGCCGGGTTCAGGTTGCGGAGGTTGCGGCTGGTGATGGTTTGGCGGGGGGGAGTTAGGGGAAGGGGAGATGGAGAACGTGAGGAGGTGGTGTTCGGAGAGAGGGAAGGGGGTGTTAGTGAAATGATTGAGGGTACAGAGGTAGGAGAAGACGAGGTCCAGGGTGTTCCCATTGATGTGACTGGAGGATTGAGTGTACTGTGTGAGCACGAAGGAGGAGGTTAGGTGGAGGAGTTGGGAAGTAGCCGGGTTGTTGTCGTTGATGGGGATATTGAAGTCCCCAAGGATGATGGTCGGTAGCTCAGAGGAGAGGAAGAAGGGAAGCCAGGCGGTGAAGTCATCCAGGAAACGGGGTATGGATCCGGGTGGCCTATAGATCACTGCGATCCTTAGGTGGGTGGGGGTGAAGAGCCGGATGCAGTAAGCCTCGAAGGAGGAGAAGGTTAGGGAGGGGGGGTTAGGGAGGACCTGGAAGGTGCTCAGCGGTGATTGGAGCAAGCCGACACCACCACCTTTAGGACCGCTCAGTCTTGGTGAATGGGACCAGATGAGACTTCCATAGGAGAGTGCCGCAGGGGAGGTAGAGTCAGTGGCCTGTACCCAGGTTTCGGTGATGGCTAGGAGGTTGAGGGAGTGGGAGATAAAGAGGTAAATGTACATGACCTGACAACGCGCGATGGTCGTGTTGAGGACTCCCACTCGATTGCAGAACTGTTTCAGCAGCTCTATACCTCTCTATATAACCTCCCTAATACTCCATCCAGTGTGGATCCCAAGGCTCAGCTTACTTCCATACGGAATTATCTAAAAGACTCCCCTCTTCCTACAATATCCTCTACGATTATTGAAGATCTTGAACGGCCGATTGCTGTGGAAGAATTGGCGAAGGTGGTTGCCTCCCTCCCCTTGGGCAAGAGCCCAGGGCCAGATAGCTTTGCCAATCAGTATTATAAGAAATGTTTTTCGAATTCTTGCCGGCCCATTATCTCAATTCCATCACCTCTGTCAATCCATTGCCCTTGGAAGTGCTCTTAGCACATATCACCATTTTGCCTAAGCCAGGGAAAGACCCTCGATATTGTGCTAATTATAGGCCCATCTCTTTATTAAACTCTGACACCAAGCTATTGGCCAAGATCCTCACGATGAGCTTACAGGGCCCTGTTTCAAACCTAGTTTACCTGGACCAGATTGGTTTCATGGTGGGCCGTGAGGCCAGAGACAATACTATTCGGGCTTTGCATATATTACACTGCGCCCAACATGGCCCTGATCAGGCACCTTGTGTAGTGCTTTCCATGGATGCCAAGAAAGCATTTGATCAGGTGAACTGGGCCTATATAATGGAGGTGTTGCAAGGCCTTTGTCTGGGGGAACGCATGATGGGCTGGATTTTAGCTTTGTATCACACCCCTAGTGCACGTGTGAAGGTGAATGGAGTGCTATCTGCCCGTTTTGATATTCATAACGGGACCAGGCAGGGCTGCTCTTTGTTCCCTTTACTGTTCGCTTTAGTTTTGAAACCTTTCCTGCAGAGAGTTCATGCCCAACCAGACATTGCGGGGATTCTTATTGGGTCCATGGAGCATAAATTGTCGGCTTGACCTTTTTTATCTGTTAAGACCCCATATCTCTGTCTCGGTTCTTATGGCGGAGCTTCAACAGTTTGGTGCCGTGTCTAATGTTAAAAAAAACTATAATAAATCGGTTTTACTTCCTATTCATGTCCCCCCCTTTTGGCTGAATCACTACAACAGGCCTTTCCTTTTGTATGGCGGAAGGACTCTTTACCTGGGGACTCAGATTTCCCCTAACGCACAGCTTTTATATGACCTTAATTATGGCAAAATATTGACTGGCATCCTACAGCAATGGCGGACCCCCCCTCCCCTTTGACTTGGTTTGGTAGGGTGAATGTTTTAAAAATGACAATCCTACCATGGATTTAAAGCTTTTTATATACCATACCTATTACATTGCCTCAGTCCTTCTTCAAGCGGCTTCACAGAGCTTTTTTGACTTTTATCTGGAGATAAACACCCTAGATTGGCATATGACATTTTGCGTAGACACAAACTGGACAGCATGGTGGGGCTTCTAGATGTGGCTTTATATTATAAAGCCATGGCCTTAGTACGCATTCTTAGCTGGCAAAACGATACTCCGACGAAACAATGGGTCGCCTTAGAGAAATCAATGGCGGGTAGGAACTTGGCGGGTGCCCCTTGGATTCCAACGACCTGCAGAGGCCTTTCTGACTGGACCTCTCCCCTGACACATACCACCCTGATGGTTTGGGACAGAATGAATGGGTCTGTGTCATATGCTCCTGGGACTTCTCCACTGGCCCCGCTAGGGGGTTACCCCTGGTTTCCTCCAGGGGAGGACATTAGATTCTTTTGTTCTTAGGGTGTAGACAGGGATTTTTCCTGTGCTGAGTTTGCTTCTATGGGCACCCTCCTACCCCTCCCTGTGTTGCTCTCTAGATATGGGACTTTTCCTTTTGCTGCATGACGGCATAGCCAACTGACTTTTTTTAAGAACTTGCTCCCTAGGCCGTGCCCTAGACAGATGCTTACATTATACAAACGTATGCGTAATGAACTCCCCAACTCTAAGCATCTATTATCTCAAATGTATAAACTGGTGTTGAGTGCGCACTCTATATCAGCTCCATATTACCTAAGGGAGTGGGAGAAGGAACTGGGCCTAGAATTTACCCCCCAGCAAATACATAGGATTATTAAAATGACACATACCTCCTCTATTAGCTCCCGTATTCAGGAGTCCTCTTATAAATTTCTTACTCGATGGTATAGAACCCCGTCCCATGTAGCTCAAATTTTCCCTACTGCCAATGTTTGCTGCTGGAGAGGATGCGGTCACTGGGGTACCTCTCTTCATCTCTGGTGGACCTGCCCCAAAATTGTGCCCTTTTGGGTTGCAGTTATCCCATGGATTCAGAAATTGACATTGAGCTCAATGGAGCAATCTCCCGTTTTGTCTTTTCCATGAAGGCCTGTAAGCGTAGTGTTACGCCTCACCTCCTGAATGCGGCTAGATCTTTGATCCCTAGGTTTTGGAAACAATCTGAGTGCCCCACGCTTTCTGATTGGAAACAGGAAGTGGATAGAATCATGGATGCTGAGCTTTGGTCCACCTGGTCAGAGGTCAAAGGGAGAAATTTAAAGATATCTGGCAGGGGTAGATGTACTACTCCTCTGAGATACCGGATGCATTGAGTCTTTTTGGGTAACTTTGATATTTCGTGCTCCCCGACCATGTTGCTATGTACATCTGGGTTACTTTGAGTTATTGCTTAGACAATACTACCTCTACGGATCTGATTTACTGAATGTTTTTTGGGTTTTTTGTGTTGTTTTTATTTTTTTGTTTTTCCCTTCTTCTCTCTCTGCTTTGTTCTTTTTCTTTTCTTCTACTTGTTTGGAATGTTGGACTCACTGATTGTCATAGCTATTCCGATTATGTGCGATTTTGGCCAAGGTGTCCGTTTGCCTATGTTGTTATACATTTTATTACTGTTTCCCTGCCCGATTTACATATATCTGCTGACATTATTGTTTACTCTGTATCACTAGAAAATGTTAATAAAGAATGATTACAAAAAAAAAAAGAATATCTGCTTGCCATACGGGATGTATGAGCAAGAAGATATTCTGACAGGAAGCTTCAATGAACTACCACAGCGCCGTGGTAGTTCATTGAAAACTACAAGTCCACAGCCGCTAAGGCTGTTGGGACTTGCAGTTCATTCATTCACGTAAGTCTGTGAATTAATGATGCGGCCGTGTGGGAGGAGCCCCGCGCGGCTGTGCAGTTTTCAGATCTGACAGATAGTATTATCTCCCGTATTATCTGGTGTGTGGAGGTGGCGGGCAGTGGCTGCAGCTATGGGAACATGTTACATGTTCCCAAAGGTGAACTTATGCTTTAATGTAAACCCTCCAAAATCACATGCAAGTCGCACCTGAATGATATACATACGACTTGTGTGTGACTTTGTAGATCATAAACAATCATCCTTGGTCAAATCTGCACCAAAGTCACACTCATTCAAAGACGCATCAAGTTGCACTGTAAAGTCGCAATGCTTCCGAGATCATGTAGGTTATTACAGATTTAAAAGTAACAAACATGAAGACAGGACAGTATGAAAATATTAATGTGCTACTACTAACAATCATGAGGGAGCTTTTAAAAAATAATTGATTATGAGGACTGGAGCTCCGCTTTGAATTGCCAGTAAAAGATAACTTTGGCCACTTCTGTTTGTAAACAAAGAAGCTGGATATTCCCTTATCTATATCCATCCTTTATGCTAGATGATGATTTGGTATACATGTTAACTGGGGACTGCTCAAAAATAAATATACCAGATTCTAATTCTTGATGACAATCTGGTATGCATGTCAAGAGGGTCCCTCAGCATGGGGTGCCTCCAAATTCCATGTGGCTCTGAAGAAGAGGGAATCTCCCCTCGAAACACATTGGCCATTTGAAGGTCTTGCCACGTTTTGGGAGTTGCTGTGGTGACTTGGTCGCTTTGGAAATTGTTATGCCTTCGATACACAGTTGTTTGTGAGCAGGGGCGGACTGATCATTTGGGCACTCGGGCACTGTCCGAGGGCCCAGGGTCAGTAGGGGGGCCCATGAGATGCCCCTAGTATCTTTCATAGGTTTTTTTGGGTGTGGTTTGAGTGTGGGTGAGGACACAGGGGCCCCAAGATCCCCTATTGCCTGGAGGCCCCATGAGTTGTCAGTCCACCCCTGTTTGTGAGTACATATCTCTTTTGCATTTAATAAAATTTATTCTCAGGTAATGTACTAGGCTGGTGCGCTTTCTTCCCTTGTTTTGCAGCCTCCAAATTCCATACCAGACCCTTCAATCACAGTAGCCCTACTTATTCACAAAAAACAAACGTAAACAGTAAATAATGACATCAAACTTTGTGACCTTTAAGTTCTTTGATTAAAAATTAAAAACCCCAAAAAGTCCCACATTGTACATTCACTGTCAATTACGTTGTCCAGCAATGCAGACCAAAATCTATTACAATGAATGATGCAAGCCAAACCACTGAGAGAAAAAAAAAGTCCCACTTGTAATGGTCGTGCGTACTGGGCACACAAATATTTGTGTATGTAGTAGCCATTTTATTCTCGTCAAACGTCTCCCATGCCATTTTGTGATAAGAAGGCAAAGCTACAGTGACCTTTCCTCCCACTTTCCTTCAGTTTATATAATACATAAACTTTTAACAAATACCAGAACCTTCTTATTAGATCAGGACAGATGCAGGTCCTCTCAAGCTTATTAGCCGAATCCACACTTCAATCTGGAAAACCCTAATAAAAATGTCTGACTTGCCCGCTTGAGTGACTGGAGTTTTAGCAGATATCTGTAGCTCCCCCCTATTGTAAATTTCGTAGCAATACATGTTCCTGATTGGTTAGCAGCCAAGACTCTAAAACATCAGTATATTCATAACTCATTAAATAATAATAGCACAGCCAGAACAAGGATATATTTACCTCCCCCAGTTAATATGTAGTGCTTTAAGTCCAAGCACCCATATATTAGAGAATATGGGCAACCACTGGCATCCCGTATCCCTCTTAGGTAAAGTAGACATCTGAAAACTGTCATATTTATATTCATTCCAAAGCAAATTTCATGCTGGTAATTAATATGCACATTAGCAGTCTGTAAACAGTAGGTATTTCTGAGATATTAAATCTGTATCTAGGCCTTGGTCATAAACATAGTGACATCCCATCAACCTCCCCTTAGACTGGATGATTGGTCAGATGGTCTCTGTCAACACCTCCCTTGATGTGAAGAAAAGTGGAATGCGACCTAATTTTTATAGCTCTTGTTTAACATCAAACCAATGTACACCTAACTGGATTTGAGAGAGCCACTGTACCATCTTTGCCTATTTATTGGATTCTGCTGAAACCAGGACATTGTTGAGTATTCTCACCCTCAACTTCTTTTTACTTCTCTGTTGCATTGTTGTCTCTCTTTTTTTTTTTTGTAATTATTTTATTTGCACCATTTTGACCTTGACCATTTCATTATTAAGCCCTATTTTAAAACTGCTGAAACTGTCTCTAACTTGCTAACTCAAACTAAAGGAATCCTGTCTCTTGAAGAGCGCTACTGTATATGATAAATTTCTGAATGTACATTTCTGTGGCACTGTGTGTGTGTTTATTGTAAAATAATATTTGTAATTGCTAATCTTGTGAAAGTTTCTGACTCTTCAGTTAAAGTTGGTAGTGGCAGTTTAAAGAGTTATTAGAATCGTTCTCAATAACAGCGTTCTGTTATACTAGATTGCCCTCAATCAAAGGGTCATAAATAAACCGATATCACATAAAAAACAACACATATAGAAGAAAAATAATAAAGATAAGTATAGTGGGCACCATCCCTCATGGCTTAAAAATACACCTAAAGGCCAAATAATGCGAGTAAGGAGAAATTGTCATGAGGATAGTGACTTTTTAACCCAATCGAAATTAATTATGGAAAGGTTAATCGAAAAGGGATATGAGCGAAAATCCCTCTAGGATACTGTAGATGAGGTGTATAATATACCCAGGGAGCAATGCCTGGGGAATAAACAAATGAATGTAAATAGTAACAATCACCAGTGGGGATTTTGATCCGATTTTCATGTTCAGTTTAAGGAAGTTGAAAATATATTTGTTAAGCATTGGCATATATTGCAAATGGATAAGGTATTAGGACCATTATTACTGGATAGACCAGTGTTTATATATAGAAAGACCCCTACATTTGAAGATAGAGTGGTTAAGAAAATTATAGACCCACCGGGTATATTGGAAATGTTTGCGAATAAAAAAGTTTTTTTCTCGTGCCTAAAATGCTCTGTATGCAATAGGGTGATGAGTAGGTTTAGGGGACTTACTAAATTTAAATCAAATGGAAAGGAATTTGATATTCCAGCTTTCGTAACATGTGAAACCACTCACATTGTATATGCTTTGGAGTGTCCATGTGGCCTTAGTTATATAGGTCGCACTAAAAGACATCTTAGAAAAAGGATCAATGAGCATCTACACAATATATCAATAGGATACAAATATCATAGTGTGTCCATGCACTTTAGGAAGCATCACAATAGAGACCCTTCTTGTGTTACATTTTAGGGAATAGATACTATTCCCCAGTCTTGGCGAGGCTCCAATAGGGTAAGGGAATTATCCAAAAGGAAAACGAAATGAATTTACCTTACTGATGCCTTAACACCTAATGGCTTAAATATTGAGCTAGATATTAATAGTTTTATTAGTGATTATTGATGCTTTTACTTTTATTATTAATTTTTTATATACATTTTTTTTGCTATGTCATCATTAATTGTCAATTTAATATTTATTTTATTATATACTTTAATTTAATTTTAATTTTAGCTTTATTATATAATTTTACTGTATTTGTATATTTGTATTGATATATGACATTTAAGAATTAAGATTGACATTTGGTTGGTTGTAATTGAATTTGACCCGTTATACATATATTGTATAGGACGAGATCTTAATATTTATAAGGTTTCCTGCTAATTTACCTATTTTGTCAGCTATATAGTATTTATCCACAAGATGGCAGTAAGGGGTTAGTTTATCTAACTAATGACATAAGGAGCGGGCTTTTGCGCATGGTCACACCCTCAGAGGAAGTCAGAATGATGAAACGCGTCAGGGAATGACCATCTGTGATGTCAGCACGCACGCCGGGACCATGTGGTGCGATCACGTGACCATTGCTGTGGGAATCCGTACGAGATAGTGTGTGGTGAGACTGTCATTGGCCGCGGAAGCGGCAGCCACTACGTTTGGAGTACTATCTACAATGTGCTTTACTTTTTGACTCAATGTGAGTTCCATTTTAAAGGGTGTTTTCACGTTAATAAATGTGTTAACAGAATTACACTATGTGGTTGTTTTCACTTTTGACCACATATGGAGTTGAATTAATATAATTAAATCTGGATGATGAGGAGGTCGAAGTGAGAGTGATCAATACTTCATTGGTTGGAGGTTGTTCTGTGTTACTGAGGTTGAATATTCCATTGTCTTTTTTACAACCATTCAGCATCAAGGAGGTTGATTTTCCACAACTGGTTATTCACCAACATCTGGTGAGTGTTTAATTCAATGGGGTGTTAATCACTGCAGGATCACATTGATGGTGGATTGAGCAACCTTAAAGGAATACCACATCATTGCAATGAACTGAACTTTTTCACAATTTTTCACTTTGGTGGAAGTTTCTTTATTATTTTTCTTCTATATGTGTTGTTTTTTATGTGATATCGGTTTATTTATGACCCTTTGATTGAGGGCAATCTAGTATAACAGAGCGCTGTTTATGAGAACGATTCTAATCACTCGTTCATTTATTTATAATTTATTATTCAAAACAGCTGCTTTGTTAAATCATATTTAATTTATGGGTTATTTTCACCATCACTTAAGCGCGAAGATAAAGGGTGGTACTTACAGCTTATATATATATAGTTTAAAGAGTTAATTGCATAGGTAACTAAACCCAGTAACAATTTCTCTCACTCTGTTGCACCTAGAATTTGGATCTTAACATGTACAGTCTGGAGGAAAGAAGGGAAAGGGGAGACATGCTTGAAACCTTTAAATACATCAATGGGGTGAATAAGGTTCAGTAGGGTAGTATTTTCAACACAAAACCAAAATCAAGAACACGGGGACATGACCTTAAACTAACTAGAGGAAAGTTCAAAACTAATCTCAGAAAGTACTATTTTACTGAAAGGGTAGTTGATGCTTGGAATAAACTTCCAGCAGAGGTAGTGAGCCAGTCAACAGTAATTAGCTTAAAACATGCTTTAACAAGCATAGGTCTATACTCAGACAAAAAGGTTAACAAAAAAAAAAGAAAAAAAAGAGAAAAAAAACCCTCAAAAAACAAAAACAACCTCCCCCCAAAAAAAATTGAAAAAAAAGGGGCAGACTTGATTGCCCACTCCTGGTGTTTTTCTGCTGTCACTTTTCTATGCTTCTATTGTGGTCTCGCAAGCTGGAAAATCTTTGTGCAGTGTGGGGCTGAGAGTGCCATTGTTGCATAAGTGACAACGTGGTGTGAGGATGGTGAAGAGAACGGTGTGAGGACACCTGCATTCGTCACATCGCTGACCGCGAATATGATCTGCTCCCATTGCCCACCCATGCCAAACTACATTTCTCGGGCTTAGTCATTAGATGTAAGCAAAGAGGTGGGTTATGTATGGCCATGTGGCCATATTTGGTCTGTAAAAGATAGTGCTGACCCTGTTCCTTTGTTTACATGAATGGGGATTAATGACAGGAAAACGAATGGGGCCCAGGGGCGAACTGACCATTTGCAAACTCGGGCACTGCCCAAGGGCCCGGGGTCAGTAGGGGGCCCCATGAGATGCCCCTGGTACCTTTTGTCATAGGCTTTTTTGAGTTTGGGCAAGGATACAGGGGCCCCATGATCCCCTATTACCCGGGGCCCCATGAGTTGTCAGTCCGCCCCTGATGGGGCCTGAAGATGTCACTTGTTGCTAAGCACAAGGCAGGTGATGGGTGCTTCCTTAACCACTTGCCTACAGGGCACTTATACCCCCTTCCTGCCCAGGCCAATTTCCAGCTCTCAGCACTGTCACACTTTGAATGACAATTGCGCGGTCATGCAACACTGTACCCGTATGAAATTTTTATAATTTTTTTGTGACAGATAGAGCTTTATTTTGATGGTATTTAATCACCTCTGGGCTTTTTATTTTTTCCTAAACAAACCAAAAACCACTGGAAATTTTGAAAAAAAAAGTTTTTTCTTAGTTTTTGTTATAAAATTTTGTAAATAAGTGATTTTTCTCCTTCACTGATGTGCGCTAATGAGGCTGTAGTGATGGCCACTTATAAGATGCACTGATGGACACTGATAGGTGGCACTGATGGGCACTGATGAGGAGGCACTGGTAGGTGGCACTGATGGGCATTGACAGGCATCACTGATGGGCACTGAAAGGCAGCATTGATATATGGCACTGATAGGCGGCACTGACTGGCACTGTTAGGTGGCACTGACTGGCACTGATAGGCGGCAACTGATTGGACACAGCTAATCACATGACCGAGCCGACATCTTCGGCTCTTTCCGCGGATCGGTGATTCGCTGTGTTCGAGGGACAGCGCACCGCCGATCGCCGCGCTGCACACTCCCTGAGCCACGCATGCGCGGCGAGAATGGAAGGACGTCATATGACATCCTATCAGAACAAGAGAACCACCTTGTGCCCGTCATTGGACTATATGGTGGGTGGAAGGTGGTTAACAACCAAGGAAGCAGTCATATATGCAGTAGTAGCAGTAGAAGTATTGCTACCATATATGAAGTTCAACTCCTGGGAGAGAGCAAGAGGGCAGGAGGTTGTGGAAATCTTTGTATGCTGTGGTTAGTATTTTGAATTTTATTCACTGGGAGAGCAGAAGCCAGTGAAATGATCAGCAAAGATGGGTGGCAGACACTAAATGGTTGCTAAGGTACATAAGTCTGACAACAGCATTGATAATAGACTGAATGGGAGGGCAGCCTGTGTAAAAGTCAGATTCTGTGTATTAGAATTGTAGATCATTATCACTTTCCAAGTCCTTGAAATATGCTTCTGTTGGTTTTTAAAATAACTGCTGTGTTACATAGGATACAGTGTGTTCAGCTTTTGCTTGTTGCCATGGTAGGTTTATGTAAAAATATCTAAGCAATACTAGTCTAAACACAGTATTCCACCTACCTAGCTACCATTTTATGCAAAAAGCGGAATGCAAATACTTCCCACTGAGTATAGTAGATATGACAAGGGGAAAAGACAAGTAATAATGGAGACATCATCAGTTCTGCTCCCCAGCTCTGGGCTTTATTGTTCGTAAGGATATCAAATTATTTGAACTGTAATTTTTTTCACAACTTCAAAGATGCCAATGTTATTCCCTAGTGCTGATTTGAATGTGTTCAATATAAATAGTTATTTGTTTAATAAGGTAAAATATTTTAGAAAATTTCAAGTAGGAGAAGAGCCACCAGCACAAGGTTCAATGGAAGTACCTTCCACTGTGTTGAATAAATAATAAACTTACAGTGATACTAAACCTAAAAACATTTTCTTACCTTAATGCATTGCTTGCATTAACCACTTGACCTCCACAGGATTTACCCCCCTTCCTGACCAGGCCAATTTGTGCGATAAGGCACTACATTACCTTAACTGACAATTGTGCGGTCATGCAACGCTGCACCCAAATTAAATTTATGTCCTTTTTTTTCCCACAAATGGAGTTTTCTTTCTGTGGTATTTGATCGTCTGTGCGTTTTTTATTTTTTGCACTATAAACAGAAAAAGACTGACAATTTTAAGAAAAAACAATATTTATGCATAGCAATACAAAGCAATGTGCAGGAGCTGGCAGAGGAGAGATCTGTATTGTTTACATACAGGTCTCTTCCCCATTAGTGATACTCAGCAATCGCTGGGTGCCAACGAAGAATCACTGGCCGGGACCCAGTGATTAAAAAAAAAATGTGGTTCAGTAGTGCAAAATATCATATAGTAAATGAAAACAATAAAACAAAATATCAAAATGGAACTTTTGATGTGAAAAAGTCCTATATAAAGCCCCACAAAAATGTTTTCAAATTCTCCAAACAACTTCACTACGTGTAAAAAATAAATGTCCCCCCTTTCGGGTGTACACTCACCAAATTAATTTGCCCCCCATTTTCATGGTTGGCCAAATCGCTTAAAGAAAACAATCACCATCTCCCGTACACCAAGATATCACTCTCTTCAAGATGCACAGGTATCATTCCATGGATTGGTTGGTAATGGATTTACAGGCATAGAAAGTGGTCACAACCACCCTTCTTCCTCCTCTGTAATCACCTCCCAAATGATCATGTAAGGGAAAAAACACAAAAGAGAAACCCAAATGGTGCAGTACAAAATTGCCTTCTTTATTGGCCCAAATAGATAGCCACTAACAAGAATAACTAATAACAAGTTCAAAAATGCTGCAGATAGTGAAACCGAACCATGTGAAGCCCTGCAGTGCTCTCACCACTGCCGAGTGACACAAAATGGCGCCAATCATGTCACTTCCAGTTCCGCTTTCGTCACTTCTGGTTGCCGCACAGTCTCTCTCTGACGCGTTACATCACTTCTGACTTCCTCATAGGGCTCAAAGGGACCCAGTGATTGACAGCTGAGGTCGCTAGTTGCGGTGCAGGTAGGGCGTGTGTGGCGCACGTGCTCCCCCTACCCAGCAATGCAAAATCAGGGTGGCGGGAAAGCAGTTAAGGTAAAAAAAATCGTTTTTAGTTTCCATGTGCTCCCCCTTCACACAGAAGAGAGGGGAGAAGAGATCAGCACTATGCACGGTTGCATCTCTTCTCCCCTTGCTTCCTCCTCACATTGGCTCTTGTTGCTGCCAGTCAAATGCAGTGAAGAGGAAGTGGGAGCTAAGTCCAGCTGTGTGTGTCTATGGAGCGCGGCTCCATAGTCACACAGGTCGGGAGTGGGCATGCAGTTTGTGTTTCCTAGCAAATGGCTTGCTATGGAACCGCACAAAGAAGAGGAGCCAGGATCGCTGGCAGGGGACCCAAGAAGAGGAGGATCAAGGCAGCTCTGTGTGATACCATTGCACAGAGCAGGTGAGTATAACATGTTTGTTATTTTAATTAAAAAAAAATCTGCCTTCAGTAACACTTTAGGCTGAGTAGAAACGGGCCAAAAATGGTCAGTTCGGCAGGAACCAGCAGACTTTCGGCCCGTGTGTACAGCTGCCTGTCCAACAGAAACAGTTTCTCAAGCTGCTTCTGTCAAATAAGTATGCTGGAAAACCAGCATCCGATCATCGCTGGCAGCCAATGGCTGTGAGTGCTGATCAGGGTGCTTTGGCTGGGGGGCAGCCCCCCTGTCAGTACACAATTGCACAGTAAGTACAGTGACCTACAGTCTTCACTGGGTTGAATGAAAAAAACTTTATGTGTGTACCCAGCATAAGGCTTTAAATTAGTATTAAACCTTCGGAGTTTATAGTTCAACACACTGAGCACACTAAAATAAACATTCCCCAGTAAACTATTTGGTAAGAGTCTTATTTAAGCACTTGCAGTTTATACATTTTATTGCTAGCTTTAGTGCTGGCTCCTGCTCTCTCAGTGCTCCTTTCCTGAACTTCTTTTCTTCATAGAAAGTTCAAAGTATTCTCCAGTCAGTCTGTAAGCCTGAAGAAGGGTGGAAAAGAGCAGGGGAGTGCTTTGTCATCCTAGGCTATGAGGTCTGTGTGTTTCTGCTGATGCACACAGTGTAGGGAGACACAACTCTAGTCCCTGCATGCAAGGTTGATCCCTAGAATGCTACTAGAGAAAGGAGCCACCCTGAAACATGAAACCTGGGACAGCAGTCATGGCTCCAGTTCAATCTAGATCATTGGCAAGGATTAAAAGATAAAGAAGCTGCATACTCAGTAAGTGCAGTGGCATCCTTAGGTGGGTGCGGGGGGTGTGAGCCGCACCGGGTGACACCACTCATACGGGGTGACACCCAGGGGTGTATCTGCCCCCAGGCAGAAGGGACAAGGGACCAGGGCTTGGCAGGTCGTAAGAGCTCGGCATGGCTCGGGCGGGAGGCAGGCTCAGGAGAAAGGCAGGGTTTAGGCAGGGGGGCGGGCTCAGCAAGTCTTGAGCAGGGAAGGTGGGCTCGACTTATGCCTTCCTGAATTAATGGCAAGCCGGCTGTCTTACCCTCTCTGTGACTTCCCGGAGTGCTGATTCCCTGCTGCACCCACTGACTTTGTTAAGCCCAGGTCCGGACTGACAATCGCAGCTATGCTACGCCCACCTGGCCTCTCTGCAGCCAGCCGGCAGTCTATTCCATTCACTGCATAGGGCTGGAGGGCAGAGCCTAGAGGTAAGCTGTCCATGAAGAGGGGGTGCAGGAGAGGAGACCATCACTGCATGTCAAGTATCAGTGCAGCCACAGACACCACGGACCCCAGATAAGTGCTCCATCACTTGTCAAATAGAGTCTCCCCCTCTCTCTCACTCCCCCCCTCTCTCTCTCTCTCTCTCTCTCTCTCTCTCTCTCTCTCTCCCATCTCTCTCTTCCCCCCTCTCTCTCACTCTCCTCCCTCTCTCTCCCCCCATCTCTATCTTCCCCCCTCTCTCTCCCCCCTCTCTCTTCCCCTCTCTCTCCTTCCCCCATCTCTCTCTCTTCCCCCCTCTCTTCTTCCCCCCCTCTTTTTTCTTTCCTCCCCTCTCTTCTCCCCCCCCCCTCTCTCTCTCTCTCTCTCTCTTCTTCCCCCTTTCTCTCTCTTCTTCCCCCACTCTCTCTTCCCCCATCTCTCTCTTTTTTCCCCCCTCTCTCTTTTTACCCCCCCATCTCTTCTTCACCCCTCTCTCTCTCTTCTTCCCCCTTTCTCTCTCTTCTTCCCCCTTTCTCTCTCTTCTTCCCCCACTCTCTCTTTTCCCCCACTCTCTCTTCTTCCCCCCCCTCTCTTCTTCACCTCTCTCTCTCTTCTTCCCCCCTCTGTCTTCTTCCACCGCTCTCTTTCTCTTCTTCCACCCCTCCCCCCCTCTCTTCACCCATCTCTCTCCTCTCCCACTCTCTCTCTTCTCCCCCCCTCTCTTCTCACCTCTCTCCCCCCCTCCCCCCCTCTCTCTCTCTCTCTCGCTCTCTCTCTCTTCCCCCTCTCTTCTCCTCCCTCTTTCTCTGTCTCTTCTCCCCCTCTCTCTCTCTCTCTTCCCCCTTCTCTCTTCTCCTCCTCTCTGTTCTCTCCCCCCTCTCTCTCTCTCTTCCACCTCTCTCCCTCTCTCTCCTCCCCCTCTCTTCCCCCTCTCTGTCTCTTCTCCCTTTCTACCTCCCCCCCCTCTCTCTCTCTCTCTCTCTCTCCTGCCCTCTCTCTTTCTCTTCCCCCCTCTCTCTCTTTCCCCCCATCTCTTCCCCCCTCTCTCCCCCCATCTCTCTTCTCCTCCCTCTCCCCCCTCTCTCTCTCTTCTCCTCCCCCCCTCTCTTCTCCTCCCTCTCTCTCTTCTCCTCTCTCCCTCTCCTCCTCCCTCTCTCTCTCCCCCCCTCTCTCTTTCTCTCTCTCTCACACACACACACTTCCCCCCTCCTCTCTCTCTTCTCCTTCCCCCCTCTCTCTCTCACTTTTCCTCCCTCTCTATCTCTCTCTTCTCCCTCCCTCTCTCTCTTCTCCCCCTTCTCTCCCCTCCTCTCTCTCTTCTCTCCCCCTCTCTCTTCTCCCTCCCTCCCTCTCTCTTCTCCCCACCTCTATCTCCCTCTCTCTCTTCTCACCCCCCCCCTCTCTTCTCTCTCCCTCTCTCTCTTGTCCTCTCTCCTCCCCCTCTCTCATTCTCTCTCCCTCTTGCTCTTTCTCTCATTTTGCACAAGATAAAAGTAATCTGGGACTAAAAAGCCACTGGGTTACTTTTAGAGACGGTGGAAGGGCGTCCCTCCCCCTCCTGCCACCGACGCCTTTGCTGGGCTCTACCATGCAGTCCCAAAGCAAGTGATCAGAATGATCTGTGTCTGATCGCATGCATTGGGAGGCCAGAGGAGAGATTTGGGGCCAGGCTGTGTGTTCACGACAGGGACCGCCCACCTCTGGAGGGTTGAAACCACGTGTTACCGCACCAGGTGACACCAACCCCAGGGACACCTCTGAGTAAGTGATTACATTAGTTGCTAAAAGTTCTTAAAACATGAGTTTA
The DNA here is from genome assembly GCF_062004578.1 of Staurois parvus. Classification (NCBI taxonomy): domain Eukaryota; kingdom Metazoa; phylum Chordata; class Amphibia; order Anura; family Ranidae; genus Staurois; species Staurois parvus. The sequence goes on from NW_028317813.1 coordinate 15,076,353, forward strand.
ATATCGCTTTAATGACACCTTTAAAGCTGAACTCTAGCCAGTTAGAAAAAGCCATGTAATGTTGCTGGCTTTGAATTGTTTTTAAAGGCCACCACCAAATTAATTCCATAGTTATCTGTCTACAGAATGGTAATACAGGTAAGGTATACATGAATACACTCTGGCCATACCCCAAATATTCAGTAGTGCCCACTTCATGGTCTGTAAATGTAATGGACTCCAGAACAACATGCTAAAGAGGTGCTGGGAACTTTTAGCCTGGGTTCACACTGATGCAGTTTCTGTGTGAATTCCACACCGCATCTTAATTGCACCCCATTAATGCAAACCGCTGCAGGTGTGTATGTTGAGTTAACAACACCCCGAAACCGGTTTGCAAAACATGGTGCGATGTGCAGATTCTAGTGCGGACAAAAAAAAGGGTCCTGCACGTGTTTGGTGCGGATACACTTCGATCTGAGCCATACAATATGTATGGCTCAAATTGCACCGCACAGACTTCACATGTAATTTGCACAGGAATGAGGTGCAGTTCCTGTGCGAATCACATGCGATATGCACCACCGCAGAAGTGTGAACCCAGGATTAGACTTGCACATGTAGTCAGAGGAAGGAAAAATTCAAACAAGCTCAATAGCTCTGGTGATGCGGCTCCCACACAGCAAGGATTCCCTCAATGGGTACCTCACAGTAGCTCAAACTATAAAAATACAGAAAAAAAACTAAACCAGATAAGAGAGTCCAAGATTTTAATGAGCAGTAAATCCTGTCAAGTTGATGCTCCATGAGGAGGGTTCAATACTGGTTCTAATATAGATCTGTGAAGTCATTGTTTCCTCTGAATCCATCTAAGGTTAATCCCATGTTGAGCCCTGATGAAGGAGGAGTGTGTTGCTCCTGAAACGCATTGGCTGTTTTTATATGACTTTTTGTCAACAATTATAATTAACTTGAACTCTGTTATCCGGTTTTAGTCTGGCACTCCTTTCTGTATTTCTATGTAAATGTCATGTTACTGTGAATAAAAGATAGAAGATAGGGGCATGGTAATGACTATGCTTTTCTCACTCATTGAGCTTCTGCATACACTGGACACAGATATTCTCTTGCTGTCCTGCATGAGCTATTCATAAAGAAGACTGCAAGTGATTTCACCTATATTGAAATGTATTGTTACTGTACTGTCTGCCCCCATGTTGTAAAGCTCTGCGCAAACTGGAAGCACTATATAAATCCATAATAATAATAATAAAATACTAAGCCTTGGAATTCACAATAAAAAGTTTCACATAATTAGCCTTTAAATATAAATATGGCTTTATTGGGGTGGCTACAGTTCAACTTTGAAGTGAACCTTTGCTTTTTCCTGTTAATACTTTAACACACACAACTAAAAGATTTGGCTAGATTACTCAAAGGAGAAACACATCCTCTACCCCTGTCCAAATAGAGAACCACTTAAAGTGGCTCTAAAGGCTCAAGGTTTGTTACCAGCAGCCCCCCCCCCCCAATCCTTACATGAGCCTTCTACAATCCAACAACCTGGAGACTCGTCCTCCTCTTTGGTTGAGACAGCAATAGGAGCTCATTGGCTCCCGCTGCTGTAAATCACAGCCAGTGAGTTAATGAGGAGAGAGCGGGGGGAGGTGCCCCCAGGGTGAGCTAATTTCCCTATGGGCACTGCTCAAGGAGGAAGAGCCAGTAGCGCCAGAGGAGACCTGAAAAGAAGAGGATCAGGGTTGCTCTGTGCAAAATCACTGCACAGAGCAGGTAAGTATGGATATGTTTGTTATTTTAGAAAATAAAAACCTTTAGTGTCATATTAAAGTGTCATTAAACCCACATCATTAAAAACTATCAATAAATGCTGTATTACATGCAGTTCATACTCACTCAGTCACTAAGGGATTAATTTTCTGTATTCTGCACAAAACATGGTCAATCCTGCTGTTCTTTATTTCCCCTTCTGTCAATGCCCCCAGTGCATTTAGCAATTTTACAGAACAGTGTTGGCAGCTACTGCACATGCTCAGTTTTCAGAGTATTTTCTACCCTGAGCATTTTCTCCCTATCATATCTGAGCAGCCTGTGTGTCTCTATAGTCACACATGTGGGCGTATACACAGTGGTAAATGACAGCCCACTCCCTCCTCCTCCATGCCCACTAACCAGTTAAATACAATGGGGGTGAAGTATTGCATCTTGATTAACGGAGGCTTCACCTCCCTGTTGTTCTAAGACACAGGCTGGAGGGGCGTGACACAACCTGGAATTGGCTACACAAGGATTCTGTCCTGGGACCAATTCTGTTTAATTTGTTCATAAACAATATAGAGGTTGGAATAAATAGTTCAATCTTAGTGCTTGCTGATGATACAAAGCTAAGCAGGGCAATAACAGGATAAAGACACTTTACAAGAAGACCTAGTTAAAATAAAGGTGTGGTCAGATATATGGCACATGAATGTAAAGTAATACGCGTGGGAAATAAAAATATGAATCCAAGTTACATGCAAGGGGGAGAACCACTGGGGGAATAGAGGATGGAAAAGGATGTGGCGGTGCTAATAGATGACAAACTCAGCAATAGCTGCATCGAGAAAAGCTAGCACACTATTATCATGCATTAAAAACGGTATTCACTCGAGATAAAACTATAATTCTACCACTTTACAAAACTCTGAAAAGAGTCTAGAGAAGGGCAACAAAGCTAATAAGGGGTCTGGAGGATCTCAGTTATGCAGAAAGACTACAAACATTAAACAAATTCTCCCTGGAGTAACATGGAATATGATCACAACATACAAATCTTTAAATTGTATCATTGAGAGAAAGCTATGTAATCTCTAGACGAGACACGTGACCACACAATGAAATTGGACGTTAAATTGTTCAATAGTAAACTGCAAAAAAGGACTGTTAGAGCGGAACAATTGTGGAACTCTCTATTTTACCACAATTCGTGGTGTCAGAGTAGATAACTGTAAAAATATTTTAGATGTGTTTCTTAGCTAACACAATTTAGAGGGATATTGAAAAAAGTATTGACATAAACACGCACGCACGCACGCACACACACACACACTGAACTGGATGGACCAGTGTATTTACTGTATACAATCTTACTAAGTATGTATGTAACTATGTATTCCCTCTATAGTTTTTCTTAGTATTTCTATTATTTCTCCATTTTTAAAGATTTTTTTTAATTCCTCTTTTTTATAGTTCATATTTTTTACAGCCCAGTTGATCAGCATTTAAACTACTAAACAATTACTATTGTATTGCCCTCCAGATTAGCTAGATAGGCTTTATTGTTAGATAGAGGTTGAGTAGCAGCCTGGGATAAGTCAGCCTGGGAGTGAGGCAGTGAGTTCACCTCAGGACAGACTAGGAGGTTCTACAGGTCAGGGCTTCTGGAGCCCTCCCACCTTTCTAGAGACCAGAGAACCTTCCGGAACAGGGGAGGAGGAAGGGAGTTGGCCCAGATCTCCATGTTTTAAGAACCTTGGTCAATCCCCTGGCAGGAGGGTGGGCATGGTGACTAGAGCAACCCTCAAATATGACAGAGCCTGGGGAGAGAGGAGAGCTGGGTGGAAGATGGATTCAGAAAAGGAGAAAAGCTGGAGTTTGGAGCCTGGGAGGGAGCCCCAGGGAAGGGAGCCTACCTACAGGCTGGTTGCAGGACGGAAGGATCTCCACTGCCTAAAGTCTCCTGGGGAGGACATCCTGAGTAGCAGGGAAGGAGTCATCCCAGTGAAAGGCCTGAAAGCAGCTACCAACCCACTACGCTGACAGGACAGAACAGTGTGAGTACTCCTACACCCCCTGGGTCAGATAAGGGGAGAGGGTGGTCGGGTGCAATACCCAACTAGTCTTCACCTGGGACTGCTCCTGGGTCTGAGTAGGTACACCGAAAACAGGACAGTGCTTTATTTTTGCCAGTCCACCCTTTTTGTACATAGTTGCTAAGAAGTTTGTCCTCGAGTTCTACAGTTCCTTGGGTATCCCATATACTCCTAGACACCATCCAAGTTAGTAACCCCTTAATAAAAACAACTAAAAACCAGCACAAGAACTGTTTTTCTGACTCTAGAAGTACAAGGGTGGAAAATGCGTGTTTCCTGGGCCTGCAGAGCATAGGAAGACCCAAACCAAAAGTTTAAAGTGATTCTAAAGGCAATTTTTCTTTCTAATTAACCACTTGCCCTCCAGAGGATTTTACCCCACTTCCTGACCAGGCCATTTTTTGCGATACGGTGCTGCATAGCTTTAACTGACAATTGCGTGATAAAGCAACGCTGTACATAAATTACATTTCTTAAATTTTCTTCCCACAAATAGAGGTTTCTTTTGCTGGTATTTGATCACCTGTGCGTTTTTTTATTTTTTGCACTATAAACAAAAAAAAAAAAAAAAATGTTTGACTTTTTGTTATAAAACATATCCAATGAAAATTTTTTAAAAATCAACTTTCATCATAAATTTAGGCCAAAATGTATTCTGCTACATGTCTTTGCTAAAAAAAATCCCAATAAGTGTATATTAATTGTTTTACGTGAAAGCTATAGTGTCTACAAATGGTGGTATATATACTGGAATTTTTATTTATTTATTTTTATACTAGTAATGGCGGTAATCAGCGACTTAGACTGCAGCAGGCATTCTGACACTGGGTGGGAACTAACTAACTGTCATTGACATCCCCAGTGGTACTAATACAGTGATCATTGCTAATAAAAAGAACTGACACTGTACTAATGACACTGGGCAGGAAGGGATTAACATCTTGGACAATCAAAGGGTTAACTGTGTGCTTTTCTGTATTTTTCATGATGTGCTGTCTGTGTTTTACTAGGGAGACATGCTGTGCAGAGAAACACAAAGCAGCATGTCTATGCTGACGGGAGAAACCTGTGTTGTTTATACACAGGTCTCTCCCCTGTCAGCTTTCCCCGACGATCGCCGGGTGCCGGCCAGGAATCGCCATCTGGGACCTGGTGATTGATATCCCTAGCCGGCATGGGTTTGGCGGCGCACATACCCACCCCCTACCCGGAAATGCAAATCACGTATATATATATATATGATTTTGTGCAGCCCTGCCACCCTGTAGCAGTATTTCTGCTATAGAGCAGCGAACAAGTGCTTGAAATAAAAAAGATGTTATACTTACCTGCTCTATGCAATGGTATTGCACAGAGCAGTCTCTCACCTCCTCTTCTTGAGTCCCCCACCAAGGCTGCCTCTGCTCCTCCTCTCCTGCATGTGCCACCCATAGCAAGCCATGTACTAAGTGGGCACCCAGGCAGGCACACTCCCAAGCTGGGCTGTGTGCATTCATTGACACACACAGCACTGCTCTGCCATGCCCTCCGCTCCTGCAGTTCTCAGAATAAGAAACAGTGGTGCTGCAGAGGGTACAGTGCTGGATCGATGAAGTCACATATGTGTTTAGGAAATGGGGGGGGAGGTGGTTCAGTTAGGCTACGTTCATACTAGCCTTGTTAGCAAGCGGCAGATAGGCGTTTGGAAAGCATTTTTACCAGTGGCAGACTGACAACTCATGGGGCCCCCGGGCAATAGGGGATCATGGGGCCCCTGTGTCCTTGCCCAAACTCAAAAAAGCCTATGAAAAAGGTACCAGGGGCATCTCATGGGGCCCCCTACTGACCTTGGGCAGCGCCCGAGTTTCCAAATGGTTAGTCCGCCCCTGGTTTTTACCATTTCCGAAACACCTGGGAAAATTCTGCACAGCGGGAGCGTCAGCGTCGCTTTGTGTCGCGTCGCGGCAAAACGGACGCCTCTGGTCGAGTCAGGAGGAGTTGAAGCCTCCTATTCAAGTCTATGGTGCCGCTCCGCAAATGCCCAGCTGGCGTTTGCAGTGCGGTTGCGACACGGTTGTAGGGCATTTGCGGAGCGGTAACACCATTCAAACTTCATTATAGGCATTTTTAACACTTGGCAAATGCCTAGCAACTTCCACTAAACGGCGCATGCGGTGTTTGCAGAACGTTAAAAACGCTCCACAAATGCCGGAACAAACGCTTGTCAAACGCTATAGAGGCGTTTGGCGAGAGTTGGAAAAACAGTCAAGTGTGAACGAGCCCTAAGCGGGGTGTTTTTTTACCTTAAACCCTTGCGCCCATTAAAAAATAAATAACCTTTAGAATCACATTACAGACCTTCACAAATGCAATGATAGCTGCTGTGTTAGAATGGACCACTTTTAGTAACGCTTCCCAGTTAACTGGTTAAGCCACAATTTATGTATGTTGTAGAATAATTGGCCTGTACTGTGGGTACATATCTGTGTGTACTGAAACCAGCTGCTTCACTGTTCATAAAAGGTCTGTATAATAAGAATCACCAATATAAAGAATTCATTTTCTGTTTGCTGCTCTTTCAATTTTTTTTATATCATATAAGGTTAAGCGCAGTCATATTTTCTTTAAGTAAAGTTAAGCTTGCTCTCAGACCAATTAATCCTTACTGCAGTGACACCCAAGCAATGGCATTGGTGTCACACCTTAGCTTCAAAATGACCTTTTTAATATTGCATGTGCCAACCTGTCTATGGATTTTAAGCATTAGACTGCCTGTCTTTCTGCAAATATTTGGCATTATGTATTTCTCACCTAATCCAGCCTGTGCAGGGTTTCCAAATGCCGTTGTTTGTTTGAAAATTAGTTCAGGTCCATTTCTAGTTCCCATATCCAGAGTTTAATTGTCATAAAGCATAACTTGTTTCAGAACAACTCTGCACCAATCTCAATCTCCTGTCCCATTAGAAGCTGTCTGCAATAAAAACAGCCAGGTTTCACCTATCATGTCCTGCTTTTAGGAGTAATGAATTCTTATGAGCTGTATTCCTGCAGTGTGCATAGACATTTGTGTGTTTTTGGTGATTATTTTACACAAATGGACTCATTTTATACCATTGTGTGCTTTTAGCTGACTGAAGTATATCCAAAGCCACATTTCCTAACTATACCCAGGGCTACGTTTGCAAGGAAATAGACAATAACAGAAAGGTAATTGACTGCTTTGTTGCTGTTATGTAGCCAGTAGGGGGCACTAAATCATTTGCAATTGATGTTCTCTATTAACAATGGCTAACATCATGCTCCAATTTAGATACTTACAGACATTTAGATGGTGCGTTATAAATTTTGGTTCAAGTTGAAGAGTTTTGCAGGCAACTGTAAATCACGCATGGTGAGGTAAATGAAAACTTTTACACTTCCATGATGTGGGTGAAGCGCATCGTACCCATGGTATTTACTAGGGTTCCACCATTTCCCATAGACCTCTATCATGTCCTGCATTTTTGTCGTGTTTTCTAAAAGTGCACCAAAAATCCCTTTTGCTACATCTTTGGTGCACTTTCAGAAAATGCACCAAAACGCAGATCAGCCACTTTCAAATCGCAGAGCAGCCAGAGCAATTCAGCGCTCTGACCGCTGTGTTGCTGGCCAGCTAGGGGGCAGTGTAGTGCACAATTCAGCATACCGCACTGCTCCCTTTCTTGTGTTTTATTTTGTACAAGCTTTATTTAACCACTTGCCCTCCAGAGGATTTACCCCCCTTCCTGACCAGGCCATTTTTTGTGCTGCCTTACTTTAACTAACAATTGCACGTTCATGCAATGTTGTACATAAATTAAATTTATGTCCTTTTTTCCCACAAATAGGGCTTTCTTTTATTGGTATTTGATCACCTGTGAATTTTTTTATTTTTGGCGCTATAAACAAAAAAAGATCAACAATTCTGAAAAAAAACAATATTTTTGACTTTTTGCTATAAAACATATCCAGTAAAAAAATTCTAAAAATAAAATTTCTTCATAAATTTAGTCCAAAATGTATTCTGCTACATAGAACCAGCAAACACAAATGCTTCTGCGCTTGGGGATGGACTCGATGCAGGCTACAACCACATTAAGAATGTCCTGGAACATGCACACCTTGCTCCCCTCAAATGGACCGGGGGAATCCAAATATACTGAATGGGGAAAGAACAAAGAGAGGGCGCACAGGCCTAGTGCATTACCATAAAAAATGTGTAATAAAAAATAAAGTAGGTGTTGTACTCACAAACGACAATAAAGTCAAGGCACATCATAAAAGAACAGCTGGGTCAACACCGCGCTGAGTAACAGTCCGCAATAGGGAGTTTAGACATCCAAAAGCCACACGTTTCGAGGACTTGCCTCTTCCTCAGAGTCGTTTGTGAGTACAACACCTACTTTATTTTTTATTAAACGTTTTTTATGGTAATGCACTAGGCCTGTGTGCCCTCTCTTTGTTCTTTAGGGCGGGCAGGAGGTGGTTAAATTGTACACTTCATTTACTGCAATGTTAGGTGGTGTGCTCGCTGTGCTGCCTGACATTGCAGTGTGATTCAGTAGCCTGTAGCATGCCTGTATTTTATCGCAGCATGCTGCAGCACAACGCTAGGCTGCATTGCAGTGTGAATAGAAAACAATTGTTTCCTGTGTGTCCCTGAGGTGACAGACGCTTACAATGCGGTAAAATGTCTGTCACCACAGGTAGTGTGAATTGGCCCTTACAGTAGAACTAAAGGCAACAGTTTTTTTTCATTTTGGATAGCATAAGGAAGGAATATAATTTTGTTTTTGCCATCTGTATCCTATTCAGGAATTTTTCCTTTACTTCCTCTCCCATAGCTAAAACAGGAAGTGAGAAATAATCCCTCCAAAGTGAGAGAATCCTTGGTTGTCACCAGGGTCACTGGAACTAGCTTCCCCATTGGAAGATTTCCCCTCTCTTTCGGTGATGGTGGTCACTTTGATAAATAGAGGGAATGAATTTCCCTAACGGGGGTCACAGACAGCAATACAATCTGATAGGTGTTCTATTCCCTCTCCACTCTGTCCAAAACTTAAAAAAAAAGTTTTTCCTTTATCCCTAGGGGCAGACTGACCATTTGGAAACTTGGGCACTTCCCAAGGGCACGGGGTCAGTAGGGGGCCCCATGAGATGCCCCTGGTACCTTTTTCATAGGCTTTTTTGAGTTTGGGCAAGGACATGGGGGCCCCATGATCCCCTATTGCCCCGGGGCCCCATGAGTTGTCAGTCCGCCAATGGTTATCCTTATAGGGCCGGTTCACACTACATGTGTTTCAGTTGCTTTTTTTCCCGCATCCAAAACACAGAAAGTAAGTTATATGGTTGTCATAGTTCACATCAGTGCTTGCAGTTCCAGCGCGTTCTGGTTGCAGGAAAAAAAGTAGAACAGGCTGCATTTTTTCTGCACAGAACTGTACTGGAACACAGTAAAACGCATCAAAACCGCACTGGAATGCACCAAACTTGCACTGGAATGCACCATAACCGAACTGGAATGCACCAAACTTGCACTGGAATGCACCATAACCGCACTGGAATGCACCAAACTTGCACTGGAATGCACCATAACCGAACTGGAATGCACCAAACTTGCACTGGAATGCATCATAACCGAACTGGAATGCGCATGTCCCTATTTAAATTGAAGAAAAAGAGAAGGGGAAAAATATACTGGAATGCATAAAAAATACACCAAAAATGCACCAGAATGTGTCAAAAACACACATACAGAAACGCATCCGGACTTCGTTTCTATAGTGTGAACCGGCCGTAATGCATAGTTTTTCTGGACTGGTGATGTAGAAAGTATTGACACCAGAGACAGTCAGGCATTTAACAAGTATTTCTATTAACATAGACTTTGCATGGTCTTGGTACAGTTATGTGTTTTTTTCAAAGGCCCTACAAACTGCCAGTTTCGAGCACTACATAAAAACTGGCTTATTTAATAAATTCAGTGCTTATGTGAAAGAACCGATTGGTCACTTATAACAATGAGATTGGACATTTTTAGTTGTTTACTAGTTGCATCTGTGAGTAATAGTGTGATGGGATGAACATAATACCGCTGTACACTGACGTACGGAATGGCTTTATCTTGCCGTTCACAGCCCTTCAAACTTTTTGCTCCAACCGTGCCCATGACAATGCTGTACAGTTGCCGTTCGGAAAATCCCCCATAATCCTCTGCATGAAACAGCAGGCTATGTGTAACAGAAGAATAGAGAGGGGGCGTGATAGGGATAATAAATCTGAAACATTTGTATCTTTACCCCCTCTCTCTCCACTAGGTCAAGGACTGTAGAACAGTGGGTGCTTTGTGTACCCCCTTGGAGCCGAGGCAGCCAAGCACATGATAAGGAGTAGTCAGACTGTGACAAAACTAGAAAGGCATGTCAGATAGGGCAGCATTGATACAGACACTCATTCTTCTACAGCACCACAAACCAGGGAGTGTAGTTTTACAAGCACAGCCACCAGTATTTGACTGGTCTGCAGGCATAAGCTCGGTTACATGCTGTAAGTAGTAATTGAATTCCTACTTCACCAAAAACTAATGTAGCGCTTTCCCCAAAGAAGCTCCTGTTTCCTGCGTCCCCTGTTTCCTGCGTCCCCTGTTTCCTGCGTTCCCTGTTTCCTACGCCCCGTTTCCCATGTCCCCTGTTTCCTGTGCTGACAATTCTGCAAGTAGCACCAATAACTCCGACACACCTGGACTAAAGAGGGAATATTCATTGCAAATATATACGGTACCCCAACACTTTACGGGCTCGTTTACATTTGCTTTGCTGTTTGAAGAGCAATCTAATTTGGATCGCTCTTTAGACAGCAATAGACAGGCAGTGAGGAGGCGTTGTATCACCTCCTTGCCGCCTTTGTTAACCCCCTAAATGTTGGACAAGCATGCCACAACTGCACGCATTGTCCGCGGTTTCACTGTGGCCCTATTCACTTGAATGGGTCATGTTCAGCAGGCGGTACCGCCCACCAGGCGCAACAGGGGGTATACCTCCTGCTGCAGCTGCTACATGTGCACCCTATGGCCACTGCCACAGCAGCAAAAGGGTGGGCAGTTGAGGGGAGGTAGAGATGACTCAATTGTGGGGTTTTAACACCCCCCAATTGCAACTGTAAACAAGGCCTAAAGGAAAACAGTAGTAATTTCTGAACAAATATGTAAAACAATGGTATTTAAGATGTACAGTTGGTGAAAAAAAGTGGAACAGAGAGTAGCCTCTAAACTCTATGCTAGGGGTGATCCTGCATAAAGGGAGTATTACCACAATAATAGATTGGCAGTCTATATTAAACTCCTTTCCCCGCTGGGCAGCACATTGGGGCCCATATCTGATGTTGGAGTGCTCAAGCTAAAGTTCCAATTGTTGATAAAGGCACCTGCACTTTGACCCACAGGAGTCATTGACTCCTGTGGCAAAAGATGAGGAAATAAGGAAATGCCGGTCATCGGCATTCCTCTCCTCACGAGCTGTCATCGGCATTCCTCAGAAGAGACATCTACACTCATCATCAGGGCGTTGATGATCAGTGTAGCCCCATCAGTGCCACCTGTCAGTGCTCATCAGTGCACATCAATGCCGCATATCAGTGCCTACTAGTGCACATCAATGCCACATATCAGTGCCCATCTGAGCTGCCTTTCACTGCCAACTGTCAGTGCCAGTCAATGCCGCCTATAAGTGCCGCCTACCAGTGCCCATCAGTGCCGCCTATCAGTGCCAGTCAGTGATGCCTATCAGTGCCCATTACTGCAGCCTCATTAGCACACATCAGTGAAGGAGAAAAATTACTCATTTACAAAATTTTATAACAGAAACTAAGAAAAAAACATTTTTTTTCAAATGTTTCAGCTGTTTTTGGTTTGTTTAGCAAAAAATAAAAAACCCAGAGGTGATTAAATACCACCAAAAGAAAGCTCTATCTGTCTAAAAACGATATAAAACTTTCATATGAGTACAGTGTTGCAAGACTGTGCAATTGTCATTCAAAGTGCGACAGCGCTGAAAGCTGAAAATTCGCCTGGGCAGGAAGGGGTTGAAAGTGCCCTGTAGTCTAGTGGTTAAACACTGACCTTGCTGGCTACTGCAGATTTGCTCTAACTCAGTAGTGTATTACAAAAGAAATGCAGTAAACATTGACTTGGGTGTCCACAGCATTGTAGTCCAAGTCAGCAGCAAGAATGTTTGTAGATATGCAGTGAGGGTTGAAACTCAGAGGATACTTGCTCATACATGCTCGTGATTTCTTTTTTTTCAATCTATTAATGACGATACTTACATATATCAAAGGTACTTCTGCAAGCTCCTGGGACCCTTGAACCTGGGAAACATGCCATATGTAACGCAAGAGCTGTGAAACGCACCCTGCATCTAACAGTTCCAAGCATGGGCCCCTCTACTGGTCTTGTTGACAGACATGGGTGGGGGTGGTATGTAGTTCTGAAATTTGGCTGCAATTCAACTTTTATACATAGTAAGCATACAGCTTCTGAAGTTACCAGCGTGTGCAGAAGCACTTTTAACAAAACAAAACACAAAAATGTGAATTTAGGAGTCCGATCTGAAGTAAAACAAAGACTTTGACACATTGACTGGTTCACTACAAAGTACATTTTTTAAAAATCCAGGTATAGGTAGCTCCTGAAGGAGGTAAATACAAACCTGGGAGGGAACACACACGTGTATGTGTATATGTATATATATATTTACTATTTTTTTTTTTTGAGGGGGGGGGGATCGGGAAGAGAAATAAATATTTTTATACTGGGTTCACACTACCACACAGGCTACAGACTGCTTGTGGGTGCAGCAATTGCACCTGTTCCCACACCTGCAACCACCTTCAGCTAAATCACACATCGCACTGGTCTTGACAGATGCTCAGGGTGGCCATTCATTCAGCGCAATCAAGGGTGCAGGAACCACAGAGAAACTGCATGGTCAAAAATACCATGAAGTTTCCCTGCGGCTGCGTTTTTAAAAAGGTGCATGCACCTTTTATTGTGTGGGACACGCTGCACAGCAGTCCATTCAAATGAGGTTGAATTAATTTAGAAAATCAAAACACACAGCAAGGAGAGGATGTGAGGAAAAGGTAAGAGGAAGTTGTATCAGTTTTATTAGTAACAAAAAAAAGATTTTTTTTTTCCTTTATATTGATTTAAAAAAAAAAAAAAAAAAAAGAGAACACTGTATTTCCAATACATAATTTCCTTAAAAAGCTAAATAGCTATTATCACAACAACAAACTGCTCACGGTTGCAAACCCATTAAAAATATACACGTCTCAAGATAATATTCATGGATTAGTCATTCATTTCAGTCTCTGATTCTTCTTTTGTGTAGAGAACAGAAAACTCATAAAACACAATTGCTTCATGCTGACAAATTACAGTTCTGCATCATCTTCTGTACAGAGTGAAACAACCACATTCATTATTCCTTGAAGTTATTTCCAAGAATGGGTTATTCATAAGAAAATTACATTCTTTTTTTTCCTAGCACTGGCTGAGCGTGAAATTATATTTTTTGTACCCCATTAACAAAACTTTGATAGGGATATAATAAGATATTATTTATTTCAGGTATTGCCCTCTCTGGGCATCCAGTGTTCTCAAGCTGGTTGACCGTACTATGAAAACTGGACACACTGGTAAATCACCACACAGTATTTAAACAATGTATTCATTATTATACTCATTTGTTAGTATTTATAATACTGGGACAGTATTTTTCATTGGAGGCTTACAAGTTGCAGTTTATTATGTATTTACGTCCAGACCAGTGCCAGGAGAACCTGGAACTCATTGACCCAGCAATGACAGCTATCTTCTGGGTTCCGAAAAACTTGGGTTTGGACCAAACCCAAGCTCATCACTACTGGAAATAATAGCTCCTAGGACAAACAGAGAAAGTAAAGTTGAAAGTACACTAGTAGAACTTAGTTTGACTGTTCATATGAAAATTCTCGTTAGAATATTCTTTCTTGTCATCAAGTCAACTAGTACCATTTGAAAGTCCATGCTTTTTTAATAGAATCCTAGACGTGGTAGTAAAATCATACATTAGAAAAAAAACTCCTCGAATAAACTAAGATTTATGCAGAAATGGGAAACAGACCTCCAGGAAACCTTTGAGTTGGATGAATGGCACTTAATGGCTCAGGCAGCCTCCCGGTCCTTAGTAAGCACCCCAATTATTGAAGAAAATTATAAAGTACTATTAAGCTGGTACATGGTACCGGCTAGGTTGGCCAGCTATGTTCTGGGCGTGTCTCCTTTATGTTTCAGGGGCTGTGATCAGGAAGGTACAACCTACCATATATGGTGGAAATGTCCTAAAGTGAGGCGCTTTTGGATTAGAGTTTACAATTTCATCTTAACTCTCACACAGGTCAACCTGATCAAATATCTAACGGGCAACCCTCAGAAGTTGTCAGATTGAAAAAACCCTATGTCAGGAATGAGCCAGAGCGCGGAGTCTCTAACCCCCCTCTTACCTCTCTTATTCCTCTTCCTTTTCTTTTTCCCTTTCTAGACTTCTTAGTCCTCTTATTATTTCTATAGCCATATTATAACAAATTCAGGGTTAATGACTATGTTCATGCCACTTAAGGTGTGATCCCCTTATCTGAGGGGGAGGTAGCCCACATTGACGGGCGCATATGGCAGATATTGCGCTTACAAGGTGAACATTATCTCATATTGTAAAGTAATACATACTATGCCGTTTATCTGTGATTTTATAGCGATTATATTGTCAAGGTGTAATGGTTTTTGGAATTGTACTTTTCTTTGTCTTGTGTAAACCTTTTCAATAAACATTGGAAACAGAAAAAACACTGGCAGGAAGACCCTAGAAGTCTCTTCTATCATAAATGTCCCCCCTGCCTGACAGCAGGTAATGTGATCTGAGCCACACATGAGCAGTGCAGATCAGCAACTCATAGCGGGACTGCGGGACTGCAGCAGGCATTCTGACACTGGAGGGGAACTGTCTAACTTACTTACATCCTTAGTGATATCAATACAGTGATCAGTGCTAATAAAAAGCACTGACACTGCACTAATGGAACTGGGCAGGAAGGGGTTAACATCTGGGGCGATCAAAGGGTTAACTGTGTGCTGTTTACACAGTATGCTGTGTGTATGTTTCACTGTAAGCACACTGCTTTGTATGGCTCTGCTATGCAGAGCCATACAAAGCAGTATGCAGGAGCTGACATACAGTTTGTTTATATACAGTTCTCTCCCCCATCGGTAATACTCGGCGATCACCGGGTGCCGGCAAGTAAATACCGGCTGAGGCCGCAAATGGCGAGGCTCGCGCACGCCCCTTACTCAGAACTGCAAAATCACATATATATACATGATTTGGCAACCTGTGCTACCCTGTAGCAGTATTTCTACTATAGGGCGGACTGGAAGTGGTTAAGTAATGCCTATGCCTCTCATGCTGATTTTTTATTAATTTTTTTTAAGGTAGACCTAAAAGGTAAAACCTAGGCTTTGAAGGCAGGCTAAGTTCACTTTTTTAAAACGATAATAAATGCATTTATTTTTCTGGTAAACAAAAAAAGTACATTTATTATTTTCTTTTCAGGAGCCTGCAGAGCAATGCACCCACGATCACCAGATCGTGGGTGCAATGTCAGGCTCCTGCAGACACTGCCTACAGATTTCTACCCGTACCTCTGTATGGGCTTTCTGTTTGAAAGCTATAAGAAGTGTCAATGAACTGTAAGAGCACTCATCAGCGTTCTCTCAGTTCATTAAGAACTACAAGCTGTCTGCCGCGGTGGCAGATGGGACCTGTCACAGCCGCACTGTTTTTAAATTGTGACAGCGGGTGTTGCTGGGGGGGGGTATCGCAGGGTGTGGAGGGTGCTATAAATAGAGGTGTAGCATCTTACTAAACGTGAACATAGCCTTTAACACCGTCTGAGCAAAAAATAAAATCGCATTGTCCATTTTACTGTATTTGGACTTTTACAGGCAGCCCATGATGACTGCAGTATGTTCTAGGCACAAGATGAGGGGCCTCCTGAATTGATAAAACCTGGCTATTTTGTGTTGTGGTTCCTGTGTTTCTCCTCTCCAGCAAGCAGCATGATAAAAAAAGAAGCAGGGTTTGTGTTTGATGTGTTCATGCGTACACGGATATCCTACTAGTAATGCCTCTAGTTACCAAACACCAAAAACATAAAAACATTGAAAGCAGGATATTGATTCCCATGGGAGAGCTGAGTTAAATGTTCTCACTTCCTGCTCTGCTTTTCTCTCTCAGTATCTTGTTTATATCTCTCTGATCTCATTGTGCTGGTAAGTCAGATGAACAATTTAAGAAAATTCAGCATTTCAGGAGTCAGTCTACAATACATGAAGCAATCAAGATGTATAACACCTTTCACTAAAAGATTCAAGACTAATTGTGAGGAACAGTAGCTGTTCTCAGAGAAGAGTGGCAATAATGCTATCCTGTACACTTGCCTAGGACGGTTCACACTTGTGTGGATTTCAGTGTGTTTTCCAGTTTGCTGAATCGCACTACAGTTCATTTCACATTATTTCCTATGGATCTAGTTAACATCTGAAGCCGGTGCGGATTTTTGAAAGGGTCAGGGACTTTTATTCCCACATCAGATTGCCTTTTGCGTGTAATAGAATGGAACTGCACCAAAAATGCTAGTATTGAATTTTTAATGCATTTTTTATGCATTTTGCGTGTTTTGTGTGACATT
This sequence comes from Staurois parvus, assembly GCF_062004578.1. Lineage (NCBI taxonomy): Eukaryota > Metazoa > Chordata > Amphibia > Anura > Ranidae > Staurois > Staurois parvus. The sequence goes on from NW_028317813.1 coordinate 15,092,981, forward strand.
AGGCTGGTTGTTAACCACATCCATGCCGCCCTGCTACAGGGTGGCAGACGTGCGCAAAATCACATATATATACGTGATTTTGCATCTCCAGGTAGGGGGCACACGCGCGCGCGCCGTAGCCTTGTCATGGCTGTCAATCACCGGGTCCCGGCCAGTGATTACTCGCCGGCGCCTGGTGATTATTGAGGATCTCCAATGGGGAGGAGAACTGTTTTATTTACTAACAATTCTCCTCCCTGTCAGCTTGAGCACACTGCTTTGGATGGCTGTGCACAGCACAGCCATCCAAAGCAGTGTGCTTACAGTGAAGCACACAGACACCGCCCCCTAGTAAAACACACCCAGCACACAGTTAACCCTTTGATCGCCCCTCATGTTAATCCCTTCCTGCCCAGTGCCATTACTACCGTGTCAGTGCTTTTTTTTTAGCACTGATCACTGTATTGATGTCAATCGGGATGTCAGTGACACCAAGTCAGTTTCCCCCAGTGTCACAATGCCTGCCGCAGTCTCGCTATCAGTCACTGATCGCCGCCAATATTAGTAAAAAAAAAAATTCCAGTATCTATACTGCCATTTGTGAACACTATAACTTTCACATAAACCAATTAATTTACACGTATTGGGATTTTCTTTTAGCAAAGACATGTAGCAGAATACATTTTGGCCTAAATTTATAACTAAATTTGATTTTTTAAATTTTTTTACTGCACATGTTTAATAGCAAAAAGTAAAAAATATTGGTTTTTTTTTCTCAAAATTGTCAGTCTTTTTTTTATAGCGCAAAAAATAAAAAACGCACAGGCGATCAAATACCACTGAAAGAAAGCTCAATTCATGGGAAAAAGAAGGATGTAAATTTCATTTGGGCGCAGCGTTGCATGACTGCGGAATTGTCAGTTAAAGTAACGCAGTGCCGTAATGCAAAAAATGGCCTGGTCAGGAAGGGGGGTAAATCCTCAGGAGGGCAAGTGTTTAAGGAGCAGGTTCCCAACTGACAGCTGAATATAAACAAATCTATTGCCGGCAATTAAACAAAAAATCATCACATTTTTTTTAAAAAGTGTTGTGGGGTCGTGGGGAAGAGGCTCTTGTCGTCATCAACGCCCCCATGTTGAGGGCATGTGGCCTGGTATGGTTCAGGAGGGGAGGTGCTCAATCCTCCCCCCACTTTCCTGACCTACCAGGCTGCATGCTCGGATAAGGGTCTGGTATGGATTTTGGGGGGGACCCCACGCCATTTTTATAGAAAAAAAAATTTCAAATGTTTTTTTTTATTTGCGTTGAATAGGTTTATATTCAGCTGTCAGCAGGCAACCCTGCTGACAGCTGATGACTCATCGGTTGTCAAGGATGCCATGGTCAGCCGCTCCTTCACAACCAGGTAAAGTCATACAAAACACAAAATGCATAAAAAATGCACAAAAAGCACAGCAGAAACCACGGGGCCCCATACAGTCGACCTGACAGGACCCCCCCACCAAAAAAACTGTTTACTATGCTTCAGTTATGAAGGAACACAGTGAGTACTTGGTACCAATAATACATTGTGTTCATTCAGGAAAGGAAGGGGCTGGTAAATGTGACCCGTGGGAGAGAAGAAGAAGCCAGCTTTCAGCTGTTGCAGAGAGAACTATACAGGGGAACAGTTACAGCAATTGCCCCCCCCCCCCACCGCTGCACCCATCATCCCCCTGCTCACATTCGATTCACCCAGCTGCCTGGGCCCCCTTACTGGCCTGGGCCCCATACAGGAGGATTGGTGGTACCCCCTTATCCACAGCCCCACAGCCACCACATCTAGACCAGTATCCTTGGATTTAGATACAGTGGATAAGAAAAGTCTACACACCCCTGTTAAAATGGCAGGTTTCTGTGATGTAAAGCCCTTTAACAGGGGTGTGTAGACTTTTTATATCCAGTGTACGCTTGAAATGCAGGGACTTTAACCTTCCTGGCGGTATGATTATTTCAGATTTTTGGTGCTGAAAGCGGTACCATTTTTTTGCATGGAAATATGTTTTTTTTTTATTGTAGGGCTGTAATTTTTAGGAATAACTCACTGAAATCTGTCCGAACAAGAGTCTAGTAAACATTCCGGGTATGATAAAACTTGAAACACGAAATCATAAATTATAATTTAATAAATAATCATAAAAAATAATAATATAATAATAATAAATTTAATTTAATAATATAATCAAACCAAAAACACTTAAATTTGAAATATAGCGCCAAGCTCGCACATCGCTGAGCAAAGTCGCAAAATTGTTTTCACTGTTTGAAGACGAATTTTCCCACAAATCATTATCACTCAATTCTGCAAGTGGTTCTGATTTACTATCGCTGTTCTCTAGCTGGTCTAAAACCGCTTTTGACCTAAAGGGACGCTTTTTGGACGCCATGGACGTTTCTCAGTTTCCAGGCAATAAGAACAGTAAAAATGCAGGCAGGGCACAGGACAAATTGTATGTGAAATGGTTTGATACAGTAATGGTTTAGTGATTTTAGTGAATGTCACTTTTTGTCATTTTTAAATTTCCCGCCGTTCCATCCCCCGTATGTCCCGACGCTCACAGGGGACGGAACCCAGATGACAGATGCTGTCATCCGCCGGATTACATTGTCGGGGACACTGCAGGAGGGACATCGTGGGAGCGCAGGACAAGGTAAGTGATACAGGGATCGTGGAGCAGCGCCGCATGGTATTCCCGAGTGTAGCTCGGGGTTACCGCTTGTGGTACTGAAACCTTACCCCGAGCTACACTCGGGAATACCGCCAGGGAGGTTAAGATGCTGATCTGGTGTCAACCTCTTGAAGTCGCTGTTCAGCGGTGCTGAAGTGCTAGAGCAAGAAGAAGCAAATGCCTCTACATTGCTCCTCTGAGAAAGGGACAACGTTCCATATCACCAAATTCACTCAATGTATACAGTATTCATACTGTATATTTATATATATATATATATATATATATATACAGTATATATATGTGTGTGTGTGTGTGTGTATAGGCACCTAATATATGTAAAAGTGATATGCTTCACACATTTTCTGAACTCTAAATAGTTTTTAATGGATGCCTTTTAGATTCCCATCAGGAATGTCACACGAGTTAACTTAGTACATGAGATGAGTGAGTTGTTTACTGGCATTGCTGAAAATATGTAGTAAATATGTAATATGTAGCATTCGAGCACTCGGCACTGCCTGAGGGCCCGGGGTCAGTAGGGGGCCCCATGAAATACCCCTGGTACCTTTCTTATAGGCTTTTTTGGGTGTGCTTTGAGTGTGGGCAAGGACACAGGGGCCCCATTTTCCCCTATTGCCTGGGGGTCCCATGAGTTGTCAGTCCGCCCCTGGTAGTAACCCATCAGTATTCAGCTGTGAGCCACAAACAGGCTGTAATTGTTTTAGGGATATCTCCAATTTACTTCATCCTAATGAATTCAGCCTTCTTACTTAAAAGGAACCTGTCAGGATACAAATATGGCGTTGCCAACTTGTTTTTAAAGGGGTAAGCTCCAAAGCTGTAGTCACAATTCTGTCTTCACTGGTCAGATAGTCACAAACTTGGAACAAGTATTGAGGACATGAGTTAACCCTTTTCAGACTGGCAGCAAGCTTGTACTAGGCCAGTAACTCAATAGGTAGGAAAGCCAGAATCAGGATGACAATCCTGCATCATGAACCTTTAAAGCAAAACTAGAGGCAAAATGTTTTTCATTTCGGAAAGAGTAACGGAGGGTTATAACGCAGGTTTTTTTTTCGCCATCTCAGTCCCTTTAAGGACATTTCCCTTCATGTCCTGTCTCATAGCCAAAACAGGAAGTGAAGTTAGAGAAAATCCCTCCAAACTGAGGAAATCCCTGGTTGTCACAAGGGTCACCAGAACTAGTATCCACATGGGAATATCACTATCTAGTCTTCATCTTTGATTGCCATGCTGCCAGGCTGTAACTTCACTTCTCTGCGAACAGCCAAGAGCCTGTGCAAGAATCCTGTTCCTAGGAGGCTGTGCTATCCATGGGATTAGTGATTGGGATGCCCCAACCTCTTTCTGACAGCACTCAAGAGCCACTGCATGCAGACAGTAGAGCTGATTCACAAATATGCGTTCCAGATTTCAAGGTCCAGCTTCAGTGTGGATTGCAATGTACTTGTTCAGCAGTTCAGGGCCAGTTCAGGACTGATGTTTGTGATACAGCTTGTGATACCCAAGCTTGGGTTCACACAGGAGCATTGGGGAAATCGCTTGCAAATTGGATAGGAATTGCATTCCTGTTCAAATCACATGCCATTATTTGCGGTGCAGTTTGTGTCCATACATTTTTTATTGATGCAAATCGCACCACAAAGTAACAGTACTCAGTATTTGTGAGTACTTGACTAAAAGTACCGATCAAAGATGGGCATTGGTGCATCCCTAATTATTATTTCATGTCATGAGGTTTGGATGTGGGTCAAACCACAGCTAATCTGCATATATATGTGAACCGGCACTTATACCTCAGTACCAACAGACCTTTGCTTTGAGCATTTACCACAGCCTATCTGTTATCTTCATTGAATTACCATTACTGACTACTGTATATTGGTCCCACCATTGCTAGCAGAAGACTACAGCTGCTATCACATCAGGAACTTTAAACATCTCAGGACTCAAGTTGCTATTTCTAGTTAAAGGGACCTCTTCCCATCTAAGCCATTGCTCTTCAAATTAGGGTGTCTATACCCATTTATGCCAGAGCATATATACATGCAGTTACATAATTACAAAATACCATTTGTGACTGTATATTCTGTTAACTGTTGCTTTATGGTTATTTCCATTTTATCAGTGTTTTGCTTTTATGGGTTAACTGGGGATGTACTCCTAAACCTTCATTCTGTGGTCTATTTTTTGAACGAGCCTAAGATAGAGGTGTTACTAAAGAATCAGGTCTCTTCTGATTATTTCTTACTGTTGAAATATGTCTGAACCCAGAGTGTCAGAAGTGTCAGGAGTCTCTGCACCAGAAGTCTCTACACCAGTAGAGCTTGCACTCTAATGTCTCACCAATACTGAAGCATTTCTAGCAAGATAGACTCAACGAATACAATACACTATTTGAAAGACTCAGAAGACCTTTAAAGCAGAACTACACAGCATATGAGCACCACAACCCAAAAAAGCTGTTTGGTTAATTTGTAATATTCAAAGCAAACTTACCCCTCCATCTCTCCGTGCTTTAATTTGCTGAGAAACATATTTGAAAAACACCACCTAGCATTTCTGGCCACAGTCATCTTGAGTAGGGTTTGATTAATCATGTTGCATTTACTTCCTGGGATCCGTCTGCCCTTAGCTCAGAGATACTGGCAGGAGGGTGTGCTTAGCTGAGAAAACCCCTCCTCCCCTCCTGGGATGTATGATTTAATTTGCTTAGACCTGGAACCCAGGAAGTAACTGAAGAAATGTAAAAAAAAGGTTTAAAACAAGTAAATGTGATATACTTTACTGTGTATTTACTAATGCTAGTAACATAAGGATTAATATCTCTCAATCAAAATTGACTATTTTTAGATTTAACCTTCCTGGCGGTATTCCCGAGTGTAGCTCGGGGTAAAATATCAGTACCAAAAGCGGTAACCCTGAGCTACACTCGGGCTTACCATGCGGCGCTGCATAGGGAGTCCCTGCAGAGCTTACCTTGTCCTTCGCTCCCGTGATGTGTCCCCTGCAGAGTCCCCGGCCATCTCCTCCGGCCGATGCCGGCATCCGGCTTCTGTGTTCCGGTCCCTGTGACGTCGGGACGTATGGGTGCCGCCGGCGGTAAGAAATTTGAAAATTTTAAAAAATTTAATTTTTTTCCAAACAAATTTTACATAGCAAAACATTGCTGTTTCAACCCATTTCACATACATTTTGTCCCTAGTGCTTTGTCCTGTGCCCTGCCTGCATTTTGTCTGTTCTTTCTGCCTGGAAACTGATTAAAGTCCATGGCGTCCAAAAAGTGTCCCTTTAGGTCAAAAGCGGGTTTAGATCAGCTAGAGAACAGCGATAGTAAATCAGAACCACTTGCAGAATTGAGTGATAATGATTTGTGGGGAAATTCGTCATGAGACACTGAAAACGATTTTGCGACTGCTCAGCAATGTGCGAACTTGGCGCTCTATTTCAAATTTCAGTGTTTTTGGTTTGATTATATTATTGAATTAAATGTATTATTATTATATTATTATTTTTTATGATTATTTATTAAATTATAATTTATGATTTCGTGTTTCAAATTTTATCATACCTGGGATGTTTACTAGACTCTTGTTCAGACAGATTTCAGTGAGTTATTCCTAAAAATTACAGCCTACAATAAAAAAACTATATATTTCCATGCAAAATAATGGTACCGCTTTCAGCACCAAAAATCTGAAATAATCAGACCGCTAGGGAGGTTAAAGTGATAATAAAGACTTTTTAAAATTTAATTCAAGTTGTACCTGTTTATTAGCCACTTATTCAGTACATCATTCTAAAAAAACACTGACCAAAGGATTTTTCTCAGCTCCAGCAGCAGAGGGCAGGAATCTCAAAGTGCAGATCTCAGTGAGGAGAGTTCTGATCCCTGATTGGAGGGAGGGGACCCCCCCCTTCTCACAGGGAAGGGAAACCCCCCCCCCCTTTCTCACAGGACATGGAGAACATGCAGAGCTAAGGTTTTAGTCACGGGCTGTTTGCTGGAGCTCTCCTCTCCAGTCATCTGTTGGTGTTAAGTAAACCTGTCACAATGCTGATAACAAAGGAACAAAGTGGGAAAGAGCTCTGGATAGAGGCAAGTACACAGTATAGAAGCATGTGCTTTGTTCATATTTCATGTCTGAGGTCACAACCACTTTAAGTGACTAAAAAATATGGTAGGCAATTCAGAACAAAATGGTGTAAAGTAGGGTTTTCATTCATCATTTAAGGCCACCTAACACACATGTGGTGACAAAAGGGTAGGCTTTACAGCCATCATGCCACACATATGCACCGCTAGTCAATGATTCTGTTGAGAGCACGATCATAGCACAGAGACTGAGCTATGAAAGACAGCCCTTGGTCCCCGGTAATGATCAGTAGCCACGGTAGTCACATGATCAGCCAATGTTCCTTTTAACGGTTTGCAAAGGAGAAATATTGGGCTTTTCAGAAAACCATGGTTGAATGCAGTCACAATTGGAAACATAAAAATTTCTAAAAAGTTTCTAAATTGATACAAAGATAAATACAGTATACTGCTCCAGGTCAGTCCAAACAGAGTGGTCTGACTCGGACCGCTATCACTGGAAGAAATGGAGGTGGATGACTGCACTCCTAAAGTCCAACTTCTTTAGTATAACAAATTAACAGATTGACAACAACACAAACACACAGGGAACAAGGTTTCCGCTTTTCATGTCACAAATGCTTAATCATAAATTGTTTCTAGCAATGAATTAAAAGAGACCTTATAGTAATTTCATATTTTACATCTAATGTTAGCAAAAAATCTGGAACATTGGAATTCACAAAAATATTAGTTACATTTTAATATTTACCATTTACAGCCTTTAGGTGGTGCAGTACAGGCTGCTGACCCCTTTTTTAAGGTGACAGAGTACAGTAGTAAAATGACATCCAGTCTCAGTGAAGGAATCTGACTCCAGGTTTAATGCAATGATATATTAATAAGCTAGTCTGAGTAAGTTGATATCCTGCTATTCAGGTCTATGAACAACACACAACTGAATGAGTAATCAGAGGTATGCAGCAAGTGGAAAGGCAAAGCTGGACTACATTGAAGATCCCAGCATACTCACATATTCTCCTACATGACGGGCTCACCTTGCGTGAAATGTTATTTTCAAAATAAAGATTCCAGATAAGTAATGAAAAAATATATTAAAACTCACTTTGTAAATTTGTTAACATTGAAATAAAACTAAAATAACTAGGGTCAAAATCTTTGTAGTCTTTCAAAGTCCATTTTCATGTTAACTTTGGCCTGATATTTTGGGATCAAAGGATTTGTTTATAAAAAAACAGGATGAGTCGATGCAGGATCCTGAAGGCGAATTGTGTAAGAGGAAAAAATATTGCAGAAAACCTATTTATCCCATTCCTACAAAGATTGGTAAGTCAGCTTTTACTGTTTCTTATGATCTCACATTGTGTTTTCATAGATAAAATCTGATATTTGAAAGTCTGAAGGTAAACAGGAGCAATCAGCATTGAGATTAGTTATAGATGTGCATTGGTATAGGTGTCATAGGTGTTCTAATTGTATCTCTACACGACTACAAATTTCTGTGAGCACTGTATCTACTAACATTTTCCAACTATGACACTCAGTATGTGAACAATAACTGCAAAGATGCAAAAAATGAGCAAAAACATGCACGATAAAAAGCATGATCATGCGGCGCACACATGTTGATGGGGTGTAAGTGTCTTGAAGCTTACTGAAAGCCTACTGAATGTTGCTAAAAGCTGAAGTTCAGGTTTCTTGTCTATTTATTTCAGGTACTTATATAATGATGTCAATTTACACAGTGCTTTACATATATATTGTACATTCACATCAGTCTCTAACCCTCAAGGGGTGTACAGTCTAGGGTCCCTATCTCACATTCATACATACACATACTAGGGCCATTTTAGACAGGATCCAATTAACCTACCAGCATGTCTTTGGGGTGTGGGAGAGTACCTGGAGGAAACCCACACAGGCACAGGGAGAGCATGCAGACTCCAGACAGGAGCTGCCGTGTCTGGGATTTGAGCCAATGACCCTAGTGCTGCGAGGTGGAGGTGCTGACCATTTAGCCACTGTGCTGCCCCCTCTAAAGCTGAAATATAAGTATGGCACTTTTTATGTCGTTACATTGGGCCATATTTATTACTACAGATATGTAGTAAAGCAAAAGACATGACAAATTAGTAATATTTCAACTGTAATATCTTGAATGGGTCTTGTTTGGCAGTGATACTGTCTGCTTCCTTCGTGACTTAAGCTAGAGGCAGTAAAACATGACTCAACCATGTGCTTCTAGGCCTCATGCACAAGAGTGTTTGCCCATCTCTCTTATTATTATTATGTATAGGATTTATATAGCACCAACAGTTTGCGCAGCGCTTTACAATATAAGGGAGACAGTTCAATTACAATACATTTAAGCACAGAAGGAACAGGAGGGCCCTGCTCGTGGAGCTTACAATCTAAAGGAAGGAGGAGGTGATACAAAAGGTGATAGCTGCGGGAGATGATCTGGTGGAGGTGATTCAAGTACAGTTCTTAAGTGGAGGTGGGGTAGGCTTCTCTGAAGAAGTGAGTTTTCAAAGATCACCTAACGGCAGACAGGGTGGGGGCTGACCAGACATACTGTGGTAGGGAGCTCCAGAGGATGGGAGAGGCTCTGGAGAAGTCCTGGAGGCGAGTGTGGGAGGAGGTGATGTGGGAGCTAGAGAGGAGGATATCATGGTAGGAGCGGAGAGGGTGATTTGGGTGATATCTGTGGATGAGGTTGGTGATGTAGCTAGGGGCAGTGTTGTGGATGGCTTTGTTAGCTGTGGTTAGTATTTTGAATTTTAGTTAGTGGAGAGGGGCAGCAATCGCTGATCGGTTGGTAAGGTGTAAGAGTCTAGCAGCAGTATTCATATAGACTGAAGGGGGGATAGCCTGGGTAATGGTAGACCGGTGAGGAAGGAGTTGCAGTAATCAAGGCCGCATAAAACCAAGGCATGGATAAGTTGTTTTGTGGTGTCATTGGTCAGAAAGGGGTGGATTTTGGAAATGTTCTGGAGGTTGAGGCAGCAGGATTTAGCCAGTGAGTGGATGTGGGGCCCAAAGGAGAGGTCAGAGTCTAGGATTACGGCTAGCACCCTGGCATGAGGGGAAAGATCAATGGTTGTGCTGTTGATCTTAATGGTCTTAGACACCTTTCCTCCTGGCAGCAGTGTTTTGGCAGAAAAAATGCTTGTAAACCCGTGTAAACGTTTTAGGTGCCTCAAGCACTTGAGTGTTAATTAATTTAATTGGCCAGAATAATAATTTATTCTGGTAATTGAAATGAGGTAATGCCCAAGCTCTTGATGCACCTAAAGTTAACAGGCGCTTAGACATATTTATATGCCAAAACGCTGTTGCTCCTGAACGTGCTGGCGGTCGTTTTTTTTTCTGCCTCTTAACACTTATGTGTGCATGGACACATGAGGGTTTATTTACTAAAGCTGGAGAGTGCAAAATCAGGTGCACTTCTGCGTAGAAACCAATCAGCTTCCAGGAAACTGTGAGAGCCTTCCAGAACATAGTAGGGGCTAGGCAAATGCACAGCATGAATATGGATACAGCCCTGGTGAAATGCAGGAGAGGGTTGCCCCATTGAATGCTGGGAGTGGTATCTATATTCTGAGAGCACATGAGGTCAGTGTCTTTCCCGGGAGTGATTGCACCAAGCCAGGCTGGAGGCAGGTTGCCTCACCTGGCACTTGCTGCCATGTGGCCTCATGTGGGCTGAAGGCCTGATGTTACTGAGAATGACCCTGGTTATTCAGTAAGCTGACTAAGGGCAGCTGTCTGCCAAAGCTCTGTCTGGTACCACTGGAGGGTTTCTCTTGGAAGATTTTAAGGAGGCTACCATTCTATGCTTGGGCCTTGTGACTACAGACACTGAGAGACCTTGGGGACTCTGTGTGCTTGCTACCCTTCTGGTGCTTGATAGTCAGCGTGGGTCTGAGAAAGGGAACACTGGCTAGTGTTCTGAAGAGCTTGTCTAAGTGTTGCTGCTGCAAAGGGATTCTGCTCAGCTATGTTACCTTTGGGCTGTTGCAGTCTGTCGTAACTGGCTTATACCTGAGGAGCTCAGCCTTGTAACTACTACTACTGCAAAAAGGGACTTTGCTCACTCTTAAACTACTTGCTGCTATATGTTACAAGAGCAGTCTGCTATCTACTGTCAGCCACGACTTCATAAGTGTCCTACTAAGGCCTCATGTACGCGAGACACTTCAGAATGATGGAAACTGACTGCTGGAAAACATAGGTTAAAAAACGTCTGTTTAGCTGCGTTGGCATAACTCGTTTATGCGAGTTTGCGTTTAGAAGCATTTTTTAAAGAAAAGCACAGGAGAATCTCCAAAATGCCCAGAATGCACTGAAAAGTGGTAAACTATTAACTGTTTCAGACTGTTTCAGAGAAATACAGAGAGTAGAAGCAGAGAGAGCAGTATGAGTTGAGATTAGCTTAGGTGTGAGTTGCTCATTAACATTTCTTTTCCAAGGGTGGGAAAGGTGGCAGGGGGTCTTCATGAGGAATTTTAGGTGTGAATGATCATTAACATATCTTTTGTTTCCAAGGATGGGAGAGGCCTGAGGTGTGAATTGGTCATTACGATTTGTGACAAGTTTGGTAGGAACATCCTGTGTTCAGTGTTTTATCCATTTGAGTACCTTGAAAAGGCTTTGCATGCATTTTTCATGATGAAAAAAGGCTCTGGACAGCATCAGGAACTGGAACACGATTTGCTGCGTTTAGCCGTGTTTACAAGTGTTTACAAGCATTTTGCAACTTTTCCGCGTTCAAATAAACAACTGTAAACTCAAATGCCTATAAACGACTGTAAGCGAAGATGTGTACATGGACACATAGGAAAACATTAGGGTGAGTTCAGGGGCTGCTGAAAAAAACATTGCACAGCTCCTAAACGTGAGTTTATCAGCTGCAGTGTACATGAGCCCTAAGAGATCAGCTACATGTCCTCAATGTGAATAGTTCTGATTTTGGAGTATTCTACTACAATTCCCCATCCCCAGTTCTACAATAAACTCCAAAACAAACATCCCCTAGACTGGTCATTGAAGACAATTGGCTTGTTCTAGGGTAGCACTGCATAAACAAGGCCTTAGGATATCGGAGAATGGTGTGATAAACAACATTTTGGTATATTGTATATTTATGGAAAAAAAAATTGTCAAACTTCGGAGGCTTTATTATCAGAACCAGGCAGAATTCACCTTTATGACAGCATGGATGTGGAGGTAGAGGCACAATATATCACATATGGTGGGAGTGTTCTAAAATACAAGAGTATTGGGGGAAAATAGTAAGCTTGATTCAGAAAATTACAGAGGTTGATATTCTAGTAGACCCAGAGATTTGCCTTTTTCATAGTACTAAGCTTTCAGTTACAAAATACAAAGAATCTGGTTTATTGTACTATTTGAATGCAGCAAAGGGACTGATACCCAAGGATTGGAGGAGACAGGGGGTGCCGAAAATAAAAGACTGGGTGGATAGGGTGGATCAAATATGTAAATTGGAGGAACTTTATCATTTGAATGAAGATAAGATGGAGAGTCACCATACAAAATGAAACAAATGGGAGGAATTCAAAAAGTCAAGGCTAGCCTTAGAGGTAATGGGGGATTAACATAGAATATTATGGAAACATATTTTGTTCTTCTTTTATAGGGATTATGATCTCCAGAAATAAACAGGAAAATGCAGAGCAGAAGGGGTTAGGGCTTGGATGGGGGATGGGGGGTGGTATATAGGTTGGGGGAGGGATGGGGGGAGGGGGATGAAACAATAAAAGTTTTGATAATATGCTAAGGTTTTAATGAGTATGTTTGTATAACTTGTTTATCTGAAAAATTAATAAATATTTAAATAAAAAAAAAGAACCAGGTAGAGGCTCATGGAAGAAGAAGCAGTTCTCTGAGTCAAAGAAAAACTGACTCATGAGAGAAAAAAAAATAATTGCTTGGCTTTGATTTGCTGTAAAAGTCCATGCCTCTTTGATACAGCGTTTGTGAAGAAGCGCAAACATAGGACATGCCCTAAGGAGCCAGATTTAATCTTTTACCATGCAATAAAACAAGTTACATAGCTGTTCTTTTGGCTTTTTTTTTCACAGGCTTGCCTCTACATATGTTCAAATGTCCTCCTTAAGGTTTTAACGTGAATGTTTTCGTTTAGTTCCACTTTAATTGTAGAGCTACTTTAGAAAATAGGCTTTACAGTTCTGTGTAAATGTTCTACATCATGATAATCACCAGCATTCCGTCACTTCTCCAGTCCTCATTTAGTGAATTCCTCCCTGGCTAAGCACATTAGAAATAGAGCTGAGGGCCTCCCAGTCCACGTGTTTCTTGAATAGCGCGATTACAGAGTGGCTCAGGCACTGGCTTAACATAGCAATGTCTCCTGTCTCCCTTCTATACTGAGGAGGGAAAGAATCTAAGGAGGTCTCAGACCTGAGGGCATAGTTGGCCTGAAATAACTCACCGTCCTACAATCCCCCAGTCTGTCTTCTAATCACCCCTTCATAAGACATAATGTCATGGTCATCTCCCTACTCTTGGCAGGAAGACATCAAAGAGTTATTAAAAGGTGTTTTGTCAGGCAGAATGCAAAAATTCAATACTGCATTGGGTATTAATACACATGTTTGATCCGACAGATGAACAATTTTTATTTGCTCGGTGTACCACAATTTGCTGCAAAGGTGCATTTTATGCCTGGTTGTGAAAAAAACTATTTATTGCAAAAAAAATAAAAAATCCTTTAATGTAGGGCAGCACAGTTCCTAAATGGTTAGCACTCCTGCCTGACAGTACAAGGGTTGTTGGTTCAAATCCCAACCACAGCACCACCTGCCAGGGGTTTGCATGTTCTCCCGTGCCTGTGTGGGTTTCCTCCACATACTCCAGTTTCCTCCTACACTCCAAAGACATGTTGGTAGGGTCATTGGATCCTGTCTAAGTTGGCCCTAGAATGTGTATGAATGTGAGTTAGGGATCTTAGATTGTACACCCCTTGAGGGTTAGGGACTGATGTGAATGTACAATATGTAAAGCGCTGCGTAAATTGACAGCACTATATAAGTACCTGAAATAAATAATGTACTTTATGAAAGAAAAAAAAACATGGTGTCACAGAGTACATTTAAAGGGGTATTAAAACCAAAACCAAAATATATATATGTAATATATTGAAGCTTACCAATCATTAGATGTGGTGGCTGCTTTAATTTTCTTTTTTTAGGGGCTTTTCCCCTCTGTTTTCACCTGGTGATCTGGTAAGTAACACACCTCCTGTATTAGATTGCCCACAGGCTGGATGAAGGAGCACAGATCGGAGTCGCTGAGAAGAATTTTTTTTTTCAAAAGTGTTTTACCTCCAGGCAGGGACGATGCTACCACAAGTCAAACTAGACAGCTGCCTAGGGCACATTGCCGCCTGGGGCGCAGCCACGGCTAGAACCGGCATTAGGCGGTACAGCTGGCCCTGCTGTAACTTTAATTATATTGTCCCTGGGCCCCATCAGTTCACCAGAGGGGCCCAAGTGGTGAGGAGCAGAGAGGGCACAGGCAGCTAAAACCGCACTGCTTTTTCCAATGCTGATCAGTGGCACTTGGCTGCGGCTGCTCACAGCCTTTCACTGGAGGAGTGATTCTTTCACTGGCAGAGTGATTATCGCTTCCTCCGCTGAGGAGGACAGAAGGCAAGGCTGTAGCCTGGCGGAGGGAGGTGATTCAACAGAGAAGCGGCTGAGGGCATAGGCAGCAATGGAAACCTGGTGCACAGGCAAGCTCACAATTTCTGTTTTCTGAGGCACAGACAGACATACAGCACCTTCTGTACTGTGTGATCATCATCATGATAATGATGACAATCACATAAGCACAGTGAGATGCTTCTTGTTAGTTCTTATTTACACTTGTGTTTGAGAGACATTAAAAATGTCCGTCCCCCAACCACTCCCCATTATGCTGCAAAGGCACTGCCACCGTAGTATAGCAATAGTGGCGGGGTGTTTTGTAAAACTCCTCGCTGCTGTACTACATTGGCAGTGCCTTTGCACCATAATGGGGAGTGACTGGTAGACGGTAAAAGTGTGGCTCAGCTGCACATTTTTAATGTCCCTCAAACACAAGTGTAAATAAGAACTACAAGGAAGCATCTCATTGAGTGTGTGTAAATCTAACAGGCTGAATGGTAGGTGGAAATGATCCAATAGCTGTGCAGCCTCCAGATCACTTCCTCACCCCCCCAAGTGACCTGCCATACTTCACAGGCTCAGCGGAACTGGGACCTGCATGATGGGTGCCACCGGTAAAAGGGATGGAGATCAGAGAACACCTGTTCACTGATCTCCTGTTCCGGTTAATGACCCGGAAGCAACCTGTAAAACATCACTTCTGGGTCCTGTTGTCACTGTCCCCAGACAGGATTGGATGGTGACAGCTGGAAGGAAACTTCAGCCAATCTGTGAAGAAGAAGTATCCAGCCACGAAGTGCCATGCAAGCCATATTTCACGCAACATCACTTCCTCCCAGCTCCCCAGTAAGTCTCCACACAGAGTAAACATTGGCAAGGATTAGCTCCAAGTGGGGTTTTATTTTGAAGTTTTATTTTTTTTGGGGGGGGGGTGCAAATAGCTGGTCTTGCCGGGGCACAAAATAGTCTAGCACCGGCCCTGCCACCTGCTGCTCATGATTTGTGAGTCGCACCCAGGCCAGAAGGTATGTGAAAGGGGGCACTCAGGAGAAGGACATAAGAGGGCACTAACTTTGGGGGCACTCTGGAGGAGCAGGAGGACATAAGGAGGCACTAACTTTGGGGGCACTCTGGAGGAGCAGAAGGACATAAGGAGGCACTAACTTGGGGGCACTCTGGAGGAGCAGGAGGACATAAGGAGGCACTAACTTTGGGGGCACTCTGGAGGAGCAGGAGGACATAAGGAGGCACTAACTTGGGGGCTACTCTGGAGGAGCAGGACATAAGAGGGCACTCTAGAGGAGCAGGAGGACATAAGGAGGGAATTCGTTTGGGGGCCATTCTGGAGGAGCAGGACATAAGGGAGTACTAAAGGGGCACTCTGGAGGAGCAGGACATAAGAGGGCACTATAGAGGAGCAGGAGGACATAAGGAGGGAATTCATTTGGGGGCCACTCTGGAGGAGCAGGACATAAGGGGGTACTAAAGGGGCACTCTGGAGGAGCAGGACATAAGAGGGCACTCTAGAGGAGCAGGAGGACATAAGGAGGGAATTCATTTGGGGGCCACTCTGGAGGAGCAGGACATAAGGGGGTACTAAAGGGGCACTCTGGAGGAGCAGGACATAAGAGGGCACTCTGGAGGAGCAGGAGGACTTAAGGGAACACTAACTTAGGGGGCACTCTGGAGGAGCAAGAAGATATAAGGGGGCACTAACTTAGGGGCACTCTGGAGAAGCAGGACATAAGGGGGCACTCTGGAGGAGAATGTAAGGGGGCACTCTGGAGGTACTAACTTAGTGCCTCCAGAGTGCCTCCATAGTGCCCCATTACATCCCCCAGAGTGCCCCCTTAGTACAGCATTACTAAGGGGGCACTCTGGAGGATGTAAGGGGGCACGCTGGAGACAATAAGAGGGGCACTCTGGAGGAGGATGTAAGGGGTCACTATGGAGGTAATAACTTAGTAACTCCAGAGTGCCTCCTTATGTCCTCTAAAGTGCTCCTTAGTAATGTGGGTATAAGCAGGTAGGTAGCAAGTAAGCAAGCAAGTAGGTATATGTGTGCAATGTATACTGCAGGAGCAAATTCTGTTCCATCCCCCTTTAAGACCCTCCCACTTGCCTTGCCCACTGTTCGGCGCGCTTTTCTCAGGGTGCCCCAGGTCTTTCATAATCTTAGTCATGCTCACATTTTGTCATGCTGTGTTGACTGAAGGGGTGCCCTTCATGGTTTCTTGCATCGGGTCCCTGAAGGTTCTAGTTATGCATCTGTCTGGAAGAAAGTTTGTTCTTTTGTAAAACAACAGATTTACTGTCCAGATCGCCGGATGAAAATAGACTAAAGAAAGCCTAAAAAAGAAACCTAATGCAGCCATCAAATTTAAGAATTGGTACAATATAATAAATGTTTGCTTTTGGGTTTAATACAATACATCTGGTAAACCGATATGAAAAGGTGCTCTAGTAAAAGCAGTGTAAAATATATATTGTGTCATGTGGAGTCCACTATAAAATGATGACACCGTGGGGTTTATTTGCTACAGTGAGCCTGATTTTGCACTCTCCAGCTTTATTAAATAAACCCCCATATGTCAAATTGGACAAATACATTTGCAAAGAGGAAAAATTGTTGGAAGTCAAAGCTCGTTTGCAGGAATAGACCATGCCTTATGAAACTAATAAACCCCATGCACAGAGCTTTAGGAAAATAAGCAGCATTGCCAGAATTTGGCAGAAAAAAAGCCAAAGTCTTAATGTTAGAATATGATCGCGCGTTTATGCGTGTATGGCATTTGAGCATAAATGCATTCTACTGGCCAATATTAACCTATTCTGGCCATTGGAATACATTTATTCTACAGGGTGTCTATTTTCAGGAAAGATATGATGTTTGGGGGTTTTAAGTAATCTTCAGGACTAATATGATTTTTTTTGTGTGTGGATGGATTTAGCAAAGAAAGGGATAAACTGAGCCCCTGTGTGTGTGACTACAGTATTAATTACATACTGTATATACTCTTTGTAGCTAAAAAGCTTTATTAAGTTAGGGGCTGTAATAGCTTTTATATTTTCAAGCCAGGAAGCTGTGTTTACTTTCAGTAGGTGAGTTAATGCGTAGGGCATGGTCTATTTCACATATTGTTGAATGAGGGCCCCTTTCTCATCATTCTCTGTCCTGCGTCTTTTCACAAGCTTATTGTGCCCGGATGAATTCCATTTACAGCACAGCTACGTTTCCCTCATTTGAACTCTGTTGTTGGCAGCTTCCAGATACAAGTAAAGAGATACAGACCTATTTGTCGAGAACATGCCATATAAAAAGCAGATACTCTTCGAAATAGTCTAGAAAGCAGTAAAAGTGTGCGTTAGCATCCTATTTACTAAAAGCGTGCTACAGGCAACATGTATACATACATAGCATCTTGCTGACAACCTTGGCTGCCTTTGTAATATATGGACTGTATATGGAAGGTAGATCACAATTACATTTCTAAAAAGCGCTGTGTACCTTGAAGGGGGCTATTACTAAAAAATTGTGCCAGTGTTTCTGTGTTTTCCTCTGCTTAGGAAGCGGGTTTCAAAATTTTTGCTGCAAGAAAATTTTACACGTTTCCGTGAATACTGGGCACAAACTAAGCTCTGAATGTCAAGCTCACAGCAATCCATTCAACCGTGAACGATGTTACAACCTCAACCAAGCCTGAACAATATGTGGTTGTCTTTCACTGCGAGCCGTTTGTATTTGCATAAAACATGCAAAGTTTTTAATGTCCCTTCACAAGCAGAAGACGGTACTGAAAAGGTTTGATTTCAATCTGTATACAAAGCTTGTTAGGGCTGTGTACAGATTTCTGCTGTCAGTTCTATTTAATTAAAACCAATGTCATTCATTAAATATAAACTAGTGCTTGTTGTATAATATATATATATATATATATATATATATATATAATAAATAATAAACAGTGCAACGCTAGAACATAAATCTAAAGATATATAAATAATAAATACAAATGCAAAATTAATTAATATATACAATATATAAGTGCAGCCGTGCAAGTAAAATTAAATAAAGTGCAACACGTGTATTCCCCATGGGAATAATTAAAGTGACAAAGTGATCACAGCAATTAATATGTCAACAAATCAATCAAATCAAATCAATTTTTGGGGTAGGTCTTATTTTTTTAATGTACAGGTGTTGACAGGTGACAGTTGTGATCTGCAGTCAGGTGTTGCAGAGGTGAATTGAGAGGTGAGTTTCAAACAGGGTGCAGAGATGAGCTACAGACAGGGTGAAGCGTTGAGTTGCAGAAGTGAGCTTCGGGTCCTATCTTCCCACACAGTGCACCAAGCGCACTCACCACTCCTCCTCTTCCTCACTGGCCAGTGATCACCCCTGGGGCATTGGCTTCCATGCATTAGGCTGCAGGATGAGATGCCCCACCCCACCCCTAAACACACTGCACCAGCAGATATCTGTTCCTTCCCTGTCCCACAGTGAGTACAGAGGTAGGGGGGTTCTGTGGGAGCAGATGGTGCTGTTACTTACAAGAGGGATTGTTACTTGGAAACACAAAAGCCACGCTTCTGTGTTTATAGGAGACAATAGATATTGGTGTACACAGGGCCAGTGCCAGAGATGGTGGAACAGCTGATCACAACTAGGTCTTATTTTCAGGGTAGGTCTTATAGTTCAGCAATCCCCAAAAACAGTACTAGGTCTTATTTTTGCGGTAGGTCTTATTTTTGGGGAAACAGGGTATATATACACTGCTCAAACACTTTGAAAACACATCAGATCTCAAGGAGGAAAAATATCATGCTGGATATCTATAGTGATATGGACTGGGTAATGTGTTAGGAACGTAAGGATGCCCCATCATTTGATGGAAATGAAAATGATCAACCTACAGAGGACTGAATTCAAAGACACCTCGAAAATCAAAGTGAAAAAATGATGCAGCAGGCTAGTCCATTTTGCTGAAATTTCATTGCAGCAACTCAAAATGGTACTCAGTAGTTTTTATGGCTCCCATGTGCTTGTATGCATGCCTGACAATGTCAGGGCATACTCTTAATGAGACGACAGATGGTGTCCTGGGGTATTTCCTTCCAGATCTGGACCAGGGCACCACTGAGCTCCTGGACAGTCTGAGGTGCAACCTGGTGTTGTCGGATGCACCAAAACATGATATCCCAGAGGTGTTCTACTGGATTAAGGTCAGGCGAGCTTGGGGCCATTCAGTGGTATCAATTTCTTCATCCTCCAGGAACTGCCTGCATACTCTTGCCACATGAGGCCAGGCATTGTCATGCACCAGGAGGAACCCAGGACCCACTGCACCAGCGTAGGGTCTGACAATGGGTCCAAGGATTTCATCCCTATACCTAATGGCAGTCAGGGTGCCATTGTGTAGCCTGTAAAGGTCTGTGCGTCCCTCCATGGATATGCCTTCCAAGACCATCACTGACCCACCACCAAAACGGTCATGCTGAATGATGTTACAGGCAGCATAATGTTCTCTACGGCTTCTCCAGACCCTTTCACGTTTGTCACATGTGCTCAGGGTGAACCTGTTCTCATCTGTGAAAAGCACAAGGCGCCAATGGCGGACCTGCCAATTCTGGTGTTCAATGACAAATGTCAATCGAGCTCTATGGTGCCAGGCCGTGAGCACAGGGCCCACTAGAGGACGTCGGTGTAACAAATGTGCACATAGTGAAGGACGCAGCCTCCATTTTGTTAAGAATCTCCATTTTCTCCCCTCATTCTTTCCCCCTTCCTCTCTGAGAGGCACAGTGACATATAGCAGTGTGTGTGTGTGTGTGTTAAAAGTGGCACAGGCCAGAGCCCAGCAGGGAGGCTATGAGCTATAGGACCTCCAAGGGAGCTGGGGCCTCACTGTCCAAAGGACCTGTAAAATTTAGCACCTCGTAAAAAGATAACAGAGCCTTCCCAGGAGTTCAAGGCATTCCAGAGAAGCAAGAAACCAGATAACCTTTTTAAAAATCAATTTTTCCCCTATGTCTCATATCTTAGAATATGAAAGACTTACATAAAAACCAGGCATATCGTCAGATTGGCCATGAGGAGGCAAACAGTTTGATAGGTTACTCTTCGTGGTTGGAATACATAGAAAAGCAGAAAAGTAGATCTCGTGACCCATTCAGTGTAAAATTTCATAATTCATATCTAATCAATCCTCAGACGTGTCTGCATAATAATCTACCCGCGGGTGGAATGTCACTTGTGCATAGGAAAAGTTATGAGCAAAATATGAGTTATGAGAGATTCTGGCTCTAGTTGAGGTATCCGCCCGACGATTCCTCCCTAAACGGGGCATTGGTCCTTGACTTCAGAGACACCCCCTGCTAGGGAACTACAAAATGGGCTGTCAGGCCTAAGAGAGCTGAGTTGAAGAATTCTCCCATTTAACATCAATACCACCTGGGGAGACCCGTACCCTTTCGCTCTGAAACTTGATCTGCTAACCCAGGACTTTGGCAAGTACCTTAACCCTTTAACCTCTCTCTGTTATCTCTTTGCTGTGCTGTTTTTCTCTGTATATTTATATATATTGGTTACATCTATGTTCTGTAAATATGTTTATTGCACCCCTTTTTGACTTTTCAGTAATAAATCTTTCCTTCTGAAAGTGTTGAACTGTTTCTATAGCTCTTAATTGCAATTTATGAATTCCTGCCTCTAAAAAGAACGCTACTGTGTTTGTTTAGCCCTCTATATAACCGGCCTGCGGTAACCGTGTTATACAGACGATTACCTCAACCATTATAGTGTTATTGCGGATATCGCCGAGTTTCCTCTTTCTCTGTACAAAAAGGAGGTGGTGGCAGTGTGAAGGGTTAATTGCGTAATTAACCTGACCCAGTAACAATCGCTCAGGCTGCTGGTACATCGATTGTGGTCCATTAGCTGGAAAATCGTTGTACAGGGTGCTGCTGGGTGTGGCATTGTTACGCACGTGACATCGCGGTTTCAGATTGGCCAGTCCTTCGGTCACGAGTTTGGTGGGAAGGTCAGGGGTCTGACGCCGTGTTTGTCACATATTGGTGACAGCGATCATGGGATCATCACATATTGGTGGCAGCGATCCCGCGCCCGTCACAGTCGGGTCCTCAGGCCATCCTCATGAAGTCTGTTTCTGATTGTTTGGTCAGAGATATTCACACCAGTGGCCTGATGGAGGTCATTTTGTAGGGCTCTGGCAGTGCTCATCCTGTTCCTCCTTGCACAAAGGAGTAGATACCGGTCCTGCTGATGGATTAAGGACTTTCTACAGCCCTGTCCAGCTCTCCTAGAGTAACTGCCTGTCTCCTGGAATCTCCTCCATGCTCCTGAGACTGTGCCTAGAGACACAGCAAACCTTCTGGCAATGCCATCCTGGAGGAGTTGGACTGCCTGTGCAACCTCTGCAGGGTCCAGGTATCACTTAATGCTACCAGTAGTGATGCAAAACTAGTGAAAAACAGTCAGAAAAGATGAGTAGGGAACAAAAATGTCAGTGGCCTCCACCTGTAAAACCATTCCTGTTTTGGGGGTCATCTTACTGTTGCCCATCTAGTGCACCTGTTGTTCATTTCATTAACACCAAAGTAGCTGAAACTGCCCCCTCTGCTATTTAACTGACCAGATCAATATCCCAGGAGTTTAACTGACTTGATGCTATACTGTGCTATACTGTGATTAAAAAGTGTTCCTTTAGGGGCGGAGCCTGAGTATGGCGGCGGAGGAGAGCTCAATGTAGGAGCTCTCGGACGGAGCTCCATGTCCTGACCTCCCCAGGTCCCCTGTGATCCCCCCGAGATATGTAGATAGCCTGGTGGCTTGCCTCTTACCCTGGCCTGGCGGCTCCCCGGGACGGAAAGCGGAGGTGTGCGGGGGGAGAGTGGAGAGTGGCTGGTGAATAGCGGTGAGAGAGCGGTTGGATGCTGGGAAGTCGGCGCGAGCACGTGACCGACCGCAAAGCACGCCTGGGAGTTCGGGAAGCCGGCCGGCCGGCGTTCTGCGGTGAGAGAGCAGAAAGGTCCTGTCGGCTGGGGATCGGTGCATTCTCCCTCTATTCCCCCGAGACCCCCAGGGCATAAAGCAAGATAAGAAGATATTCACTGAGCCCTGGTAAACGGAAGATCAAAGAGACTCTGGAGGGTCCCCCCCCCCCCTTCTCCTTGAATAAAGACCCTATGTGACCTGAAGGAGAGAGCAAACAGCGGGGCCACTGGAGGAAACATACGAGGAGGGTGAGTGACTTTAAGTTGAAATCTTCTATACCCTAACTGTGATGCATTACATGGCTCCCTAAAGGGTAGCAGGGGGTAAGTGAAAGGGGGGACCCCGGCGACTGCAAAAAAGGTGGAAAAGATTTGAGGACAGAACAGCCCAAAAAGACCAGCAGGGGAATAGTGCAGAGACTAGTATACAAGACCTTTGATTCTCTATCCCCCCTAAATCCAGGAATTTTAAAATAGAAGAGTAAAGAACAAAAGTTACAGAGAAAATGAAAAATAAAAGTGTAAAA
The DNA here is from genome assembly GCF_062004578.1 of Staurois parvus. Taxonomy (NCBI): domain Eukaryota; kingdom Metazoa; phylum Chordata; class Amphibia; order Anura; family Ranidae; genus Staurois; species Staurois parvus. The sequence continues at coordinate 15,116,022 of NW_028317813.1, forward strand.
GGAAGTGGGCTTAAAGGGTCCCAGACTGGTACAATTAAAAAATATACCTCCCAAGGAAACGTAACCCCAGAAAGATCCCAGAATAGGACTGAAAGAGGAGAAGCTGATTTCAGCATGGAAAATAGCCCTAGAGTATCATTAGGCCTGGACACCAGCAATCAGCAAGCATTAGGAAATACAGAGATGGAAAAAGATCTACAAATACCTAATAAAAAAGAAATGGCAGAAATGTTTAAAGAACTGGAGAAAACAATAAAACAAGAAATGGTAAATATCCGAAGTGACCTGGGACACCTGCTGGTGAGAGTGGAGGAAACGGAGGAGAAAGTTAAAAATCAGACCCAGGCTATCTCTGAGCTTGAAAAAGTAATAATTAGCATAGGGAAAGCCCAAGAAAAATTGAAATATAAAGCTGAGATACAAGAAAATAGAGACAGGAGGAGAAACATCATGATACGTGGGGCCCCAGAGAACTCTAAGGGAGAAAACCTGCAAGAAGTGGTTTGTAAAATATTAAATATTATAACAGACAGCACTGAAATGGAAAACTCTAAAATAGAAGGAATTTTCAGAAAAGGAAACATCCAGAGATACCTGGGGAAAGAAAACCCGAGAGACATTATAGTTAAATTTTATGAGTTTCGAGATAAAGAAAAAATTTGGAAGAAGATCAAAGGGAAACCAGCTATTAAGTATGAAGGTGGCGACATACAGATATATGCGGACTTGGCCCCAGAGACTCTGTGGAGAAGGAGAACTTTGAGGCCCCTATTGGAAAGGTTAAAAGAATATAATGTGCAATACAGATGGGGGTCTCCTGAATGTTTAATAGGATGGAAAAACGGGGTTACGGCGCACCTCAGGTTCCCAGAAGATCTGAAACATTTTTGTGACAGTTTAAAAATACAAAGAATGGAGATTCCAGGCTGGGAAGAAGATCAATGGGAATTTAGAATGAAGAGAAAAGAGGATTGGCAACTTGTGGGGGGGAGGGGGCGGGGGGAGAGGGGGAGGGGGAGAGAGGTGGTGGAGGGAAGATAAGGCTGGTTTTTTTTTTTTTTTTTTTTTTTTTTTTTTTTTTTTTTGGTCTTTCCTCTACACTGGTCAGCCCTCACCCTACTGCCCCTGCCTTACGGTGCTGGAGATGAACCTAGGAGGGACCAGGGGAGCTATGAGGAGGTCGGACAAGGGGAAGGTCGTCCATGCCCAGAGTTTTTAGCCCAAGGACTAGATCAAAAGTGGAAGTTTCTTCCATAAATGATCAATAGGCAAAAGATGGGCCTAAAAAGAGGGGGGGGGAAGGGGGTGGGGGGGAGGGGGAAGTTGGGGGGGGTGGGTAAGTGGGGAGGGGGGGTATTTTTCCTGCAAAAAAATACAAAAGCAAGTGAGAAGGGAGAAGAAGGGGAAGAGAAGATTTATGGAAGATGGAAGAGATTCAGTTTATAACATATAACGTAAATGGGTTGAACTCCCCTGGGAAAAGATTTAGACTGTTTAAAGAATTACATCATAGAGCAGCCTCAGTAGTATTCCTACAGGAGACACATCTTGAGATAGAATCGAACGTTAGGCTGAGATCCAGAAATCACCCAACATGGTATTATGCTGATTCCCCGGTTAAGAGAGCGAAGGGTGTTGCAATAGGTATGGCAAAGAATACTAGGTTTGAGCTGGACGATAGAATGACAGACCCAGAGGGGAGATTCTTGTTCTTAAAGGGAAAACTACAGGAGATCGAATGTACATTGGCCAATATTTATTGTCCTAATAAAAGTCCAGAGATATATCTGAAAAAAGTGCTGAGGAAGTTGACGGACTTTAAAAAAGGCTGTTTGATTCTCGCAGGGGATTTTAATTTTTGTATGGATCCACAAAAAGATGCTACCTCCCATGCACAGAGAGAAGGAAGTAGGGCTCTGAAACTCTTGAAGAAAGAACTACATATAAGCCAATTAGTAGACGCCTGGAGAATTACACACATGCAAGATAGAGATTATACCTTTTTTTCAAACATGCATAAGAGGTATTCAAGATTAGACCACATATTAATAGAACATCAATTAATCGACCACCTAGTTCAAATTGAAATAGAGACAATCTCTTTATCGGATCATGCCCCAGTCAGAATGAAATTGGAATGGGGGAAGGGGAAAACAAGAGGGCTGGGATGGAAACTTAATGAGACACTATTAGTAGATAACGAAATAGCCCAGAAAATAGGGGAAGAGATTGAACGGTATTTCCAGGAAAATGAGACAGGTGATGTGTCCATAGCTACAGTGTGGGAATCTCATAAGGCATACATAAGAGGAATATTGATAGCGATTGGGGCAAGAAAGAAAAAAGAAAGAAAAAGTGTTCCTTTAGTTTTTTCGAGCAATATATACTGTGTATATATATACTGTGTGTATATATACAGTCAGGTCCATAAATATTGGGACATCGACACAATTCTAACATTTTTGGCTCTATACACCACCACAATGGATTTGAAATGAAACGAACAAGATGTGCTTTCACTGCAGACTGTCAGCTTTAATCTGAGGGTATTTACATCCAAATTAGGTGAACGGTGTAGGAATTACAACAGTTTGCATATGTGCCTCCCACTTGTTAAGGGACCAAAAGTAATGGGACAGAATAATAATCAGAAATCAAACTTTCACTTTTTAATACTTGGTTGCAAATCCTTTGCAGTCAATTACAGCCTGAAGTCTGGAACGCATAGAGATCACCAGACGCTGGGTTTCATCCCTGGTGATGCTCTGCCAGGCCTCTACTGCAACTGTCTTCAGTTCCTGCTTGTTCTTGGAGCATTTTCCCTTCAGTTTTGTCTTCAGCAAGTGAAATGCATGCTCAATCGGATTCAGGTCAGGTGATTGACTTGGCCATTGTATAACATTCCACTTCTTTCCCTTAAAAAACTCTTTGGCTGCTTTTGCAGTATGCTTTGGGTCATTGTCCATCTGCACTGTGAAGCGGCGTCCAATGAATTCTGAAGCATTTGGCTGAATATGAGCAGATAATATTGCCCGAAACACTTCAGAATTCATCCTGCTGCTTTTGTCAGCAGTCACGTCATCAATAAATACAAGAGAACCAGTTCCATTGGCAGCTATACATGCCCACGCCATGACACTACCACCACCATGCTTCACTGATGAGGTGGTATGCTTAGGATCATGAGCAGTTCCTTTCCTTCTCCATACTCTTCTCTTCCCATCACTCTGGTACAAGTTGATCTTGGTCTCATCTGTCCATAGCATGTTGTTCCAGAACTGTGAAGGCTTTTTTAGATGTCGTTTGGCAAACTCTAATCTGGCCTTCCTGTTTTTGAGGCTCACCAATGGTTTACATCTTGTGGTGAACCCTCTGTATTCACTCTGGTGAAGTCTTCTCTTGATTGTTGACTTTGACACACATACACCTACCTCCTGGAGAGTGTTCTTGATCTGGCCAACTGTTGTGAAGGGTGTTTACTTCACCAGGGAAAGAATTCTTCAGTCATCCACCACAGTTGTATTCCGTGGTCTTCCGGGTCTTTTGGTGTTGCTGAGCTCACCGGTGCATTCCTTCTTTTTAAGAATGTTCCAAACAGTTGTTTTGGCCACACCTAATGTTTTTGCTATCTCTCTGATGGGTTTGTTTTGTTTTTTCAGCCTAATGATGGCTTGCTTCACTGATAGTGACAGCTCTTTGGATCTCATCTTGAGAGTTGACAGCAACAAATTCCAAATGCAAATAGCGCACATTCGAAATTAAATCTGGACCTTTTATCTGCTCATTGTAATTGGGATAATGAGGGAATAACACACACCTGGCCATAGAACAGCTGAGAAGCCAATTGTCCCATTACTTTTGGTCCCTTAACAAGTGGGAGGCACATATGCAAACTGTTGTGATTTCTACACTGTTCACCTGATTTGGATGTAAATACCCTCAAATTAAAGCTGACAGTCTGCAGTTAAAGCACATCTTGTTTGTTTCATTTGAAATCCATTGTGGTGGTGTATAGAGCCAAAAATGTTAGAATTGTGTCGATGTCCCAATATTTATGGACCTGACTGTATATATATATATATATATATATATATATATATATATATATATATCCAGCTGATCCATAACAGCCTTATACCTTATATATAATATGTGATACTTTGTATACTATATATATATATATATATATATATATATATATACAGTAAATACTGCATATATATATGTTAATTTGTTTTTGTATATAGTAGACTTTAGCACACACAACAAATGTCATGGCATGTGTGTTGCGCAGAAGGCAGTCCATTCATTTGAATAGGCTGGCATATGTACGTTTGTAGTGCCAAAAAGGCTCAAAGAACACATTTTGGCCCTGCACCAGGAGTGTTCTTTCACAGTTGTTTTATTGTGATTTTCAGATGTTTTGTCATGCGATAATCATGGCAAATCACAAGCAGAATGAATGGCATCCCAACACATCTCACATTTTGCTGCAATTTGGGAATGCAGGCAAAATCACACAGATTCTGCCTGCAATTTGAAATCGCTAGATGTGATCAGAGCCAGACCTGACTAGCTCTCTTAAAACTTTTTTTTTTTTTTTAGTGAAGTGTTCAGAAAAAAAGCTGACAGTTGGGATATTTGACAGGTCAAGGACATACAGTATGTAATATACTGTATATTTTGTATCTTTAGCATTTGTTGACCAATAGATACTTCTAATCACTTGTTTAGATATAACAATCACAAGACACAATGCTTGCATTTTTCATTTGGCCTTACCCTAAATAACCTTTTCTGATAGCCTGCTTGAACAGAAGCTCCTCTGCTGCTGCATAACACCCATTTGTTTTGTAGTCCAGTGCTTTGTGTGCTGGGCTAGAAGAACAATGTAACAAGTGAGTATAGATTCTGTATATAAGAAATAATGTATGGGTATTTGAACACAATTAACCAGTGTTCTGAGTGAGGCAGACTTAGATGTAATGTTCATACAACCCATTATAATTTATAGATTGTAAGCTCGTAAGAGTAGGGCCCTCTTACCCCTCGTACGCTGTCTGTCTTTGTTGTACTGTGCCATGTATTGTCCCCCCCTATTGTACAGCGCTGAGCAAACCCTTTGGCGCTATATAAACTCGTAGTAATAATAATAATAATAATAATTGTATATTTCTTTTTGTAAAGGGATTCATTCAACAGCTTATATGTCTTGCTAAAAAGTAGCTAAAGAAATATTGTACCGTATTTGCCGGCGTATAAGACGACTGGGCGTATAAGACGACCCCCCTACTTTTCCTGCTAAAATTTAGTGTTTGAGCTATACTCGCCGTATAAGACTACCCCTCTTCCAATGCACACCAGTGGCAGGAATAGTGCCCCATCATTGGTATCAGTGGCAGGAATAGTGCCCCATCATTGGTATCAGTGGCAGGAATAGTGCCCCATCATTGGTATCAGTGGGAGGAATAGTGCCCCATCATTGGTATCAGTGGCAGGAATAGTGCCCCATCATTGGTATCAGTGGCAGGAATAGTGCCCCATCATTGGCATTAGTGGCAGGAATAGTGCCCCATCATTAGTATCAGTGGGAGGAATAGTGCCCATCATTGGTGTCAGTGGGAGGAATAGTGCCCCATCATTAGTATCAGTGGGGGGAATAGTGCCCCATCATTGGTATCAGTGGCAGGAATAGTGCCCCATCATTAGTATCAGTGGGGGGATTAGTGCCCCATCATTGGTATCAGTGGAGGGAATAGTGCCCCATCATTGGTGTCAGTGGGAGGAATGGTGTCCCAACATTGGTGTCAGTGGGAGGAATGGTGTCCCATCATTGGTGTCAGTGGGGGGTGGAATAGTGCCCCATCATTGGTGTCAGTGGGGGGGGGAATAGTGCCCCATCGTTGATGTCAGTGGGGGGGAGGAATAGTGCCCCATCGTTGGTGTCAGTGGGGGGGAGGAATAGTGCCCCATCGTTGGTGTCAGTGGGAGGAATAGTGCCCCATCGTTGGTGTCAGTGGGAGGAATAGTGCCCCATCGTTGGTGTCAGTGGGAGGAATAGTGCCCCATCATTGGTGTCAGTGGGAGGAATAGTGCTCCATCATTGCTATCAGTGACACCAATGATGGGGCACTATTCCTCCCACTGACACTTGCTGACCCTGTTCTCGTATGGTGCTGCTGCAGCCAGCATATGTGGTTGCAGCAGCACCTCTACACTGACCACTTACCTGCTGGTCCTGCACTCGATTTTCGCGGGGCCGCTCGGCTCCACCCCCTCACCGGTGATTGGCCGCCTGTGTGCCTTTCCTGAGCTACAGTTCTGGCGGCCAATCACTGGTGAGGAGGCGGAGCCGAGCAGCCGCACGAACATCCAGTGGCCGAACTGAAGGCGCAGCCGCGCTTCCTGGACCGGATCGTTGTGGGACCGGAACCAGGTAAGAAACAGCCGCTGCCCACCCCTGTACTTAGTGTCCCTTCCATTGGGGGAAGGGGGGGGGCGGCGGCGGCAACGCGCCGCCCCCCCTAAAAAGTGTCAGTATGCCGTATACCGGCGTATAAGACGACCCCTGACTTTTGAGAAGATTTTCAAGGGGTAAAAAGTCGTCTTATACGCCGGCAAATACGGTATATCCCGAAGCTGAGCCACATGCACCAAAAATGAACTAGTGCATGCAGCTGTAACACCATACAGTGTCTTGAAAAAAGTATCCTTTGAAAGTTTCCAAATTTTGTCATGTTACAACCAAAAACTTATATGTACTTTATTGGGATTTTATATGATAGACCAACACAAAATGGCACAGAATTGTGAAGTGGAAGGAAAATTATAAATGGTTTTCAACATTTTTTACCAATAAATATCTGAAAAGTGTGGCGTGCATTTGTATTCAACCCCCCTGAGTCAATACTTTGTATTACCACCTTTCGCTGCAATTACAGCTGCAAGTCTTTTTGGGGATGTCTCTACCAGCTTTGCACATCTAGAGAGTGAAAGTTTTGCCCATTATTCTTTGCAAAATAGCTCAAGCTCTGTCAGATTGGATGGAGAGTGTCTGAACAGGAATTTTCAAGTCTTGCCACAAATTCTCAATTGGATTTAGGTCTGGACTTTGACTGGGCCATTTTAACACATGGATATGCTTTGATATAAACCAGGGGTCAGCAACCTGTCGATCGCAGTCTACCTGTTGACAGCGGGTAGGTGACAGGTAGACCACAAACAGGTCCATCTCCTCCCTGTTACCCCCAGCTTCCTCTGCTGCTGCTATCATTCACAGCACATGCACAGCGGAGAGCAGAAGACAGCACGGCTCAGGATGTAGGACGGGAGGAGGAGCTGGCCAAATTAACTTTTCATATTAACCCGCAGTTGATTTGTTGCTAGGACTGACCTAGCAACCAATCACCTGCGGGTTAATATAAAAAGTTAATTTGGTTGGCTCCTTCTCCCATCCTCCGACCTGAGCTGTGCTGCCTGCCACTCTCTGCTGTGCACTGAGAATGACAGCAGCAGCGGAGGAGACTTGGGGAAAGGGGGGCAGAAGACATTGCTGGGGAAGGGGAGGTTGCCAGAGGTCACTGCTATGGGGGAAAGGGGGGGAGAGGACACTGCTGGTGGGGGGGGGTGCTAGAGGTCACTGGTATGGGGGGAGGAGAAGAGGGCCAGAGGCAACTGCTATGGGGGAAAAGAGGGGCAGAGGACACTACTGGGGGGGAGGTGATGTGCAGAGGACACTGCTATGAGCAGGGCCACCCCCATAGCAGTGTCCTCTACCACCCCCCTTACCCCCATCAGCAGTGTCCTCTCTACTGCCCCCCTTCCCCCCACCAGCAGTGTCCTCTCCCCCCCCCCCCCCCTCCTATGGACAGGTATTATAAAAATCTGATTTCCCAGCAACTGGCTTGGGATCAGGATTTTTCTGCGCCCCCCCCCCCCCCCACCTTGGTGCCCTAAGACAGCTGCCTAAGCAGCCTTATGCTGGCGCTTAAAAGTTTGACTTGAACGCCCCTTGTATTTACAATATATACAGTCAGGTCCATAAATATTGGGACATCAACACAATTCTAACATTTTTGGCTCTATACACCACCACAATGGATTTGAAATGAAACGAACAAGATGTGCTTTCACTGCAGACTGTCAGCTTTAATCTGAGGGTATTTACATCCAAATTAGGTGAACGGTGTAGGAATTACAACAGTTTGCATATGTGCCTCCCACTTGTTCATGGACCAAAAGTAATGGGACAGAATAATAATCATAAATCAAACTTTCACTTTTTAATACTTGGTTGCAAATCCTTTGCAGTCAATTACAGCCTGAATTCTGGAATGCATAAACATCACCAGACGCTGGGTTTCATCCCTGGTGATGCTCTGCCAGGCCTCTACTGCAACTGTCTTCAGTTCCTGCTTGTTCTTGGGGCATTTTCCCTTCAGTTTTGTCTTCAGCAAGTGAAATGCATGCTCAATCGGATTCAGGTCAGGTGATTGACTTGGCCATTGCATAACATTCCACTTCTGTCCCTTAAAAAACTCTTTGGTTGCTTTTGCAGAATGCTTTGGGTCATTGTCCATCTGCACTGTGAAGCGGCGTCCAATGAGTTCTGAAGCATTTGGCTGAATATGAGCAGATAATATTGCCCGAAACACTTCAGAATTCATCCTGCTGCTTTTGTCAGCAGTCACATCATCAATAAATACAAGAGAACCAGTTCCATTGGCAGCCATACATGTCCACGCCATGACACTACCACCACCATGCTTCACTGATGAGGTGGTATGCTTAGGATCATGAGCAGTTCCTTTCCTTCTCCATACTCTTCTCTTCCCATCACTCTGGTACAAGTTGATCTTGGTCTCATCTGTCCATAAGATGTTGTTCCAGAACTGTGAAGGCTTTTTTAGATGTCGTTTGGAAAACTCTAATCTGGCCTTCCTGTTTTTGAGGCTCACCAATGGTTTACATCTTGTGGTGAACCCTCTGTATTCACTCTGGTGAAGTGTTCTCTTGATTGATGACTTTGACACACATAAACCTACCTCCTGGAGAGTGTTCTTGATCTGGCCAACTGTTGTGAAGGGTGTTTTCTTCACCAGGGAAAGAATTCTTCGGTCATCCACCACAGTTATTTTCCGTGGTCTTCCGGGTCTTTTGGTGTTGCTGAGCTCACCGGTGCATTCCTTCTTTTTAAGAATGTTCCAAACAGTTGTTTTGGCCACGCCTAATGTTTTTGCTATCTCTCTGATGGGTTTGTTTTGTTTTTTCAGCCTAATGATGGCTTGCTTCATTGATAGTGACAGCTCTTTGGATCTCATCTTGAGAGTTGACAGCAACAGATTCCACATGCAAATAGCACACTTGAAATTAACTCTGGACCTTTTATCTGCTCATTGTAATTGGGATAATGAGGGAATAACACACACCTGGCCATGGAACAGCTGAGAAGCCAATTGTCCCATTACTTTTGGTCCCTTAACAAGTGGAAGGCACATATGCAAACTGTTGTAATTCCTACACCGTTCACCTGATTTGGATGTAAATATCCTCAAATTAAAGCTGACAGTCTGCAGTTAAAGCACATCTTGTTCGTTTCATTTCAAATCCATTGTGGTGGTGTATAGAGCCAAAAATGTTAGAATTGTGTTGAGGTCCCGATATTTATGGACCTGACTGTATATGTATATACACAATATAACTTTTCCTTCTCTGTTAGAGAACACAGTACCATAGTGCCACATACATTTGGCCAAATAAAGAAATTATCTTGTTAAATGTAATTTACAGACCTGTAGAAGATATTTCGAGTAAACTATATCTTCAGAAATGCAGTGTATGTCACATATGCAAATAAATTACTCATATGCTCGTACTGACCATCTATGGCCAGTGCCAAAATTAAATGACTAAAGTGCCTAATGACTCCTACATAGATACTACCCCTTTAGACTTTGTATCCATACCTTGAGGTAATACATATAAAGCTCGATGTATGAGATTATGGGATTCTAGACTTTGCAGCTCTTATGCTGACCATGAAATAGACAATTTTTGAAACCTTCCATCAGCGTTCAACCACATCAATATGCCACACCTTATTGCTTTAATGAATTCATTATTATTATTATTATACAGTATTTATAAAGCGCCAATGGTTCGCTCAGCGCTGTACATTACAAAGGGGGACAGAACATGTGACAGAACAATACCAATACAATGCAAAACATGGGGGGATCGAGGGCCCTGCTCTTTTGAGCTTACAATCTACCTCATTGAGGTTCAGTGGGAAAAATGTACCTTGCATTAGTGTTTAGTGGGAAAAAATGCCCCCTCACAGCGATGATCAGAATGCCACCCTTACAAACAGCTAAAATGGTCATCGGAGTTGTCCTAAAACTACACAGACTCCATCAAATAAGAGGTCAGACCGAGCCCAAGGAACCCATAGCACCCGCTGGAGGAATACCTGGATTCCACGGAACTCTTGTTGAGAATAGCTTGTCTAATGGTATTTTGATTAATTTCACTCCAATTTTGGTCATTTGGCTGAATGAAACCAAGAAGTGACCAGCTTTCCAGACAGTAGATTGCTGAGGACAGTTTAATTACATCCATCATGATTTCAGTCAAAACCTAATGGAAAGCTTTCAAAATAGCCAACAAAGTTGCCAAGGGTATAGCTGGCATTAGGGTGTGATTGATGGAATGCTGTAAGTGCTAGGTTCCTATAACCTGGGGTTAGAAAACCATCTTTAGTGTTTTTGCTTTTTTTCTATATTGACCTGTGTATGAGCACACAATTATGCTTGGGAAGCCCAGATGTGACTGCTCAAAAGCATGAATAAACCCATGAAATCCTCATGTTAATTAACTGTGCCAAATGTCTTCCTTATGTAGGAAACAATTAAATTATACCTACTTACAGATTTTATTTTCTAACCCATCTTTTTGGTCCCCAAATATACATACAGTATATGAGACAATTATTGGTGGATGAGGTCTACAATGGCCTATTGCTTCAAAAAACATGCCCATGTAAGGCTGTTCAGAGATGACCTTTGGTGTTTTTCCATTTTGGCATGCACACCCATTGTTCAGAATGTGTTTGCCAACACCCTATTACTGCCTATAGACGAGTGCAAGAAAGTGCTAACGGCAATGTTGAGATTTCTCAAAGTTTATTACTGCTTTGTTTATTTTCATGCAAAGTGTGCAGGGGGTTGTAGAATGATTATAGAGTACAGTCTAAAAAGACTAAAGCCCACCATACATGGATATAATCTAAATAAGTTCATCAGGGACTGGCCGAATTTCAATCCATGTATGGGCAGGCTAGTTGCACAGAAGTGGAGCTACCAATTGATTTCTTTGCAGTCAGCCTGTATAGTTTTTTCCCAGTCGATCAGTGCCGCTGGCTATAACCTGCAGTACTGCTCAGTGTATTCTGATGTTGAAGTTTCCCCGCTGTCAAAATACCAAGGCTCAACAAGGATGATTCCCCCATCCACAGTGAATGTGTAAATGGGTGAATTGAGTCATATATGTATTTTTTTTTTTTTTGGTCCAACCTGCTGGTTGAATGAAAAAAAAATGTATCTATGGACTGCTTAAGTATAGTATAGTGTTGTATAATATGGTACTTCCTTATCAGGGCTTTTACATAATAGGGTAGAGATTCCCACTCCATTAGCTCCTGGGTACTTTGCATTAAAAAAAAATTGTGATCCCCATTGGATCAAGCTGCTGATTAGAGGTGAAGCTAGAGCAAAGAACATGGTCTTTGCTATGGACAACCTTTAGAAAGATCATAGTGTACTCTGTAAGTAAAATACAACTGAAGGCATTAGAACACCTATTAGGTTTTCATTACTCTCTGTGTCCCCTTCAAGATTCACCCTCTCTATTTGCCATGTTAACCAGTATCATCAAAAGTGAAAGTAAAAAAAATCCCCAAACTTTGGGTTGTCCTCAGAAAATGAATATAGGAGAAGTTTTGCAATGAGTACACTAATTCTGGTGACCCTGGTGCCAACCTTGGATTCCCTCAGTTTGGAGAGATTTCCTCTCACTTACTGTTTTGGATATGGGAAAGAAATTTATGGGAACTCTTGCAAATGGGACACAGATGGTAAAAAAAAATGACCCTTACTCTATCCAAAATGAAAAAGAAAATAAGTTTTGTCTGAGATCCCACATACTTTTACCCAGCAGGTCTAAGCTTTCAGTGAGGATGTGCATTGACCAATTCTCTCATCCTCACTAAAAATACTTGCTTCCCCTGTTAAAGTGTTACTAAACCCAGGACCCTGCATTCTCTATATCTGGTCTCCCACAGTACACAGAACATGGAAGTGCAAATATTTTAGTAAATATAAACTGCTAAATAACTTTTCTTATCAGCAGTTAGAGCAGCAGTGTGACTTCTATCAGTGTCCAGCAGAGCACATGTTAAAGCATATTCTACTTTAAGAGGATGCAGAACCCATAACCTCTGTCTGGACAGTGGCCCTGTGCTGATCACATGCACCCTCCCAAGAAAAAAAAAATAAAAACCTCTCTAGCAATACACACCAAACTGAGCACGTGCAGAGTGACTCCACACTATATGTCTTATCAGGAGATAAGAGGGGGGCACTTGAAGAAGGGGAGGATCAGAGAAGACAGGATCAAACAGCCTTTTTACACCAGAGGATTAACCCCTTAGGTTCCACAGTGAGTGTAGCAAACATGCTTTATTGCATATACAGACTGATTTTATGTTGTGGGTTTAGTAACACTTTAATGTCTGTGTGAATCATCCTTCAGAACAGCAGTTCCTAAATGTTTAAATCCATTAGGAGTGTGAATAGAGCCTTAAGGTTGTAACACTTGGAAGATGTAAAAAAACGTAATAAAACATATCTTTTAAAACACAATCTGACTTTTAGAAACTAAAATCAGACCCTACAGGTGTATGTTTTCCACCAAGGTAAGATAGTTGTAAATATTAATGGATCTCAGCAGTAGGTGTGGGAAATCTCCACCCCATGCATAATTAAAGTGCAATAAACAATACTTTCCGGAGCCCAACTGCCATCAGGGAATATCTTGTTTATTTATTCATTATCAGGTAATGGACCACAACCCTAAAACACTGTGAGTGTATGTTGTATTCCATCTGTATAAATAATTGGGATAGTCCCAGATGGATATGGAGGTCTGCACAGCACTATGGTACCTTGAACATTGTCACTGTAATGAAATGATGAAAGAAATATTAGAATGTATGAGAGAATTATGTATGCTGCTATTGCCGACTTGCTTTGAAGAATGTTTGGTGACTGGTTGTCTCTGGCTTTGATTCACTTATTACGGAATAAGCCTGCAGCAAGTGAAGTCCAACCTGATCTGTATATTTGTTCCAGGTCAGTGTTGACCCAGGGACAGGCAGGTAGCTAGCACAGTTCACAAGAAGAAGTTAGAGTGACGCTTAATAATATCCTTATTCTTCAAAAATAATCTACTAAACTACTTAAAGTGGTTGTAAACCTCAGACATGAAATATGAACAAAGCATATCCCTCTATAGTGCGTACTTGTCTCAGTTAGAAGCACTAAGTGTCATTACTGTCTGCTGCTTCATTCCTTTGTTATCAGTATGATTCACTTCTGACAGGTTTTGCTGACACCAAGAGAAAACTGGTGACAAGGGAGGTGCCTCCAGCAGATTGACAGCCTCAGCTCTGGTCATATGAGCTGTGTGGAGGGGGTGTGTGTCTCTTGCATCCAATCAGCTCTCAGCACTCTCCTCACTGAGCTCTCCAGAGCGTAATTTCAGCTCTCCGCCCCCTTTTTTCTGAACCCTCAGACAAGCTTTATTAATTCATCACTTTGAACATATGTAGCAAAGAGAAGACTACAGATACATTGGTACAACTTATGTTGGAGGATTTGTTTCATCTCTATGTATCACATGTGGCCAGTCACTTCCCTGGGTATATGTAAGGGTTTACAAGCACTTTAAAGGCCCTGTAATCTGTATTTCATGAAAATGTTTCTTGCTATAGTTTCTGCCTGTTTGTAAGCTCTGTGAGCTCCCAAAACTCTCCTTTTTCCCTCACTCCTGTTTGTTTGGAACAAGCAGTGCACGTTAATTGTGGTCATGTGCATCGCTCTATGCACACTACAAATTCCAAAGGACCTAGTTCACTCTCAGGAACTGGTAATTGCGCAATCATGCAATGCTGTACCCAAACACAGTTTATGTCCTTTTTCAACACAAATAGAGCTTTCTCTTGGTGGTATTTGATCACCAATGGGTTTTATATTTTTTGTGATATAAATGAAAAAAGACCAAAAATTTTGAAAAAAAAAAATATTTTTTACATTCGGTTATAAAAATATATAATGAGTTCACAGTTAGTCATAAATTTAGGCCAAAATGTATTCTGCTACATGTCTCTGGTAAAAAAAAATCCCAATACGTGTATAGTAATTGGTTTGTGGGGAAGTTATAGCATCTACAAACTATGGTGTATATATTGGAATTATGTAGCTTTTACTTTCTGACTGCCTATCACATTTCTTGAGGTGCTAAAATGCCAGGGCAGTACAACCCCCCCCCCAATTGACCCTTTTTTGGAAAGTAGACATCCCATATAATTTGCTGAGAGGCGTGCTGAGTCAATGGAATATTTTATTTCTTGCCACAAATTTTTGGAAAACCGTAATTTTTTTTTTTACACAAAGTTGTCACTTAAATGACTGCAATTAATTATTTTTTGGTTCAAGCATGCCACGGCACGGGTATATGTGGAATAACACCCCAAAACACATTCTGCTACTTCTCCCAGGTATGGGGATACCACATATGAGAGACTTTTTAGCAGCCTAGCCACATATTAGCCCCCAAAATCCAATGACCACCTCCAGGCTTTCAACGGGCATATTTCCTCATATCACTTCGTCACTATCACAGTTTAGGAGGCCCTAAAATGCCAGGAAAGTTCAACCCCCCTCCCCAAATTTCCCCTTTTTGGAAAGTAGACACTCCAAGGAATCTGATAAGAGGCATGTTGAGTATTTTAAAGAAATCATATTTGTCACACAGTTTTGAAAAAGAATAAAAGAACAGAAAAAAATAAATTTTTGTTTTTTTCTTTGTTTTCCAAAAACTTGTAGCAACAATTGAGATCTGCAAAATACTCACCATGCCCCTTAGCAAATACCTTGGAGTGTCCAAAAAGGGGTCATTTAGAGATTGGAGCGGGGGTTGGGGTGTTTCTACTATCCTGGCATTTCAGGGCCAACATTAGAAGCTTCTGTCAGACATCACCCACTTTTCTAACCACTTGAAGAACAAGCCTTTTCTAACACTTTTTGTTTACTTGCTAAAAAAAAATACTTTGAACCCCTCAAACATTATATATTTGTGTTGGGCAGCACAGTGGCTACGTGGTTAGCACTTCCGCCTGGCAGTACTAGAGGTGGTCAGTTCGAATCCCAACCACGGCCCTACCTGCATGGAGTTTGCATGTTCTCCCGGTGCCTGCGTGGGTTTCCTGTGGGTACTCCAGTTTCCTCCCACACTCCAAAGACATGCTGGTATGTGAGTTGGCTCCTGTCTAAATTGTCCCTAGTATGTGTATGTATGAATGTAAGTTAGGGACCTAGATTGTTACACCCCTTGAGGGTTAGGGACTGATGTGAATGTACAGTATATATGTAAAGCGCGGCGTAAATTGACGACGCTATATAAGTACCTGTAATAATAATAATAATAATAAAACAGAGGCCCTAGAGAACAAAACGGTGGGTGTTGAAATGTTTTATGTCACATAGCATTTACGCAGCGATTTTTCAAACGCAATTTTTTTGGAAAAACTACACTTTGTAGCATTTTAATGCACAAAAACACAATATATTGCCCAATTGTTTGATAAAGTATAAAAGATGACATTATGCTGAGTAAATGGATACCAAACATGACATGCTTTAAAATTGCGCACGCCCATGCAATGGCGACAAATTATGTAAATTTGTAATATCCGTGAACGAAGCTTTAAAAGCCTTTACAGGTAATCACTTTAAATATACACAGAGGGTTCAGTGCTAGAATTACTGCCCTTGATCTGACGTTCACAGTGATACCTAACATGCATGGTGCAATCTCTGTTTACATACGCCATGGGACTGCCATTTGCGTTTGCCTTTGCACAAGAGCACGGGGGGTGAATTAATCATTTATTTTGCTTTTTTTTTTTTTTATTACATTGTACCTTTCTTTTCTTTTTTTTGATCACTCTTACTGTTATCACAGGTAATGAAAATATCTCGTGATAGCAATAGGCAGGTATTCTTTTCTGAGAAATCTAGGGTCTATGAGACTCTAGATCTCTCCTCTTCACTTAAAGCATCTGATCACACCAAGATCAGTGTGATTAGATGATTTCCCAATTTTAAAATGGGGCTGTTTATATCTGGCGAAACAGAAATGATGAAATGCTTGTAGCTTCCGGTCTCGACTTAGAGCATAGAGATGATTGGAGGCATTCCAGTCTCCGATCAGCTCTATTGTCAGACAGCGGAACTGCTATGGAGCTGAAAAAAATGATACCAGGATTATGTCTGTAGCTGCAGGCATCATCCCGGTATAACCACTCAAAGTCCAGCGACGTGCCAGTACATTGCTGGTCCATGTTGGGCATATATGTAACAGCAGAGAACACGGGCATATGATGAATCGGCTCTGTGGACCAATATGACTGCAATTCATTATTTTTTGTAATGCCCATGTTGAGGGTTAGGCCCAAAAAAGATTTAAATTCAGAATCTTGATAGGTTTCCATGTGAATTGTCTGGCAAGAGCTGAATTTGGGTGGGCGGCGATGTATTATTGAGCATATAAATTGCTTTGGCCCATGATCAATTCACACAAATCTTCCGTGAAAAAACATTGGAGGGGCTAAACATTAGCGCTGGCAGTGATCGGGGCTGATCCTGCTAACACTGCATTTTTGGGGACACTATACAAAGGAGGCACTAGTATAGTTCTGTTCATGCTCAATATATTGATCTGTGCAAACAGTATGCTAGCAATGTCCATATGTCCATGTTCTCTGCTGTTACATATATGCCCAACATGGACCAGCAACGTACTGGCACGTCGCTGGACTTTGAGTGGTTATATCGGGATGATGCCTGCAGCTACAGACATAATCCTGATATCATTTTTTTCAGCTTCATAGCAGTTCCGCTGTCTGACAATAGAGCTGATCGGAGACTGGAATGCCTCCAATCATCTCTATGCTCTAAGTCGAGACCGGAAGCTACAAGCATTTCATCATTTCCGTTTCGCCATATATAAACAGCCCCATTTTAAAATTGGGAAATCATCTAATCACAGTGATCTTGGTGTGATCAGATGCTTTAAGGGAAGAGGACAGATCTATAGCGTGAGTGCGATAGTGTGCAGGCAATCTAATGCTAGCTGACCCTGGCTGGGAGGGGCGCTAACTGACCCTGACGCTATCTGATGTCGCTATTGGCAGTAATACAGTGATCAGTGAAAAATTCTATATGCTGGCACTGTACTAATGGCACTGGCTGGGTGACGGGGTGATCAAAGGGTTAATAGGGGCGATCAAAGAGTTAAATGTGCTAATCTAACATGTGCATGTAAAATGTAGTTTCCTTCTTCTTTCCCTGGATGGCACACGCACACCCAGAAAAAGAAAGCGACGTAAAAATTTCTCTTGATAATTTTTTTTAAACATTTTACGTTTTTTTTTAAACATTATTTTTCTTTTTTATTAAGTGTTCTTGCATGGCAAGACCACTTACTGTTATCTCACATATATATTCTTATTATTATACCCAAATTTACCACCCTAACTCCTCCCACAGTTTTTACTCTACATAGACAGTAATATACCGAAACGTGCGGATTGTTCCCGATTGGTGTGCTATTACTTTGTGGAACATTTCGCCGAATGGTTCACAAAAAATATCAGCGTTTTTGTGGTGAAATTGGTCCCAAAGGAATGAATGGCGGAATGTTCAAAACTAGAGTGGGAGCTGACAAAAGCTAGAGTGTGAGCTGAAAAATCAGTACATGATTTCTAAACTGCCATCACTCCCTCATTTTCAAGCCCACCTACACAAATCTTATATCAACACATTCAGCTATCCCTGCTGCCACTAAAAATGTCCACGGCTAAGCCATAGTCCTGATAGTTTTCACAATATGACCATTTGTTTGCAACTCACGCCGCCCATTGACATTCATTGAAACTGCACTCTAGACACCTGAAATTTGAAGGGCAATTTCTAAACTGCGCCTGTGCCTTCATTTTTAATATTTCAGAGACATACTATGCATCAAAATGTAGGTCTAGGTCTTGTGATTCTCACAATATAGCTCTCCGGTGTAGGATTTTTAAACTACAACCGTTTGATGTGCTGTATAAATAATTAAAAGTTGAAATGCATTTCTCACTCTATCAAGCTTGCCATGTGCACTTTTTAAATTTGATCAATCAATTGGTTAGTGTAATGTTTACTATCTTTACTCACTCCAAACACTCCACACAGTTACTCTGCTCACTCCATAAAGTTACTCTGCCCAGTCCAACCTTTTCACAGTTACTCCAGCCATTCCAACCACACAACAGTTACTCAAGCCACTCCACACAGTTACTCCGCCCACTCCAGTTGTAGACTACTTGTGGAGGCAAGAACACTTCACACAATTTCCCCAGAAATTGTAGCTTTTCTAGTTATTTAAAAAAAAAATACTTTCACCAGAATAATGCAATGTTACCACAGTAACATTGTCCTACTCTGGGGTGATCGGGCTTTTTTTTTATTACACTTTGCATTGCATGACCAATGAAGATGCTTGCCTTGAACTGTCATGAATGTGTTAAAGTGTTATTAAACCCACAACAGTAAAACCAGTCTGTATATGCAGTAAAGCATGCTTGCTATACTCACTGTGGAATGAAAGGGGTAAATCCTCAGCACTGTGTAAAAACACTGTTTGATCCTGACTTCTCTGATCCTCCACTTCTTCCAGTACCCCCTCTTATCTCCACATAAGACATATTGTGCGGGGTCACTCTGCACATGCTCAGTTTGGTGTGTATTGCTAGAGAGTTTTTTTTTTCTTTGGAGAGTGCATGTGATCA
This sequence comes from Staurois parvus, assembly GCF_062004578.1. Taxonomy (NCBI): domain Eukaryota; kingdom Metazoa; phylum Chordata; class Amphibia; order Anura; family Ranidae; genus Staurois; species Staurois parvus. The sequence continues at coordinate 15,135,190 of NW_028317813.1, forward strand.
GCACAGGCCCAATCAGCACTGTCCAAACAGAGGTCAGGGATTCTGCATCCTCCTAGAGCAGAATGAAAACTCCTACTACAAACCAGTGCTCTGCTGAACACTGATAGAAGTCACAAGACTGCTCTAACTGCTAATGAGAAAGATTATTTAGCAGTTTATATTTATTAAAATGATTGCACTTCCATGTTCTGTGTACTGTGGGAGATCAGATATAGTGAATGCAGGATCCTAGGTTTAGTAACACTTTAAGTTCATGACAGTTGAATATAATAGTGATCTGTGATTGGCTCCAGCTGGTCACATGGTACAAGGTGCTGTGATTGGCTCCATGTGTCATGTGAGAGCTGTGGACCAATCACAGCTCTCCAGGAACAAAGCAAAGCTTTTATGAATCAGATTGATTCATAAAGGCTTTGTTGAACACCGGGTCCCGATTACCAGAATTCTCATTCTGCTGTGTCCAGTGTTTTTTATTAGCACTGATCACTGTATTGGGGTCACTGGAGATGTCAGTGACACCAATTCAGTTCCCACCCAGTGTCAGAATGCCCGCCACAGTCCCGCTATAAGTCGCTGATCGCCACCATTACTAGTTAAAAAAAAAAGAAATCCCAGTATCTATACCGCCTTTTGTAAATGGTATAACTTTAATGTAAACCAATGAATTTACAGGTATTGGGATTTTTTTTTGGAAAGACATGTCGCAGAATACATTTTGGCCTAAATTCGATTTTTACATTTTTATTACTGGACATGTTTAATAGCAAAAAGTCAGAAATATTGTTTTTTTTCTCAGAATTGTCGGTCTTTTTTTTTTTATAGCGCAAAAAAATAAAAAACACACAGCAAATCAAATACCACCAAAAGAAAGCTCTATTCGTGGGGAAAAAAAGGGCTTAAATTTCATTTGGGTGCAGCATTGCATGACCGTGCAATTGTCAGTTAAATTAACGCAGCGCCGTAAATCCTCAGGAGGGCAAGTGGTTAACAGTGACAGCTACATAATATTGTCAACAGAATTTCCTTTTAATAATTTAGAATTGTCTGCAGGTATTACCCAAGGCCTCATTCACATTATATGTGCATGACAACTGATGGAAACTGACGCACAGATTTCACTTGCAAAGACATCCATTTACATCAGTTTTCATGCATGCCTCTATGAGTTCTAATACACGTTGCAGCTTGCTGAGCAGAAAAAAAATCTGCATGTGATGCTAGTGGTGTGAACAGGGCACATAGAGAACAATTGATTTAGTTGTGCCCTTGCAGAAAGTGTGCAGAAAAACTGACGTCTCTGTATCATTGCTTAGCTGTTCACTTGTGCTCCTGAATCTAACCCAATTAAAAGAGAAGTATAGCCAAAGCTTGTCACAGAAGTACAGTTCGACTCTTTTTCAGCCGTAAGTGGGTTGACATCACAGAGCCGGTACAAGTTCTGAAAAGATCCTGACCATATGGTCAGGATCCACCAAGAACCTTGGCATAGCCTCTTAGCAATCCGCTGAGAGCCTGAGCCAGTCCCTCCCGTCCCTCCACAGCCTAGCACTCCAGTAAGGGGCAGAGCAGAGAGCTGGGACTGTCAGTCAGAGGGAGAGAACTGAGTGTTCATGGTCTGTTATCACTAAGTTCTCTGTACAGAGCCGGCACAGGACAGATTCAGCATCAAATTGATGCTGCATCCATCTAGGTGATTATAATGGGGGTTTTTTTAACCAGCCCATACTTCTCTTTTAATGCCACAGAAAGCACTATTTAAAAGTCAGGGTTGGATCTAGACCGTCTGAACTGGGGGTGCAGTAAAATAGTCAGGGGGGTATAAGGTCAACACACTATCATTTTAACCTGTCCTCTCCTCTCCTAGTCTCTACACCCTGTTCTAAATTATTATGCAAATGATATTTTTCTCATTTACCTAAATGATGTAAATAACAGTCAGCATAATTCTCATGTTATCAACTATTAAGAGTACAATTCACATTTTATTGAACAAACCTCCTAATGATAACAGTATTTTTGTTAAACATAAAACACTTACAATGCACTATTCCAAATTATTACGCACAGTAAGTTTCAAAACACTTTATAGGTTGTAAAGAACTGAAAATTGTCATTTGTTGTGTTTGCAGCATATTTACTGAAATCAAAAGCTATTTCAATCAAACTTTTAACTACATTTTAACTTTGTAAACATTTGAACAGGTCACGTTACATTGTAACATAGGACCCCTTATTTGATAGCAGCTTCACAAGTCTTGCATCCATTGAACTTGTGAGTTTTTGGACAGTTTCTTCTTGAATTTGTTTGCAAGATGTCAGAATAGCCTCCCAGAGCTGCTGTTTGGATGTAAACTGCCTCCCACCCTCATATATCTTTTGCTTGAGGATGCTCCAAAGGTTCTCAATAGGATTGAGGTCAGGGGAGGATGGAGGCCACACCATGACTTTCTCTCCTTTTATCCCCATAGCAGCCATTGATGCAGAGGTATTCTTTGCAGCATGAGATGGTGCATTGTCATGCATGAAGATGATTTTATTACGGAAAGCATAGTTCTTCCTTCTGTACCAGGGAAGAAAGTGGTCAGTCATAAACTCCACATACTTTGCAGAGGTCATCTTTACACCTTCAGGGACCCTAAAGAGGCCGACCAGCTCTGTTCCCATGATTCCGGCCCAAAACATGATTCCACCACCGCCTTGCTGACGTCGCAGCCTTGTTGGAACAGGGTGGCCGTCCACCAACCATCCACTACTCCATCCATCTGGACCATCCAGGGTTGCACAGCACTCATCAGTGAACAGGATTGTTTTAAAATTAGTCTTCATGTATTTTTTTGCCCAATGCAGCCGTTTCTGTTTGTGAGCATTGGTTAGTGGTGGCCGAATAGAAGGTTTATGCACAGTTGCAAGACTCTGGAGGACTCTACACCTTGATGTCCGTGGGACTCCAGAGGCACCAGCAGCTTCAAATATCTGTTTGCTGCTATGTAATGGTATTTTAGCAGCTGCTCTCTTGATCCGATGCATGGATCTTGCAGAAATCTTCCTCAATGTGCCTTTATCTGCACAAACCCGTCTGTGCTCTGAATCAGCCACAAATCTCTTAATAGTGCGATGATCACGCTTAAGTTTTTGTGAAATATCTAATGTTTTCATACCTCGTCCAAGGCATTGAACTATTTCACTCTTTTCGGCAGCAGAGAGATCCTTTTTTTTCCCCATATTGCTTGAAAATGGTGCTCTGCTTAGTAATGTGGAACACCCTCCTTTAGTAGTTTTTCCTTAAATTGGGCTCACCGGCCAATCTACTTATCACAGGTGTCCGAGATTGTTTTCAGTGATTAAAAGAGCCCTGACACAGAATGCTATCCATGAGTTACATTGAAAAACAAAATATTTAATCTTTGTGACACTTAAATAGAATTTGCATAATAATTTGGAACGCGGTGTAAGTGGCTGCAATGAAAAGCACATGTATTAGGCCAGCATTTTTCAACCTTTTTTTTGTTATGGCATCCTTTAAAACAATGCAAAAGCCTTGATAAAAGATAACTCATGCACATACTATTGGATGTATTTAGTGTTACAAAACAAAGAATAACAACATAAACATAGGCCAAAGCCACCAGTCATACAGAGATTCCATTTGATAGACTGGATATCTGTGTTATCTGTTGTACCAGGATTCCCTTGTGTTGTCTTAAATTTGTTGGCACTACAGGAGATGCTCACCTATGGCAATGAACATCTTCTGAGATGAGTATACTCTTCCAGAGGAGTGATATATATATTTTTTATTATATCTTTTATTACATTTTATTACAATACATAATACAGCCATATATTTTTTGTCACAACATATACAGTACATTTACTTTAACCCCATTCCTGCCCCCCTGATCCTTCCCCTCCCATTAAATTACCCCTGTCCAGCTGAATCCAATTGAATTATATCTTGCCAAAACACCTGTACTTTTAGACAATCCCACCATATGTGAGCCATTTTCCCTATTGCCTCACAACCCCTCCAACACAATGGTGATATTTCTCCTTGTTGTTTATGTGCCACACTAGGTGTACAGTACCATCTAGATAAACATTTATAAATAATTTCAACTGTATTCATATTCATCACCCTGTGCATTAACTTAAACATTTTAATCTTCTGTTGATCATTTATTTTTGTACCCAGAACTCTTTACCATTTATCCAAGAATGCTGGAGGATCAGCTCCCATCAGTTCAATTAAGATCTTATAAATCCTAGAATTATATGTTTACATACTATCTTGGAGTTCAGCATTTTTTCAAATGGAAGCATGTCATCCGACATCCTCAGTGGTTGAGGGAGTGTTGAGACAAAATGTCCTAACTGACAATATCTCAGTTCATCTAATACAAAAAATAAATCCTTTTTACTATTCAATTCTTGAAAAGTGCATAACTTCCCTTTCACTTAACCATGCATTTCTATCTTTAACCCCTTGGCGCTGGTGTCTCCCGGCCCTTTAAGGGTTGCAGAAGACGGGAGGCAGGGCGGGGTTTAAGGTCATGTGACCTCCGTGACACGCCATCACAGCAGTTACATGATCGGGAAAGGTCCCTATCAAAAGAGGAGATCAAGACCTTTCCGTGAGTACTGGACATGTGTGCTGGGAGCACGCAGGGCACGTGCTCTCAGCACATATGTTTATTTTTAATAGAACGCAAATGTGCAGCCGCTCGGCGTCTAGGCCCAGACGCCGGGAGGCTGCACATTTATGTTCAGCCGGCGCAAAGAGGTTAAACCATTTCCCTGAAATATTCCCTCTCCCAGGAGGAAAAAAATCTGTGTCCACCAAAGGCAACAATAATGAATTGTACTTCCACCCCATTGACTTGTGCAAACCATCCCAAATTCTCAACACCTCCCGTGTCAATGTGCTGCTATTTTCATCTATGACCCGAAACTTTTGTGAGATCCAAATGATCCTCTCTAATTGTGTATTACCTAATATACTTTCCATTTTAACCCAACTTTTCTTGTGAAGTATATGTCCAGTCAACCACCCGTGATAATAACATCGACATGTAATACTTCCTCATATTTGGCAGATTTAGTCCTCCTTTCTCTTTGTTGTAACATAAAGTTTCATACTTAATTCTTGGTTTCTTATTAGCCCATATGAACCTCAGTATCAATTTTCTTAATATCCGGGTAAATATATTGAGAGCATTTGAAACTTGTACAAGATTTTTGGGACTATTACCGTCTTAACCAGATTTATACGCCCAATCCATGAAACCCACCCCCCTGAGAGTCTTCTCAGCTCATCTTCAATTTAATTTATTAATGAGATATATTTGGTATAAATCCTTTATTGAGGGGGTTAACTTTATTCCCAAAATAGCCTAATTCCTTTTCCCTCCAAGAAATTGGAAAATCTTCTTGTAGGTTCATCCTCTATGCCTTTGACACATTAATATTTAAAACCTCAGATTTTGTGGGGTTTATTTTCAGATTAGATAATGCTCCGTAGTGTTTTATAAATACTGTATAATAATAATAATAATAACTCCATTAAGTTAGGCAACGTCAATCTAGGTGTCAGGGATCGCGGCGTCCTGTCGGCCGGCGCATGCGCGCTGGCAACGGCTCACGCCGGGATACAAGCACTAGGTCCCGGCGAGCCGCGGATGACAGGACGCCGCGCATGCGCAGTGGGAGCCGGGGGCGCGCCTCAGGCGGCCAATGACAGCCCGGGGGCGCGTCCTGGGCGGCCAATGACAGTGCAGGGCGCGATATTTAAAGATGCCCTGCACTGTCACTGATTGCCGCAAGGTCTTCTGAGTTCCTGAATCCTGTACCTGTGTTTTTGATCCTGATTGACCCTGACTACTCTACTCTCTCCTGCATTTTGACCTGGATTGTCCTGACTACTCTACTCTCTCCGCATTTTGACCCGGATTGTCCTGACTACTCTACTCTCTCCCATCCTGACCCCCGGCTTGTTAAACCTATCTACGGACTGACTTCTCCTGCTGACCCTGCGAGTGACCTGACGATTCTCCGCCTGCCGATTCTGTACCACGCCTCTCCCACGGGACCACTGCTCGCAATCTATCCTGCTGGGCCCTGCCGTCCTCCTCACATCTGGCTCTTCCGTTACCAATACATCCCCAGAGGTTCCCCCTGCCACTGGTGGGCCTGCTCAGAGGTCGTGACCTGGTCCTGGTCTGTTTCAAGTCCATCCCCACCATCAGGGGCCCTGGTGAAAGCACAGACCGGGACTTAGACTCCACGCTTTGGGTAGGTCTGTCAAGTGGGCAGCCAGCAGCACCACCTGGCGGATCATAACACTAGGATTCACAATGTAAAATAGCATATCATCTGCTACCTTATGTTCTACTTCTCCTATTTTAATTCCTGTAATATATATGCTCTTTCTTACCGACACCAAAAGTTGTTCCAGGGATAAGACAAACAACAACAGGGATAATGGACATCCCTGCCTGGTTCCATTATACATTCTAAAGGTCCCCGACAGGGACCCATTGACCTTCACAGCTGCTGACGGGTATTATAGAGCCTTTTTATCCACTTCAACATTTTTTCCCCTAATTCCACTGCCTCCAGTTTATTTATCATGACTCCCCAATCTACCCTATTGAAGGCTTTTTCTGCATCAATCGACAATATAATTGTCGGCTGCCTGCCTCTTTTTGCTTTTTGTAGAAGGAGCAGTGTTCTTAAACCGTTATCTCTTCCTTCCCTTCCTGGGATAAAACCTACCTGATCTAAATTTATCCATTCTGGCATCAGTTTTTTTAACCTGGTAGCTAATATTTTCACGAACAATTTAGTATCAGTATTTAGTATTGATAAAGGTCTATAGCGCTTTGTGAAATATCTTTCCCTTCTTTAGGAATAATTGTTATATATGCGTGCAATGATTCCTCTTTAATTTCTGTTCCCTCCCCCAATGCGTTCATATATCTACAAAGTTTAGGGACCAATAACGCTTTAAATATCTTGTAGTACCCTACCGTATATCCATCAGGGCCAGGGCTCTTTCCTCCTGCCGTACCCTTCAGGGCTGTTCTAATTTCATCCTGGGAAATAACTTGTTCTAGGGATGCTAATTTAACTTCTGCAATTTTTGGTATCTGCTGCCTTTAAAAATTCTTGCCTTCTCCTCCTCTTCCCTTCCTTTGTTGCTTTTTGATTTATAAGGTTCAACTCTATAAAACTTTTGAAACATATCAGCAATACCAGTGGTAGAATAAATCAGCTCCCCATCATCATCCTTCATTTTTTCTATATAATTTTTTGATTTATTTTCCTTCAGTCTTTTCATCATAAATATTCCTAGTCTATTCCCCCACTGGTATCTTTTCTTTGATACTCTATTAAAGACTTTCCTCGTTTCCTGTTCTAATAAGTCCTTCAGTTCTTCTCTTTCATGGGTAATATTCCAGTACAAATCTATATCCTGCTTTTTTATGTGCCTGTTCTAGTTTATGTAACTCTTTATTTATCCCTTTAATTTCCTCTCTCTCGATCTCTCTTTTTTTTTGTTCCTACGGCAATCAAGATTCCCCTCATATAGGCCTTATGTGCCTCCCATATAGTCGCCACCGATAATTCCTCTGTTTCATTCAGAGCAAAAAATTGCTCTAACACTTCCCTTAACCTTTTCTCTATATCGGGGTCTTGTATAAGTGTCTCATTTAGTCTCCATATAGCCCTCTTATTTTGAGCGGTTTACATATACTTTAAGTCATGGTACTTACTCTATATTTATTGGGAGGGGAGTACATCATTATAAACCTATTGATTCTTATGGCTAGTACTTTTTATACAATGCAGTTTTAGTTTGTAGATCTGTTCTCCAAGAGAACTTTGTCATAAAACTTACAAATTATTTCAAAGCAGGGAGAAGGAATTAAGAGATTTTTAGTAAAAAGCAGCACATAATACACACATTAACACTTGTTAGGCACACAGTGAGGTTTATTTACTAAAGCTGGTTCACTCAGAATCTGGTGCAACTGTGCATGGTAGCCAATCAGCTTCTAACTTCAGCTTGTTCACTTAAACGTTAGCAATAAAATCTAGAAGCTGATTGGTTTCTATGTAGAAGTGCATGAGATTCTGAGCAAACCAGCTTCAGTAAATAAACCCCTCTGAGTACCGGTTCACCCTGATGTGGTGTGAATCTGATGCGGTTTCACAGTGTGGTATCACAGTGTGATTTCTGCTGTGACAGGTGCGAATTGAATGCGATTTCTGCGGGGACTGGGCATATCAGGAGATGGAATTTGCATCACACCCGCACTAAACACGCACAGGACTTTTTTTTGGACCACATCAGATTCACACTGCATATACAGTCAGGTCCATAAATATTGAGACATCGACACAATTCTAACATTTTTGGATCTATACACCACCACAATGGATTTGAAATGAAACGAACAAGATGTGCTTTAACTGCAGACTGTCAGCTTTAATTTGAGGGTATTTTCAGCCTAATGATGGCTTGCTTCACTGATAGTGACAGCTCTTTGGATCTCATCTTGAGAGTTGACAGCAACAGATTCCAAATGCAAATAGCACACTTGAAATGAACTCTGGGCCTTTTATCTGCTCATTGTAATTGGGATGAGAGAATAACACACACCTGGCCATGGAACAGCTGAGAAGCCAATTGTCCCATTACTTTTGGTCCCTAGCAAGTGGGAGGCACATATGCAAACTGTTTTAATTCCTACACCGTTCACCTGATTTGGATGTAAATACCCTCAAATTAAAGCTGACAGTCTGCAGTTAAAGCACATCTTGTTCGTTTCATTTCAAATCCATTGTGGTGGTGTATAGAGCCAAAAATGTTAGAATTGCATTGATGTCCCAATATTTATGGACCTGACTGTATGTGAACAGCCTGAATTGGAAAGAATGCTTTTCTAGATTACAAACGAATCTGTGGTTTTCGGATCGTATCTGATCTGCATAGAATTCACATCAGTGTGAACCAGTGCATAACCCCTTGATTACCTGAGATTTTAACCCCTTGCCAGCCAGTGTCATTAGGTCAGTAACCACTTTCCCTCCACCCTATAGCAGTTTTACTGCTACAGGGCAGTGTTACTGTGCAAAATCACGTAAATAAATGTCATTTTGCAGTTCCACGTTGGTGTATGTTCCATTTTACACCCTTCCTCCTTCTGCATCAGCAGGATGCATATCTCTGGTCCCCTGGAGTGCACGACCACATTAACGTGTGTTCCAGCGGCCATTTTATGACCTGCATTTCTCACAGCACTTCCAATCCAGCCATTATACTTACCAGGTATTCTAAGCAGCACAGTCTCTCCAAACGATACCCTATACTTACATCCAGGATTGGATCCTGACACGAGGTACTGTGGAATAAGTGTGTACAATGCATACTTCCTTGGTTGTTTTATTTTATTTCAACATTTTTAACACTTTCACATTGTTATCTTTTAGTGCCACTGAATTTCAAATACTATGCTTTGAGATGTTGATGTATTGGTTGCCGTAACTATACAGGCATATGGTATATGTTCCATTATATTTACATTGTGGTTACAAGCACTTTTGGTACCTATGGTTATAATTAACCCCCCCCCTTTCCATCCCCCTTTAACAAACCTAAGGAGAGGAGCACAGCTCTTTATGTCTTCAGCCATAGCTATTTATAGCATGACCCAAATCCAGGCTGGTCACTAGCTCTGAGGAAAGGGACTCGTCCCCGAAACGCGTTAGCTGACCACACTGACAGTCAGACACCCTGCCATTGTTTTGGCCATCTCTACCTTCATACTGAGCTTTACATAAATGCCATGTTTGTGAATATGTTTTTTAGTAATTTTCACTTTTAAATAAACCTAGGATAATGCACTAGGTGTATGCACCACCTGTCTGCTCTTTTCCAGTTGTTGATTTCCCTGCCTGAGGAGGGCTGCATCTCCGAAACGCTATCCATACACCACCTTGGTACTGGTTCCCTTGGCCTTCCTTTGGCATTTAATTCCTGGAGCGCTGAAGAGTACACATGAATAGCCTGCTATCAGCTGACTCTGGATCACAGGTATACAATTATAAATGTACTCCTATAACCCTAAAGAAAAGTACAGCTAAAAAGGGTTTTTTAGCGTTCTTCAGTAAAGACAAACTATTTTTTTTAGGAGCCTAGGTGCTTAACCTGTTTTGATGGGCGTACTCTTGGACACGGGCTTGTGCCCAGGAAAATGAGAGTTACCATGGTAGGCAGGACAACAGGTTCAATCAGAGGTCCCAGGTTTAGGTTAAGCCAGGTTGCCCACAGGATATTCCTAGAAAGCATCCACTGAAACCCTGGTGAGCCCCATCCTAAGGAATCAGCCAAGCCTGCAGGGAATGGGTTAAAGTACATCACATTTTAAGACATGTGGTCCCATTGCATTGCAAAACGTTTTGGAACTGGGATTATGAATTATTCTAAACAGATTCATGTGAATAGACAGGACACCAAGTCCTTTCTCTAGGATCTAGGTGTGAACTCTTTTCTGTGGGGCCAGAACATCTATGAGCAAGTGTCAGTTGACCATCAACTGTTGTAAAAACATCCTCATTAAACCTATTCCCCTTATTTATCATGTAGGTGTTAAAAATTTGTGTGATATTATTATGGCTGCAAGGATGCAGTGATGTTTTATCTAAAGTCGTAGTAAAATCACTTTATTCATTTTTACCTACAGGTAGGCTTATAATAAAGCTTACCTGTCTCTAAAACGACTATCTCCTAAATGTGCACCGTTTAGGAGATATTTTATGGAGCAGCAGCCGGTGACATCACCGGTGCATGCGTTCTGAAGCAACAGCATACCTGTGCTGTTCCTTCAGAAGTGTGTGCTGTGGCCGAGACTCCTGCTTGCATGTGTGGGAGTGACGTCATCGCGGCTCAGCCATTCAAGCAGCCTGCAAACCCGGAAGGAAGACCAGGTGAAGATGGAAGACCTGTCAGAGGTGACAGTGCACCACTGGAGGAATCGTTCTAAGGTATGTCTTTCATAATGTGCTAGTATGCGATGCATATATTATTAAATTACCTTGCAGCAGGAAACTTTTTTTTTTTTCTTAAAACGAGTATACTACCACTTTAACCCATGAGTTGACTAATGCAGGCCATAGATGGGTTGAAAATCGTCTGATTTTCGCACCGTTATTGGTTTAATTGGTCGGCCGTTTTTCTGGATTTTGGCACTTTTTTTAATCTATAAAGTTGGAAAAAAATCGTCCTATTTTGTCAATCGGCCGATTTTCGCAGCAATGATGGGCAAATTGGCCGATCTTTTTACAGATAAAAAATCTGCGCATGAGCCGTGACCTGCAAGAAAAAGAAGAAGAAAATGAAGAAGAAGAAGAAAAAGAAAAAGAAGAAAAAAAAGAATTCCAGTCCGCTATTATATTTGACATTAAAAAGTATTGTGGTTGCAACAATGTATCTATTTGTATCCGAATAAAACCATCTGTATCCAAAATGGATACAAATAGATACAATGTTGCAACCGCTATACTTTTTAATGTCAAATATAATAGCAGAGCTCTCTGCAGGGACAGAAGTAATTAAATGCCGGCCGTAGATGGGACGAAAATCAGCCGATTTTTTTTACCATTGGTGGTAAGGTACCGTAGGTATCGGCCTATTGAATGACCGATTTTTCTTTTTTTTTTTAAAAAAATAGCCGGTTTTCGACCCATCTATGGCCTGCATAAGGAGGCCATTGCATCACTTGTTTACACTATCTGCAGTTGTCTACACTGGATAAATGCAGGTCACTGCTACGGCACATAGACAATTGTTTTTTTTTCTCAGTACAGTTGATGGCACAGCATCCAGCGCTGCACTGCACTGCTATGCAGGGACATGAATGAAGTCTCAATATGCAACACTTAAATGATAAGTGATACTAAACATACAATGTTTAATTGCCATTATCCCTTTTATTTATATACACTATATTGCAAAAAGTATTGGGACACCCCTCCAAATCATTGGATTCAGGTGTTCCAATCACCTCCATGGCCACAGGTGTATAAAATCAAGCACCTAGTCATGCAGACTGCTTCTACAAACATTTCTGAAAGAATGGGTCGCTCTCAGGAGCTCAGTGAATTCAAGCGTGGTACCGTGATAGGTTGCCTCCTGTGCAATAAGTCCATCCGTGAAATTTCCTTTTTACTAAATATTCCACAGTCAACTGTTAGTGGTATTATAACAAAGTGGAAGAAACTGGGAATAACAGCAACTCAGCCATGAAGTGGTAGACCATGAAAAATGACAGAGCGGTGTCAATGCATGCTGAAGCACACAGTGTGCAGAAGTCGCCAACTGTCTGCAGAGTCAATAGCTAAAGTCTTTCAAACTTCTTGTGGTCTTCAGATTAGCACAGCAGTGCGTACAGATCTTCATGGAATGGGTTTCCATGGCCAAGCAGCTGCATCCAAGCCTTACATCACCAAGTGCAATGCAAAGCGTTGGATGTAGTGGTATAAAGCATGCCGCCACTGGACTCTAGAGCAGTTGATACGTGTTCTCTGGAGTGACGGATCACGCTTCTTTGTCTGGCAATCCAATGGACGTGTCTGAGTTTGGCATTTGCCAGGAGAACGGTACTTGCCTGACTGCATTGTACCAAGTGTATAGTTTGGTGAAGGGGGGATTATGGTGTGGGGTTGTTTTTCAGGGGTTGGGCTTGGCCCCTTAGTTCCAGTGAAGGGAACTGTTAAGGTGTCAGCATACCAAGACATTTTGGACAATTTAATGCTCCCAAACTTTGTGGGAACAGTTTGGGGATGGTCCCTTCCTGTTCCAACATGACAGCACACCAGTGCACAAAGCAAGGTCCATAAAGACATGGATGAGCGAGTTTGGGGTGGAGGAACGTGCCTGGCCTGCACAGAGTCCTGACCTCAACCCGATAGAACACCTTTGGGATGAATTAGAGTGGAGACTGAGAGCCAGGCATTCTCGTCTGACATCAGTGCCTGACCTCACAAATGCACTTCTGGAAGAATGGTCAAACATTCCCATAGACACACTCCTAAACCTTGTGCACATCCTTCCCAGAAGAGTTGAAGCTGTTATATCTGCAAAGGGTGGGCCAACTCAATATTGACCCTACGGACTAAAACTGGGATGCCATTAAAGTTCATGTGCTTGTAAAGGCAGACATCCCAATACAGTGTATAAAGATCATGCCACTGTATTTGATTTAATATAAATAAATCATCTGAGTACCTTATTGAATCATTGCTGTTCAGCAGTCACATGACATTTCCCAGGTCTTTCCTGTCCTCAGGAAAAGATCTGAGGGAGGAGTTTCTAGTACTCTGCTGATGTATGAATCTGTGTCTGCACAGCATCGATTGGCAATGTAACCTTGAGATTGTCCATGCTTTTCACAATTTTTGTTATCAAATCCTCAGACAATTCTTTGCTGCTCTTTCTCTTCTCCATGCTCCATGTGGCACACAGATACACACAACAGAAAAGTTGAGTCAATTTTTTTAACTGGTTGCCAGTGTGATTTCTATATTTTCAGCATCAATTATGGCTACAGGTGAGTTTGAAGTGGTAGTAAAGTCATTTATTTTACCATTTTGTGCCTGTAGGTACTGTAAATATCACCTAAACCATGTCCATGCTATTCCTCCAGAGCTGTGTGCCATAAAAAGTGACTCTTGCATGCATGCGAGGGAGTGACGTCATCGCGGCTCGGCCATTCTAGCTGCCAGAGCCCGGGAACCTGGAAGAAGGCACAGGTGAAGATGGAAGCCCTGTCAGGGGTGACAGTGTGCCCCTTGAATTAAGGACATTATGAAGGAAGGAAGATGGACAGAGGTTACATGTAAATAGAGCCCCTGAGTGACCCTGTGTCAACAGCTAGCATGCTTCCAGTGTTTCTGTGTTTTGCCCATACACAAACTAGCCCCAACTAATTGGCCAGCTTGTATCTGGCCTTAATACAAAGTGTATCTTCATCCAGAGCCTCTGAATGCAGCAAACTATCCTCACCCCATCACTGGTGTAAACGTTGCCTCTACATGATAAAATGTATTTCTTAAAAGCAGTGTGAGAACCTGAATCTGACTTACCCCAAGTTCACACCTAAGTGTTTTCTGCAGAGTTTTGCAGAAACGCAGTACAGTCCATTTAACATGATTTCCTATTGGACATGTTCACATCTCTGTGTTTTCACCCGATGTGTTTTTTGGAAAGGGTCAGGGACTTTTTTGAACGCAAAACGTTGCATTATTGATTCTATAGACTTCAATGGGAATGCTGCAGAAAAGCATGTATTGCGTCTTTTCTGCGTTTTTGTCGCATTTTTGATGCGTTTTGCATTTAAAATCTGCCTAGCAACAAAAAATAAAACCCTCAAAATGCATCAAAAACGTGGCAAAATCACAAGTGCAAACCGCAACGCAATACAGAAATGCATCAAACAAATTCTGCATAGATGTGAACCTAGCCTAAGTATTGGCCCCTTACAGCCCCTGTACAGCAGAGTTCAGATTGGGAGAGGGTGAACTGAGCTCATCAGCCTACTGCTTTTTCTTTCAGTGTCCATTGACAGGCTGGGGGTGGGACAAGACCTATTACCCCCTGTGATTTTTTTTATTTTATCGTCCCCTCTCACCTATTTCTGTAGGATATCTGCTATAAATGTATCCACATGACCAGTTGTGATCAGAACCAGATTTACAGCTCAGGAGCCTGTAGGCAGAGTATTCTGAAGGCCCCCCCCCCCCCGACTTTTTTTTTTTCTATGAAATATTTTTGTATAAATATTTTTATGTGTAAAGGGGAATTCTGTGTACTTTGATGTAAAGGGGAACTCTGATGTAAGGGGGTCTATAGTCACCAGAGCCCCCCCTTACACAAGAGTCCCCAGAGTTCCCCTTATACCAGAGTCCTCAGAGTTCTCCTTTACATCATAATCTGCAGGGTTCCCCCTTACAGTGCAAGGGGGACCTCTGCAGACCTTGATGTAAAGGGGAACTCTGATGTAAGGGGAACACTGCAGACTGTGATGTTGATGTTGGAGTGGAGACTGGAGGAGTTCTGGTTCAGGGAGGCGCTGGGGATGCTTCACCCACTGCTGCTTTCCTCTTCAGGGGTCAAGGAGGTGATGGAGCTCTTCTCCCTCTCTGGCTTTCAGGCCTAGTTGTCCTCGCTGTCTATCTTCACCGCGTCCTCTGTCTGTTGGATTACCCACATCCTGAAGACGCTGCTGTTTGCTGCCACGCAGCCTGTAGCTGAACCCGGGAGGGAGAGAAGCGCAAAATTCTCTCTCTCTCCAGACAGGTGTGGCAGGTGCCCCTCTATGAAGGGTGCCTGTAGGCGCATGACTACAGTGCCTAATGAGAAATCCAGCACAGGCTGTGATCTGCTGCCATGCTAGGGTCTAATGCCTCCATCCTCCTTCCTATATCATTGGGAGGACATTCGTTCTGGGTTCTGGCAGCTGGCCCCTGAGAACACACTGCCAGGTTCTGCCTTCTCTGGCTGCATCTGGCTAGCTGATGCTTCATAGGATATGACACCTGTACATCCCAGAGGACCCAGGAACAGGGGCGGGCTGACAACTCATGGGGCCCCCGAGCAATAGGGGATAATGGGGCCCCTGTGTCCTTGCCCAAACTCAAAAAAGCCTATGAAAAAGGTACCAGGGGCATCTCATGGGGCCCCCTACTGACCCCAGGCCCTCGGGCAGTGCCCGAGTTTCCAAATGGTCAGTTCGCCCCTGCCCAGGAACAAGGCTGGGGTCATTCTGCAAGACTGGAGGAAGGAGGGAGGGGATGGAGTGTGAAGAATCCCAGAGGGAGGACTATAGTAGGAAATCTTTTTTTGAGTAAGAACGCATTCAGAGGAGCGATTAGCTCCGGCCCCAGACAGATGAGTGTGCATGCATGTCAGAGCCGTATGCAGGCAGCCCATAGAAGTGGATGCACACGCAGTGAATGCACATACACAATTGCATGTCAACGTTTTACACTGCATGTGAATTCACTTCTATGGGCTGCCTGCACACGGCTCTGACATGCATGCTCATGCATCTGCCAGCAGTTCTGCAGGGAGAACAGGACTAATCGCACGTCTGAATGAGCCTTAAAGGTCTGCACTAAATCAGTTCCCCTCCTCTACCAGACAGGGATGTGCTATGTAGCAGAGCTGTGTAAATCTCAAGACTGGATGGACTGAAAAACAAATTGTAGATGCTCTCCTACATACTTTTTATTGGCGTATTTAGCTGGTTGCCTGGATTTCAGCTTTAAATGTATTCTTCCTTCTTAGTATAAACAGCACACGCGTGCTTGAGTCTAATGTATGTATTGCAGTGAGGAGAGATTATGAGTGATAACCACCCTGTAATTCTTCCTGTACTTCATATTAAAAGTGTAACTAAAGGCAAAAATGTCTTCCTTCGTTTTGTATGGACTGGAGAGGGATTCGAACACCGGTCAGTTTTTATTGCAGTCTGTGCCCCTGTTGGGGAGATATTCTCTATTTATCCAGTTTACTATTATTACCGAGATTGAAAGAAAATTCCAAATTTTGGGTTGTCACCAGAACAGGAACAAAGGGGAAATCTTCCAATGGGGACACTAGTTCTGGTGACACCCAAACATTCCCTCACTTTGGAGGGACTTCCTCTCACTTCCTATTTTGGCTATGGGACAGGAAGTGAAAGGAAATCTCCTCAATGGGAGGCAGATGGCAAAGGAACTGACAGGGGTTATAACCTTCCCTACTCTATCCAAAATGAGAAAGAAAAGTGATGGCTATGGATGTTGTTTCTGATAATTGTTTCTGATGATGATGATATCTCTGGCCAGTGATCAGTCATCATACTGTCCTGGGACAAGCCACCCCAATTTTCCCACTGACTACCATTATCTCCAGCCCAGACCATTGCTGTTTTTTTTTTTGGGGGGGGGATTACTCAACTCATTATTCCTTGCTTCCATTAGCCCACCCACAGCAAAGCTTGCCTTTGTCCCTGAACACAGAGAGATTTATTTCTCAGAACTCCCCATGCACTCCTCATTGTCTTCAGCACCAAGTATTTTCAGTGGCTGCGATGGCTGCTGGCCCCAACCCCCCCTCTGTGTAGCAGACATGGTGTGGTCCGGAGCAGGTGACGTCACCCTTCAGCTGTTCAGAAGAGAAGGGGCTCGGGGTGAGTTTGAATGTGATGAGAGGCTGGAGAGAGATGCGACGGCGACACGGCGTATGGAGGTGACATCTGCATGAGCGGCAGCCTGGAGATAGGAGCCATCCTGGGATGTGGAGGACTCTGTGCATCCTATGAAGGGACACTGAAAACTTCCAGCCACCAACGGCTCCCACCCCCCTCTGCGATCCCATCCTAGAGGAAGTGACAACGTGCTGCCTGGAGCTCTTCTATCATCCCAGCTGGGCCGGAGAGATACCCGACTGAGCCATGTCCTGATCTCCCCCAGGTACCTACCGCTCCATATACCTACTGAGCCATGTCCTGATCTCACCCAGGTACCTACCGCTCCATATACTTACTCAGCCATGTCCTGATCTCCCCCAGGTACCTACCGCTCCATATACCTACTGAGCCATGTCCTGATCTCACCCAGGTACCTACCGCTCCATATACCTACTGAGCCATGTCCTGATCTCCCCCAGGTACCTACCGCTCCATGTACCTACTGAGCCATGTCCTGATCTCCCCCAGGTACCTACCGCTCCATATACCTACTGAGCCATGTCCTGATCTCACCCAGGTACCTACCGATCCATATACCTACTGAGCCATGTCCTGATCTCCCCCAGGTACCTACCGCTCCATGTACCTACTGAGCCATGTCCTGATCTCCCCCAGGTACCTACCGCTCCATATACCTAGTGAGCCACGTCCTGATCTCACCCAGGTACCTACCGGCCCGTATACTAACTGAGCCATGTCCTGATCTCCCCCAGGTACCTACCGGCCAGTATACTAACTGAGCCATGACCTGAACTCACCTAGGTACCTACCGGTCCATATACTTACTGAGCCATGACCTGATCCTTACCCAGGTAACTACCGGTCCAAACACTGATCCATGTCCTGATACATATCTAGGTATCTACTGATCCATATATTGATCCATACCCAGACCTACCAGTCCATGTACTAACTGATCCATACCCAGGTACCTACTGGCCAATATACTAACTGATCCATACTCTGGTACCTACCGGCCCATATACTAACTTATCCATGGTCTGACCCATACCCAGGTACCTACCGGCCCATATACTAACTGATCCATGGCCTGATCCATACCCAGGTACCTACCGGCCCATATACTAACTGAACCATGGCCTGGTCCATATACTAACTGATCCATGGGCGGATCCATACCCAGGTACCTACTGATCCATATACTAAATGATCCATGACCTCATGCATACTGAGGTACCTACCAGCCCATATACTAACTTATCCATACCCAGGTACCTACCAGTCCATATACTAACTGATCCATGATCTGATCCTCACCCAGGTACCTACCAGTCCGTATATTAACTGAACCCTCCTGATCCTCACCCAGGTTCCTATTGATCCATGTACTTCTCTTTATACTTACTGATCCATGACCTGATCCTTACCCAGGTAACTACCGGTCCACATACTTAATGATCCATGTCCTAATCCTTGTACTTGTTAATCCATGTCCTGATACTGACCCATGTACCTATTGGTCCATATACTTAATGATCCATATACTGGTGCTGATACTGACCCATTTCCTGATCCTGGTTCAAATACTTACTGATACGTGTCCTGATCTTTGTACACACTGATCCATGTGCTGATACTCATATATGTTCTGATACTGATCCATACACCTACCGGTCCATATACTTAATGATTCATGACCTGGCCCATGTACTTACTGATCCATGTCCTGATCCTGACCTATATACTTACTTGTCCTGATACTGATCCTTTTACTACCCCTAATACTTTCCCATGTCCTGAACCATGTATTTACTGATCCATGAACGAATCCATACACTGGTCCAAGTACTTACTGATCCATATCCTGATACTTGCCAGCGTACTGATACTGACCCATGTACTGACCCCTGATACTCATGTCCTGATCAGTGTACTTACTGACCCCTGATACTCATGTCCTGATCAGTGTACTTACTGACCCCTGATACTCATGTCCTGATCAGTGTACTTACTGACCCATGTACTTACACTTATATACAAATACTTATTGAACCTGAACAGTATATTGATCCATATCCTAACTCCTGTACCTACTGGTCCATATACACACTGATACATATAGTGCTCCATGTACTTGTTAGTCTATGAACTGATCCTCATCCATATACTTATCCAAATCCTGATTCATGTGCTTTACCAATCATGATGTATGTACGGATTCATGTCCTGATCTATGTAGCCTCTGATCCTGATCCATGTACTTGCTGATCCTGTCTGCATATTCTTTCCCAGCTGTAGCACTGCTAACCTCTATCAGACCTGGTCCCCTCCATGGTGGAGCTGTGTGTTTGTTTTTATTGCATTAGCACAATGTTCTGTAGTACAGGGGCTTTTCTACCAAAACCTATTAGAATAATGAGATTATGCAATTCTCTCCAGTGCAGACTGGTTCATTGTCTCCCTGCTGGAAATATGATTGCTAGGCCAAAGAGCTCACAGTTTATCTGTACATGACCTGGGGATGACCTGGGTATAGAATACATTACACTGGACTTGTACATAGCCCAGGGATGACTGGAGCATAGAGTGCAATATACTGGACTTGTACATGACCGGGGTATAGAATACATTACACTGGACTTATACATGACCTGGGGATGACTGGAGCATAGAGTGCATTACACTGGACTTGTACATGACCGGGGTATAGAATACATTACACTGGACTTGTACATGACCGGGGTATAGAATACATTACATTGGACTTGTACATGACCGGGGTATAGAATACATTACACTGGACTTGTACATGACCGGGGTATAGAATACATTACACTGGACTTGTACATGACCGGGGTATAGAATACATTACATTGGACTTGTACATGACCGGGGTATAGAATACATTACACTGGACTTGTACATGACCGGGGTATAGAATACATTACATTGGACTTGTACATGACCGGGGTATAGAATACATTACACTGGACTTGTACATGACCGGGGTATAGAATACATTACATTGGACTTGTACATGACCGGGGTATAGAATACATTACACTGGACTTGTACATGACCGGGGTATAGAATACATTACACTGGACTTGTACATGACCGGGGTATAGAATACATTACACTGGACTTGTACATGACCGGGGTATAGAATACATTACACTGGACTTGTACATGACCGGGGTATAGAATACATTACACTGGACTTGTACATGACCGGGGTATAGAATACATTACACTGGACTTGTACATGACCGGGGTATAGAATACATTACATTGGACTTGTACATGACCGGGGTATAGAATACATTACACTGGACTTGTACATGACCGGGGTATAGAATACATTACACTGGATTTGTACATGACCGGGGTATAGAATACATTACACTGGACTTATACATGACCTGGGGATGACTGGAGCATAGAGTGCAATACACGGGACTTATACATGACCGGGGTGTAGAATACATTACACTGGACTTGTACATAGCCCGGGGATGACTGGAGCATAGAGTGCAATACACAGGATTTATACATGACTGGGAGGGGAGGGGGGTGTAGAATACTCTACACCGGACTTGTGCATGACTGGGAGGGGGGCGGTGTAGAATACACTACAGTGGACTTGTACATGACCCAGGGGGAGAGGAAAACACTACCCTGGACTTGCACATGACTGGGGGGGGGGGGGGTGTAGAATACACTACCCTGGACTTGTACATGACTGGGAGGGGTGTAGAACACACTATCCTGGACTTGTGCATGACTGGGGGGGGGGGGTGTAGAATACACTACCCTGGACTTGTACATGACTGGGGGGGGGGGGTGTAGAATACACTACACTACACTGGACTTGTACATGACCGGGGGAGGGGGGTGTAGAATACACTACACTGGACTTGTACATGACTTGGGGGGGGGGGGGTGTAGAATACACTACACTGGACTTGTACATGACTGGGGGGGGGGGGGGGTGTAGAATACACTACACTGGACTTGTACATGACTGGGGGGGGGGTGTAGAATACACTACCCTGGACTTGTACATGACTGGGAGGGGTGTAGAACACACTATCCTGGACTTGTACATAACCCAGGGATGAGTGGAGCATAGTGCATTACACTGGACTTGTACATGACCGGGGTATAGAATACAATACACTGGACTTGTACATGACCGGGGTATAGAATACAATACACTGGACTTGTGCATGACTGGGAGGGGGGCGGTGTAGAATACACTACACTGGACGTGTACATGACCCAGGGGGTGAAGAAAACACTACACTGGACTTGTACATGACCTGGGGATATTAAATACAATACACTGGACTTGTACATGACACGGGGAGTGTAGAATACAGTACACTACACTGGACTTGTACATGTCTGGGGTGGGGGTGTAGAATACACTACACTGGACTTGTACATGTCTGGGGTGGGGGTGTAGAATACACTACACTGGACTTGTACATGTCTGGGGTGGGGGTGTAGAATACACTACACTGGACTTGTACATGTCTGGGGTGGGGGTGTAGAATACACTACACTGGACTTGTACATGTCTGGGGTGGGGGTGTAGAATACACTACACTGGACTTGCACATGGCTGGGGTGGGGGTGTAGAATACACTACACTGGACTTGTATATGACCAGAGGGTATAAAATACATGTACATGAAACTGGAACTGCTTACCGTCTTTCTTGTCTCCACTGGAATATCACATTTGCTAGGTCAACAGTTCTCCTCCAGTTTTGGCATGTCTATGTCTTTGCCTTAGCCAACATTTGTACAGGCAACTAACACCAATGCTGGGGGGTTTCTGGCACCTGCACTGCATCCAGCAGCAAACACAGCAGATTATCACTGGCTATGTGGACAGGCATGGGTGGCTGAGGACAATGGAGACATGTCCTTGGTTTGGCAGCCACAGCTAGCCACTCACAGGTAGCAGGAATCGGCGGAGTCCTTCTACTGTCATCAGCGCTGGCTCTATTCATCCATTTGAATGCTGCCTTAAGCCAGCCATAGATGGTTCAAATCTCAGCCGGTTCAGCAAGGACCGTCTGAGATTCGAACCATCAATGGGCAGGCTGATTGTACCCAAGCCAACTGTATGTCTTAGGCACAACCAACATTTCGTATTTTACATGCAATAATTGCCAGTTATAGCCACTAGTAATAATCATTGTGATCTCCGGACCGGAAAGGGTCCCCCCACGCCTCTCCTCCGGGACAACACAATAGCTTTGTGGGAGGGATTCCCCCATCAACACAGTCCGTTGAAACATCAACAGGTCAGTTGAGTAGATTTCAGTAGATCGACTTCTGTTCAACGCAATGCCCACAAATGGATCCAAACTTGGCTGGTCCCCTGCTGAAATGGCTGATTTTTGATCAATTTATTGTCAGCCTTCGTAGCTTACATCAAATCTCAGAGTAAAATCGTACTTCAAATAGGTCTGAAGAGGAATATCGGCTGGTTTTTGTTTGTTTTTTTAAAGCATTACACAATTGTTTCATTAGTTTGCATGTATTTGTTTTAGCCAGGATGTTGTGAGTCTTGGTGATGTACATCCACTTTGCATGTGTGAAACGTTGGGGAAGAGTGGACAGGTGGTATACTGGAAGCGGGAGGGAGCACGTGTGTTCATTTGGGATGCGGGGCATTCTTCATACTGGTGAACGCTATCATGGCATTCTCTTTAGCTGCCTGACTTTCTGTGGAACCAAACAACCTGAGGCTTCAGTGGCACAATGATCATTATAAATACCACCAACCAAAATATTTTACAGACCTGATGGATGCGGCTCTGACCAAGCAATGTGCCTCGTGTTTCTTTGGTTCAATTCCTTTACTGTTACCCTCATTCAGATGGGTACTGAACCTCTGGCCCATTCATGGTCTACAGGCCTCATCAAGTGTGTGGGTGAGTGGCCCCAAACATAGACAGTGTGCGTTTGGGGCCGTGCAGCCTCATTTCTGTCAAACTGGGGTTCCCAAATACTTACATAGGCGGCCTGCGAGCAGCACCTGACAACTCAAGCTGCATAAACGCACAGCCCTGTTCATGGTTTACAGGCCTTAGCGTTTGTGTGAATGTGATCCAAAAGATACTGTTAACCCAAACAACATATTTCAGCTTGTCTGGGTTCATTCATTCACTGGCTTTTTCTGCTCTCCCAAGGCTGGAGAAGTTGGCTTCCCCACAATGCTCTGGGTCTCCACTATCTCACTCAAGGACCACAAAGCAGTCTTTCTCAAACAGCTAGATTCCCTAATCTGCATAATGGACAATCAGACTGGGTATTGTGACATCTTCATTTGGCTTTGCAATGGCTGCTGCAATCTGGTAGAGCTGGTAGTTCTGGTAGGGGTATCCCCACTGAAGCCCATGAAGATGACGATGATGATTATGATGATGATTTATTATAATTAGTGACTTGGCTTGCCAAGGACTACACAGAACTGTAATATCCGTTTTGGTCAGAGTTTGCCTCTGGACTGGCTTTACGTGTAGGAATCTAATCCTTTAGAAATAAACCATCAGACACTCGGACTCCCCCCAGCCCCTCCCCGCCCCCCCCTTTTTTTTTTTTTTTTTTTTTTTTTGCATGCTAGTCTCATATCAAAAGTGAAGAAGTTGCAAAGATTCCTGTACGACAGAAAAAAAATTTGAAAGTGATGTATTGTATTTTTGTATTGTGTTTTTTGGACGAAAACTGTATTGAATAAATTTAAATTGTACGATCTGGTATTGTACAAGACATTTTCATGGTTGTCCCTTCAAATTCTAATTTCGGACAAAAGCTGTGTGCCAACAATCAATTATTGTACAGTTGCTTTGAAAGCGGTATCTTTCATACGATTTTCTGATTGTGTGTACTAGGCTTTAAGAATACTTTTAAAATAACAATTTCACAGTACAAATCTACTGCTCAGGCCTATACCACAACACAGGAATATACTTACAGCATATAAATCCAGAATTGAACTAAGATTTAACACTCTTTAAACTGAAAATTTTTGAATAAAAAAAAAAAAAACGCATTTTATAGAAATTCCTCCAAACCCCCCCACGAGTTATATCAGGGCAATCTAGATGTCTGATCCATTTTTACATGTGTTATTGTTTTTGCTGCATCCCTCTCCCCCCCCCCCCCCCCCCCCCCCTTTTTTTTTTTTTTTTTTTTTTTTTTTTTTTTTTTCCCCTCCCCCCATTTCAAAAATGGAATTAAAGTGTTACTAAATCCACAACTGTAAATTCTGTCTGTATATGCAGTAAAATATGCTTGTTGTATTCACTGTGGAAACTAAGGGGTTAATCCTCCACATTTCTGTGTAAAGGCTGTTTTATTCCTGTCTTCTCACATCCTCCCCCCTCTTCTACCATCCCCATTCCATCTCCTGATAGTACAGAGCTCTAACTCTACACATGCTCAGTTTGGTGTGTATTTGTAGGGTTTTTTTTTTTTTTTTTTTCCCTCTTTGGGAGAGTGCATATGATCTGCACAGGGACAATCAGTTCTGTCCAGAGGGTCAGAGGTCATGTAGGATCATAAGATAGTCAGAGCAGAATCAAAACGTCTTCCACAAGATTAACCAGTGCTCAGCTGGACACTGATCAAAGTCACAAGACTGCTCTAACTGCTGATGAGAAAAGGTTTTTAGCAGTTTATATTTACTAAAATATTTGTATTTCCATGTTGTGTGTACTGTGGGAGACCAGATATAGTGAATGCAGGGTCCTGGGTTTAGTAACACTTTTAAAGTTTTTGAGTGCTCTGTCCAATTATACAACTCTAATGGATATTTTAATTTGAATCATAGACTGCATCTTCAAATATAGTTTCACACCTGTGCTTAGTTGAGGGAGGACACCTTGGCATCTGTTTTATAAAGCCATGAATGTGACTTTCACCAGACGCTCACTGATGGAGAATCAATCTGTCATTTTAAACACATCGACTTGGGAGATTCACCTGCCGGGAATGTTTGTTACATGTACATATCTGATTCCCTGCTTTTGTAAATCTGCCCTCTTGTGTATTCGGATCATATGTATCCATCCGACTCCCAGCCTTGAGGATCTTGTCCAGACGTGTTTTTCAGATCTCCCAGAACACGAGCAAGTGCAAATAACATCAGATGAGGTTGGTCTGTTTAATAGTTGATCTTTGTGGGACAGTTAACTGAAGTAGGCATGATCTCCTGTTCAAGTGTATGTGTGGACTTTTATTTATTTATTTTCCTGCTGCTGCATAATTTATGTATTGCTGTCTGTCTGTGTGATTTGCAGTCTGTACTATTAATACACTGCGGAGACAGTAGCACCAAACTGTATCTCGACATGATTGGTTAAAGTGACTATCCATTAATATTTACATGTCACACCAGCAATTCAAAAAACCAAATTTATTTGGATTTAAAATATTCTTGCTTTCCACAAATGAGAATTTCTGGTCATCTGCAGCTCAGGTTACTGATCACATGGATTCTGCATGCTGTAGCATTATGGGGGCTTCATGTCATTAGAGATTGTAGAGAAGCTGTTCTAAAGCCCCGTACACACAATGAGAATATCGGACTAACTATCGCCTGTGGGTTTTTTTTTGTTTTTTGTTTTTTTTTTCTCCGCCTGCTAATCTCACATCGAAAGTGAAAAGGTTATTAAAGATGCGAAAATTCTCCTATGAAAGATAAGAATTTCGAAAGTGATGTCATGTATTGTATTTTCGGATGACTACTGTACTGATTAAACAAAAATTGTACGATCTGGTATCGTACAAAAAATTTTTGTGCTTGTCCCTTCGGATATTGTTGCACAAATTGTCGTGATCGGCTCTTGAAAGCTGTGTACTAACGATCCGATTATCGGACGATCGGTCCTCGTACGAACATTTTCGTACAATATTCTTATAGTGTGTACAGGGCATTAGGCTCCATGCACACGGGGCGATTTGGTAACGTTAGATGTGTAAAGTCATGTTAAAAATGTGAGGTTTGCCGCATTTTTCAGTGTTGGTAGATATATATATATATATATATATATATATATATATATCTAATTTTATTTTTTTTTTTTTCTTTTAGAATTAGTTTTACAGCTAAAAAAACTCCTCTAGAAACCCACTAGTTCTGGGGTTTTTTTCCCAGCAAACAAATGTTTGGTTACCATCTATGTGTGCATGGACACATAGGATAACATGCTGGGGAGATTACTAGCTGTAGAAAAAAAATGTCAAAAGCTAAAAAAAAGTCAGCTGTAAAAACGTCCAGTGTGTATGAGGACTTAATCATACAAACCTTATCAGGTAGACTAAAGATAAAGCCTGTCAGAGATAAGAGGATCAGCAAGGCAGTGGAGACTGCATGTTTAATGAGCAAATATGCCTGTGTCCATGTACACACATAATTACTGTCTATACACAGGAACACAATCTATAAAACCTTTTACATACACTAAAAAAACTATTTGAATTAAGTTCATCCTTTTCAAGTGTATTTGGAAAAACATAGGAGGGCCTATTCACAGAAACCCAGTCCTCTGCACTGCTCTAAAGCTGTGGTCTCTAAACTGGGGCCAGATGTGGCCCTTTGCTTGTCTTTATCTGGCCCTTGAGGCATTATTCCTTAGTCCTCATGCACAGTTGATGTTTTTACAGCTGCTGTTTTTGACTTTTGACATTTTTTTTCTACAGCCAGTAAACCCCCCAGCATGTTATCCTATGTGTCCATGCACACATAGACTGTAATCAATGTTTTTTTGGCAAAAACGCTCTAACACGGTAAAACGCCGCAAACCGGCGTTTTTGGACTTTTTTTGACCCAAAAAAGCTAAAAAATGCAGCTAAACGCTAATGCAAAAAAGCTGAAAAACTCACGTTTTTAACGTGACTTTACACAACTAAAGTTACCAGCGTTATCAAACCGCCCAGTGTGCATGGAGCATTATACTGATACCAACAATGGGGGACTATTCCTCCCACTGATACCAACAATGGGGTATTATTCTTCCCACTGACACCAGCGATGGGGCATAATTCCTTCCACTGACACCAACTATTTATCCACCAATATCAAAGATGGGGCAATTTTTGCTCCCACTGGGAGCACAGTCTGGCCCTTCTAAAGTCTGAAGGACAGTAAACTGGCCCTTTCTTTTGAAAGTTTGGAAAGCCCTGCTCTAAACAAATGGGCTACCTGAAGCAGCCCATATGTAAATGCTCCCCCCCCCCCCCCCCCTTTTTTTTTGTTAAAATTTGTAGGCAAATTTTGATCCATCTATATGGCGCTTTATGCGCCACAACAGGCAAGAAATGTCTGCAATTTGGGGAGCATGGCACACTGCAGAACTTGTTGCATGTTGTGGCACCACAACGCACTAAGGCACCGCAGCTATGACGCACTTTTGTTGCAGCTTATCATAACACATCTTGCATTGTGGTGTGCTGAGACACTGTAAAAATGCTGCACGTCCATTCTGGGGCATTGGTGTCCCATTTGAAAGAGCACAAGAACAGCAGTGTGATTGGGTCCTCAGGGAAATACAGAGACTGCCATTGCTCACCTGAAAGTTTCTGGTTCCCACATTGCTCCTGAATTGTGGCAGCACAGTGGCTAAATGGTTAGCACTTCCACCTGGCAGTACTAGGGTCGTTGGTTTGAATCCCAACCACGGCACCTCCTGCCTGGAGTTTGCATGTTCTCCCTGTGCCTGCGTGGGTTTCCTTTGGGTACTCTGGTTTCCTCCCACACTCCAAAGACATGCTGGTAGGTTAATTGGATCCTGTCTAAATTGGCCCTTGTATATGAATGTGAGTTAGGGACCTTAGATTGTACACCCCTTGAGGGTTAGGAACTGATTTTAAGCGCGCTGCGTAAATCGACGGCGCTATACAAGTACCTGAAATAAATAAATTCAATATTTTCAGTGGACCCTGTGACTTGTGAAGGCTGCCATTGCTGAACTTTCCTTTTGAAAATGCTAGATCTCTGGCTGCCATGCTGCAGCTTAGTTTTCCATGTCCTGGGTCTGTGACTCAAAAGAACATAGAGGAACTAGACCCTTCTTTCCTTTTTCAGCCAAAGAAGCTGCCATGTTGGCATCTGTTTGAACTGCAGTTGCCATGGTGCTGCACATGTGATCAGTTATGACACCAGACATTTAATAGCTTGACTTTTTTTTTTTTTTTTAATTGAGCCCAACCAATGTGACTGTTAAATTTCCATAACTGGGAACTGTTCAATCAGTGGGTTTAGTTCTTTAAAGCTGAATTTTGTGTACTTTGTGCTTTTCGCATAGTTGTAGTATTCCAAGCTGGGCCAATGTAAGTGTACATATTCCATACCTTTTTTGCTAATCCCTGTGGAGGTGGAAAATCACTTTAGTAGCCATCGCTATTACAGTGATCCTTGCTGTCTTCTGGATCTCCAGCTTAACGGCTGTCCTGCTGCATAATTGCCGCATGGGGTCAATCACTTGGCTTGGGTAGCATTCAGAGAATGCCTTGATTTTATTTTTTTACCAGTAAATGCAAAGTGTTCCCTGACTGGACAAGGTGGAGAGGCAGGTGCAGTGACATCATGTTCTCCACCTTTTCTAATCCGAGAGAACATTGCATTCATTGAGAAAAAATGCAAAGAATCTCTGAATGGCACAAGTGCCAAGCAGACAGCCCCTTCCCCATGATTACTGTGCTGTAGGGTAGTTGCTCAGCATAGGATCCAGAAGCCAGTGAGGATCAGTGTAGTAGTGGCAACTACTACAGCGATTCTCTGCTTTCACAGGGATCTGCCAAGTATGGAATATATATGCTTACGCTGGTCCAAGCTGTACCTAATGCAGCAAAAAAAAAAAAGCCATACCTCAGGGGTGTGGAAAGGTGTGGTGTGTAAAAAAATTATTATTTTTTTTTTTCAAAACTACTTGTCTAAATTGGGGTCCCAGTCTACTTGTTCCTCATAACAATCTACTTAGCCTGTTTGAAAAGAAATATTTTTTTTTCCCAGGATGGAAAATATGAAGGGTTGATGTTTTTTAATAGGTAGAGGTGATTTTAGTAGTGTCGGGCTTTTAAAAATGAAAGGGGCTTTATGGTGACTTGAACTCTTAATGCTTTTAACATTGCACTGTTTTATCTCCTACTTACCTCCTGGGCGGGGGGGGGGGTGGGGGGTGGTGAGTACATCTGTATTGAAAGGCAGTTGGGGGGGGGGGGGTGTTTGTAAAAGAGTTCCAGCGGCTGCTTAGCTGCTCGGATTGCTTTTACAAGAGATACAACTGTTCCAGGAGGAAGTAACGATTGGCCACTATAACCGTCATGGTGAGTACCATATTAGATATTGCAGTGTGATCTGCTGGTATAAGGAGGGGGGGGGGGGGGTGTCATCAGCTCCTCTAGGGCAATCTCCTGCCTTCCCATCAAAGTAGTTCTAGTAGGGCAGACAGATGACAGGTGCTCTTACATGGTGAAGGAGAACATGTGGGAGTGCATACACATACCAGTTTGTAGAGGATGGCAGAGCCCCACTCCAGAGCTGCACTAGTGGCCCTAACAGTGCTGCACTAGTGGCCTCCTATCAGTGTCCTTTGCTGCTAAACGGCATCAGCGTGAAGGATCATGGCCTCAGCGTTTCCTCGCCTGTTGAGGTGGCCAATCAGTAACGCAGCTGGAGGGATGGGTGGGCTGCAGTGGAGTATCACAAAGCGGTGAGAATCTGTCAAGCAGAGAGAGATGGTGGGAGCTTTGGCTGCCACATCATCCCTTTAAAACCAACACGTTAATTACACAGGCTCCTGGGCTAATTTGCTGCGAAAAGGCACTTCGTGAATTTAAGACCACCTTATTCAGCCACAGAACCCGTGTAAATAATATGTCATTTTAAAGAGATGAGGTGGCAACTCACTGGTGCATTTGTCATCTACTGCTCCCCCTTTTCACATCCACCCATCACTGTTTTTTTTTTTACTCAGCTGCCAGCCTGCCACATTGCCGTGGATAATATGAATCTACGTGAAGGGGAGTCGGCAGTATTGCAGGTTGGTCAGTGTCAGATCAGGGGGGAGGACTGTCCTGGTGAGGAGGTGGCAGGAGCACCCTCAGCTAGAGCCAACAATGGCTGTATGGAGGAGGCGGGAAGGGGGCGCGGCCTCAGCTTGACTGGTAACCGCTCGGATTGCTTTTAACAGGGAGCCAACAGTCGGCTCAGTAAGCCCTGCTGCTTGCCCAGAGCAGGGCTAAATGTAAAAAAAAAACCTTGTGCCCGGGACTACATGTCCTGGACATCAGGTGATAGGATTTGAACATCTTTGTACCTGGAATTCAGCTTTAGCCTTTCTAAACTTAGAAACAATCTATTGCCTCTTACCACTCCTTTTTTTTTTTTTTTTTTTTTTTTTTTTTTCTTCCCATTTTACATCTGATAATTCTGCAAATAACACCTCTCTTCCCCTAGTGGCTACATCACCCCTCTACTGTATCTCTGGTGGGAGCTATCCACCCAGGTTAGACATCAAACATGGCTACCTTTTTTGTTACTCACCATTACATGGGGAATGGGGAGATTAGTAACTTAAAGAAGGTGTGTGTGGTTGTTTTTTTTTTTTTTTTTTTTTTTTTTGTTTTTGTGCCTACAGATAATCTTCTAATAAGGCTTACCTGTAGGTTCTGTAAATATCTCCTAAACATGCACCATGTGAAGCAGCCAGCGATGACACTGCGCTCTCAATGGATGGCATGCCATCCACTGCTGCAGCCATGATTCCCACATGCATGCACGGAATTGATGTCATCGCGGCACAGCTTTTCAAGCCACCGGAGCTGGCAATCCTGGAAGGAAGACTGGGTGAAGATGGATTCCCTGTCAGCAGTGACGGTGCCACTGGAGGGATCTGTTTTATAGGCAAGTCTGTCATAATGTGCTAGTATGTGGTGTATGCTAGCACATTATGACTTTACTCTGAAGGGGGACCAGGGTTTTTTTTTTTCCAAATGCAGTTTACTACTGCTTTAAGTCCCGCACATGGGGGGGGGGGGGGAGAAAGTATGCAATGCAGCAAGTGAAGTCAGAACTCCGAACTCCATATCTGCCTATTTGTTCCAGGTAAGTGACTTGAGAAGCCCTAAAGCTAAAGTGCTTGTATAACTTTCTTGGAATGAGCACTTTTAGAAGATCCTCAGTAGAGACCCCCTTTACTTCTTCCATAATCTATTTACTATAACATGGTTATTTTTTTTTTTTTTCCCTCTAATCATGCTTCGGAGCATTTGTGCAAAATTAATTTCTCCAAACTAATCGGTGGTTAGATATCTCTCATTGTTTTGTATTGACTATGGTTCTCTGTAGTTCTTTTTGCGGTGGTTATGTAGGGTGATCCATTTAGTTTTAGTAAGATTTTAGGTAAACCGATGATGTATAATGATATCCCAGGTCTTGGTCAAGCTTAGTGCTAAAAAGGTGGATTAATTTACATCAACATTACAAAGAAAGGACTGTTGAAAGTCCTATTAAAGGGAAAGCCGGGGTTATTGACCTTTTCTGCACTCTCTGACCTTTTTCCGTGAGTCAGCCATGGTTTCTGACCATTTATACTTGGGAGACTTTTAAACCGCAACAGAACTTTGACATAGAATGGGAATGTTCAGTTTAGTATGTCTTCTAAAGTAAAAATATTGCAGTTTCTTGTTTTAGTTCGGTTTGATGGCGTCAGACACAGGACTTGGTCCCACCTGGCATAGAATTGCTCTTCCCATATCACACTGGTAATTTTCTGGCCGTGGAATGAAGAATTGATGCCAGGCTTGGTTTTGGCTTCCTCTGATCCCCATGTTAGCGTGGGAATGGCAGCAGCTGGCGAAGAGGTTTGGCATGTGATAGTTGGCGTTGACATTACTCTATCCTATACATGTTCATTCCGCCCTGGATAACGGACAGTTGTGGCTCTGCATTGCTTACATATTTCCAGTTGTGACCCTTACACTCCTGACAGTTTTCACTTACAACTTGATCCTTTTGCTCCATCGTTTGTCGTATGATTATTGGTTCATCACCCTTTCCTGTTGTCCAAAACTATTTTGTTATGTCCGCTTGCAATGTGGTCTAATCCTATTGTGCTCATACTGTTCCTGCTCTGAATTCCTTGCCGGCTTCCTCCTGGACTTTTTAGCCTTTGACCCTACAATTTTATATAAAAAGTAAAACAAAAGGGCAAAAAAGCTTAGTGCATTACCAACAGCACTTTAATGAGGAATAAAAGAGTAAATACTCATAAGAGCAATGAATGAAACAGCGTTGTACATGATCTCAGGAACCAAAAGGTCTTCAATACAATGCAACTCATAGGAGTTCCATTGTGTTAAAGACCTTTTTGGTTCTTGAGTTCACGTACAATGCTGTTTCATTCATTGCTCTTGAGGGTATGTACTCCCTTATTTTTTCTCATTTTAAGTGCTGTTGGTCATAGACTTTTGTTCCCTTTTTGTTGTACTTTTTTGTGCAGTTGCAAGATTCCCTGACCTTAGGCAGCATTGGCTTAATGTACTAGTCCCGTTTGGACGTTAATGGTCACTACCTGCGGCAGTCTGTTTTGGTTTCTACAGAATCACCTAGCGCTGCGGTGTTTAAGTGGAACTACACTGCATCTGAGCACCACAAACCAAAAATGCTATTTAATTCATTTTTAATATTCAAAGCAAACTCATCCATCCACATCTTCAGGTTTTATTTTGCTGAGTAATCACTTTGAAAAACACCCTGCTAACATTTCTAGGTGTAGCCATCTTGAGTAAGGGCAGATAAATCATGTAGTATTTATTTCCTGGAATCCTTCTTCCCTTGGCTCAGGCATGCTGGCAGAAGGGTGTGCTTAGGTGAGAAGACTCCTCTCCCCCCCCCCCCCCCCAAGACTTCTGGAATGTATGCCATCAATTGTCTAG
Source organism: Staurois parvus (assembly GCF_062004578.1). Taxonomy (NCBI): domain Eukaryota; kingdom Metazoa; phylum Chordata; class Amphibia; order Anura; family Ranidae; genus Staurois; species Staurois parvus. The sequence continues at coordinate 15,168,404 of NW_028317813.1, forward strand.
GCAAGGAAATGTGAAGTAACTGAGAAAAAAAAAGTTAAAACAAGTAAATATTATAATTATACAGTATTTATATAGCGCCAAAAGGTTTGCTCAGCGCTGTACATTATAGTGGGGGACAGTACATGGGACAATACAGTAACAAAACAATACACGAGGGGTTCGAGGGCCCTGCTCTTTCGAGTTTACAATCTAGGAGGGAGGGGATGATATGATGCTAGCTGCATAAAGATTAAAAATAGTTCTGCTTTAAGCTACTTTGATCTACAATTTTTTTATACTGTATGGAAACATCTTGGTTGTCATGTAGTTTCCTTTTTTGAATTGGAATTGTGCATTTTCCTTGTCCACAAATTATTAGACATGGTTCACCTACCTACCTAAACAGTTCTCAATATCTGTCATGTTAATTGACCGCAGCAGCAAAAATTGAATATATTGCAGCTTTCCAGTCATTTGATGTGGTGGCTGTGTGTTTCTTTTCTCAAGCTTTATCACCACCTGGTAATTTGGCCAGATAACACACCTGAGTCCTAGGATGGCAACATTCACTTACCCATCTGTATCACAGCAACAAAAACAAGATAGAACTACACCCTCTCCTATTGCCCATTAACATAGAGGGGTGTAGTTCTGCAGACCCCAGAAAATGGTGTAAAGCTGGTCATATACTAGTAGATTTCCGGATGAACGTTCGCACTAACCTTTTCTGTGAAACTTCTCAGTACATTTGATGACTTGACGAATGTAGTTCGAAAGTACTTTTTGTTTTGCTTTTAGTATTTGATTTTGGAATGAGTTAATGTACTTTCCTGAAAAAAAAAATGAACACATACGCTGTTAGAAATTTGTTTAAGTGGAATTTCGAATGTTCTCATCACTGTGTTCGAATACGAATTGATTTGGCCCCAGTAGTGATTAGAAAATTGAACAAACTTTTTCTTAAAATGAAAACCATTTGAATTAAATTCTACTAGGTTATGGCTGGATTTAAGTCTGATGACACACAGGGGACTCTGTCACTAGTGACACATTGGTAGAAGCAAGATCGCTGTGATTCTGCCTTATCAGTCCCTATAGAATTGCTCCCTGTGTAGCTAAGGCAGAGAAATGTTGCTAACGATAAAGATTCAGCAGCTTTTTGGGCCAGCGACCAAAAGAGCAATTCCATTTGGATGCCCAAACAGCATATACTCCTTCCCTTTATTTATTTTTTAAATAGCAAACCTAACGCTGGTGATTTGTCGCTAGGGGAAGAATCCACCCATGTGTCATCAGCCTGACTGATAAGTTGGTACCGGCAGACAGTCAAGATCAACAAAATGCTTTAATTGGTAAAGTTAACGGAGCAAAAGATGACCAAATAAATTAAATAGTCTGGCTGAAAAAAGACAAAAGTCCATCCAGTTCAACCATTAATAATCATTAAAAAAAAAAAGTTACAATCCTATACCCACAGTTGATCCAGAAGAAGACAAAAAAACCCAGCAAAGCATGATCCAATTTGCTCCTATTGGGAAAATAATTCCTTCCTGATCCCCCGAGAGGCAATCGGATATTCCCTGGATCACCTTTACGTATAAATGTTAGTATCCAGTTATATTCTGTGTATCTAGGAAGGAATCCAGGTGTTTGCTTAAAAAAAAAAAAAATCCACTGAGCTGGCCAGAACCAACTCTTGAGGGAGTTTATTCTACATTTTTCACAGCTCTCACTGTGAAGAAACCTTTCCGTGTTTTTTGGAGTTTAAATTTATTTTCCTCCAGAACGTAAAGAGTGCCCCCTTGTCCTCTGTGATGACCTCAGGGTGAATAGCTCTACACCGAGTTCACTATATGAACCACTGAAGTATTTATACATGTTGATCATATCCCCCCTTAATCTCCTCTTCTCAAGAGAGAATAAATTCAGTTCCTCTTATCTTTCCTCATAGCTGAGCTCCTCCATGCCTCTTATCAGTTTGGTTGCCCTTCTCTGTACTTTCTCCAGTTCCCCAATGTTCTTTTTGTGAATTGGTGCCCAAAACTGAACTGCATATTCCAGCTGAGGTCTTACTAATGATTTGTACAGGGGTAATATGATCTCTATCTCTCTGTAGTCTATACATCTTTTAATACAAGAGAGGATTTTGCTCTCTTTAGAAACTGCAGCTTGGCATTGCATGCCATTATTAAGCTTGTGATCTACCAGAACCCCTAGATCCTTCTCCACAATTGATTCCCCCAGTTGTACCCCCCCTAGTATGTATGATACATGCATATTCTTAGCCCCCAAGTGCATCACCTTACATTTATCAATATTAAACCTCATTTGCCACATAGTTGCCCAATTAAACAGTGCATTGAGGTCGGCTTGTAAATTAGAGACCTCCTGTAAGGACGTTGTTCCACTGCACAGCTTGGCGTCATCTGCAAAGACTGAAATGGGATTTTTAATCCCAGGCCCTATATTGTTTACAAATATATTAAAAAGTAAGGGTCCCAACACTGAACCTTGGGGTACACCACTGACAACCCCAGACCATTCAGAGTATGAATCATTAACCACTACTCTGAATATGATTAGCCAGTTTTCTATCCATTTACATATGGATTTTTCCAAGCCTGTAGGCTTTACCTTACACATTAGCCATTTGTGGGGAACTGTGTCAAACACTTTTGCAAAATCCAAGTATACCACGTCCACCGCCACCCCTCTGTCCAAGGTTTTGCTCACCTCCTCATAAAAAGAAATCAGATTTGTTTGACAACTTCTGTCTTTCATGAATCCATGCTGTTTTGTTGCTTAAAATCTTTTTTTTTTTTCAGCAAGAACTCCATCTATGTGGTCTTTTATTAAACTCTCCAGGATCTTCCCAACTATAGAAGTTAAACTAACAGGTCTATAATTACTAGTTAAAGACTTTGACCCCTTTTTTTAAATATTGGCACCACATTGGCCTTACGCCAATCCAGTGGTACTATGCCAGTCATTAAAGAGTCCCTAAAAAATTAGAAACAATGGCTTTGAAATGACAGAGCTCAATTCTTTAAGGACCCGTGGGTGTATGCCATCTGGTCCAGGTGCTTTTATTCACCTTTATGCTGTTAAATATTTTTGGATCATTTCAGTTGTGAGCCAATGTGGATCATCTGGAGCTATGGCAATACCAGGCCCATTATGAACAAGAGCTCCCCCATGGTCCTTTGTATACACAGAGCTGAAGAAAGTATTTAATAAATTTGCCTTCTCTTTGTCCCCAGTCACCCACTCTAGATTATTTTGTAAAGGGCCTACATGGTCGGACCGGACCTTTTTACTATTAATATAGTTGAAGAATTTTTGGGGGTTTGTTCTGCTATCTTTTGCAATCTGTCGTTCGTTTTCAATTTTTTTAACCTCACAGTGACAGGACACTGCATTTTTGGCAAGATCAGCCAGTATCTTACTTGCCGAAAGTGTTCTTGGTCTGGAACCCCCCCCCAAAATAAAACAAATTGTGCAGCTTTGACCAAAATTAAATAATGCCCTTATAGGTGTAGGCCATTTACATGCCTCCTGAAGCCTGACCGGAAAACTCTCAGGATGTTGCTAAGAGAGGCCCAGCTGTTACTGCTCACCTCCACCATCACAGGAGTGAGCTCTCAAACTTTGAAGTCAAAGCTACTGCGTCAGAAGAGAGAGCATGTGAGGGGGCTTGAATCGGAGAAAGAGCTCACTCCTGTGATGATGGAGGTGAGCAATTACAGCTGGGCCTCTTGGTAATGTCCTAGGAGTTTTTCTGGCAGGCTTCCTGAGGTACATAAATGGCCTACACCTATAAAAAGAGAATTATTTAATTTTGGTCAAATTTGCACAGTTTATCTATAGACACCCCTTATCTGCATAGGCAGTTTTATCAGCACTGTCAGCTATAGCCTGCAACACTCTATTAAAATATAATAGATCAGTGGGGTTTATTCCCCCATCCACAGAGTGTGGAGAAAGGGCGATCAAGTGAGTTGTGTGTGGGGTTTTTTTTTTTGTTTTTTTTTTTTTTTAAATTGCTGGTTGATTGAGAACTGATCCATCGATGGACAGCTTAAGTTCCCTTAGTAGATCGCAGAACGATTTTATTTATTTTTTTGTAACATATTACGTTTTTGTGCTTTTAACCACTTGCTGCCTGCCCACAATAGATTTCCTGTGAGTAGGCAGCACAGCCAGGCACGTTTGGGTACATTGGGGTGAACTTTCTGGTTTTCGGGCACACATGCACATGCCCCCAACTGGCCTGTGATTAGACATCGCATGAATTTGGCAGCAGGTTTCAGCCAATGATTTTGGCTGAAACCTGCTGATCGGCTGTGGCCAATCGCAACACAGAGTCCTATGTTTACAAAAAAGAACGCAATCTGGCTGTTCTCCCTGAAAAGCAGGGAGAAAAAAAATGCAAGATCTGAGTAAAAGCCGCACACATTACACTTAGGGCACACAGTTAACCCCTTCCCAGCCAATGTAATTAGTGCAATGTACAGTATTATCACTGATCACTGTATTCGTGTCACTAGCGATGTCGGTCAGTTAGGTCTCGTTCACACCATACATGCAGAAAATTGATGGAAACTGACCTGCAGATTTCACTTGCAGAAATATTGGTTTATATCAGTTTTCATGCACTTCAATGAGTTTTATACACATTGCAGATTCCTGTGCAGGATAAAATTTGCACGTGATACTAGTGTTGTGCTTGAAAGGGCACATAGAGAACAATTAATTTTGTTGTGTCCTTGCAGAACGCATGTAGAAAATGTCTCTGCACCATGGTGTGAACGAGCCCTTAGTGTCCCTCCCAGTCAGTGTCAGTTAGTGTGGCGGGAAATCTGGAGCTATCACAGTGACTGTATGGTTCTGTATCTCAATCAGAATTTATAGTAGTGATTCCAATAGTATAGTATCCCCAAAAATGCAGTTTGGCTTTTACCAAAGAAATGTAGCAGAATACATTGTGGCCTTTAATTTTATGAATAATTTAATGGAAGTGTTTTTATAACAGAAAATGTGTGGTGTTTTGTTTGTTTTTTTTCTCCTTTTCGATTTTTGTTTTTTTTTTCTATTTTATAGAATAAATAAAAAACCCAGTGGTGATCAAATACCACCAAAAGAAAGCTCTATTTTCTTTGGGTGGGGGGGGGGGGGAGAGATGTACTGTAAATTTTTATTTTGGGTACAGAGTTGCATGACCGATCAATTGGCAGTTGAAAGTAGCACAAATGGCAAAAACCTCCCTGGTCATGAAGGGGGTAAAACCTTCCAGAGGTCAATTGGTTAAAGGCTAGCTGTAATTTGTCATTCACCCAGTCACTGGAGTGCTATATGTAATGGGTAAAGCTGTTACTACACTTATGAAACTTCTTGGCCATTTCTCTGTTCTCTCCCTAATGTATATGGAATCACTTAGTGGTTGACAGTTATAATAAAATAGGTTTTATGGGCTCGGCTGTTCAATGGCTGCCTTGTTCAGCACTGGCCCTTCATGTTGACTTTCTTTGAAGTTTCCAGAGCTTGTAAAGGCTGATTAACATGTCGGTGTAAATAGTAGTGTCAAGTGACTTGGAACTTAACCTACATTCTGTCTAGGAAAGCAAACAGGGCCATGTAACTTGTAGGAAAGCAACAGATTGTGTGGCTAACAGGTTGGGGAACACAGATGCTTCCAGTGGCCGGTTAAAGTTTGAAAGATGCGGTGTTCAAATTGAGCCACCTCAGACACTAGCCGCTGAGATAATCTGTGCATTAACCCTTATTAGTCCATTCATTGAGCCTGCCTCAGTCTGCGATTGTCCCCTAGACAGTTCTGGTGGATGGGACATGGTTAACCGTCATCCCTACTAAGAGTCTTGCCATTGAATAGCTAATTGATCGGCTGCCTTTGTCTGCCCTCTTCTTCTAATATTCAGCTGGGGCCAGCAGGTCATTGCTGAACACTTGTAGGCGGGCCGGAGTAAAAGGTTCAGGCTCTGCATGGTCTTCATAGAAAGGAATTAATGATGGCTGAGACACACACAATCACCACTCTTTGTGGAATGCCAGGGGTGAGCATGACAAAAGTATGAATAAACATCCCAATCTTCTCTCACGCTTTCACATGCCAGTCCCGGGCACAGTTTCTTCTTTATAATATTCTCCCCAGTAACGGCAATGAACCAAGTGGCTTGTCTTGCCTGCTAGTAATGCAGAATAATTGGGTTCCCTCCCCTATCCCAAGTCTGATAAGTTGGGGTATTATATGGCTGTGGGCAGAGACTGTATGTAAGCTTTGCGGCAGGGAATGCCATCACTCGGTCTCTCCAGCAGTAGAAATGGGTTTCATGTCTCTACAGATATTTCTAAAGTCAAATGTCTGTGTTTTTTAGGCAGCTTGGTCACTTATTTGTCGGTATAGTAGTGTGGTCTCTTCACACTTGTCTGTGTTGAAGCAGCTAAAGCAATGGTGGTCAACTTTCTTAATACAGAGGTCCTCAAGTGCTCCCCTTGCCGTCATCACCACACACAATTTTCTGTAAGTGTAATCGTGAAGACGCGCTGCCGGACATGGTCGGAGGCCCTCAGCCGCGCTGCCGGACATGGTCGGAGGCCCTCAGCCGCGCTGCCGGACATGGTCGGAGGCCCTCAGCCGCGCTGCCGGACATGGTCGGAGGCCCTCAGCCGCGCTGCCGGACATGGTCGGAGGCCGCAGGTGCATTACACGAGACTGCTAGAGTTCACCAATATTACAGCTCCTTTTACAAATCCATGCATCCTAATCTTTTTGCTCCTTACAACCTTTTATAAAAGAAAAAAAACCCTATTTGACAGGGCTCAGAGGGACGCATAAGTGCCAAAGGGCCCCAGATTGGGCACCAGGGAGCTAAACCCTTGCATTTTGCATGCATCCCATTCTCTAAGTGACTGGTTCACATCTGAAGGCCTCATTCATACCTACAGGGCTACAGGGAACAGGGTAAATCCAGTCTTAAAGGAGCTCTATGGCCACAGTACTCATTTTCATTCTATAACATCAGCATTGTAACAATGTACACAGTAGTGTTGTGTGGGTTTTTTTTTTTTTTTTTAACCACTTGCCCTCCTGAGGATTTACCCCGCCCCCCCCCCCCCCCTTTCCTGACCAGGCCATTTTTTGAGTTACGGCGCTGCGTTAATTTAACATCCCTGGCAGTATTCCCGAGTGTAGCTCGGGGTAAAGTTTCAGTACCGCAAGCGGTAACCCCGAGCTACACTCGGGCTTACCATGCGGTGCTGCTCCAGGATCCCTTGATCACTTACCTTGTCCTGCGCTCCCGCGATGTCCCTCCTGCAGTGTCCCCTGTAATGTCCTCCGGTGGATGCCGTCATCTGGGTTCTGTCCTCTGCGAGCCTCGGGACGTACGGGGACGGAACTGGCGGGAAATTTTGAAAATGACAAAAGTGACATTTACTAAATACACTAAAATCACATAGGAAACCATTACTGTATCAAACCATTTCACATACAATTTGTCCTGTGCCCTGCCTGCATTTTTACTGTTCTTTCTGCCTGGAAACTGAGAAACGTCCATGGCGTCCAAAAAGCATCCCTTTAGGTCAAAAGTGGTTTTAGACCAGCTAGAGAACAGCGATAGTAAATTAGAACTACTTGCAGAATTGAGTGATAATGATTCGTGGGGAAATTCGTCATCAGACACTGAAAACGATTTTGTGACTTTGCTCAGTGATGTGCGATTTGGCGCTATATTTCAAATTTCAGTGTTTTTGGTTTGATTACATTATTGAATTAAATGTATTATTATATTTTTTATGATTATTAAATTTATAATTTATGATTTTCGTGTTTCAAATTTTATCATACCCGGGATGTTTACTAGACTCTGATTCGGACAGATTTCAGTGAGTTATTCCTAAAAATTACAGGCCTACAATAAAAAAAAAAAAATACATATTTCCATGCAAAAAAATACCGCTTTGAGCACAGAAATATGGACCTAATCAGACCGCTAGGGAGGTTAACTGGCAATTGTGCGGTCATGAAATGCTGCACCCAATAAAATTTACTTTTTTTTTTTTTTTCCCTCCGAATTGAGCTTTCTTTTGGTGGTATTTGATCGCCTCCTATGTGGTGTGTGGTTTTTGCTTTGTTTTTTCACCAGGTGATCTGGCTAGTAAGTCTCTGTTATTTTGCAACCAGACGATCTGGCTAGTAAGTCTGTTATTTTGCAACCAGACAAGTTTTCCTACAAATGTATCCGTTTACATGGCTGAGACAAACTATTTACCACTGACAGGGGTGCTTACAATGGTCAGCTTTTCTATATTCACATAAAACCTTTTATCCCAAAAGGAAAAAAACAGGTGCTGTAACTAGTGTGAGCTAGGGTTTGGCTTCAATTTGTTAGTGTATCTAAATCTGCTAGTACGTCCAACATTCCCCTCCTCCCAGACTGACTGTCTTGCTGCAGCTTACAAATGTGGGGCCCCAGAGATGAGTGACTTCTATATAACACACTCGCCTCCACCTGAACTGTGTAGAGTTTAATTCTCTCTTAATAAGTCGTATTAAATCTATGGAAATGTGTTGTCCCTGATTTCTGTGGTGGACACAGCCCCCGGGATGTGTGTGTGTTATGGGAAGGTTATGGATTCCTTGCTACAAAAGAAGTGCATGAGGGAAGTACACAGCTGTTTCCACATTCTGCTCATTCACAGCCTTTGTTTGCACATCCAACAGCAGAGGTTTTGGATGAGAAAAGGATAGTTTCCATACAGAGCCTAAATAGACTTGTCACTTTTTCCACCCTCCGTATAATCCGATTTTCTTGTTTCCTTTGCTAACCATTTAACTGCCACAAACGCGTTTGCTACAGAACCTTTTGAAATATGTCTGGCTATAAGATATTTTCTTTGGAAATTGGTACACCGAATACTGCCAGACGTGGAGAGTTTTAAATAATGGCAAATATACAATGGGTTAGGAGGCGATATGCTACAACAAAAGTAAAGGGTATTATCATTGAACATATATTTTGAATGATTTTTGCAATATTTAACTTTTTTTAACACTGAACTTTGGATTAGTTTAAAATTTCACTCTGAAATGCCTCTGCACGGTTTCCTCCAGTACATATTCCTGATATAAATAAGCCCTCACTTACCTCTGTAGCTATAGACAGTCTGCAAAATGTCATCTTTAAAGCTCACAATGGTCCCTGAATCACAGCTTCTTTTTGCCCTTCATTTCTCTGGCATGGACTTGGCAGTCTGCCAGCCTTGTAATATAAGCAAACAGCTGGTATTGTAAGCTCTTGGAAGCTGATTGAAACCAACTTCAGTCTGTTGTGATTTTCTGAGGGTGAATTACTTCGGAGTAAATGCAGCTACAGAGGTCAGTGAGCATATACTGAATATAATTTTGATGTTTTTTTTTTTTATTTTTTCCATATCTTCACTGTTCAGTTTTAACAACTGAGATGAAATATCACTCGTATAGGGACTGCACTGTTTTTATTGGTTTGACCAACTTCTGAGCTTTTCAAAGAGAGGGCAGAGTAACAGAGAATGGCCTGGGCTCAGAGGAGCTTGTTTGAATGATGCTGGCCATCAGAGGACATCTAGTGGCAGACAAAAGTGAAAACTGATTATCTTTTTAGTGGGCCGATTATCTTTAAATTTAGCTTAAAATTGAAGAAAAGCAAAATTATAGGGGGTCCATAGTGGAACACCTGAAAATGATGGTTGCTTGCCTGATTGTAATGCTGACTTTGTGGATTCAATACCCAACTTGTAACAAGTGGGGCTGAGCATGGGTTTTGGCTGAACCCGCGAGCAAGCTGTTATTCCTGCCAAATCGGCACCCAATCAGCTGTAGCCAGAGCATTCATCGCCCCAGAGCTGCGCGTAAAACAAAGGGATGCTTGTGACATCATTGATCAAATATGCCTATGGCTGATTTGGCGGAGTGACTGCTTGGTTCCGAATACAGTCCGAACCTAAGTTTTAAACCAAATCTGTGCTCATCTCTATTAACTACCAGAAAGTCAGAAGTCCTGATCTCCATACTTGGCTCAATGGTGCAATGAAGGTAGTCAACATGACAGCAGGCAACTATCATTTTCGGAGTAAGGTGACAACCTCTCATACTTCTCTCTGGTTTTCAGATTGGCTTTCATTAATTTATTCATTTTTTTTTTTTTTGTAAAAGGTTGAAATAGGCAAAATTAAAAAAAAAAAAAAACCCAGACCACTGTGTACTTTGTTCGAAAAGTGTCAGTTTTCATACTTTCATTAATTTATTTTGATATACAAAAATAAGTATGATATCCATTTACCCCAGACCGTCTATTATTTTCCTGAGTATCCTCATGTTTCATGTTCTAATGAGAGTTTGGAGTTGATTTGATTGTATCCAAGAAAATAGAGCCTATGGATTGAGGGCACTTCCATCAGTCAGATGATTTTTCTTTGCAAAGAAGATTAATATCAAGAATGTTTTTAAAGTAGAGCCTTCTAGGGTTCCCAGAAGGCATCCTAGAACAGTGGATATTCGAATGAGCAAAGGTAACTGCTATAAACTCTGATACTTGAGATCAGTAGCATTGTATATATTCGCATTGCTTAATCTTGGCCTAGAAAACAGCAGCTTCATTGCCAACAATACAACCCTTAAAGCACATTGCGTGAGACTGGAGCTTCAGTTTTTGCTATTTTATTAGGGAAAAGTTTGTCTCCTGGAATTCAAACTTCAGCATGCTTGCTCTTCTTCTTGTTGTACTGAATTTGCAGACTGGCTACTAGACGGGACTCTAAAACTAGTTAAATTGGCCCTGTTGGGGGTTACCAAAACTGCAATTGAAGTACCTTGACAGGAAAGTCGCATTATACTTACCTGTCTGGTGCATCTTTTGCTAAAACTTCGCTTTGTAGTAGAGCTTGCAACACTGATCTCATTCCACACTTCCAAGTGTGTTAAATAGTGTGTCCCCACTGTTGCTGTGAATCCTCATGTTAACCCTTTTGTTGCTACTAAGTTCTGCAGTGACTAGGGCTCAGAAGGAGGAACCACAGTGACAGGTGAGAGGGCCCGCTATTAGACCAGCTCAAGGTATCCAAGGATCTCTGCTACAGACTGGCGTTTCAGCAAATGAGCCAATGGACAGGTAGTTTAATCCTGCTTGCTACACAGGGTACTGGTACTGTCATTTTGTTAACCCCCCTGACAGTTACTTTAAAAACTGTTGAAATAAGATATCGCCCACTGTGATGACCTCCGGGTGAATAGCTCTACACAGAGTTCACTATATGACCCACTGATGTATTTACACATGTTGATCATATCCCCCCCTTAATCTCCTCTTTTCAAGAGAATAAATTCAGTTCCTGTAATCTGAGAGAGCGAGAGAGAACACACCCATTACAAAGAAAATCAATTGTATACTTGTAGTCAAACTTATCTTATCTCTTGCAGAGCTTCAGGTGCTGCTGCTGACCGACACTCCTAGGTGTCTCCTACTGGGTGCTGTGGTTCCTCCTGCAGGCAACTACATCACTACTGTGCTCTGCAGAGAGGCGTACTGATGGAAAGAACATTCCATGGGGACTTTGATGGCCGTGCATTCCAGGACACTAGTACTGCAAGGCCACAGTACTATCTACTGAACCACCATGCTATTTACTTATCAGTGGACAAACAATAAGTCTATCCACATATTACAGACTTTGTGTTTTTTTTAAGTAGATTTTCCAGTTCTTTAATAATGTTTTAGTAGAGAAGTATTTCCAATGTTTTTATATAGTATGGTTCTGTTTGTACACATGACTATCCTATTTGCTCAATACGTATGTAGTCTGTTTCCTGATAGTTGTGCTTTTTCTCCTTCCAATTCAGATCTATGGGTTGACTGACTCCTTGGAAACCATGCACTCCTTGTGTGGCTCCTATCCGAATAGTTATGCTGACCCTATGTGCCTCTAATGACTAATCTGCAATATTCTACATGTAACGGCGTAACACAAATGAGAGAGTAATGTTGAGCGTGACGTGACCTTGTTTAAACAAAGACTAGCATGATCACTAAAAACACACTATACTAATATCTCTGACTTTATTGGCATTTAGCTTTATAAATCTCCAAATCATGCTTCCATCTTCTTTTCTTTTCCTGTTAGGCATCTGTTAGCTTCTCTTTCTTCTTCTTCTGGGAAAGGCGTGATAGTAGACATTCACATATGCTTGCTTTGGATCTCTGGAGTTCTGCTGTCTCTAGGGCATGGATTGTGTTTCAGGGCTGTTGCTGGATCTCACGTTTCATGCTGGGGGGAAGCCCACTGGTCCTCTGTGTTGTGCACCAGATGTTGTGCTGGGAAGGGCTCACTAGTGCACACATACAAGCTTTCACACACTGGAATGGCTGGGATTCCCAGCTGTTACCTTGTTCTCCTGTTTCATGTCTGGGACCCATACGGACCTCTTGAGTGCCGCCAGGGTGTGTATTCTGCTAATGGAGACCACTGATGTGTCCTTTACGTTCTGAATGTCTGTCCTATTACAAGAGGCACTGCGTCCACTCACTTCTGGTGTTATTCTATGGAAAGAATGTGAGATATGGCTGATATCATCCCTGTCTTTAGGGCTCATGTACATTACAGCTGATAAACTCACGTTTAGGAGCTTTTCTGCGTTTTTTCTTCAGCAGCACCTGAACTCACCCTAATGCTTTCCTATGTGTCCATGTACACAGTCTTTTACAGGCAGTTGAGTTTTTACAGTAGTTTGTTTTTTAACGCAATAAACTTGCGTTCAGGAGTAGATTCTATCAGCGTTCCAAACGCTTGTAAATGCGGCTAACCGTGTTTATAAGCGTTTGGAATTTTTTTTTAACTCTTATTTCCAGATGCTGCCCAGAGCCTTTTTTCATCATGAAAAATGCATGCAAATCTTTGTCAAGGTACTCAAATGGACAAAACACTGAACACAGGATGTTCCTACCAAGCTTGCCACACATTGTAATGACCAATTCACACCTCAGACCTCTCCCACCCTTGGAAACAAAAGATATATATTAATGACCATTCACACCTCAAATTCCCCCTGCCAGGTGGCCTTAATGATCACTCCACCAGACACCTTTCCCACCCTTGGAAACAAAAGAAATGTTAATGAGCAACTAAAAAAAAATAATCTCAACACATACTGCTTCCTCTGCTTCTACTCTCTATATTTCTCTGAAATAGTTAATTTACCACTTTCCAGTGCATTCTGGACATTTGGGAGGTTCTCTTGTGCTTATCTTTAAAAAACTCTTCTAAATGCGGTATGTATTATCAAAACTGATTTTTTTTTAACCTGCATTTACCTGCTGTCAATTTACAGGATTCAAACATGAGTTTATCAGCTGCAGTGTACATGAGCCCTTACTGTCACATTTCTTACTGATATTTCCTGAATAACTGCAGAAATCAGTCAGTTGGATCATGTATGTATGACTGTTCACTTGCATGTGGTCAGCTCTATTCAAACGCTATATGTAGCATATCATGGCAATGGTTGGCCCATTCCAGTGACTGCAGAATCTGCCTATTCACAGAAGGACTACTTTAGTGTCTGTCTGCTACACTCACTCTCAGGAAATGCACTATACTATACAGTCATCCTATGAAAGGCAAGTAAGGGGTAGATTTATTTGGATTAGATCAGGGGTAGGCAACCTGCGGCTCTCTAGCTGTTGTGGAACTACATTTCCCATGAGACAATGCAAAATTGACAGTTACAGCTATGACTTGCAGAGGCATGATGGAACTTGTAGTCCTGCAACAGCTGGAGAGCCGCAGGTTGCCTACCCCTGGATTAGATGAAAATGTTGTTTAGTATATGGCTATTCTACAACCACCCATACACGTTGCATACTAGTGAGGAGTCCTGTTGAGCACTGCTTGTGATAATTGTGCAGGAGGGATGACATTTACTAAACACTATGGGGTTGATTTGCTAAAACTGGAGTGTGCAAAATCTGGTGCCATTGGCTCCCACCACTGTCAATCACAGCCAGTGAGCCAATGAAGAGAGGGGGGGGCAAGCAACAGCTCTGTGTCTTTATGGAGTCGGGATCAGAAGCAAGCATGCGCCAGTGCCCCCATAGCAAACAGTTTTCTATTGGGGGCACTGGTCAAGAGGGAGGAGCACCGGTGGGGGACCTGAGAAGAGGACCAGGGCTGCTCTGTGCAAAATCATTGCACAGAGTGTGTGTGTGTGTGTGTGTGTGTGTGTTTTATATAAAAGCTGAACCTTTTAATACCAATACTGCAAATCATTGCTCAGGAGATTTTCCCAATAGTGGCAAACGTACACCTTGCTTGAGCGATGTGTGTCAGTGTGGCCTCTTGTAGTCTTCACCATGGCTTCATGTGGTGAGATGACAATGCAGGTGCACAACTGGCTGTCATCCTAGAATAGCAAATGCCTAAGACCTTCATTATGGGATCATTCAGTATTTATTGAAAGCTGGAGGCTTAAAAAGATGAAAATAACTTGCTTTAGTCTACTTTTAATACAGACCTTCACTCCAAAAAGTTTTGCTCTGCAACCTCCTCATCCACCACAATAAAAAGCTTTTTGTATGTGTGTGTGTTTTTTTACTTTTACTATGGCCCCACCACCATTCTCATCTTGGCAAGATTGATTTGTCCGTAACCTCCTGGGATATCTTTCGTACATCCCAGGAGGATACAGGAACAAAGATGCAGCTGGTGGGTGGGCCTGGCATGTGTCAGAGGGCTGGCTGCAACAACCCAGAGGAGGCAGCCAGGCTCCTGATGACATCAGAAGGAAAGATGGTGTCATGAGACCCAGGCTCCTGCACCTGTGTAGCGGATCACAGCAGGACAATGCTGGATTCATTTGGCAAGAGGACACGTGGGTTAAGTACATTCATGCCTAACAGGAGGGGAGGACAAAACAAAAGAGAGGAGTTGTGTGTAAAGTTCCTCTCCAGCCTAGGTTCACACTTCTGAGGGCTGTGTGGTTTGCGTTTCGCTTGGGTCCTGCAGCCCATTCGTTTGAATGGGCTGCTGTGCCAGCAGTTCCCACAAAAAAAAGGTGCATGCACCTTTTTAAATACTCTGCTGTGGGGAAATCACATTTGTACTATTTGACACTGCAATTTCCCTACGGTTCCCACACCAGCAAGCGTGCTGCAGGCTGAGATGCATGGGGGTGCTATTAAGAATGAATAGCAGGCCTGTGCAGCTCTACAGAGCAGTGCGATTTGGCTGTGGGCAAGTGTGAACCTAGGCTTAAATTTGAATGTATGAATGTGCAGCTTTGAATCTAGGAGCCAGCTAAAAAAGTTAGGAGCCACATATATATTTATTGTTCGCACCCAGGGCAAGACAACTTTTGGGCGACAAGCTTCACACGATGCAATTGTCCACGCGACAATCACAAAAACTGCATTTCGTTTTTAGGCACTATTGAAAATGATGGCAACTGAACCTGCGTCTTGTGATCACAGCTATTCTGTCGCGATCCCCAAATGCCCAGGTGTCAACGGAGGTGTCCTGATTCAAACATGCGATTCTGGATGTGTTTTCAAACTCCTATATTCGCAGGATACGCTAGATATTGTGTGTTCCTATTGAGGTGGTTCACACAGATCTGTTCACACGCATTGTGGTTTCAGTGCTATTATGAAAAGGTTCTGTGCAAGTTTGTAGGGGTGTGTTCCAGACTCGCAAGTGATAGAGGAAAGTGGCATGTGGACATATGCTTTAGATGTGCCCTTTTAATACGGGCCTCTTTTTTAGATTTGCTTTGTTCTTGCCATTGTCAAACCAAAAAACCGTTTTAATGTAGTATTGTCTCCTACTTTTCAGGTTGATCATTGATGGATGCTTTCACTTCAACCCGTGGCCTACATTGAGCTATGGCGTTGGATTTGTCATCGTTTGTTATACCCAGTGGTTTTCAGCACTTCAACAATCAAAATGTAGACACTGGGCAAGAAGACCCTTTTGAAGGTTTATGTAGCTTGGAAAATGGACGACATTATGATGTGGTTCCCACAGTTGTGTGCTCCTTATGCTGTCTCTTTGGCCTTGTATATACCTTTTTTGGTAAGTAGCAAAAAACTTCCGAGTGTGTGTTTTTTGTTTGTTTCTTTTTGTTTTATTAAAGCAGAAGCTTTTTCGGCTTTACTTTTCCTGTGGATCACAGGAGTGCAATTTGTTCTGCACTCCTGTGACCCGTTTTCAGCTGACCGCACTCAGCCGGTCCAGGCTGGGGAGAGATCCCAACTTCAAAGTTGGGATCCACCCCAGAGTCTGGAGTGGCACCTGGCATCGGCCTGATGCTGCATCCACCTAGGCAACTATAAATATTGGGGGGGGGGGGGGAAACTTGCATCTCTTTTTAAGTTGGTCACTAGCTAACAATGGGTAATGTGCATCCCTCTACTCTGCAGGAAATGGATGATTTCTTGTTAGGTCGAACTTGGTTTTGGGTAGGGCGATCTCCCTTGTACCTAGCACAGTTGTTAAAGACTGGATCTTTAACTGAAACTTTAACAACTGTCAGACCATGCGGCTTCCCTGTGGCTGCGTTTTTTATAAATTGCATGCACCTTTTTCCTGCGGGAAATGCAGCACAGCAGCCCATTCATACGAATGAGTTGCAGTGCCTGAGAAAACGCGGTCCGTTTGGACCGCAATAGTATGAACCTAGCCTTAGACCACTTCTCTTTTTTATGAGTATGTGGAGAACCTGCAGGTCATTGACACAAGTAGCTTGTTTTCTATGTACTGTATGTATGCTGTAGCAATGACAACAGAATACCACTGCACACCCTGTCCTACTGCTGGGGAAAAAAAAGCCACCCCAAGACCCTTTTACTGGAAGGCTGAATTATATTTTATATTGTTATTAGCCAATGATTGTCTTTCTTTTAACTTTCAGCATGTGTTCTTTTTTTTTTCTTTTTACAGGTTACCGGTGCTTCAAAGCCATTATGTTTTTATCGGGACTGTTGGCTGGATCAGCAGTCATCTTTTTGCTTTGTTATAAAGAGAGAATCCTGGACACACAGCTGAGCCTGGAGCTGAGTGCAGGCATTGCCCTGGGCATCGGCCTTCTTTGCGGACTAGTCACCATGCTTGTGCACAGCGTTGGCCTGTTTATGACTGGCCTGCTTCTTGGACTTTTGCTGGCCATTGCCTGTCTGGTGGGTTTGGAGCAGTTCTATCATCCATCCACAGCCTGGATTCCAGTAGGAATAATGATGGGTTCTGCCATGCTGTTTGCTGTATTGACTCTGCAGTGGCAGAAGCTCTTCACTGTGGTTTCCACTGCAACGTTTGGAGCAGCTATCCTGTCTGTATGTACTGACTATTTCATTGAGATGATGCTGCTGGTGCAGTATGTGTATGACACACTCCGCTTAGAACCTTCCTATCCCCTCTGCTGGTTCAGCTGGGTGGTGTTGGGTATGTGGCCATTGTTAAGTGTACTGGGAATTGTAGTTCAGTGGAAGCTGACAGCTGAAGGCTTTTCTCATACTGATGGTAAGTACAGCTTTTTCATTAAATTCCTGTTAATATTCTGTATATACATAACATTGTATCCTCATTTTCATATTGATATAGCCTTGACTGTATTGTTACGCAGCTGTGCTGAGTTTGAAAACCAATACCCCCCAAAATAAAATGAGTAGAGTTGGTATGTCCTTTTCATGAAATCGGGTAGGATTGTCTATAAAAAGTGGAACGCATGAATACATTACATCTTGTGGAAATATGTTGCATCGGTGCATGTAACCCAGTCAACACTTTATAGCAAACACAATTTGTGCAACTACCTACAGGTGATTGGACACTGGCAAAAAAACTGCTAGGACATCCCCTATGTAAAACCTTCCCATCTAGCCTCGATTTATTTTTTTTTTTTTTATCTAGTCTCTTAGGTGATGGCCTTCTTTGATCTATTTAGAAAAGATTACTTTCTTTTATGGAGGTTTCTTTTAGTCGTTGTCAGTCTTTTGGATGATTATAGTCAAAGATGTTTCTTTTTGCACCATGGCCAATGTGGGTCTTCGTGCATCTCCTGAACCATTGACTGCAGACCATACCTGGACCCCACCTGGTGGAAGATGTAGGGCTGGCCTATAATGGTGCTTGTACACTGGATTTTTCTGTGGGCACTTCCTTTGACATTTGGTGTAATCTGTGGAATTCGCTGTAGGGTGCTCTACAGGTCCAGGGCTCTGGTCTGCCTGGTGCAGAGCCCTGTCCCTAAAAGACACCTGTGGCAATAAGCTCATCAGGCGAAGCCAGGAGGGTGTTTAAATCCATTTTAAGGATGTCACCTCTTTTAACCCTTTTGGAATGCTTGGGAGTCATTAATTACCTTCCAATGGTCATGGTGTTGGACAAGGACCTAGTGTGCCTGCACAAACAGGGTGTTACTGCAGCTACATAGCCCAAGGACTGGACTCCTTGATCCTGGGGGGTGGAAGTTACTACAACTGCATGCCCAAGTGCTGCTTTGGACCAGCAAAATCTTGTTTCCTCTTAGTTTTTTGTTTTTATAGCAGCTAATAGTATAATACCTGGGCTACTGTGGCTTACAAGTGCTTGGCATGGATGCATTCCCCTTTCTGTACTGCTACAAAGGTGGCGAGTACCCATCTGGGGACAATTTTTCACAGGCATGGCAGATCATAAGCGCATGGAAAAAGGGGTCAGATGGACTTGCTAGCTCAGGCTTAACGTTTAGTTCTATTGGAAGGGGGATGGTGGTAGTGGTTCATACTTTTAAAGCCCTAGTACTCTTTCCTCCGATTGCCTTTACTCTGACTCCATGCCTTCCTCTAGCCATTTAAATGGCCCATCAGCTCATCTTCTAGCTAGAGAAGAATTTTCTGCCACAGTGTCAAAATTCATGAGCAGAATTTCTGGCCTTATTAAAGTCATGGATAGTAGGGTTCATGATCTGGTCCGTTCAGCCTTCTTGAATAAGTCTTTTGATTTTTGCACTTGAGAGAAGGTAGCAGTTGAGGATCCTTGCATTTTAAGGCATTAACTCAGGATGACACACCTGTTACATTGATTTTACCTAATCAAAAGGATACCTTCGCTACCCTTATTGACGCTGTAAGCTCTTGTCTAGCGCTGGAGCAGCCTAAATTTGCCTTCCACAGCTCAGAGCAGCTCCCTCCCCTTCCATGGCTCAGTGCTCCAGTGAGCACTGGAGGGGCAGAGCAGAGAGCCTGTGACATGACATTTTTCTGGATCTCTGCTCATAGAACACTGAGAACTGAGCAATCTGTGGTCTTTGATCACTCAGTTGTCAGTCTTTGATCAAGCAGGGGACAGATGCAGCATCAAACTTGCATGTGTGTACACTCACCAGCCAGTTAGGTACACCTGTTCAGTTGCTTGGTAACACAAATTTGCTAATCAGTTAATCACATGGCAGAAACTGAATGCATTTATGCATCTAGACGTGGTGAAGACGACTTGCTGAAGTTCAACAACTATGCCATGTTTAAAGTCATATAAATCCCCATTCTGAAGCTTTGTTTGGTGTCAGATGGGTTGGTCTGAGTATTTTTAAAAAACTGCTGATCTACTGGAATTTTCACGCACAACCATCTTTAGGGAAATTGAGACTCATCAGACAAGGCAATGTTTTTTCTAATATTTTATTGTCCAATTTTGGTGAGCCTATGTGAATTGTAGTCCCCGTTTCCTCTTCTTAGTTGACAGGATTAGCACCTGGTGTGGTCTTCTGCTGCTGTTGCTCATCTGCTTTAAGGTTTGACATGTGCGTTCTTTTTTGGACCATTCTCTGTAAACCCTAGAGATGGTTGTGTATGAAAATCCCAGTAGATCAGCAGGTTTTGAAATGTTCAGACCAGCCTTTCTGACACTAACAACCATGCCACGTTCAAAGTCACTTAAATCCCCTTTCTTCCCCATTCTGATGCTCGATTTGACATCAAGTCGTCTTCATCACTCTAGATGCCTAAAATGCATTGAGTTGTTGCCATGAGATTGGCTGATTTTAGCAATTTTGTCTTACCAAACAATTGAACAGGTGTGCCTAATAAAGTGGCTGGTGAGGGTATTCATTATATAGTTTTTGTTAACCCATACTTCTTCTCTTTTTTTTTTTTTTTTTTTAAAGCTCTTTACCAGTCAACAGACATTTTTACCTAAGGCTTTGCACTGCTAATGTGAATAGCCTGACAGATCTCTAGCGAGTCATCTTGTGGCTTGTGCCTTTACCAGTAGGTCTTCTACCTCTGAAATTGGGAAGGGTTTCTTTCCTCCTTCTCAGTCTTCCAATGCCAGATATAGCTTCCCAAGACTGGAGCCAAGACATCACAAAAAAAATCTTGGATGCCTGAGTGCAGTCTGTCATTTGCAGCGTCTACAAACTGAATCGCCTGAACCTGGATGAGTGGTCCTCATACCTGCAGATGTTCCAGGACTTGTGCTGCAGGTGGGAAACACCCTGAGGTGGACGATCTGGCTTCCAGATTTAACAGCAAACTGGATTGCTTTGCCTGCAGAAAGGAGACCAACAATACGAGGTCTGAGAGATGGGTGGCTGAGTCTGTAATTCCTAGGATGTTAGAAAATCTACTATCTGCAAAGTCTATCATTGGAAGGCATATGACACTTGGTGTGAGTCTTTTGGGGGTTTCACCCGAATGAGCTTTTCTCTGTGGGATGAATCCCTTCCTTCCTGTAGCTGGGGCTGGACCAGTGTTTGGCCGTCAGCACTATTACAGGTTGGGTTTCTCTTCTTTCTATCTTGTTTCACAAACTGTTGGGCTCCCACTCTTTTGACGTAGACCTCTACCATGTAGCTGCCCCCCCACTCTACCCACTTTAAAGACTTATTTCCTTCAGTGGCCTCCAAGTAAAGGATTTCATGAGTACAAAAATTGTATTCTATCACAATTGCTGGATGATCACATACTGTGATCATGGCAAGAAGGTGTGTGTTTTCTCTAAAATTATATTTTTTCTTTTTTATTTGCTGTTGTGATCTGACTTCCTGTTCGAGAGTTGCTGTGTTTGTTCTCCATGGTCCCACTTTTTGTAGGAACATGGCCACTTTCTCTTGCTGGCCCCCAAGATGGAAATAAGGGATATAGACTATTAGTGCATGACCACTAGTAACATGCTCTGCTCATTTCAAACAAATTGAAGTGAGGAGGGGGGGGGGGGGGGCAGAGGTTTAGGATCTCACCGGAGGATGTAGCAAGGCAAACGGTAAGAAATAATGATCCTGTAATCCTATTTTTCATGAAATCAAGTAGTAGATGTGTTTTTGGATTTCTTTGGAAGAAAAAGGATATTGTTTAGTGTCCCTTTTTAATAGGAGACATAGCTGCTATCTACAACTTCATCAGTGATGACTGTACAGCTGGTAAAAACCTGTTTAATCCCAGGTACTTGATGAGACTACATAGTCACAATTTAAGACCGGAGGAAAGGAGGTTTAAACCAAAATTGCAGAAATGGTTCTCAACAGTCTGAACAGCAAAAATGTGGAAATCTCTTCCTGGAGTGTTGACAGATTTACAAATTGAATGGACCTGCATCTTGTTTTGTAGCAATTTTGTTATGCAAATTGTTCTCCATACATCTTAGAATATTTCCCAAAGCAAATGGACTATTTTTCATTTCTTCTGTTTGCCTAACTTGGGATGTTTTACATTTTCAGGTGTTAGCTATTGATATACAGGCAGTCCCCGTGTTATGAACATTCGAGTTACGAACAACTTGTACTTGCAAAGGAAGGGAGAAACAGGAAGTGAGAGCAAATCTACCCCAGGAAGGGAAATTCACTCCTTTAAGAGTTATTATGGGAAAAAGATGTCTCCTAAAGGTTTATCACCAATCCCTTGTTTCCACGACAGCCCACATTTTTCAAAATCCAATTGTCACAGGGGACAGAAAGGGAGGTGAAATCTTCTGAACAAGGGCACAAACAGCCAAACAAACATTACAGGGGCGTTAACCCTTCCCTATGCTATTCAAAAAACAAAGTATTTTTTGTCTGGAGTTGCACTTAAAAAATGTACCTGTTCCAACTTGCATACAAATTCAACTTAAGAACAAACCTACAAATTCAACTTAAGACAAACCTACAGAACATATCTTGTTTGTAACCCGGGGACTGCCTGTGTCTACACATATTTAATGTAAAACTTTTAAAGGAGAAAGAGAGAGATTCTTGTAGATCAGAAAAAGTTAGAAAAAAATGCATTGTTGGAGCATTATGAGCCATTGTGTGGGCCTTTGCCAGCCTTGTGATGCTCATGAGTGTGCATTGAGGTTAAAAAGGGTTAGAGCAGTGGTTCTCAACCTTCCTAATGCTGCGACCCTTTAATACAGTTTCTCATGTCGTGGTGACCCCCCCCAACCATAAAATTATTTTCGCTGCTACTTCATAACTGTAATTTTGCTACTATTATGAAGCGTAATGTAAATATCTGATATGCAGGATGTGTTTTCATTGTTACAATTTGAACATACTTCATGAATTATAATGCTTTAATTATCGGTTTACCTCCAATACTGCTGCTTTCTACACAGTAGCTGCTCTTTTTACACGTGTGACTGGTCCACATAAGTACATTATGGCGCCAACCCTGCCACACCTGTATTTGTACAGGGTGTATGTGATGGGGTTGGTGCGATGTCATCACGCCGGGTACTCGTATGTGGGCGTAGCTGCATGTGGGCGGACCCACCTGGAGACGGATAGAGGAGCGGTGTCTTCTTTCCTAAGACCATTGGAAATGTGTTTTCCAATGGTCTTGGGCGACCCCTGTGGAAGGGTCGTTTGACCCCCAAAGGGATCGCGACCCACAGGTCGAGAACCGCTGGGTTAGAGGCTAATAACTGAGGTTGAGGATATGTCGACTTTCTGCTCTTGGGTTACTCTGGGCTAAAGACTGCACAAGCTCTATGGCTATCTTACTTTTACATGACCTACAAAAAGCAGAAGAGGATGCTTTAACAGAGTTGTCTGCTTATTGGGAGAAGCTTTGACCCTGCTTGTTGAAGATGTATCAATGTTTCCATGTATTTGTCTATATTACTGTTTTAAATAGCTGTGGTCTTTTAAAAAAAAATTTATTTTATGTTTTTATAACCAGATGTAGTGTTGTTTCATGCACACCTGTGTATCTTCTAATAGACACATTTAGATGTAAGCTGAAACGGTCAGCAGGTCACCCTGTTTGCAGGAAAAAAGATGTGAGACGAAACAGTGTATTGTCTGTCTTTGTCTAAATGGCTCTCCACCTTCTTCCCCTTTTTTTTTTTTTTTGTGTGTGTGTTTGTCAAGAAGACAGATTTTTATTTTTGTACATTTCTTCTTAGAATCCTAGAGGTTATTTAGCTGTGCGCTTCCCTTGTATGTAGTATTTGAAAAAAAAAAAATTGGCTTCATGTTTGGTGTTTCTATTAGCCCTCACTGCTTTGTTACTTGATTTGACAGTGATCATAAGCAGACGCCAGAAACGCCTCCAGCTCTTAAGAATTCGTCAGAAAGAGGCCAAGAAGAGACAGAATGTTGCTTCTCAGGATGGGACTTACAGGCGGAAGGCCAACCCTATTAAAAGATACACTGGGGACATCCTTGCACCGGTAAGAATAGATCTATTTTTATTTGTTTATTTCTCTCCAACCTTTTCTTTATATGAAAAAAAGGTTATATTTTATCCTCCTATGTATTTATAAGGAATCAATTCTAATTCATATGGAGGACAGTGACTATAGTGCAATATCAACGTAAGGTTAAAATGAGATTAGATAGACCATTACTCATATCATAGCAGTAGTTTTACACTATATGGTCAAAAGTTTGAGAATACCTTGCCAAATTGTGTTCATGACTGTGTCAATGCTATAACATATATAGTGATAAGATTTTTAAACTCTAGCATTGACACACGACTGTGTCAATTCTCTAACGTATGGCGATTTAAGATTTTTAGACTCTTCCAACCTTGTGGCAACATTTCTGTTAATGCATGACTGTGCCCTATGCACAAAACCAGGTTCATAAAGACATGATGTGACCAGTTTGGTCAACTCTACACTACACTCAACCTTATTGGACACTGGGATGAATTTCAAGCTAGGTCTTCTCATCCTACATCAGTACTTGATCCCTCACAAATGCTTTTTTGGTGAAATAGGCACAAAATTTCACAGACACACAATTTCAAAATCTTATGTAAAACCTTACCAAAGAGAAGAGGCTGAAATTGTTGCCAACGCTAATATAATGGCCACGGCTTTAGAGAGGAAAGTCCTACAAACCTATATAGTTTTGATGGTCCGGTAACCATAAGCTCATATAGGTGTGAAGGTCTGTCATACAGGTGTGGTGATCGGGTAACTACAAACTTGACTATATACTGTACATAAAGCCTTCTAGAAAGATGGTGTTTTCAGTGAACTTTCTTTTGGGAACATTAAATTGTGGAGTTTTTTAGTTCTGATTTAATCAATGACCAGCTTCTTCTAATTGACTGACTGACGTGGAGATTGTGGTATCAGCTGCTTGCCTCGCCACACAAGCCAGTCAGAGGAAGTCTTGTATTGATATTTCATAGGGCTCGTAGAGTTGAACAATTAAGTCCATCCTCCACACAAAGCTCATGGTAGATGCGTGTGCATCCACCTTGGAACTGCTTGCAGACAGCCCATAGAGGTGGATGCACATGCAGCAGCTGCGCGGACACATTCGCATATCAAAGTTTGACAGGCGGGCAGGAACAGTTGCACGGATCCGAACGCACGTTATCTGCCAGCGGCTCTGCACAGAGGATGGGCTTAATCGCCACCTTTGGCTTTAACCTCCCTGGCGGTATGATCATGTCAGGAATTTTGTGCTGAAAGCGGTACCATTTTTTTGCATGGAAATATGTAGTTTTTAATTGTAGGCTGTAATTTTTAGGAATAACTCACTGAAATCTATCCGAAAAAGAGTCTATTAAACATTCTGGATATGATAAAACTTGAAACATGAAATCATAAATTATAATTTAATAAATAATCATAAAAAATAATAATATAATAAATTTAATTCAATAATATAATCAAACCAAAAACACTGAAATTTGAAATACAGAGGCAAATTCGCACATCGCTGAGCAAAGTCGCAAAATCGTTTTCAGTGTCTGATGACGAATTTCCCCACAAATCATTATCACTCAATTCTGCAAGTGGTTCTGATTTACTATCGCTGTTCTAAAACCGCTTTTGACGTAAAGGGACGCTTTTTGGCCGCCATGGACTTTTCTAAGTTTCCAGGCAGAAAGAACAGTCAAAATGCAGGCAGGGCACAGGACAAAGCAGTGGGGACAAAATGTATGTGAAATGCAGTGAAAAAGCAATGACCGCAAAAATGTCATTTTTTAAAAAATTTCAAATTTCCCGCCGGTTCCGCCGCCCGAACGTTCCGACGGCACGGGGACCGGAACACGGAAGCCAGATGCCGGCATCCGCCGGAGGAGATGGACGGGGACGCTGCAGGGGACACATCGTGGGAGCGAAGGACAAGGTAAGTGCTGCAGGGACCCCCAGAGAACGCTGCATAGTAAGCCCGAGTGTAGCTCGGGGTTACCGTTCTTGGTATAGAAATTCTACCCCGAGCTACACTCGGGAAAACCGCTAAGGAGGTTAAAGTATATGTAAACCCGCACCTTGTAAAACTGCCTTTCATTTTTATATTAAACTGAATGGGCTAACTAATTTTGTGTATACAGTAATACCTCGGCTTAAGAACGCCTCGGTTAAAGTAATTTTCGGTTTACAAATGAAAATCCACTGAAAATAATGCCTCGGTTTACAAATTTTGTATGAATTTTTTTCGCAATACGAAGTGTATGTCAGTGCTGATTTTTAAATGCAATTGCTGGCTTTTTTTTTTTTTTCTTCACTATAGCTCATAGAATTAGGTGTCACTTTCCCCAAAGTTAATGAAAATGTTGTTTCTTTTAAGAAACTAAAAAGAAACATTGTTTGCCACGCTCTGAAAAGGGTCTGGTATGGATTTTTGGGAGGACCCCCACGCCATTTTGTTTTAAATTTTGGCGTGGAAGTTCCCCTCAAAATCCATACCAGACACGAAGGGCTTGGTATGGATGGGAAGGGGGACCCCACGCAGTGGTGGTTTTTTTTTTTTTGTTTTTTTTAATTGCCGGCAAATCTTTTACATTCAACTGTTAGTGGGGAACCCCACTGACAGCTGAAATACTAACACATGGTTGTCACTACTAAAATGCCTCATGACTTGATAAAATAACTCATGCGGTATTTATTAGTGTTTTCTTTTTTCTGATCTCCGGAACAGATTAATTGGTTTTCAATGCATTCCTATGGGAAACGGCGTTTGGGTTTAAGAATTTTTTCGCTATAAGAAAAGTCCTGCAGAACGAATTAAATTCTTAAACCGAGGTATTACTGTAGTTCTAAAAAACATAAGCACTTTTTTTTTTTTTTTTTCTTTTTAATAAGTGATCACATACCTTCTGTTCTCTGCATAGAGAGGTGAGGGTGGAGAAACAGCAGTGCACTGATCTTTCCAGTGAATGGCTGTGCACAGGGGTGTGTTAGTGCAAGTCTGATCATTGGAGGAGAGCATGCTGAGTTCACAGCGCAGCCAGAAAACTGACCACGCTGTGCTCTCATGCCTAGTGTGTTCATTTTTTAATAGGAAAGCAGAGGGTCTGGCAGGAACATTGGGAATTTCACAAAAAGGAAGCAATACAGAGCGAGCAGGATACATTTCCATACAAGTACATGGTATCTCAGGCACATATCTAGAGTAAGAAATGTTGGGGTAACATACTCTTTAAAGCTGTTTGAACAACTATTACTGCTCTGGTCTTTCAGAGGCCATGGCCAGCGGCCTGTCATTTGCTGTTCGGCTATGTAAAATTTCAACATCATCTGAGTTGTTCTCTTTCTGTTACAGAGTTACCTGCAAAGCCTGAGAGAACGTCAGTCTGGTAGCGGCACATCCATGAGCAGCCTTAGCACAAATATGCAAACTGTTGTGGACATGGACTATGAGTGTGGCTCCACTGTGCCTCTTACAGCCACTACGCCTGTGATCCAAGTGTGAGGTGTTCTGATCTCCAGCTGCACTTACTATGTGATCAGACATAGCAGCTTCTCTGTGCCTTACGTGTCGCCTCTTATCACATCTTACCATTTCATTTGCGAGTGTCCCATGTCTTGCCTTCCAAATAATGCGAACTTTTGGAACCCGAATTCCCAGACCATTTGTAATGAATGGATCAGTATAATTGTTCTTTTGTTATATTGTGCTGGTTCCAGGCAGGCTAGTATAGAAAGATTCATTTTAAGTGAACATGTATGCAATACTGCACATTCGATCAGGGTTTTATATCCGTATAAAAGGGAAAATACACCTAAAATAAAACTGTGCTTTATAAAGATGTATTGTAACATGTACTGTATGTATGCACATATTGCTTCAAAGTTTGTTTGTTTTTTTTTTGTTTTTTTCCCTTGAGTTATCACCAACAAATTGTTCAGTGATGCAATTAACACAGCAACTCTTTCTGTTTTCTGATTGGATGCTGCAGTTGCTTCTTGAGCGAGAAAGACAGCCACTAAAATGGGGGAAATATGGGTGCCATAATGGAAACCAATATCGAGCAATGATTTTGCATGTGTTTTTAAAAAGACAAATTTGCTACAAACAAAATCTATGTGGGAGTATAATTTAATCATTAAGGCTGGATTCTCACCTTTTTGCCTGATGCCTTTTCCATTTGAAGTCAATAGAAATGTATGTCAATGCCTTTTTAAGATGCATGCCAATTTATTACTAAACATATTGATGTGCATTATGATGCATATTGACATTCAATACAAAGTGCATTGCAATTGGTGTTAATAACATGCAACTAACCTGTGTTTGATGTTTCTATTAATTTCAATGAAAAATGCATCAGAGGGGAAAATATTGAGATGTTACACTGCCTTAAGACTGCAGTGTGTTTGTATTTGGTTTTTATTTTATTTTTTTTGTTTTGTTTATGTGCATAGGACTGATAAAGAATCCAAATCTCTATTCATAAAAGGCTTCATTCTATAACCTCTAAAATGCCGCCTAATAGTAAAATTTAAATGGCCAGTATAGTTCATGCATTTTTTTTTTTTTTAAACAGCAAAAGTTTGCATAATGAACAAAAAATGGCTGGAGCTAATATTAGTTTTTTTTTTTCTTTCTTTTTAGGCCTTTATATTTGTATCTTTGCAGACAGTGTACAACCTTAAAATGCAGAAATTAGTGGCTTAAATATTTTTTTTTTTTTTTTTTTTTTTTAGACTAGCTGAATGTTGTCATGGATTTTATGAAGGACTATTTACCCCAGAGAAAAAAATTTATATAAAGACATATGTATATTTTTGGTTGGAGGAAAAATTGTTAAATCTCTGTATTATACAGCACACTGATCTATATAATACTGTAATTTTGGATGCATAAAAATGAAACTTCTTGCACTTTAATAAAATGTCCATTTAGCTATGAGGGCAACAACAGAGCAAATGGGGATAACATCTGGTCCTGCAGCATGGTCATCCACAAAAGTCTCACTCTGCAGCATGACACCTCTACTCAGGTTCATCCTACTTATGCCTTTTTTCTATAGCCATGGATTTATCTATGAAAAGCATTATAGGAATATTACAAAGGTATACCCCAAAACCACTACTTCCATTTTAGCTGCATATAGCCTAATTAAAGGAATACGTTGGGATAGATGTATGGGAGGTGCCATCTTTTTTCTTGGTTTAGTGAGGCGACACCTGATATGCATTTTCTTTGTCATTCATTTTACAAAGTCTGCCACTGCACATGCACCCTAAAGTGTTTTTTTTTTTTATCTAGACCCCATATTTTTTGAAAGGTTATCTTTTATATCTGCATGCCTGATCCCTCTCCTTATTACCTGTTAAAGTGGTTGTAAACCTCAGACATGAATAATAAACAAAGCCTATCCCTCTATAGTGTGTACTTGTCTTAATCCAGAGCACTACATGTCATTTCTATCTGCTACTTAATTCCTCCTGCTATCTGCATGAGTCACTTCTGACAAATGGTGACAGGGGAGGGACCTACAGATCGATTGACAGCCTCAGCTCTGTTCCTGTGTGCTCCATGAAGGGGGTGCGTCCCTTCCCTCCAATGAGCTCTAAGAGCTCCTCTCACTAAGCTCTGCAAAGTGA
Organism: Staurois parvus; assembly: GCF_062004578.1. Classification (NCBI taxonomy): domain Eukaryota; kingdom Metazoa; phylum Chordata; class Amphibia; order Anura; family Ranidae; genus Staurois; species Staurois parvus. Next base: position 15,197,678 of record NW_028317813.1, read on the forward strand.
GAGCTCCCCACACCTTATTTTTCAGAGAGGTCCTTTGTAAATTCAGGGATTTGCACCTGTTTTATCTATAGCCATCTGTCCTGTACATCTATTCAACATATGTAGGAGGATTTGTTTCATCTGTGCATCACCTGAGGCCAGTCCATTCACTGAGTATAATGTAAGGGTTTACAACCACTTTAAGATCCCAGCACAAGAACTCCCACACCACCACATGTTTCAGAGGGTTGTTTTCTTCTACAAGAAGAACCCCCAAGAGATAAAGAGAAGAAAGTGGTAACTCAACTGACTGTCCTCAAAAACTGATGAGTGGTTTCTTCCAATTGCACCCATTTGTTTCCAATGCATTTTAAACAGGTAGGACGTTCTACTAAAATAGCTGTAATTTGGCAGCCAAATATAAAGAGATGTGAGACCTATATAGTGAATCCACCCCAAAGTATAATTGCAATTTTGCCTTCTGTGCCCAGGGCACACTTTTGGTTCCTGTTCTATCTCTATAGCAGCCTTTCTCAACCTTTTCACCTTTAGTGGGACCTTTTTAAAATAATATCCAGGCCTCAGGGAACCCCTGGAGGTCACTGGGAAAAAGGTCCCTTACCTTGAGGGATAGTTGGAAGAATGTTCCCCTTACAGTGGTGGTCCTAATACACCCCCCCCCCCTACAGTTAGGGTGTCGTAGGGTCCTTGGCTATGCAGGCACCATCAAAGGAACGGAGCTCCCTAACAACCTCTGGTGGAGAATGGCTGGTACAGAGCAGATAATAGCCTTTTAAGTGCCACAGAAGGTTTTTTTTTTTTTTTTTTTCCTTAAAGGGAAACTGGCAGGCTGGAAAAAAGAGCTGTCATTGCTGACTTTTTGTAAGGTGTATAATCTGGGGTGGTTGGTCTAATGCACAATCCTGCAACCCAGTGGATTGTTAGACCACTCATGTACACATACTTGTTCTGAGCCAATGGGGGGCATTTATCAATGCTGTCACAATGCTAAACAGGAGCAGTTGGACAGATTTATTACAAGTCATAAACTCCTCCTTTTGGCTACTCTGCACGGGTGACTGTGTTAAACCTGACCCTGACCACAGCTTAATGATGTCTGTTTAGAGTAGAAATCTATCTAGTCTTCAGTAATCTTTTTGAATTTTTCAAACTGTCACACTTGGCTGCCCAGGAAAACCCAAGGCATGGGTCTATAAACCTGTGGGTGGAGACTTATCCTAAATTGTGACTAATTATTTTGCTAATTTGCTTGATCAATGTCTCATTTTATTGTATGTGCAGGAAGGGTCAGGAGGATAGTCTTGTAGCCTGCACTTTGGAAAAAGTCAGCTGTTGCAGCTGCTATATTTTAATCCAGACAGACTCCTTTTATTTACATGTACATGGTGATGGGCTGAGGAAAAGCAGAACGTTGATGGCTCTTCATAGGTAATACAGGTATTTTGTAAGAAAATAGGATATACCATTTCATTGCATGGGTGTATGTATTTAATGCTATTGAGAATTAAATGAATAGTGCAGAATGTTTCATACACTATTTTGATACCCCTTGGATTGATGGTTCTGCGCATCAATGTTGTGGAAATTGTGTGCTGCTGCCATAGTCAACGTGTTAATAGGATAATAGCAGCTCACATGCTGCCACCTTGTGTTCAAGTAATGGAAGGAGCAAATGTGACCTATATACAGAACAATTCTTTCAAGGCCAAGTTTTTGGAGGCAAAGTAACTCGTTATATTTGACATTTCTTAAATCTTATGAAAAACAAAGAAAAAAAAACCTAGCAGGACTAGATGGATCCCAAGAGAAAAATGGCCAGACACATGGCAGCTGGAACCTAACCTTTTCTGTTGTTTTCACTGAGGTCACATACTACTTTGCTCTCTAAAAGTCCTTCCTGGCCTGCAGGTCAGATTGACTGGCTCCTAATATTAAATGTTCAAAGTCTTTTATACAGTTACAGATTGTACACAATATATAGCAATCTTTTTTGCTAACTCTGATATTTCGTATCCAAAAAAAGTATTGTGTTTTGGTATTGTTGGTGTTTATTGGAAGTGGCTAGACACAATTCTTTAGCCACATTATCTGTCATCTGAGTAGTGACACTTATTACATGAACTCCAGGGAAAGTAAAAATCCTCCTCTGTAGTGGGGTTACCCTGCAAGGGTTAAATGCTTATTTAGGTCTAAGGGGCCACAAAAAAAAAAAAAAAAAATGTACCCGATTCCCCTGTATCCCCTCAGACTAAGACCAGTCCCTGCTGCCTTGTCTGCTCTACACTCAGTGGTCACAGGTCCTCTGATGTCAAGTCCAATAAAGAGCCTATAGGCTAGAATTGGATATGAGGATGGCAAAGGACTAATGGACAGCACCGGCTGCCCCAAATCTAAAAAAAGCACCTAATTTTTGCAGTGCAGGAGCAGCCCCGCTGCAAGGGAGGATTTATCTGTTCCTTGGAGGTGGGCTTGAAGTTATCCCAGTGGTTTGCTACAGTCATATAAGCCTGCTTTCCCTGGGATATGCCTAAGCCACTGTGACAATTTACATGACCAGTAAAAGGAAGGCCTTGTTCTGTACAAAGTTTCTATTAGTAGGGCGATCCCTTTTAAATACTGTTTTGCTGTATTTTTGTTACGTTTTTGTTAAACTGTATACTGAGCGATTACTAAACTGGCTTTGCTTTGTGTTAAAAACATTTCTATTAACAGAGTCTTCGATCCTCACCCCTTGTATGGTTTCCCACAGGCACATCCTCGTAAGGACCACATTACTACAAATATTTATGTCATTCGAACTGTTAGTAATGTTCTTAAAATGGGGCCTTATTGTTCTATAATCTGAATATTAGAAATGCCTCATGAAAGCCATTGTGAAATAAAATGTACAGAACAAGGTTTTATTTGTGATTCTGGTTATTTGCTGTTTTCATGTGAGGGTTAAAACGAGAAGGAAATAAACTGCAGGGAAGGGAATATAATGCGTTCTCTGAGAATACAAGGCCTCCTTCATTAAAGTGACACTATAATCTGGATTAAGCCCCCGGTCACATCAAAGCTGATTTTGAAATCGTGCGACTTACAATGAAGTCACATGATTTAAAAATCGGGTGACCTGCCGATTTCAGTTGCGATTTTCAAGATATCTGTAACAGATGTCTATGCAAATCGCAGCAAAAGTAGTGCATGCACTACTTTAGAAATTGGTACGGCTCTGACCAAGTTGGAACCGCACTGATATGACCGCACTAATCGTGGACAATGGGGTACGACCAGGGTGTTTAAAAATATATACTTTAATAGATTTTTTTAAAGGATAAGTTCACCTTTCATAACCTGTTACACCCAAATTCAGAGTGTAACAAGTTATGATCAGACTGGCCCCTGCTTTGACATCTAGCAGGGAATCTTCTCTCCCCCACTGGCTGTGCAGGACTCTGCCTGCCCAATTGTCACTCATTCACAGTCCTCTGTGAATGAGAAACTACCAAGTCCCGACAGCTTTAGCGGCTGTCGGCTTGTAGTTCTCAATGAACTACTTTGGTGCTATGATAGTTTGAGTCTTCCTGTCTGTATATCTGCTTGCCCATACATCGCCCATGAACTTATTCTTTAACTCAAATGATACCCCCCTATTCTGAGACTCCTCCATATCTGTACATTTTCTTTTTTCTCCTGTTAGAGGGTACCTGGTTCATTCTCCATGGTATGTAGGAATGTAGCCATGCTTTTTTGCTCGCTCCCGAGATGGAGTTTGAAATTTGTAGTGTACATAGAACAGTGCTTTTGCTCATTCCAAACAAATGGAAGTGAGAGGAAAAGAAGAAGTTTGGGCGCTCATGAAAGACATTTACAAGGAGGCAAAAAAAATTTAAGTTTGGATTTCATGAAAAATAGGTCACAGGTCATTAAGTAGTGGAGGAGACTGGATTATTTTTGGAGATTAGGATCTCCTTTTAGCGTCACTTCAAAGTGTCAGCAATAAATATTAGCAACCAATCAGATTTTTCCCCTACTGCACTGAACACAGGCCTGGCGGAATGTGGTTCCTTTCAGACATCGTTATCCGTGAGTCCCATACTCCTAGTCACATCTTATCAAGCTATGTCCACTCCCCAAATGTGGGATTGGTATCTCATATGTATACTGGTTTGGACATGAAAGTGGAGGATGTGGAAAGTTCAGAAGCCCATATCACCCAATTATAAACTATCTCTCAAGAGGATAGAGAGCAGTTTTAAAATCTGGTTACACTTTCCACTTGCTCTTTGCACTTATGTGCGTGCGTTTTGAGCTTGCGAATTTCCATAACAAGTGAAGTTGAATGTGTTTCAGTAAAGGGCATTCACATATATGCATTATAGTGGGGGTGCGGTTTTGAAAAAGGGTCCTGCGTGTTGTGCGATTTGAATACTTCAATGGGAGCTATCGGATTACAATGAGTTTTCCCATGCCTTTCCCTGGTAGACTGATAAGTGTGTTAGTTTATCATAGAGGGGAGGGAGAGAACCTATGCAGAAGGCATATTCAGAAATGCATTTGATTTGCACCGCAACACCTCCCTTAATCACACAACAAAACGCTGCAATTTTACAAAGCAAATGGCTTAACCCTTTGGCAGTGGTGCCTCCCAGCCCTTTAAGGGGTTTGTAATGCTGTAAGGCGGGGTTTAGGGTCATGTGACTGCCATGATTGGCGGTCACATAATCAGAAAGCCATGATCGCAAGTAGCAATAGGGACCTTTCCGTTAGGCACCATTAAATGTGCTGGGAGCACACCGGACGCACGCTCTCGACGTATGTTTGTTTACATTGTGTACACAAATATGTGGCCTCTTGGCGTCAAGGCCCAGCCACTGCGAGGCTGCATATTTGCGTATCATCCGCACCAAGGACTTAATGTACTTTTGTGGAATGTACATTCCGGTAGGACATCAGATCTCACTATTCAGACTATATGTACATGGGGTTGTGCGGCCCATTGATCATGGAAAACACTGGAGGGTTCTTTGCATCTGAGATTTTAAAATTAAACTAGAAAAGCTAAAATTTCTGGGGAAATTGTGTGAAGTGTTCTTGCCTCCACCAGTAGTCTACAACTGGAGTGGGCGGAGTAACTGGGTGGAGTGGCTTGAGTAACTGTTGTGTGGTTGGAGTGGCTGGAGTAACTGTGAAAAGGTCAATGGGCGGCGTGAGTTGCAAACAAATGGTCATATTGTGAAAACTATCAGGACTATGGCTTAGCCATGGACATTTTTAGTGGCAGCAGGGATAGCTGAATGTTTTGATATAAGATTTGTGTAGGCGGGCTTGAAAATAAGGGAGTGATACCAGTTTAGAAATCATGTCCTGATTTTTCAGCTCACACTCTAGTTTTGAACATTCCGCCATTCATTCCTATGGGACCAATTTCACCACAAAAACGCCGATATTTCGTGAACCATTCGGCGAAACGTTCCACAAAGTAATAGCACACCAATAGGGAACAATCTGCACGTTTCGGTATATTACTGTCTATGTAGTGTAAAAACTGTGGGAGGAGTCGAGGTGGTAAATTTGGCTATAATAAGAATATATATGTGAGATAACAGTAAGTGGTCTTGCCTTGCAAGAACACGTAAGTATTTTGCTCTGGCCAAAATTAATTCTGGAAAAAAAGAGTATGGCCTTAATACAAGTGAGCATGAGACAGCATGGTTAAGGTCAAAACTTGATCTACTAAAATTGGAGTACAAAATCTGGGGCATCTCTGTATAGAAACCAATCGGCTTCTAGGTGGTTTTTCTTTTTTTTTGTCAAAGCCTAATTGAACTAGCTGAAGAAGTAAGCCGATGGGCTACCATGCGCTGCTGAACCAGATTTTGCACTCCAGTTTTAGTAAATCGATCCCTTTTACATTTTAGAGAGTAGGGAAGGGTTGGAACCTCTGTCAGGTTGTGTGTGTCCCTGAAGGGAAGATTTATCCCTCAGTATGTGCTATGACCATGGTCAGAAGGCTAAAAAATTTGTGCAATTCCAAGAACTGAATGAGAGGTGAAATCTTCCAATGTGGACTTTTGGTGCCAACTAACAGCACCTTTGTCACTTTGAAGAGATTTCTTCTCACTTCCTGTTGTCTTTTGGAATGAGGAGTGAAGGAGGATCTTCCCAATGTGACACAGACAGCAAAAAAAGCTTTATATACAGAATATTTAAATTAAGTCAATCCCCTGGACTTTCTAACATAAAGGAAATCTGTCATGAAAGAAGTAGACCATTAGTCACCTCTCCTGGTTACCTAGATGTTATAATGATTGTCTTCCTTTAGCCACATCCCCGCTGCCCTATAGTGGCTATACTGCTACAGGGTGGCAGGGGTGCACAAAATCACATGTGTATATATACGTGCTTTTGCATTTCCGGGTCGGGGGCACTCGCACCCTTCCCTCGTTTTCATTCGCAGCCGTCAGTCACTGGGTCCCGGCTGCTGATTACCGAGGATCTCCGACAGGAAGGAGGGCTGCTTTGTTTACTAACAGTCCTCCTCCCTGTCGGCTTGAGCACACTGCTCTGGATGGCTGTGCACAGCACAGCCATCAAGAGCAGTGTTCTTACAGTGAAGCACCAACACACCTCCCACCAGAAAAACACTCCCAGCACACAGTTAACCCTTTGATTTCCCCTCATGTTAAGCCCTTCCTGCCCAGTGCCATTAGTACAGAGTCAGTGCTTTTTTATTTTAGCAAATACATGTAGCTGAACACATTTTGGCCTAAATTTGATTACATTTTTTTTTACTGGACATGTTTAACAACTTTGCGCCTGCGCCTCCCGCATCACATATATATATGTGATTTTGCAGTTTCAGGTAGGGGGCGTGTGGCCTCAGCTGTCAATCACTGGGTCCCTGCTGTTGATCCCCCGCCAGCACCCGGCAGCCTCTGATTATTACCAAGGGGGGGGAGACCTGTGTATAAGCAACACAAATCTCTCCCCTGTCAGCTCATGCACCCTGCTTTGTATGGCTCTGCATAGCAGAAGTGATAAAATACCACTGAAAGAAAGCTCTATGTGTGGGAAAAGAAGGAAGTAAATGTCGTTAGTACGGTAAGGAAGGAGGGGGGGAATCCTCTGGAGGGCAAGTGGTTAAAGAGAAAAAAGTACCAAAAAATTTTTTAGCAAGAAAGACAATGTGTGTTTTGGAGCCAAGTTAGAAGTATCCACATTGTGGTACCATGCCAAACTTTCAATCATAGCAGGAACAATAGCAAGCATAAGTAACCACTCCGAAGCAAAAATGTGGCACTATCTTGCTCAGAAAAAAACTTTACATGTACCTCACAATGGGATTAATATAAAACACAAAACTAAAAAAACCCCAAATGTTTTAATCCATTCTGTTAAAATAGACATTTTACGTAAAAACAATGAATATCATGGTCTAGCACCATCATACATGACTTTTAAGTTTGTGATGAACAAACAAGCGTATAGGATTGACTCATTATTGACCCCCACTATTGCTATTGTCATAGTTTTTTTTTTCTTTTGCTGATTCTATGTAAATTAAGATATTATTTGGATTCTATTTTTATTAATTCTAGTGTTGCATCTCAAGTGTGGATCCTGAGGAAGCAAATGCAGCAAAACACGTTGAACCTATGCGCTTATTGTTTGTTCATCACAAACGTAAGACTGTATGAAGGTGCTAGACTGATATTCATTGTTTCATCATATAGTACAACGACGGGCACAAGGCGGTTCTCTCGTTCTGGGAGGACGTCATATGACGTTCTCCCATTCTAACCGCGCTTCACGGCTCCAGGAACGCGTGGCGATCGGCGGTGCGCTGTGGCCCTCGGACACAGCGAATCAACGGAAAGAGCCGAAGATGACGGCTCAGTCGTGATCAGCTGTGTCCAATCACAGCTGATCGCATGTAAATAGGGGAAATGCCGGTTAACGGCATTTCTCTCCTCACAAGCTGTCACGCTGACAGCTGGAGAGGAGAGCTGGTAAGTGGCATTCTTCGGAGGGGACATGTACACTGATTATCAGGGCACTGATGATCTGTGCAGCCCCATCAGTGCCACCTGTCAGTGTCCATCAATGCCATCGCTCATCCATGCCACCTGCCAGTGCCACATATCAGTGCACATCTGAGCTGCCTTTCAGTGTCACTTATTATTTCAGGTACTTCTATAGTGCCGTCAATTTACATAGCACTTTACATATATATTGTACATTCACATCAGTCCCTAACCCTCAAGGGGTGTACAGTCTAAGGTCCCTAACTCACATTCATATACAAGGGCCAATTTACACAGGATCCAATTAACATACCAGCATGTCTTTGGAGTGTGCGAGGAAACCCATGCAGGCACAGGGAGAACATGCAAACTCCAGACAGGAGGTGCCGTGGCAGGGATTCTCCTCATCAGTGCCACCTATCGGTGTCCATCAGTATCCATCAGTGCAGCCTATCGGTGCCCACCACTGCAGCCTCATTAGCACACATCAGTGAAGGAGAAAAATCACTTATTTACAACATTTTATAACAAAAACTAAGAAAAACATTTTTTTTTTTACATTTTCAGTGGTATTTTGTTTAAGAAAAAATAAAAAACCCAGAGCTGATTAAATACCACCAAAATAAAGCTATCTGTCACAAAAAAATGATAAAAATTTCATATGGGTACAGTGTTGCATGACCACGCAATAGTCATTCAAAGTGCAACAGGGCTGAAAATTGAAAATATCCGTGCCACCTCATCAGTGCCTATCAGTGCTGCCTATCAGTGCAGCCTCATCAACACACTTCAGTGAAGGAGAAAAATTACCTGTTTGCAAAATTTTATAATAGAAACAAAGAAAAACTTTTTTTTTTTCAAATTTTGTGCGCTTTTTTTGTTTATAGTGCAAAAAATAAAACACCCAGCAGTGATTAAATACCACCAAAAGAAAACTCTATTTGTGTGAAAAAAATAATAAAAATTTCATATGAGTACAATGTTGCATGAGCGTGCAATTATCATTCAAAGTGCGACAGCGCTGAAAGCTGAAAATTGGCCTGGGCAGGAAGGGGGTATAAGTGCCCGGTAGGCAAGTGGTAATGCAATGGGCCCTGATGGTATTCATGATAGATTTCTAAGAGAACTTTGAGGTATAGTTGTTGGACCATTAACTGATCTTTTTAATCAATCTCTTCTAACAGAAGTTCCCCATGACTGGCAGAAAGCTAATAGTGTACCTATCCACAAGACGGGCAGCAAGGTAGAAGCTGGCAATTACAGGCCAATGAGTTTAACATCTTCTGTGGTCACATTAATAGAATCACTCCTAAGCCCAGGTTCAAACTACAGCCCGAATGTGAATTGCACAGGAGCTGCATCACATTCCTGTGCAATTTACATGCGATTCAGTGTGTTGCGATTTGAGCCCTACCATTTTTAATGGGCTCAAATTGCACCAAAGACATGCAGGCACTTTTTTGGAGCCACACTAAAACCAGATTGCATGGTTGTTTTGTACCATGTGATCTGTTGCAGGCAAACCATAATGCGTTTGTGATTCGTTTGGGGGTGCCATTAAGATTACACTGATACCCACTGCAGATCACAAGGGCAGTGCAATTTGAATGCATTGCATGAACCGCGCAGGGATTGTTGTGTTTTCCGCACTGCCTAAGTGTGAACCTAGGGTAAAAGTAAGGATCAATGATATCTTAAAAACACACAACTTGCTGGACTTAAAGCAGCATTGCTTTACTGAGTGCAGATCACGTCAGACTAATCTGATTGGATTTTTTTTACTATATTACCAATGTTTTGGACCAGGGTGGTGCTGTGGACATAGCATATCTTGATTTCAGCAAGGCATTTGATACAGTTTCACATAATGATCTAATACAAAAGTTGTACAAGCTAGAACTTAGCCTTTGGGTGGTTCAGTGGATATGCAGCTGGCTAATGGATAGATAGCAGTGTGTGGTTGTAAATGTTCATTCGGAACAGAGACCAGTCACTAGTGGTGTACCCCAAGGCTCTGTACTAGGTCCTGCTCTATGTAATCTATATGTAAGTGATATAACTAAAGGTTTGTTGGGTAAGGTATGTCTTTTTGCTGATAACACAAAGGTGTGTAATAGGGTTGATATCCCTGGAGGTGTCTGTAACATGGAACATAACTTGGCATTGTTGGAAGATTGGTCAGAGCAATGGAATCTGCAGTTCAATGTTTCTAAATGTAACATAATGAACCTATAGTAAAAATAATCCCTTGAATGAGTACAACATTGGGGGTACAGTGTTGACCAGCACTTCAGAGGAAAAGGACTTGGGGGTATTTATGTCAGATGATTGCCAAATGAGCAAACAGTGTGGCCAAGAAGTGGGAAAAGCGAATAGTATTCTAGTATACGTCACTAGAGGGGTCACCAGCAGGAGGAAGGAGGTTCTGATTCCCTTATATAGACTTTTATCGCTAGAGGGGTCACCAGCAGGAGGAAGAAGGTCCTGATTCCCCGATATAGATCTTTGGTTATCACTAGAGTGGTCATCAGCAGGAGGAAGGAGGTCCTGATTCCCCTATATAGATCTTTAGTTATCACTAGAGGGATCATCAGCAGGAGGAAGGAGGTCCTGATTCCCTTATATAGATCTTTAGTTATCACTAGAGTGGTCATCAGCAGGAGGAAGGAGGTCCTGATTCCCCTATATAGATCTTTAGAATGCTGTGCCCAGTTCTGGACAAGTCCAGAACAAGTCCAAAAGACAGGCAACAAAAATGATGAAAGGTCTGAGGGCTAAAACAAATCAGGAGGGGCTGTGGAGACCTAATATGTACAGTCTGGCAAAAGAAGAGAAAGGGGATACATTATCGAAACCTTTAAATATATGAAGAGGGTAAATAAGTTTAGGAGGGCAATATTTTCAATATTAAGTTAGGACCAAGAACACAGGGACATGATTTCAAAGTGAGTTAAAATCTAATCTTAGTATTATTTTACCGAAAGGGTAGTTGATGCTTGGAATAGACCTTCAGTGAGTCAGAGATACTGCACAGTAGCACTGCCTTGTTTTGTTGGCCTGGTGTAATTCCCTATACAGTGTACTGTATATTCGTATTCTTCTGTTTAGATCTCTGGCAGGGCCCTGTATATCATGTTTCATAAAAGAACCCTAATGCATATATCTGTATATGTCCTGCCTTATGCATTGAGCTGGCGCAAATGCACAGTGTCTTTTTAAAATATTTTGTTTTTTCATTCTAAAAAGTACAAATCCAAATCAGGTTACTAAGCACACAACCTTGGAACACAGAAAACCTGACTGCAATAAACTAAACAAGGATAAATAAAAACAGATCAATAAAGACAATATGAACATAATCGTGAACTAGCATGTGCTGACTGAAGTGTCCTCATTGGGAAAAGGTGCTTTCTACCAAGAAACTAATGCTACATCTTTTATTTATATATTTATCTTAGATTTGGACAAATGGGGAAGTGTTATAATCTGTATTTGTTTTTATTATTGTTTCCCCTCTGGGCAAATTTTTTGCTGCAACTGCAGCCAAGTGTTTGGTTTGCAATTGCAGTGCCGCCCCATTGACGTCAATGAATGAGCTTGACAAGCATTACCACCTGTCAAACTCGGCAGCTTCAGTTAAAATGGCTGTAAAGGAGAGCATCATAGCCCCAGCTTGTGTACAGCCCTGTCAGGCTGGTTGGACAACAGTTGGAGAATCTCTCCATGACTGTCAATCTTGTCTTCAGGTCTCCGACTCAAATGACGCATCATCTTCAGGAACCCCTGCAACTGGACTTTGCTGCAACATTCAACTGGAGGTATCTCTATTAATAGCTACAGTATATGTGCTTGGTTATATGTTAGGGATGCACCATCGATGCCCTTTTTTTATCGACGAGTACCAATACTTTCGGTCAAGTACTCGCCAATACTGAGTACTGATACTTTGCGGTACGATTTGCGTCTATACAAAAGGAACGGGCACAAATCGCACTGCAAAGAATGGCTTAGGATTTGAACAGCAATGTAGTGCCATTCCTGTCCGAATCTCATGCAGTATCCCCCTCCGCTCCTGTGTGAACCCAGGCTTGTCATGTGGGAAACCTCCCTGCACCGATCCTATGCTGTCACACAACTAAAAGCCGCTTTACCAGTTTGGGGATTTGACATCCCCACAGTTTTCTCTCCTCTCCTTGCAGGGATGACACTACTGCTTATTGATCAGGACCATCACGGTGCTGACCAATCAGAAACTGTCTAGCCCGTACTGTCATCCCTGCAAGGAAAGAAGAGAAAGCTGCTTCACAGCTCTGGGGATTTGAAATCCCTGCGGGTTTCTCTCCTCTCCAACTCATTTTGTACACCAGAAAGTATTGGTTTTGGGTATCGGTGCATCCCTAATATTTGTGCGAAGTCCACCAGGACTCTTGTTGGATCCTTTGCTGATCATACCTATTTGCACATTAGATGTATGTGCCGTTATTAATCTGTTATATAATACTTGTATGCTGGTGTGCATCTAAATACTTATGTTTAATGTTATGTGCTGGTTGCAGTAGTTCTTTGCTCTCAATTACTTTGATTAGATTACTGGTTAATTTCCCAGGAAGAGTATCCACTCTGTTCACAGAGGCGTTGTCCTTAGTGGAGATATTGCTACATTTGGAGGCACTGCTGAGATCAAAGTGGGCTTACCAGCTGTCTCTGCATGACATATACTATATTGCCAAAATTATTGGGATGCCTGCCTTTACACGTACATGCACTTTAATGGCGTCCCAGTCTTAGTCCATAGGGTTCAATATTGAGTTGGCCCACCCTTTGCAGCTATAACAAACTCACTCATCCATGTCCTTATGGACCTTGCTTTGTGCACTGTCATGTTGGAACAGGAAGGGGCCATCCCCAAACTGTTCCAACAAAGCTGGGAGCATGAAATTGTCCAATATGTCTTGGTATGCTGACGCCTCAAGAGTTTCATTCACAGCAACTAAGGGGCCAAGCCGACCCCTTGAAAAACAACGCCACACCATAAGACCCAGACACGTCCATCAGATTGCCAGCCAGAGAAGCGTGATTCGTCACTCCAGAGAACACGTCTCCACTCTTCTAGAGTCAAGTGGTGGCATGCTTTACACCACTTACTCCAACGCTTTGCATTGCACTTGGCAATGTAAGGCTTGGATGCAGCTGCTCGGCCATGAAAACCCATTCCATGAAGTTCTATATGCACTGTTTTTGTGCTAATCTAAAGGCCACATGAAGTTTGGAGGTCTTTAGCTATTAACTCTGCAGACAGTTGGCGACTTCTGCACACTGAACGCTTCGGCATGCGCTGACCCCGCTCTGTCATTTTACGCGGCCTACCACTTTGTGGCTGAGTTGTTGTTGTTCCCAGCTGCTTCCACTTTGTTATAACACCACTAATGGTAGCAAGGGAATTTCACGGATGGACTTATTGCACAGGTGGCAACCTATCACGGTACCATGCTTGAATTCATGAAGCTCCTGAAAGCGACCTTCTTCTTTCAAAAATGTTTGTAGAAGCAGTCTGCATATCTAGGTGCTTAATTTTTTACACCTGTGGCCATGGAGGTGATTGGAACACCGGAATCCAATGATTTGGATGGGTGTCCCAATACTTTTGGCAATATAGTGCATGTGACTCACATGACCACATCACAGATAGAATAGAATGGTTTGCTACAGGACCAAAACACGTAGTGGACCTCTTCCTGTCGACAATAATATACCTTGATTGCACACCTAACACTAAACAAACCTTTGTACAGTAGCAAGTGCTTAACCTCTTCACGCCGAGCGCACACAAACGTGCGGCCTCTCGGCATCTGGACATTGACGCCGAGCGGCCGCACTTTTGCGTGCAATTCAAAAAAATGTGCTGAGAGCGCTCGCCCTGCGCACTCCCAGCACACGTCTGGTACTCATAGAAAGGTCCCGATCTCCTCGTGATTGGGACCTTTCCCGATCATGTGACTGCCATGACAGCGAATCATGGCGGTCACATGACCCTTAAACCCCGCCCGCCTCCCAGCTGCTGAAACCCTTAAAGGGCCGGGAGGCGCCGGTGCCAAGGGGTTAAGTGACCTGACTGGCGGCTTCATTCTTCTTTAAATTAAACTACAACAATTTTGGATCACTTTAAAGACATCACTTTTAATAAAAAATGTAAGCAGATGTTTTACATGTGTTTTCTAACTACATGTTCACATTCTTTATTTCCTGACAGCTCCATGTCAGCACAGCTGGGTAAGGGCTCCACCCCCCCCCCCCCCATGCTTCCATCCAGGACCTAACTCATGACTTTGAGCCCACCTGCAGCCTCAATGTTCCTCTTTTTCCTCCCATGTGCAGGACCTAGGTGTGCTCCTCTACCGGGCTGGCTGTCCGTCCATGCGTGTGGGTTTCAGCTGGACGCGAACCCTGGTGTACCGGCTAAATGATTCATAATCCAGGGAGCCCCGCTGCTGGTCCTTGGGACAGCTTTTCCTTTCAATAAATTTTTATTGGAAAAGTTTGTTTTTAGAAGATACAATTGCAACCGCTGTGGTGTGTGCAGGTAGGATTATAACATCAAAAACAGGTAGGTCAAAAGCAGTCGTACATATAATAACAAATCTGTAACAATTAAAGTAGATAGTATGTCAAAAAGTACATTGATCGTATTTTAACAATGGATCAGTGCGAAAAACCAAAGACTATCCATACACCTATAGCCTGGAATCAAGCCCTCGCGGTGGCTTTTATCATGGCTAACAGCCTTGTCTGGGGTCCGCTGGGTCTATGGGAAGTGGACAGTGGTGTCAGCAGAGTCTCCCCTAGGCAAGCACACCCGCACAGTGCCAGTGTTTACAGTCGGATGGCATAACAGGTGTAGAAAGTTTACATACATACTTTGTTCACATATGACATTAACCTGTTGATGGCTTCTCATGTTTGCTTTACTATTGTGCCATTATGCCAACCCCCTCAAAAGACCAGCATTCCCAGAGAAGGTAGAGGAGTCACCTGTGGATGACTACCATAGCCAGCATTGCCTGCTGGAATAGAGGACATCCCTTTTATATTTGTTTGTACTCTCCAGTTTCTCAAAAGAAAAAAAAAAAAGAGAAGGTCTTTATGTCGTCAACAATTCCATGGATGGTTTGTGTACATTGCAGTATATTATTGTAATTCTGTTGCAGATTCCTACCTTTTTGTTGCTCTTCTTAACAAAACATTTTCATCATGTCCTGTTCTCTGGCAGGGTAAGGTTTGGGTTCATTAACCACCCGGTGCCTTCAGGGCTGTAGTTGGAAGCTGCAGTATTGGCATCCCTCTAGCTATGGTTAACCTTTTAGGGATTGTTACTAAGCAAGCTATTTTCTACTTCATTAAATTATTATTGTTTTTTTTAGCTGTTTTAACCACTTGCCCTCCGGAAAATATAGCCCCCTTCGTGACCAGGCCATTTTTTGCTTTTCGGCACTGCGCTATTTCAACTGGTAATTGTGCGGTTGTGCAATGCTGTACCCATATGAAATGTATGCCCTTTTTTCACACAAATAGAGCTTTCTTTTGGTAGTATTTGATCACTTTTGCAGTTTTTACTTTTACTTTTTCGCTATAAATAAAAAAGACCGGAATTTTTGAAAAAAAAACAATATTTTTCACTTTTGGTTATAAAATATATCCAATAAACTCAAAGTCATAAATTTAGGCCAAAATGTATTCTGCTACATGTCTTTGCCAAATAAAAATCCCAATACATGTATATTAATAGGTTTGTGTGAAAGTTATAGCGTCTACAAACTATGGTATATATATTGGAATTTACACAGCTTTTACTTTGACTGCCTATCACATTTCTTGGGGTGCTAAAATGCCAGGGCAGTACAAACCCTCCATCCCAAATGACCCCTTTTTGGAAAGTAGACACCCCAGGTATTTTGCAGAGAGGCATTTTGAGTCCATGGAACATTTTTTTTGCCACAAATTTTCTGAAAATGAAATTTTTTTTTTCTACACAAAGTTGTCATTTAAATGATGTATTGCTCACACATGCCAACTACAGGAAACGTTTGGTTGAGGTTATTGCTGCCAAAGGAGGGTCAACCAGTTATTAAGTCCAAAGGTTCACATACTTTTTCCTCCCTGCACTGTGAATGTTTACATGTTATGTGCAATAAAACCATTGCAACATCTAATGTTTGTGTAGTATTATGTTCAGCAGACTGTTCTTCTATTGTTGTGACTTAGATGACGTTCAGAGCACATTTTATGACCAATTCATGCAAAACTCCACGTAATCCCAAGGGGTTCACTAATTTTTCTTGCAACTGTAATAGGGACATTCAAAGTGTTAAATGTGCTAATCTAACGTGTGTGCGTAAAATGTAGTGCCTTTACTTGGTGTCGTGTTCTCTCTTCTCTCCCTAGAGCAACGGTATTTAATAAAAAAAATACTTTTATCAGAATAGTACAATGTTACCATAGTAACATTGTACTACTGTATGGGTGTGATCAGGGATTTTTTTTTTTACACTTTGCTTTGCAGGAGAAATAAAGATCATTGCTCCTGCAGTGCAAAACTTACTGTCATAAACCTAACTCATTCATGAACTGTCATGAATGAGTTAGGTTTTTGAGAGCTTAGGATTGTGATCTGTGATTGGCTGGAGCTGGTCACATGGTACAGGGTGCTGTGATTGGCCCCATGTATCATGTGACAGCTGTGGGCCAATCACATCTCACTAGGAAGAGAAGCAGAGCTGTTATGAATCAGATTGATTCATAACCTCCTAGATTGTAAGTTCGAAAGAGCAGGGCCCTTGACCCCCTCGTGTATTGTATTGTTACTGTATTGTCTCATGTACTGTCCCCCCACTATAATGTTCAGTGCTGAGCAAACCTTTTTATTGCTATATAAATACTGTATTATAATAATAATAATAATAATAATAACAGCTTTGCTGACATTGTGATCATGTGATCGCATAGCAATCACATAATCACCGAGATGTTCATTCTGCTGTATCCTCTGGACACAGTTGTCGCGAGTGGGGAGTGCTGCGTGCCCGATGGGGTGCGTAGCTCCCCCCTGTGTTTGTTCAGCCAGAGTGACGTGCCCATACGTCGCTTTGCCTGTAGCTGACGCCCGTCCGCAGTACATTGCAGGCGGAAAGCTGTTAAGCAGCAGGCAAAGCCCTGTGAAAAGATTATCTAGTCTGGCAATGAGCAGTCTCAGAGCTTTCCCAAGCAAAACAACCCTCTTCAGACTTTTCAAAAAAGAAGACACAGATGAACATGACTGTGAGATGAGCATGAGTGTAAGTGTTCCATTCACCCTGTGAATGGGTTATGTGTTCTCACAATGATCATTCTCATAGCCTTCCCAGGCAAATCATCTGTCTCTTCCCTTTTGGAGAGTCTGAAGACACTGAACATGACAATATGAATCTTGCTTTGTTCAAGCAACCAGAAATGAGGATGATGACACCCAACATGTTGTCACATTCATTAAACAAGTGGCCGGTGCACTCAAAAGGAGTTGTTTCCACTCACCCTGTGAAAGAGTTATATGTTCTGGCAACTAGAAGTCTGATAGCTGTGCCAGGCAAGACAGCCTCTTCAGACTCTATAAACATGTACAGGAAGATGCGGACGAGCATGACTATGTATCCTGCTGGTTTAAGCAACCAGGGATAGAGATGATGACACCTAACAGGATGTCACATTCAATAAACAGATTGTCAAAAACCTCTAAAGGAGTGGTTTCCACTTACCCTTTGAAAGGGTTATCTGCTTTGGCAATGAGAAGCTGCCTAGTCTTCCCAGCCGAAGCATCCCTCTTCCGAATTTCCAAAGAGGACGATATGGATGGACATGACTGCATGAATACTGCTTTGTTCAAGTAACCAAGTATAAAGATGATGACACCTAACAGGTTGTCACATGAGGCTAATAAACTGTGAAGGGGTGTTTCCACTCACACTGTGAAGAGGTTATCTATTCTATCTAGGAGCAGTTTCGTAGCCTTCCAAGCAAACAATCCTCTTCAGATTCTTTCAAAAGAAGAGTCAGATGAGCATGACTGTATGAACCCTGCTGGTTCAAACAGCCAGGGATAAAGAGGTTGACACCTAACAAGTCAGATTCATTGACCATTAGGTCAATACATTCTAAAGGAGTTGCTTCCACTCACCTTGTGAAGCGGTCATATTCTGCCAATTAGCAGTCTCATTACCTTCTCAGACAAATCAACCCTTGTCAGATTCATCCAAAGAACATGTGGATGAACACGACTGTCTGATTCCTGCTTTGTTCAAGTATACAATGATTAAGATGATGGTGACCAAGTTGTCACAATTAATTAAGCATGTGGTGAAGACACTCTAAAGGAATTGCTGAATTCACTTTCTGCCAGGTCCATCTATTCTGCCAAGGTCCACTCTTCCTTTTAGGGCCATTATAACTGGTCTCTGAGTCTTCTCAAGCCAGTCAATCCTCTTCAGTCCCTTCTGAACAAGATTAGAATGACCTGTGTCCAGGCTTGACAAATCCCTTATGGTGACTGAGTCAAGTGCTTGTTCTAAAAGATTGAGGCATGTTGTCACAGCAGAATGTCAAGGGTTTTGAATCACCCCTTGGGTTGGTGTGTGCCCTATAGGATTGGCCACATACACGACCTTCCCATTAGAAGATGCTGTGGCCTTTAAGGACGTACTCAATCACTGCATTGTTCTTGATCTTAGAAGGTGAAGCTTAAATTAATAGTGGTCAGTTTGACTTCCTGCCTCAAGATAAACCTCTGTTAAGTGACTGAAGTTCAAGAGTCAGCTTCCATGTTCACTCCAGAGACGGTGGCTTCTGCATTTTTGGCTGGGAGTCAAAGAAAAAGTCAGCACATAATCCAAGAAGTCAGAGAACAGCTTCATGTCAGGATGCTTTCTGGTATTTTGTGGATTGCGCCATCCATACATGTCTTATGTGCACTTGGTGATGGACACATGGTCCTTCAAGGCAAGCATTTCAGGTCATATTTGGGAGATATTTCATCCTTCACGTCTCAGATTGGGCCACATAAATTGCCTCGTTCCAGCAGGTCAGGTAAGTTCAGTTGAACTCTCACCCCCTTTCAAGTTGGTATTCTAGACTGGTAGCAGTCAGAGTGCCTAAGTCAGAAGATATGGATTACGCCCTGTATGAAAGTGAGCCTAAACTTGTGGTTAGAGAAGTAGGATCTTCTGCAATGTCATTCCCATCTGATGCCTAGTGGCTTGTGGTGCAGTCAGACACCAGCAAAGTAGTTGGAGGGCCCTAATTCAGGAGCAATGGGCTGAGGACCAATGGCCTTTTTCAAGGGTCAAAGCTGGTGTCCAACATTCTGGAGTTAAGAATGGAATTTCAGGCTCTTAGCCTTCAGTCACTTTATCCAGGGTGGACCTGTTCTGCTGAAGTTAGACAGCACAAAGACTAGCCTACATCCGGAAACAAGGAGGCACTCAGTTGCTCCCTCCTGACGAAGGTTTATCAGATTCTAGAGTAGGCCCAAGTCACGGTGCTTATCACAGAGTGGATCTCCAGGACATCTTATGCCTTTTTGCCTCTCCTTCTGATTTGAAGCTTTCTGTGTGGCTAGTTAGTTCCCAGCTGTGCTGATGTGGAGCTGTCAGGAAAAGAGAAAATTGAATGACAAATACTTACTATAATTTTCCTTTCCTGACAAGCTCCATTTCGGCACAATTCCCAACCAGCTTGGTAGGAACAGTTACAGAACGCTGAGGCTACAGGTGGGCTCAAATGTATGAGTTAGGTCCTGGAAGCATGGGGGGGCAGGGCCCTTACCCAGCTGTGCTGACATGGAGCTTGTCAGGAAAGGAAAATTACGGTAAGTATCTGTCATTCGTTTTTACAAATAAACATTACATGATAATTGATTACCAGTGTTACAGGTTAGCTAAACCACACAGAAGTACTTGCTTGTCTTGAGGCTGGGTTTCTTTGGATTAAACCTTTGAGTTGTCCAATAAGAGGTGAGTCATTCCTCTGACTCATTCACTTGTGTAAATATGCTTCAGCTTGAGCTATTGAGATCTATAATAAACAGGCTATTTTTAAGAACTGATGGTAAGGAAAAACAGGCAAATGTGAAAAGGATATTTATGAAGAACACATAGACTCAGCAGCAAGCTTGCAATTGTACGTCTCCTAATAACGGGTTCATATGGAGGACTGATAGGAAAAAGAAACCTAGCTGATCAATCTCTTCAGCAGAAAGGACTGTCCCCAATTGTGTATATAGGTGGGGATCTACAAGAATTACATAGCTTTCTTTTAGTACATGCTGATGCCATTTTCTTTTGTCTGTGATATTCAGTTAGTTTGATGTACTGTATGCTATACAAGGAAGAACAGCTGGGGGGCATTTGCCATTCAGTTATCATGTGGAGTGTGAGGTGCAGTCAGTGACAGATGCTGGTTGTGATATCTGCTTCCCATTCAGACTTGTGATCACAGCGTCTGCCAGAGGCAAGTCTTCCAGTACCAATTTCCTATAAGGCTGATGTCCAGTGACCAAATGCCGACAGCTAAGGAAGTGGATTCTGGAAGATGTTAAAAGGTGTATCATAATACACCATATTCTTTAGGAACACCCACCTTTCCCCATGCCCAGCAATCATTGCAGCACCAAGGCACATTTTGCATGGAACATTTTCTTCAGCACTTTTAAGTTTGCCTCTACTATGAAAGTCCCTTTTGGTTGTATCTGCTACCCCTGAGGTCAAATGTTCCTAGTCCTTCCCTGATACTATATATTAATATGTAGTTAAAGTGTTACTAAACCTACAACAGTGAAATCAGTCTGTATATGCAGTAAATCATTCTTGTTATACTCACTGTGGAACATAAGGGGCTAATCCTCTGCATTGTGTAAAAAGGCTGTTTGAAACTCTCTTCACTGCTTCTCCTCTTGTTGAAATGACCACCTGACACAGACTGAATCCGTAGTCACATGCACTTGCTCAGTTTGGTGTGTATTGCTAGAGGGTTTTTTTTTTTGGGGAGAGTGCATGTGATCAGCACAGGGCCAATCAGCACTATCCAGACAGAGGGTCAGGACTTTCACATCCTCCTAGAGCAGAAAGAAAATTCCTCCTACAAGCTTTAACCAGTGTTCTGCTGAACACTGACAGAAGTCACAAGACTGCTATATACTGGTGATGAGAAAAGGTATTTAGCAGTTTATATTTACTAAAATAATTGGATTTCCATGTTGTGTGTACTGTGGGAGACCAGATATAGTGGATGCAGGGTTTGGGGTTTAGTAACACTTTAAGGTGTCCTTAAACCCAAAATGCAAATTTTCTACCAAAAACAAATTTGTGTGTTTATGATTTCTCCTTCAATTTATTTAAGGTACTTATATAGCGCTGTCAATTTACACAGCGCTTTACATGTATATTGTACATTCACATCAGTCCCTAACCTTCAAGGGGTATACAATCTAAGGTCCCTAACATTCATACATACTAGGGCCAATTTAGACAGGATTCAATTAACCTACCAGCATGTCTTTGGAGTGTGGGAGGAAACTCAGAGGAAATCCACGCAGGCACAGGGAGAACATGCAAACTCCAGGCAGGTGGTGCCGTGGCTGGGGTTTGAACCAATGACCCTAGTACTGCCAGGCAGAAGTGCTAACCATTTTGCCACTGTGCTGCCACTGTTCTTGTGAAATTGTGGTGATCCTTCTAGTTACTAGGACTTTCTCAATCCCAGTGGCAATGTTTTTCTGGCTGATCCGCCCTCTGCTGACTGCCAACCATTTGCACATGCTCAGGTGGATCCAACAAGACAAATGATGCTCTGTGCCTCATGGCGGGACAGATCCAGCTGAGTGATTGACAGCCCAAGGCAGAATATAGCAGTACACAGTAACGATGTGAGTAAAGACACATGATGGGTTGGGCCTTAACTCCGCCCACAGTTCAGACTTTGCAGTGCAGAGACTAAGGAGAGAGATCACGTGACTAAACTAAATAGATTTAAAAAAATGTATTTCTAATATTTGGATTGCTGCAATATATGGTTGAATTTAGTGTGATTTACCACAATCAATATGGCTAAAGGGATGTAGATGGGTTTATATACACTTTTTTTTTTTTCTTGATGGACACTGAACTAAATGATACAGATGCAAAAAAAAAATTTCCTGCAAAATATTAAATAATGTACTCAAATATTTATGAAACATATGATGTTTTTGCCCCAGTTTTCTTGATACAGAAATACAATTTTACAAAACAAATATTTCTACAAAATATTTTATTGCTTGGAGTTAAATTTCATCACCTGCCAGCAGGTGACACTGCAAGGTCTCAAATGTCATAGCAGGTTCATGTATCAACCTTCTAAATCCAGATGCATACAGTTTATACATTATCCACTGCTATTATCCCACATACATGCCTGCATAATATTTCACAGCGGAATGCAGTCCAAAGTATTGGATGTAAAGTTCATATTTATCTAGACGTATAACTAATCTAGGTTACCTCATTATACCAGTTAGTATAGAAGTACGCTTAGCTTGATAAAGGCTTCCTAAGTGCTAAAGTATATCAAGATCATATTTTTGGTGCCTGTTTTAATGATGAAAGCCTATCTAAGAAATAGATTTTCCTGTATTATTTTTAACCATAATAACAATATAGTGAACATGAGTACAGAAATACCCCAGACTAGCTTTAAAAATAAGAATAACGATTGGAATTGATATTTCATTGGCAAAAAAATTTCACCCTTCTATAGAAAATGCTTCTTTGGATCATTACAAAAGAGGAAGAATATATTTTTTGGTTGCATAGTGCAGTACAAATATTCAGTCATAGGTGGTGCTGTTTTGGGTAGAAATATCTGTAAATTCTATTATATAGATTTTAGAATTATATAAATGTCCAAGCTATCAAGGAACAGCAGTTGAACTTTCTATAGATTGCTTTTGTTGGCATGAAGTTCACATATTAAGACAGCAGTTGCACAAAGCAATAAATGAAATATGTGAATCTGTCACTGCCTTCCTTTTCAGGTTTTGTGCATCCATCCAAAGACACCAGCAATAAATAATGGCAAATAATGAAGTAGTGCTGCTGAATGTTGTCCTGACAGGTGAACACACCTAAGAACGCAGCAGTGGTCAGTGTACAGAGAACATTTTTACCAATTGATCTTCAGTCTATTATAGGTATAGATGTGCTCTGGTAGGGTAAACGTATAACAGTGTCATCAGTCTAGATGGATGCACTGCATCCAGCGTTCTGCCTTGCTCAGTGGGTATCCGCGATCCACGCGTAACTGCTTGTTTACCCGCCAATACTTGTCTCCTTTAAAGAAATAGATCTTGCTGTTCTTCCAAGTAAGAGCTGCATCCAGTTTTCCAGGAACCCCAGTAAACAGACTGGAGATTTTCTTGGGCTGTAATATACTCCAGGCCAGCTCATCCCATTGCCAGTAATCGTCACCCTTAAAAACAAAGTCACCTTAAGGTTCTTTACTTGAAGACATTTTCAGTATAAAACTAAAGAGACTTGTCACCAGACCATTCATTCCAACAAAATCTTCTTAGAAAATTATATGAGAATGTAACATAGTTTATGCATCATATATACCTGTAAAAGCTTGCGTTGTGTAGACATCAAAAAGCCCTGAGACTGCTGCTGGGGATCGCCATCTTGAATGTGATGTCAGCAGCAGACTCAGAGCTAAACTAAAGCACTAAAATGATTCTCTACAGCATTCCCCTTCATTTCCTCCCCTGCTATATAAAATGGAAGGGGTGGAGGAGCCGGACCAGCACAGACACTTTCAGAAGAGGAGAGGGCTTTGATGTGCAAGGAGGGAGGGGGTTGTACTAGGCAACTGGCTCTTCTTGGAGTAGTCACATTTTTCATAGAAAGCAAGGAACATTGCTAGTGAATAAAAATAATTAATGGAAAGGAAAAGACTGCAAGTAAGCATTGTACCTTTTTTCTGTGTTTCTGTGCTTTTACCTGTATACTGTAACTGAAGGCAAAATGTTACAAAATTATGTCCCAGGAACTCTGTTATGTCGACATAATTTTGTATGGTATCATTGTAATCATTGAATGTAAAACTGCCTATTTAATATTTTATGGCTCTCACTCATCTATGTCTAATAAAAATTGATGCACCTTTTATACACTCTGGTGATGCTTATAAAGTCCCACTTAGGGGGGTTGTTTTTTCCTATACAATTCACCACTCTAGGTCGGTCCACCCAATTTACCCCATCAGATGACTTGCATAGAGGTGCAACTGAGGGAAGCTTCAAAATAGAAAGGTGGGTAGCCACACATTGTAGTAAGAAAGTCCAATATTTTATTTAACCAGATGTTCCAGATAAAAACATAACAGCACCCTAGCCAAGGAGATATGCAGGTTCACCATACATATCTTTCTGGCTATGGTGTTGTGATGTTTTTATCTGGATCATTTGGTCAAATAAATTATAGGACATTCTTGTTACAATGTGCGGCTACCCAGCTTCCTATTTTGAAACTAATGTAGCACCCCCCTAGGTTAGTTTGGGGGAGTTAGATCCTAATGGTTAGTCAGGAGCTGGTTAGCAGCTCAGGTGGGAGAGCCAGAGGGGTCAAATTCTTGTCAGGGCTGAGAGACTCTGCAGGCCAGCTCCTCTGAAATTTCCCTCTGTTCTGAGGCTTTCGGAGGAGGGTCTTAGAGGCAGTGGGTGAATCTGAGGAGTGGCTGGCTGCACTCTTGAGGGACCTCAGCCAATCCCCAACAGATGGCTTGGCAAGGGTCTGGGACTCCCTTAAAAGTGTAAGAGCCTGTTCAGCAGCAGGAGTGGTGGTGGGAGAGGAGTGTGGAGCAGGAAGATGTGAGGCTGGAGGAGGAAGGCTGCCAGGAGGCCTACAGAGATGGGGCCTGCTTGCGAGCCTGGAGTCAGAGAGGAGGAAAGCTCGGGACTCATTGGCCCCCTGAGAGAGGACCACCTGTATGGCAGGGATGGAGCAGCCCAGCTGATAGACCTGGTAGCAGCAGCCAACCCACAAGCGGTACAGGAGAGGATCTGAATAAGTACACCTGCACCCCCTGGGTGGATAGGGGAAGGAGCACTCTGGTGGGAAACCAGATTAGTCATCTACTAGTGACTATTCACCATTTAAAGGAACACAGGATCCAGATCCTCTGCTCAGGAAGAGAGTCTCCAGATTGCTGGGTGAAGAGAAGTTCATCTAGGGTCTGGGGTGGTTCAACTAGGAGCTGCTGGCTAGCACTCCCCTAGAGACTGTGTTGCTGGATAGCAGGAGCTTGTGAATAGTTCAAGAAGCTGACCTCAGACTTCGGTTCCCTTGGGCATCCAAATCCCCCTTACCTTATCAAAGTTCTAATCCCCTCAATAAATACCAAAACCAAAGCTCAAAGACTGGTATACTGTATGTCTCCGAATGAAAGTTTGTTTGGAAAATGCTGAATGACAGGCTGTGCAGGACTATAGGGGGAGCCAAATTCATTAATTACACAGAATTATCTTCCTTGTTTGTGTGCCATGTGCCTATGGTTCTCATAGTTATTGAACCACGTGTTTATTATTCTGACATGTCCCAGAAAAGAGACTATAGCAGTGGTAATCATCTAGCTCATTCACATACATACATACACTCATTCTGAGAATATAACATTCTTGCTATCTTTGTTATTACTAATGATAAACATTTCATAGAAACTATTTAAATTAGAAAACCTCTGCTTAGCGTCATGGTTCTGGGAATGCAGCAAGTTCTGGAACAGAAAGAAACCAGCCAGCTGCTGAGAGTAAAATGAGAGGGAGATGAGAACCCCTTCGGAGCTTAAAGGCGTTGAATTGGTATTCCTGAATGGTGTATTAGAGTCTAAATTCATCTTTATGAGAAAAAAATGCATGAACATATTTTTGCAGGAAAAAAAATTTATTTTTTTTTTCCCTCGGTAGCATGCAAACCATTGCACCCACAATCAGTGGATTGCGAGTACAATATCCACTTCCTGCAATCTCTTCCTCCAGCTTGTATGGGCTTTCATTGGAGGAAGTGTCAATGGACTAAGAGTGCTTTGATTACTGTACATGTAGTCCATTGAGAACTGCAAATCCATCTGCTGTTTTGGTAGTTTATTCATTCACAAATCTCTATGAATGAATAGCACAGCTGTGTGGGTGGAGCCCCGCACAGCTGCACTGATTTCAAAAGTGACAGCAGCTGCAGGGGAGAAGAACCCCTGCACACTGTCATGGGGAAGGAGGGTGAGCTGAGTGCTTAGCAACATGTTACACCCTAAACATGTGCTTAACGTGTTCGTAAAGGTTAACTTAACCTTTTAGCACCACTCTGAAATGTGAATAGGTACTGTACAAATATCATTGCAAGCTGGGTTCCAGTGAATTGCTTGGAATCATTGTTTACCTTAAACAGGAATATCTTTTGGTTTCCTTCCCAGAATAAGGCTGCACTAATATTCGGGGGTACGCGAGTTAGCGCTTTAGGGTATCCGTAGTTCAGTTTAAAATCTGTGTATCTCCAAAATTTGTCACCTGAAAAAGATCATATACAACCAATGGTTAGATCCTGACATGAACTAGTATTAAAGGTGAATCATTTCTAAACCATCACTCCAGAAAAGTCTATAGCATGCTATCAAAGTTTTACTGAGGGTCAGGAGAAAATTAGACTACAGAGATAAATATCCATTTCAGCTTTCATGGAATTTTCTTTTGTCAAACCACAATTTCCTTTGGATTTACCACCAACTGTGTTTTGTACAGGCTTACCTGAATGGTATTTATTGACAAGATTGTTTAGATAGACCCTCACACTACATTGTTGCTGGTAAATCTAACCAAGTGTGTGGCCAGCTTAGAAATCTGAAGGCCACATTTACAAGACGGTGGTATGGCCTGTGCTCCATGGACTTCACTGACCACTACAGGCTCAACAGTGTGATGTGCATTTTATTCTATAATTGTCTATAAAATGCACACTGCAGAGTGGACCAACATTGCGGTATATAGCACAGATCAGATAGAATGCCATTTGATTTGTGACTACATATATTAACAACTAGAAGCCGTGTCACACCACTGCTACAAGGGAAAAAAACCTTCTGTTATTAAATGTATCTGGATTCATCTGAAATGAAACATTTATGCTAGGAACAGAGAGCAGAAGGTTGAGATTTTTTCCACCTCGGTAGTTAGACTTTGACTATTCTAAATAGGAGGCCTCATTAGGAAACTGATTTTACAGTAAAATAAAGCATCTTATAGTGCCAGGTTTTAAACTGGCAATAGGTTATTCATTGCTTTTTTTTTCTATCGGCCAACGGGCTGAACAAAAAAAAAAAAAAAAAAAAGGAACGGATTCCTCCATCCACACAACCAGGTAAACGGGGAAATCGTCTCATCTAAGACATTGTATTCTGACAGCGATTGGCTGCAGCTGCTGACTGACAAAGGTTTTATAACATTCCTTTTTGACAGAAATCAATCTAAGAATTGATTTCTGTTCAACGGGGACAGCCATACAGGGATCACAATTCGGCCACTCCCTCCTGAACTGGCTGAATTTCAATCCATGCATGGTCAGCTTTAGGCAGTAAAATAGGAGTCATTGCTAATAAAAAAAAAAAAAGCTTTTCAATTGGTTGCAATGTTCCCACAGCTGCAGCCGCTGTCCACTGCCTTCTCTCCCTGTGAAAGCATTACGGCGAGAAGTTTCCCATAGCTGTCAGTTTTTGAAAACAGCATGGCTTAGCGGTGTTCCGCCAAAATCGCCACGTCATTTACTCACAGAGTTTTGTGAATGAATGAACTACAAGTCCTGACAGCCACTGACAGGTTTGCAGGAGTCCTGCATAGCACCAGAGATCTGCTGATTGCTGGTGCAATGCTTTCCAGTACAAAAAAAAACCAAAAACCTGTAAATTAACATTTTTTTACCTGAAAAAAAAGGGCATTTATTTATTTTTAAAAGTGAACTTATCCTTTAAGATTCATTGGGCATTGGGAAGATCATTAGCTGAATGAACTGGTTCAGATCCTTCTAGTTGGCAGAGAACATGCTTTATCTCGGAGCTGCTAGAGACTAGGAAATATGTTTAAAAAGAGGATACTCTGGGGGGGGCGCTCATGAGCAGCATCCAAGATGGCTGCTCAGTAGGCGTACTCCTCACCCAGGGGGACAGACATTTGCCCACCAAGCCCCCCAGATCGCTGCCACCCACCCACCCTGATGGGGAAAAAAACGGAGGCCAGCCACGCCTCCAGCGCTCGACAGGCCATGGCGGAACCTGCGACCTGCCTGCCGGAGGCCGCATCAGAAGCCCCAGCCTTGATTTCGGACCCGCCGCCGCCTTTACTCGTGGGTGAACCGGATCCTGCCGATGAAACAGACACTGCGTCAGGCACCCCTGCAGTCCCCCGCAGCGGCTCTGCGGGATGCTGAGCTCCTGGATCACTTCAAGTCTATGCTGCAGACAGAATTGCCCTCCGCTACTTCCAGGCTGGCAGAATGTCTCTCCAGAAAAATCAGGGAGCAGGGCAATCGGCCAAATGATCTTGAGAATAAAATGGACGCTGTGGTCATGGTCATTGAAAACCATGAGCAGGATCTGTGCAACCTTAAGAAAGAACTGGCTTGAAAGAACTCTACTCTGGCTTGAAGATTTCGAAAACTGTTCCCGCCGCGGCAACTTACGGAGCATTCCGGAAACCGTTACCTCAAGCGCTACTGCCCTGTTTCAGGAGCTAGCTCCCACCATTCCCATTGACCGATGTGAATTTGACCACCAACACTACATTATCATCAAATTTACCTATTATCGCACTAAGGAAACCATTCTCTTGGTGGCCAGGAACAAACCGGGGCAGTTTCCAGGGGCATCGCTACCAGCTCTTCTTGGACCTCTCCCAGATCACTCTTCAGAAGCACTGCCAGTTGAAGTCTTTCACCTCGGTCCTGGTGAATCGCAGAATTAAGTACTCACGGGGCTTTCCGTTCCGCCTCACCTTCGACTACCAGGGCTATAGCCACTCTGTTGCCACGCCGGAGGAGGCCTACTCTCTCCTGGAATCCTTTCACCTTATCCCGCCAGGAGGCGCTGCGCAGAGATCGGCACATTAATCTGGATCCCCGGTGGGGCCACTTCCTCTGGTCCGCCTCTGGGTGAAGGCATCCAGTTGAAAGAGGGCCCTCCCTCGGACCCCTCTAAGACCAAGTCCAACTTGCTCTTCCCCAGACAGAAGTTGCATCCAGGACTTCCTCCATTGTGCTTTACTGTTGAATCCTGTTGCCAGGACCGTGAGTTTAGCCTTTTAGGCATTTCCAGTATTGATAGTGTTATATGATTGGGCCCTGCTCGGCTGCCTCCCTTGGGATTCCTTCTTTCAGTTGGGGGGTCACCTCCTGGACTTGAGGTCTTTGACTTTTTGCCGCTGGGGTAGGGGACCATCTGGGTTGTGTTGTTTGGGTTTCGTTGCAGAGGATGTTGGGCTCCTAAAGCCTAGCTGGGTTTCCTACAAGAAAGGGTTCCACGGGTGTGACCCACTTCCTGGGGACTCGTATATCTACTAATATGGGACTACGTTATGTTATGTCTGTTTCCTTTTTGCCCCCTGGGGTCCTATGTTTTTGATGTATCCATTTGCAGCCATTTGTTCGATGGTAGTCACCCCAAACTGGTATCCTCTGAGTGTAGGATACATTTCACCATAGGTGTGATACAGCTATGTCATTGTACATACTCTCTGTGTCTTTTTTATCTCTTCTTTTCTGGTTTTTCTGTTCTTGTTTTATTCAGGGTTTTGGGATGCCATGCACCGGCTGTCCTTGGGAGTGGAAATTGTTGGCCGACTTATGCCTTTTCTGCTGAGCGGATTATGCCAATCCCGCCATGGCTTCACCTCTTTTGAAAGTACATTCACAAAATATATAAGGCTTTACTTCGCCTCAGAAGTGGTCTAAAGTTTTTCATCACCTCACCTCAAATTGACGTGGTATGCTTGTAGGAAACCAGGGTTGCCCAGTCCTCCGCCCCACGGTATCTTTCGCCACATTATCACGATGGGGTGTTCTGATAGCCTTCAAACGCAATCTTCCTTTCACCTGTACTTGGAATATAGTGGACTCCATGGGCAGGTACTTGCTCCTGCAGGGTACCCTCTGGGATCAGGTCACTTTTGTTTCTTATTATACCCCCAATCGCTTGCAGCACAAATTTTTCTCCCATCTTTGTACCGTCATTTCCCGACACTCCAAGGGCCTTCTTCTTTTGGGGGATTCAGATGTTACCTTGAATTCCGCTCTAGATAGGTGCTATGCCCAGGGGGCGGCCCCTTCTCATGACTTAGTGCAGGGAGAACGTATGCACTCACTCGCAGTCTGCGGAACTGGAAGGGAACTTCACCCAACTAAGCATGACTTCACGTTCTACTCAAATCCTCATAACAGTTTCTGCAGAATCGACCACGTATTTATGCTTGTCCATCAGCTTCCTTTAGTCAAGCAGATATCTATCCCTTCCTCGCCCTGGTAAGACCAGATCCCCTGGTTCACTTTCAGGGTTGGCACGGCGCCCTTTTTACTGGCACATTAACGAGTCTTTATTGGCTACTCAGGTCACCTGCCAGCAAATTTTATCTTTCATACGAACATATTTTATGGAGAACTCGGAATCTGTTTCTTCAGCAGTACCCCTATGGGAGGCCCATAAAGCTACGGTGCGGGACCACATGATATAGCTGGCTGCAGTGCGGGAGCATCGTCTTTTGGACCTTCACGCTCTGCTGGCCTCTGTGGATGCTCATTGGAAGTCGCACCCGTCTGCGGCCCATAAACAAAGGCGAGACACCCTGGCTGCAGAATTGGACTTAGTTGCATGTTCAGAGGCTGAACGGGCCTTGCATTGGACCAAACATAAATTTTATACCTGTACTAATAAACCGGGTCCAATGCTGGCTAGGAAACTCAATTCTGTGGGGAAACCCCACAAACCAGACCAGTTGCAGCTCTCTGCGGGGGGCTGCACTTCCAATCTCCAGTAGATCGTCTCGCGTTTCGCGGACTTCCTTTCACACCTGTTCGCCAAACTAGATCCCTTTCCTGTAGCTCAGGTGGAAGTGTTCCTACAAGATCTACAACTCCCTGGCTTGTCTGAAGCGGCGTGGGTAGCCCTTAATGTAGGTGTAACCGTATTGGAAGTACTTCAAGCTATCAAATCTTTACGGTCTACCACGGCCCCGGGTCCTGACGGCTTTTCAGGTCTCTATTACAAGAAATTTGCAACCCTGTTGGTGCCCTTTTTGGCTGGTTACTTCAGTGAATTGCGACATGGTTCTGTGCCCTTTCTGGACGTGCTTAGAGCTCATATCTCAATGATTCCTAAGACAACAGAAGGCGTGCAGGAACCGCAATCCTTTCAGCCCATCTCTCTTCTTAATGAGGATTTGAAGATATTGGGCAAGATTCTCAGTCTTTGTATCAATAATACTTGCGTAGTTTAGTCCACAGGGACCAAGTAGGTTTCATCCCTGGGAAGCAGGCGGGTGATAATGTTTGTAAAGTAGTCCACCTTATACACCTTCTGCAACAGCGGAAAATTCTGGAATTCTTATTGTCTTTCGATATATACAAAGCTTTTGATTCCCTATCCTGGGAATACCTGCCGTTCGTGCTGGGGCTTTGGGGATTCTATCCTTTCTCGGATTCAGGCCTTGTTTTCTTCCCCTTCGGCTTCAGTTAAGTATGCAGGGTATTTCTGAGATCCCTTTCCTACTTGACGAGAGATGAGACAGGGATGTCCCCTGTCCCCGGCGCTCTTTGTCCTGGCGCTTGAACCACTGGCTTTGGCGCTCCAGGCTGATTGTAATGTATCAGGTGTCCCTTACGCGGGACAGGAATTTAAGTTGAGCCTTTTTGCAGATGATGCCCTCTTGACTCTCATTAATCCTTTGACGACGCTCCCAAACTTGCAACAGGTTCTTACACATTTCTTCTTGATTTCGGGTCTGTGTATTAATTTGGATAAGACTGTCGCTCTCAATATTACTTTGGCCTCGGATTTGGTTTCGCGCCTACAGTCCTACTTCCCTTACAAAT
The DNA here is from genome assembly GCF_062004578.1 of Staurois parvus. Classification (NCBI taxonomy): domain Eukaryota; kingdom Metazoa; phylum Chordata; class Amphibia; order Anura; family Ranidae; genus Staurois; species Staurois parvus. The sequence goes on from NW_028317813.1 coordinate 15,229,860, forward strand.
GGGATTCCTCTTCGCTTAAATTCTTGGCCATCTGCCTGACCCTTACCTATGGCTCTTTGTTTGCTGTGAATTATTATCCATTGCTTCGCTCTGTGTCCTCTCTTATTGTTAGGTGCCGCCTGGCAGAGTCTCTAGCAGCCCACTGCACGGATTTCCTCAGGGCGCGGGGTCTAAGTCCCAGCCTGCTGTTCACCAGGGCCTCTGATGGTGGGGATGGACTTGGCGCAGACTGGAACCAGGTCACGACCCCCGAGTGCGTCCGGCGGTGGTAGAGAGTACTGGCAGGGGAGTGCAGGGACGGAATCTGATTGGAAGAGGCAGACAGACCTACTGATATGATCCGAGCAGGATGGATGGTCGGGTGAGGTATGCGTGGTCAGACAGGCCGGGTCGGTATCTTGCGAGCAGCGAGGTACAGAAGGAGCGAGCAGAGGATGGTCAGGTCACAAGCCAGGTTCAGCAGGATGCAGGCAGCGCAGTACCAGGGGTCAAGCAAAAAAGTAGTCAGGCAAGCCAGGGGTTAATCAGGAGAATAGCAGGATCAGGAACAAGCAGAGGTCGGCAACGGATACACAGGAACACAGGATCAGGAACAAAGTAATAAGACCAAACGGCAATCTGACATACCTGATTCCACATTTAAATAGCCTGCCTCGCGCTGTCATTGGTGCCAGGCGCGTGTCCGCAATCGCGAGTGCGCATGCGCGAACATCGCTGCCGCCGTGCGCGCCCAGGTCCTATCGCTCGCCTGGTGGTAAGTGCTGGTGTTCTGCGCATGCGCCGCCCGACGCGATGCCGCAGAACACCCGCGTCCTGACACTTATGCACTCTTTTTATGCACCTGCCCTGGATAGGATGGGTTAACTTTGTGAAAATGACTATCCTGCCTAAATTGTTGTATTATTTTTGCACTCTCCCAGTGCAGGTTCCTCCTCCTTTCCTCCAGTTGATTCAGGCGAGGATTATGCGATTTATCTGGGCTGACAGACGCCCCAAAGTCTCCAGAAATACGCTTTTTGTCCATAGACTGCAGGAAGGTCTTGGGGTGCCTAATGTAGCTAAGTATTATCAGGCGAGCCAGATGGCCCCACTGTCTATGTTGCACTCTTCCTCTCTGGGTCCTTTTGGAACTACCTAACTGTGTCCCCATTGCGACATCAATGTTTTTATGGCTCCCCTCTGCCCTATGCCCGAAGACATTGAGTCCAATTCTGCTCCATGGCCTACAAGTGTAGGATTCGGTATGCTACTCCAGTGCCTTGATGTCACCCTTTCTATCTTTGCTCCCAATTATCAATAATCCTCTTTTCCCGCTGGGTTTAGATCAACCAGGGGCGTACTCTTGGTGGGTGGCCAATGGTTTTTCACAGATTCAACACTTTTTGACTTATCGGTCCTTCCCACCTAGAACTCTCTTCGGGAATCACAGGATGTCCCTCAGGAAGAATTTTTTCATTGCCTTCAATTGAGGCACTGGCTGACTTCACTGCATGGCACTTCCGCCTTCCCATGTCAAAAAATCTGCCTTTGAACAGCTTTTCCAACAGCGTCCGTGCACCCCGGGTCTTGTTTCCCTACTTTATGCATCTTTGAATAGATGCTCAACGTGTACGTCTCTATCATATGTTGCTGAGTGGGAGCGCGACTTGGGGGCGGTCGTGGATCTGGAGGACTGGAATAAGGCCTGGTCATTTATAGTTAAATGTTCATTTTATACAGCCACGCTGGAGGCAGCATACAAAGTACTGTTTCATTGGTATTGGGTCCCAGCTCGTATAGCCCAGGCGAACAATGCCTATAGTAACCGCTGCTTCCGGGGTTGTGGCCATCGTGGAGATGTGTTGCATATATGGTGGTTATGCCTGAGATAAGTTTTTGGTCTCGTGTATTTGGCCATCTTTACACCTTATTCCATCTCTCCATATGCCGGGAAGCTCGGTATGCTTTGCTTCATTGTGCCATATGGGGCCTGTTGGCTCCTCAGCAGAAGTTGGCTTCCTATTTTTTCTTGTCGGTAACTAGAACAATTGCTCAGGCCTGGAAAAGTACATTTGTCCCTCTTCAGGAGGTGCAGGACCGTATGACCACTTTGATGCTCAATGAACAGATGTTGAGTATCCGCAATGACTCCCTACGGAAAATTTTGAAAATATGGGAGTCGTGGTTGACATATGCTTTTCCCACGCTCCTCCCCGCTAGTTTGGGTTTATGATGCTGTTTGGTATTGGCGTTCCCAGACCCCTGCTTCTGGTCTTGTCTTCTTCTTCCTTCTTTATTCTTTTTTCCTCTTTATTTTTGCTTAATTTATGTGAGGTGGCAGATGTTTGCCTTTGGCTTGTGTTTCTGTCGGTGTTATATCACTGTTTTGTATTTTATGTGCCATTGATAGCCCCTGCGTGAGCGTGCCCTCTGCACTGTTGGTGTTATATCATTGTTCTTTTTATTTTTATGTGCCATTGATAGCCCCTTGATGGGCGTACCTTTTGCTCAAGTCCTTCTTTGTTAAAATGTTTAAAAAGTTAATAAAAAACATTGAAAATACAAAAAGAGGATACGCTAGAATAGAGCTATATATTTAGGATTTCAAGGGAAATACAACAAGGAAATTTTAGCTGAAGCCTTTGCATCTTACCTTTAAAGAAATATGTGCGTTTGGTACGTTTGGAATGCACAGCAGCATCCAGATTTCCTGGAAGTCCTTTCCACAGGGACTGGATCTTGGTAACAGGACCGGTGCCATAGTCTGTAATTGTCCAAACATAATCTCCTTTAAAAGCATAGGTCTTCCCATAAGGTCCTAGTGGGACAGAAGGATCAGAGGATAAGCTTTTTAGGATAAAGCATTTCAGTTGATGTTTTGAATAACCATTTTATGTTTCAGGGTGATTGATCTCTATTTTGAAGCTGTATGCTCTGTGTAGCTATTGTGTTGTGCTTGACTTGCCTGTATGCCAGGAATCTCAACCCTTGGTATAGAACCTTACCTCTCAATGCAAAAGTGTGTGCTGTTATTCACTTGTATTCTCTTCCAGACTAAGGCAGATAACTGACACTCTGTCTAAGTAGCTAAGAAGGGTAAACAAAGTCATGCAATCCTCACAGCAGGTTGTATTGAGTGAGAGTTATCAGCATTTATTTAGGCAAAATAAAGAATGACTTTACAACCTGATGCTTAGCCTGATTGCTGACAGGTTCTAAGTCAGGGGTGTCAAACTGGCAGCTTTCCAGACGTTGCGAAACTACAAGTCCCATCATTCTTCTGCCTTTGGTAGTCATGCTTGTAACTGTCAATCTTGCAATGCCTCATGGGACTTGTAGTTTGTCAAAAGCTGTAGGGCCGCCAATTTGACACCCCTGTTCTAAGTGGTAGTGGGCCGAGCTCTCATCTTTCAAGCAATCTTTTTACCAGTGAGAGATCAGCTTGTGTACAGGTATGACATGACATTATAAATGTTGAGTTGTGAGAAAAAAGATCTCTCAAAGAATTCTTGCAATATAAACTCACTCTGGCCTCCTTGGTAAGCTTGGCTGGTCCACTATGGAGATATCGGTCTTGGATCCACAGCTCTAAACTCCTAAGGTTATGTTCATTTTAAGATACCCACAATCCAACCATCTCTGCTTCCAGTTACAAGAAATGTGCCAGTGTATTGTGCAAGATTTTTTAAATTATTTGAAGATAGAAAAGGTTCGTGTGCAAAAACGGTCTTTAGTCTGAGACTTCACAGATTTTCTGGTGATGTTTGTCTAACAAAAAACTTTTCACATGAGTGATCTTTAAAGTATTTTTATAGAGGAATAAAAGTTTGACCCAAAATCTTCAGACCACTATCTAATGTATGTGGGAATTCGTTTTAAGCTTCCTTTGGAGGCCCATCAACAGGAATGACTTATGGTTGACAATAAAATCTTACACTGTGTAGTGTTGCCTACTTACCCAATATTATAGCATCAAGGTCATCGTGGCATGGATCGGGCATTGGGCCTGTGGGGGTTGGAACAGCTGGTGCTAATGTTGTGACTGGCTTTTTCTCTTCATATTTGTCATTTTTACCTTAAAAAAATAACCAACTGTGAGTCTTATATCACTGTTAGGGTAAAAGATACAATCCCCCCCCCACCAAAAAAAAGTTAAACTTTAAGTGCACCTAGATAGCAGGAGAGAAGAAGTCTATATGCACAGTGGCTAAATGGTTAGCACTTTTGCCTGGCAGTACTAGGGTCGTTGGTTCGAATCCCAGCCAGAGCACCACCTGCCTAGAGTTTGCATGTTCTCCCTGTGCCTGCGTGGGTTTCCTCTGGGTACTCTTGTTTCCTCCCACACTCCAAAGACATGCTAGTAGGTTAATTGGCTCCTGTCTAAATTGTCCCTAGTATGTGTATGTATGAATGTGAGTTAGGGACCTTAGATTGTACGCCCCTTGAGGGTTATGGACTGATGTGAATGTACAATATATATATGTGTAAAGCGCTGCATAAATTGACAGCGCTATATAAGTACCTGTAATAAAAAATAAAAATATGTGGAGAGGTGAAGCGAGTAGGAGGTGGAAGGCTGGCTGATTTCACTGTTTGTTGGAATCGCTAAGGGTGCTACTGAGAACAGTGTGTGGTATTGAGAACAGTGTGGTCAATTAAGCAACACAGGTTGGTTGCTATGTGTCAGGATAATTACCAGGGTACAATAATTAAACTTTAAAAAAGTAATAAGTAGTGAGCACTTCACTGTAATACTTTACATACACATGCCTTTACTTTGTAGTGCATGATTTGGGCACAGAGGCCTTTTAATAGGGACACAATAAAAACATTTTGATTATAACCCAACATGCTCTGTCTACATTTCCCTAAAAGCCTTACTGCTAAGGGTTTTTTAAAATTAGTTTGGTGTTGAAGCCCCATTTTATGTAACCAGGATTTCTATTCTGGTATCTTTTTCCACAGCAAACTTAAAGTGTTACTAAACCCTGGACCCTGCATTCACTATATCAGATCTCCCACAGTACATAGCACATAGAAATGAAAATATTTTAGTAAATATAAATTGCTAAATACCTTTTCTTATCAGCAGTTAGAGCAGTCTTGTGACTTCTATCAGTGTCCAGCAGAGCACTGGTCAAAACTTATAGGAGGTGTTTTCATTCTCCTCTCACTGTCCTATGAGAATGCAGGACCCCTGACCCTCTGTCTGGACAGTGCTGATTGGCCTGTGCTGATCCATTCACCCACCCAATGAAAAATAACTCTCTAGCAATACGCACTAAACTGAGCATGCCCAGCTTGCCCCCAAGGCTCTGTTCTATCAGGGGATGAAATGGGCACATTAGAGGAAGGGGAGGATCAGAGAATAAAGAATCAAACAGCCTTTTTACACAATGCAGAGGATCAACCTTAAGTTCCACAGTGAGTATAACAAGCATGCTTTACTGCATATACAGTTTGATTTGACTGCTGTGGGTTTAGTAACAATTTAGCATGTATTTCCACTTATGCAGCCAATTTGGGACAATGCCTACCTTTATATTTGTTACATATTCTCATTAACATAGAGCAAAAAAATAAAATAAAAAATGCTGGTTACCATTTTAAGAGCTTTTTAGTTGCTTAAAAATCTCTGCCTAATCTCATCACTTTGTAATGATTAGGAGGGGAGCTGTTTGTTTAACTTAATTAACCCTTTCTCTACTGTGTTTGTAGTTCCTCATTATCAGTTGTAAACTAGATTTAAAAGCAGTCTTTCCCATCAAAGGGTTAAATGTTTAGACACCACCCTCCTGCATTGTATGTTAATGAGGTCTGTGTGGGGACAAAGACACTGTGAGAGTCTCCAGAAACTCTTAAGCTGGCCATACCTTAAACCAGTGCTTCTCAAATAGTGGGGCGCGAGGCTCCGTCAAGGGGGGCGCGTTGCCGCCCCCCCCCCTTCCGACAGAAGGGACACTAAGTACAGGGGTGGGCAGAGGGCTGCTGTCTCTTACCTGGCTCCCACGATGATCCATCCAGGAAGCGCTGCTCCTTCCGTCACTCCGGCCACTCCCTCACTCCTGCCACTCGGCTCCACCTCCTCACCGGTGATTGGCCGCCAGAACTGTAGCTCAGGAAAGGTACACAGGCGGCCAATCACGGGCGAGGAGGCGGAGCCAAGCGGACCCACGAAAATCGAGTGAGGGAAAAGCCGGTAAGTGTGCAGTGCAGAGGTGCTGCTGCAACCACATATGCTGGCTGCAGCAGCACCATACTGCAACAGGGGTCAGCAAGTGTCATTGGTGTCAGTGGGAGGAATAGTGCCGCATCATTGGTGTCACTGATACTAATGATGGGGCATTATTCCTCCCACTGACACCAACGATGGGGCACTATTCCTCCCACTGACACAAACGATGGGGCACTATTCCTCCCCCCCACTGACACCAACGATGGGGCACTATTCCTCTCCCCACTGACAGGGTACAATTCCTCCCACTGACACCAATGTTGGGACACTATTCCTCCCACTGACACCAATGTTGGGACACTATTCCTCCCACTGACACCAATGATGGGGCGCTATTCCTCCCACTGACACCAATGATGGGGCGCTATTCCTCCCACTGACACCAATGTTGGGACACTATTCCTCCCACTGACACCAATGATGGGATGCTATTCCTCCCACTGACACCAATGTTGGGACACTATTCCTCCCACTGACACCAATAATGAGGCACTATTCCTCCCACTGACACCAATGATGGGGCGCCAATGATTAGGTCCTAAGTAAATGTTGGTGATCGGTTTGAATTCATTATTATTTATTGATTTTATATATTTTTTCAGTATCATATGGTTTGACATGTCCAATCAAAAAATGTTTATAGTTTAATTAAGGATTTAATTTTTTTGGAATTTCTAATGCACTTTAAATCTTTTCTGCTACAGTTAATAAAGCTATTCTTTGTTGTAAATTGATCCACATTTCTTTCTTTTTTTATTCTCTTATACGTTAATAAGGATACAGTGTTATGCAGAGGTGTACTTATAACAATATTATAGACAAATGATACTATTTACAGTCGCGCGGGGGGCGCAAAATGTTTTCTTCTTCCTAGGGGGGGCATGACAGAAAATAATTGAGAAGCACTGCCTTAAACCATTTTCTTCAATTTCCTTTAGATTTACCTTCAACTATGTAGTGCAAGGGCCTGCCTAATTGCATACGAATTGTGTTTAGGTTTGACCTCATATTATATGGTTTTGGTAAATCTAAAGGAAAGTTGTACAGAAAATTGTATAATGTATGGCAAGCCTTAGAATCAGGCATGACACCTTCTCCTTAGAAATAACTTAAAGGTAAGACATTTCCGATTTCATTTTGATAGGTATGCTGTGTAAATGAGAATGCATAAACTAGGGGTATTGCACTTTCATTCATTCTGAGTGGCATCCCTAACCCAAGAGCCTGCATTGCAGTGCTCCCACACACGTCAATACAGTTCCTATACAGTGACCTGTATTTTTTCTGCATAAGAACAATGCAGATCACAGCTAAGGCACATAGAAAACAATTGTTTTCTATGTGCTGTATTCACATTCCAACCAAGCACAGGAGTGTAGAGCAGCGAGGTGTGTACAAAAAGGCCTTTATCTGCATTTTTCCAGAGCACACTAGAGCTCAGCTAAAAACAAAAACAATTTTTACCATACAAAGCTTGCATCCCCTTTACATCATCATCATGAAGACGGAAGTTGGATTTATATCCAGAATAAACAGGAGCCATCAAGGCATTGCTAAAACGAGAGTGACCCAGACCCAGTGCATGCCCCAGCTCATGTGCCGCAATGATTCGCAAGTTGACACCAAAATATGATCCTTCAGTCCACTCTTCATCCTCATCAAAATGCACCGTGCCCAACTCAGGAATATCAGCATGTGCCAGGACTTTCCCTGCAATAAAAACAGTTGTTTGCAGATATCTTGAGAATTTGGTGATATGTGACAACAGTTCCTATCACACAATCTGACAAAGGTGAGTTCCATGCTTTGGTTTTTAGCTATGAAAATTTTGTGACACAACTATCAGATCAAATTTCCCACCTTTACTACAAAAATATACACTAGAAAATGGTCTTATACTGTATATAGACACGATGGTCTGCACTAACATAAGAATAACTTAAAGTAAGAAACATAAGAATAACAGATACGTTCCAATCAAACTACCCCCTAGTTTGCATAGTGATCCACCCGTTAGATCTTGACCAACTTTGCCCTGGAAACCATTCTTTTAGATGCAGCATAATCACCCTGGAAATCTCCCACTATCAAAGAGCAAATGGGTTAAGGGTCAAAATAATGTTGCCTAAGACCGTCAGGTAGTTGGGTCTAGGAAGAGGTAATGGTGTTTATGCATCAGACTATACCCTAATCAGCCATACTTTTTATGACCACTGACAGGTTAAATAAGTTATATAGATTATCTTGTTACAAGGGCATCTGAAAGTTGATGGGATATATTAGTCAGCATGTTGTCCATGAAGTTAATGTTTCAAAAGCAGAAAAAATGGATTTGTTGTGTATGGAGATGTGTTGCCACAAAACAGTCAGGGTGCCCATGCTAACCCATCTCCACAGACAAGAGCGCCTACAATGGGCACATGAGCATCAGAACTGCACCACAAAGCAATGGAAAAAGGTGGCCTGGTCTGATAAATCGTAATTTCTTTTACATCATATGAATAGCCAGGTGTGTGTGAGTCACTTATATGGGGAAGAGAAGGCACCAGGATGCAGTATGGGAAGATATCAAGCCAGCGCAGTCAGTGTGATGCTTTGGGAAATGGTCTGCTGGAAATCTTGAGTACTGCCATTCATGTGGATGTTACTTGATATGTGTCACCTACCTAAACATTGTTGCTAACTATGTACATCCCTCAGTGAAAATGGTATTCTCTGATGGCAATGGTTTCTCTCAGCAAGATACTGTGTCCTGCCAGACTGCAAAAATAGTCACAAAATGGTTTGATGAACACAACAATGAGTTTTCAGAGGTGTAGTGGTGTCTATACATTGACGGGACAGGGCTGTTTTGGTGGCAAAAGTGGGACCTACTCAGTATTAAGTGGGTGGTCATAAAGGTATGGGTGACTGGCATATGTACAAACTGCTTTTATTTAACATAAAACAGAACAAATAGAACTAAACATATATAATCACTCTTGACCTTTATTAGAATATCTGAGGAGCTACAAGGTCTGTCTTCAAACATGCAGCCCTTAACACATGTAGTTAAATTCACAATACAATCACTTTTTACAAATCTGAGTGTATTGGCATACCTCCAGTAGCTTAAACCATGGGCTACCAAAACAGGCCATATACTGCGTTGGACACTGCACAGTCACATATTAATGCCTGCCCGGGATTATTCAGGACAATTTAGCAATATTCTATAAATGTTACTTTATTCTGTGTTCCTTTATAGCAACCAATTAGCTTCCAATTGTCATTTTCACCATATTGATTTAAAAAAATTAATCTGTTTAATTGCTGTGAGAAGGCAGTATTCTTTGCAAACCCACAAGTAAGCTTCATTATTAATGTGGCCCTACCCTTTTAAAGCAGTACTGAATTTTTCTTAGAGGTGGCACTTGCTTTCAACCATAAATCTGACCCTTAAGGGACAATTAACACCAGCCACTGCCTTACATTGTAGCAGCTGGTGTGCGGTGCGGTCCAGCAGGATTGCTGCACAGCAGATGCATCACAATGGGCGCATCGCACTGTTTACTATTTGTTTTTTTATTAACTTTATTGAGATTTGACAGAGACATTTCATTAAGTTTAATTGCCAGCTGCGCAGGTGAGATGGTGGATTGCCTTGCAGTGTGCTGCAGTGAAGAAAAATACTGCATGCAATACTTTTTTCATTGCACACTGCTCGCAGTGAAATGGGCAGACAGGAGACAAGGCATTTTGCCTCATTATACGGAGGAACTGTGTTGGAATAGCTGCCTGACGCAGTCCCACTGCATCGGTGTAAATTAATCCTTAAGCATTTGCTATCAGGTAAAAATTATTAAAAAAAGGTAATGCCTACCAGGACCATCAAATGGTCGTGAACAGCCAACACCACCCTGATGGAAAGATATCCGTATGTCTGCTCTTCCGTAGTCGATCTCCCTGAATTTCAAAGGGGTAACATCACTCCAGTATTTAAAAGCTGCTTTAATGGCCTCCCTCACTTTTTCTTTTGGCATGTCTGGTGTATAATTGTATATGCGATAGGTCAGGTTCTTCTTCCTCCATCGACCTGTTCAGTAAGAAGACAAGCAAACATCTTATAAACCATCATTACACTTTAGCTAACAGAAATACTGTGCAGTATTATCTATCTACAGTATCTACTTATGTATCAATCTATCTATGTCTGTCTGTCTGTCTATCTATCTATCTTCCATAATCCTTTATTTTAATCTATCATCTATAATCCTATAATCTAATTTGTCTATCTACTATAATTCTATCTACAGTATCTACTGTAATTCTATATATCTATCTACTATAATTCTATCTTTTTACCTATCTACTGTAATTCTACAAAGAACTCTACTGCATGCTGGATGGACTGCAAACACCCTTGGAAACATCTACAAGTTTGATTCCCGCTCCATCTACCTTTTTAAAGTGCCCCCTCTACTCCTCCTTTTCATATTACTATCCTCTGCTCTCAAAATCTCCTTTTACCCCTCTGCTCCACCCCAAAGCTTATACATATCACCCTCACTTCTACCATCTCCTGACTACTGCTCTCATCACCTCCTGCTAAAACTTTACTCACCTGCTGACCCAAACACCAGGACAGGAAGGCATGTGCACTCACTTACTTTCCTCGCCCTCCTTCTCCTAATTTGTGGGGATATCTCCCCAAACCCTGGTCCACCAGTATCTCACCCCCACCCTAGGCACCCTCCTTCCTCCGGGAATAACCACAATCCACTCAACTTAATCTCAATCCCCATGCTCCTAAAAAACCACCCTCCCTTTTTCATGTGCACTCTGAAATGCCCGCTCTGTCTGTAATAATCTCACCTCTGTCCATGACCTTTTTGTCTCCCACTCCCTTAACCTACTAGCAATTACAGAAACCTGGCTTCAAGCATCAGATTCTGCAGCACTTGCCGATGGAGGACTTCTCTGGACACACTCACCCAGACCCAGTGGTCGGAAAGGAGATGGGGCTGGTTTGCTTCTATCCCCACTGAGCACCTTTCAAGTCCTCCCTAACCCTCCCTCTCTATCTATCCTTCTCTTCTTTCGAGACTCATTGCATTCGGGTGTCTTCTCCCATTTCTCTGAGGATTGCAGTGATCTACCGGCTTCCTGTACTGGTGTCGCGCTTGATGACTTCTCTGCTTGGCTAGGCTACTTTCTCTTCTCTGATATTCCCACTATCATTCTTGGAGATTTTAACATTCCCATTAAGGTGAACAACCCAGCTACATCCCAACTCTTCAACCTAACCTCATCTTTTGACTTAACACAATAGATACAGTCCTCTACTCACTCTGATAGGAATACATTAGACCTTGTTTTCTCCCAACTTTGCACTCCCTACAACCTCACAAACATCCCCTTTCCTCTCTCTGATCACAATCTCATCACCTTTACAGTGTCCTCGTCTTCAAACACTTATCCCTCCAAGCAGCAAACAATTACCTGCAGAAACCTTCACAACCTAAACCCTTCTCTTTTCCACTCTGCAACTGACTGCCTGTATGACAGAATCTCTCCCCTGTCCTGCCCTGACCTGGTCACTGCTGTCTACAACAGTTCGCTTTCATCCGCATTAGACTCGCTTGGTCCTCTAAATACACGAAGTATCAGGCCCCGACCATTACAACCGTGGCAGATTGACAACACCAGAAATCTTAAGCGACATAGCCGTGCACTGGAGAGATTGTGGCATAAAACCAAATCTCAGCAAGCTTTCACCCTATATAAATCTGCTTTCTTATCCTACAATTCCTCCCTCTATGCTGCCAAACAAGCCTACTTTGTCACTCTTATTAATACCTTGTCATCCAGTCCTCGTCGTCTTTTCTCTACTTTTTACTCTCTACTTTCTCCACCTCCACCTCCACCAAGTAACTCACTCACTGCTTACGAGATTGCAAATCATTTCAAAAACAAGATTGATGCAATTCCTAGGGGCATCTCCGCTACACAGACATCTATCCCACTTAGCATACCTTATACTAAACCTCCCTCAACACTTTCCTCTTTTGACCTTGCTACTACTGAAGAGGTCACTAGTTTTCTCAGAAGCCCATCTCACTACCTGCCCCCTCACTCACATCTTCAATCTCTCCCTCTCTAAAGGTGCCTTCTCCACCCCTCTAAAGCATGCACAGATCACTCCCATATTTAAAAACCCTCGCTGGACCCCACCAACCTGAACAACTTAAGACCCATCTCCCTGCTCCTGTTTACCTCTATACTCTTAGAACGCGTAGTCTACAATCACCTGAGCTCCTACCTCACTGACAACAACCTTCTTGACCCTTTACAGTCTGGCTTTCGCTCACTACACACCACTGAAACTGCCCTACTAAAACTCACTAATGATTTACTATCTGCTAAAACCAATGGCCACTACTCCATACGCTTACTACTTGACCTGTCTGTGGATTTTTAACTGTTGACCATCCCCTCTTCCTCAAAAAAACTCTATTCTCTTGGCCTCCGAGACTCTGATCTCTCCTGGTTCTCCTCCTACTTATCACAATGCTCCTTCAGCATTACCTATAACTCTGTCTCCTCCTCTCCACTTCCTCTTCCTGTAGGAGTCCTTCAAGGTTCTGTCCTTGGACCCTTTCTCTTCCTCTTCTCCATCTACACCTCCTCCCTTGGTCATTTGATAAACTCCCATGGCTTTAAGTACCATCTCTATGCTGATGACACACAAATCTATCTTTCTACTCCTCACCTCACCCCTTCAGTTTCATCTCACATTACTAACTTACTAAGTGACATTTCAGCATGGATGTCACTCCACTTCCTCAAACTAAATCTTTCCAAAATGGAGCTCATACTATATCCTTCAGCCTGTGCACCCTCCCCTGCCTTCTCCATCAAGATCAATAATACATCCATTAGTCCCTCCCCTCATGCCAGGGTACTAGGTGTAATCCTAGACTCCCATCTGTCCTTTCAGACCCAAATCCAATCACTGTCCAAATCTTGTAGACTTCACCTCCACAACATCTCCAAGATATGCCCGTTCCTAACCTCGGAAACCACTAAGCAACTTATTCACTCCCTTGTTATCTCTCGTTTTGACTATTGTAACTTCCTCCTCATTGGCCTGCCTAATTGCAGGCTATCCCCTCTTCAGTCTATCAGGAATGCTGCTGCCAGACTCATCCACCTTACTAACCTTTCATATCTGCCATCCCTCTCTGCCAATCCCTCCACTGGCTTCCCATTGCCCAACGTATAAAATTCAAAACATTAACAAAAACATATAAAGCCATTTATAACTCTGTCCCAAATTACATCATCAATCTTGTCTCCGAATATCACCCAAACCTTCCTCTCCACTCCTCCCACGATCTCCTGCTCTCTAGCTCCCTTGTCTCGTCCTCCCATGCTCATCTCTAGGACTGATCCAGAGTCTCCCCCATCCTCTGGAACTCTCTACCTCAATCTATCTGACTATCGCCTACTCTGCCTACTTTTAGGCAATCTCTGAAAACCTATCTCTTCAGGGAAGCCTATCCCGCCTTCAGCTAATAACGGAATCCTCTATTCCTCCTATCAGTTCATCCCCCACAGTTATTACCTTTTGTACCACCAACTCCTCCCTCTTAGATTGTAAGCTCCAAGGAGCAGGGCCCTCCTATCCCTCTTGTCTTTAACTGTATCGTTGCTGTATTGTCTCCTTTTATATTGTAAAGCACTGAGCAAACTGTTGGCGCTATATAAATCCTGTATAATAATAATAATAATTCTATATATTTACTGTAATTCTATTTATCTATCTATCTATCTATCTATCTATCTATCTATCTATCTATCTATCTATCTATCTATCCATCTATCTATCCCCATAGATAGATAGAGTAGATATTGGTCAATATGACTTCCCAATTGTAATTGGCAGGATTGATATGGAATTATAGATTATATGCCTTTCTGAAATGTGGGATGTAAAGTGGAACTCCAGCCAAAGCAGAACATCTGATGCATGTGAAGTAAAACTGGGAAGGCATTAGGACCTCTGTCAGGTTTTCTTGTCACTGTTTGGAAGATTCTTCTTCAATTCCTCTCACAGTGCCAACATTGGTGAGATAACTATCCCCACACTACTAACCAATAAAATTATTTGCAAAAGTTTCAATTTAAATGTGTGCATGTAAAAATTAATCCATGTTCTTGTGTACCTAATAATGTTTTAATCAACTTTTTCTAAGATACAATGAAATATTAATCATTAATGTTGAGCTTAGTGGGGCCCCACTAACTGCATTGACTAGCTGACTATTCCTTGATTTTCCTGGCAGGACAGTCTGAACTTCTGCTTTTATTTAATAAAAAGTCTGGATGAATTCCAGGGACAGCATGAAAAGCTAAGGAGAACCAGAATTCTGCAGTTGTTATGTGTTCCATATAATACTGGATAGTTCCAGGGACCTTTTTTTTAATACTTGTTCTGCTTTGTCTACCTGCAAAGACCATAAAACATATTTATCCACTTAAGACCAGGCCTGCATTTAGGGGGCTGAAGTTCAGATGATGGGGTAGGCTGCACTTTGCTCTTTTGTCTTAAAGTGAACCTGTCCATAATGTATTTATTGAATAATTTTACAGAATTATCAAAGTACAGTAATGAAAAACATAGTATAAAAACAGAGCCCACAAAAAATAGCTTCAACAGAACAAAATATAGAACATGGGAGGGAAAAACTACCACCCACCTTAGAGGTAATCCATGTCTATAGATGTATCTTACCTAAGAGAAGATACCGGAGCGTAACTTGGTTAAATGGGTCTTCTAACCCACACCGTGGCTGCCTCATCCTCTCCAGAGTGGCATTGTCCATTAAACCTGATTCAGGCAGCTGAGAAGCAAGCTGGAAAGCTCTATATGGAATAAGAACAAACAAATATTCATTAAGACATGCTAAAAGCCAGATTTAAGACATGGTTTAATTTTTTTATACAGTTGCAAGAAAAAGTATGTGAACCCCTTGGGATTACGTGGAGTTTTGCATGAATTGGGCATAAAATGTGCTCTGAATGTCATCTAAGTCACAATAGAAGAACACAGTCTGTTGAACATAATACTACACAAACATTAGATGTTGCCATGGTTTAATTGCACATAACTTGTAAACATTCACAGTGCAAGGAGGAAAAATTATGTGAACCTTTGGACTTAATAACTGCTTGACCCTCCTTTGGCAGCAATAACCTCAACCAAATGTTTCCTGTAGTTGCAGATCAGACCTGCACAACGATCTGGAGTAATTTTGGACCACTCCTCTTCACAAAACTGTTTCAGTGTAGCAATATTCTTGGGATGTCTGGTGTGAATCGCTCTCTTAAGGTCATGCCACAGCATTTCAATCGGGTTGAGGTCAGGACTCTGACTGGTCACTCCAGAAGGCGTATTCTGTGCTGTTGCAGCCATTGTTTTGTTGAATTACTTGTATGCTTTGGGTCATTGTCCTGTTGCATCACCCATCCTCTGCGGAGCTTCAGTTGGCGGACAGATGGTCGTACGTTTTCCTGTAAAATGTCTTGATAAACTCTGGAATTCATTTTCCCATCAATGACAACAATCCGTCCAGGCCCTGAGGCAGCAAAGCAGCCCCAAACCATGATGCTCCCTCCGCCATGTTTTACAGTGGGGATGAGGTTTTGATGTTGGTGTACTGTGCCTTTTTTTCTCCACACATAGTGTTGTGTGTTCTTCCCAAACAACTCAATCTTGGTTTCATCTGTCCACAGTATATTTTGCCAGTAGTGCTGTGGAACATCCAGGTGCTCTTTTGCAAACTTCAAATGTGCTGCAATATTCTTTTGGACAGCAATGGCTTCCTCCGTGGTGTCCTCCCATGTACTCCATTCTTGTTTAATGTTTTCCTTATTGTAGATGTGTCAACAAAAATGTTAGCATGTGCCAGAGATTTCTGTAGGTCTTTAGCTGACACTCTGGGATTCTTCTTTACCTCATGCAGCATTCTGCGCTGTGCTCTTGCAGTCATTTTTACAGCACGGCCACGCCTAGGGAGAGTAGCAACAGTGCTAAACTTTCTCCAGACAGACAGTCTGTCTTACCGTGGACACATGAACATCAAGGCTTTTGGAGATACTTTTGTAACCCTTTCCAGCTTCATGCAAGTCAACAATTCTTGATCGTAGTTCTTCTGAGAGCTCTTTTCTGTTTACAAACGATTTTATTGTACAAGTGTAGACAGTAGAACAACAGCACATTTTAAAAGTGATATTGTCAGCAAAAACAAGGCACTTTTGAAAAGTACAATACATAAAGGTATATTAACATAACAAAGAAGATAAGAAAAAAAAGAGGAAGTTACAAGTGCATGAAGTACGTAAACGACAAAATAGGTTAGGTGATACACCTGTCAATAGTACATGCCAGCCAACTTTTGCTGGGGATGTTATTAAGCATGTAATAAGTGTCTGCAATCTCTCCATGACTCCCATTTTTTATCATATAAGTGCAGCTTATCCAGTAGGGTATAATGAATGCGTTCCATAAGCATTACAGTGTCAATTCTGTGTAAAACGGAGTCTAAGGGAACAACATTGGACCTCCAATGTAGGGCAATAGACCATAAAGTGGCAATACATAATGTGTGTATCAATCTCAGATTGGCGTCAGAGACCCCTGGGATATGGGCCCCCAACAAACAGGTCTGCATGGACAATCGTATCGGGGCGCCCGACAATAAGGTAGCGATCTCAGAAATCCTACGCCAGATCAAAGATATGGTCGGGCAATCCCAAAATATATGAACCAAAGTACCCGTGCAGTCACAGCCCCGAAAACATAGAGGGGACGTTTGTGGAAACAGTACATGTAGTCTTGACGGGGTATAATACCATCTGGTTAGAACTTTAAGGGCCGTCTCACGAACCGAAAGAGACCTAGAGCTCTTAGCTCTTTTCTGTGAGGCATGGTTCACATCAGACAGTGCTTCTTGAAACCAGTAAACCCAAAACAGGTGTGTGTTTATTAAGGGCAGGACAGCTGTCAGCAACACATCCAATATCATCACACTGATTGGAGTCAAGGTTGGCTCACTCCTGGCTCCAATTAGCTCTGGGAGAAGTCATTAAGCTAGGGCCTCACATACTTTTTCCTCCCTGCACTGTGAATGTTTACATGTTATGTGCAATTAAACCATGGCAACATCTAATGTTTGTGTAGTATTATGTTCAGTAGACTGTGTTCTATTGTTGTGACTTAGATGACGTTCAGAGCACATTTTATGCCCAATTCATGCAAAACTCCACGTAATCCCAAGGGGTTCACATACTTTTTCTTACAACTGTATATTAATCCTTATTACTATCATTATCACTCTTACTTGGGTATTACCGCGATAGATTTTTTAAGTTCCACTGAAAGCTCTTGATATATACGCTGTTGGCTCTCCATTGCACGGGAACAAAGAGCGACATCAGTTCCGGAGCCCCCTTGCCATAGCCCCCTTACTTTGGTATTGCTTCAGTAAGCTCCACTGGGGGCTGCTAATATGTATAGTGGGAGTCTGCATTGCACAAGGTTGTGCCACAGCCCCATTTAGTTGAATGGGTAGTTCTGCCCAGCGAGTACGAACGTGGGGATAAACTTTGCTGCACCGCGATGCAAAGTATCCTTAAAGTGTTATTAAACCCAGGACCCTGCATTCACTATATCTGGTCTCCCATAGTACACAGAACATGGAAGTGCAATTATTTTAGTAAATATAAACTGCTAAATACCTTTTCTCATCAGCAGTTAGAGCAGTCTTGTAACTTCTATCAGTGTCCAGCAGAGCACTGGTTAAATCTTGTAGGAGGAGTTTTCATTCTCCTCTGACTGTCCTATGAGGCTGCAGGACCCCTGACCCTCTGTCTGGACAGAGCTAATTGGCCCTGCGCTGATCACATGCACTTTCCCAAGAAGAAAAAACTCTCTAGCAATACACACCAAACTGAGCATGTGCAGCGTGCCCCCAAGGTTCTGTTCTATCAGCAAATTAATTGGGGACTGTGGAAGAAGGGGAGGACCAGAGAAGACAGGATCAAACAGCCTTTTTACACAATGCCGTGGAATAACCCCTTAGGTTCCACAGTGAGTATAACAAGCATGATTTACTGCATGTACAGACTGATTTTGCTGTTGTGGTTTTAGTAACACTTTAACTGTGGCATATGTTCACCGCTGCCCATTGACCTTTTATCAGCTTAAGGGGGAGTGGATGGGAGGCAGTATAAGCACTGCTCAGTCTCATGTTTTTATGCCCCCCTCAACTGCTACTGTAAATCAGGCCTTAGTGCTGAAGCTTACTGAAACCTGCTAACAACTTGTTTAAAGTGACTGTCAGCACCATCATTAAAATCTGTTAACATTCCCAATGGAGCTGAATGACACTTCAACAAAGCGTGCCAAAAGCTCTGCAAATGTTTTGTAAAAGCTTGTTGTACTCATTGCTTTAATTGCAGGAAAGTGTCATAGACATTCACACCACACCGGATCATCACTCTGGAATGGCAATACTATACATGTCTTCTGAATGACAACTTACTCTATAGCTTTTTGCACCTCCTCCAAGCTGAACTCTTCACTGTCACTTTCAAGTGGTTTTTGTAAATATCCAAACTGCTTGAGATATGCCTATGTAAAAAAAAAAAATCACACTGAAATTAGACATTGTGTTGAATAGAAATACCTAAAAAGTAAATTAGATATGATCATAGCTGCTTCTGAATATATACAGATTTTAAAGGGTTAGTTCACTTTTACCAAAAAACTGCCTATGCAGGCAAGGGGTGCTTGCAGATTAACCGAAAGCCTACAGGGCATTTATACCCCCTTCCTGCCCAGGCCAATTTCCAGCTTTCAGCACTGTTGCACTTTGAATGACAATTGCGCGGTCATGCAACACTGTACCCATATGAAATTTTTATCATTTTTTTGTGACAGAGCTTTCTTTTGGTGGTATTTAATCACCTCTGGGTTTTTTATTTTTTCTTAAACAAACCAAAAACCACTGAAAATTTTGAAAAAAAATGTTTTTTCTTAGTTTTTGTTCTAAAATTTTGTAAATAAGTGATTTTTCTCCTTCACTGATGTGCGCTAATGAGGCTGCACTGATAGGCTGCACTGATGGACACTGATAGGTGGCACTGATGGGCATTGACTGGCATCACTGATGGGCACTGAAAGGCAGCACTGATACATGGCACTGATATATGGCACTGATAGGCAGCACTGAAAGGCGGCACTGACTGGCACTAATAGGCGGCACTGACAGGCGGCACTGACTGGCACTGTTAGGTGGCACTGACAGGCGGCACTGACAGGCACTGATAGGCGGCACTGATGTGCACTGATAGGCAGCACTGACTGGCACTGATAGGCAGCACTGATAGGTGCCACTGATAGGTGCCACTGACTGGCACTGATTGGTGACACTGAAAGGCAGCTCAGATGGGCACTGATATGTGGCATTGATGTGGCACTAATGGGCACTGGCACGAGGCACTGATGAGCACTGACAGGTGGCACTGCTGGGGCTACACTGATCATCAGGGCACACTGATCATCAGTGCCCTGATGACCAGTGTACATGTCCCCTCCGCAGAAAGCCGATTACCGGCTCTCCTCTCCTCACAAGCTGTCAGTGTGACAGCTCGAGAGGAGAGAAATGCAGATAACCAGCATTTCCCTGTTTACATGTGATCAGCTGTGATTGGACACAGCCGATCACATGACCAAGCCAACATCTTCGGCTCTTTCCGTGATCAGTGATCCGCTGTGTCTGAGGGACACAGCGCACCGCCGATCGCCACGCTGCACGTTCCCTGAGCCATGCATGCGCAGTGAGAATAGGAGGATGTCATATGACGTCCTCCCAGAATGAGAGAACCACCTTGCGCCTGTCAAGTTAAATAATGTCATGGCCTATAGGTCATTTATGTACCTTCCAAAGCCTGTCTGAAAAACTCCCAGAGATGGCATCATCCCATCCTGCATTATTGCTAGG
Organism: Staurois parvus; assembly: GCF_062004578.1. Classification (NCBI taxonomy): domain Eukaryota; kingdom Metazoa; phylum Chordata; class Amphibia; order Anura; family Ranidae; genus Staurois; species Staurois parvus. Next base: position 15,250,122 of record NW_028317813.1, read on the forward strand.
ATGTTGCTAAGACACCTCAATAGTTCTGAGCAAAGCGATGCTGCAATGGAGGAGACAGTGGACCACACTATGAGGATTAAGAGCATGCTCCTGTGATGGTGGGGGTGAAGAGTAACTGCTGGGAGTGTCATAGCAATGTCCTAGCAACAGAGCAGGATGGGATGAAGCATCTGTGGAAGATTTTTGGCCAAGCTTTAGGAGGTATGTACATAGCCTACAGCTATAGCAAGAGCATTATCCAACCTTCAAAGTTGCACATTTTGTTTTTATTTACACCCATACCTTTCCTTCAGCGATTTTTTGGTGAAGGTGAACTAACCCTTTAAAATTAATACTTTTTTTTTCACTTTTCTGTTCCACCCTATAGCACAAGTACTGCTCTAGGGTGGCACGGCTGTGCAAAATCATGTATATATACATGACTTGCATTTCTGGATAGGGGGCACGTGCCGCCCTATCCGCGCCGCTATTGGCAGCTGGGGATGTCAATCACTGTGTACTGGCCGGCAATTTCCGGTAGGCACTCTGTGATCATCAGCAAAGCTGACAGGGGAGAGACCTGTGAAACCTGTGAAACACAGGTCTCTCTCCTGTCTGCATGGACATGCTGTTACAAAGCAGCATGTCTCCATAGTAAAATACACACAGCACACAATGTAAAACACTCAGAACACAGTTAACCCTTTGATCGCCCCAGATGTTAACCCCTTCCTGCCCAGTGTCATTAGCACAGTGTCAGTGCTTTTTATTAGCACTGATCACTGTATTAGTGTCACAGGGGAAGTCAGTGGCAGTCAGTTCCCACCCATTGTCAGAATGCCTGCCACATTCCGCAGTCCCACTATAAGTCACTGATTGTCGCCATTACTAGTATAAAAAATTTAAATTAAAATTCCAGTATATATACCGCCATTTGTAGACGCTATAGCTTGCAAGCAAACCAATTAATATACCATTATTGGGATTTTTTTTGGCATTTTGACCTAAATTTATAAAGAAATTTGATTTTTAAAATTTTTTTATTGGATATGTTTTATAGCGAAAAAATAAAATACATTTTTTTTCAAAATTGTCGGTCTTTTTTTGTTTATAGCACAAAAAATAAAAAATGCAGAGGTGATCAAATACCACAGAAAGAAAGCTCCATTTGTGGGGAAAAAAGGACATAAATTCCATTTATGTACAGCGTTGCATGACCGAGCAATTGTCAGCTAAAGTAACGCAGTGCTGTATCGCAAAAAATGGCCTGGTCAGGAAAGGGGGTAAATCCTCTGGGGGGCAACCAAGGAAACTTCCTAGGCAATTTAACTGCTTTGTAAAAGGAAATTATCAGACATATCTTAGTGTACCCTGAGGCACAACTATTCTTCCACAAATTAGACATTTATTGCTGCTTTACCAGCATCCATGGGAAGTTTGTTGATTTGTACTGGGGCTGTCTGCAGTGGTGTTCTACAAAGGTCATATTCCTACAAACATTCCAAAATATGTCCATGTAATAGCAGCTACAAATAGTAGCTAGTGGGGATGAGACAATCTAATGACCATTAATTATCAGTCACATGACTCAATGAAGTAATGACTGCCATCAATTATCAGTCACATATGCTGTTCTATAAATAACATTTACTGGTAAACATCAACTTTTGCAATGGAAAAAGTGATTATACACATATATCAGATTATGTGCATTTCTAACTCCATCTGGAAAGAAAAAAAGTCAAGGAAATCTCCAAAACTTATTATAGTTTACAGCAAAGCTTTCTACTCAAGAATAGTGCAAAGAACAGCAACTGTATAGAAGCACCATTGAAACGAAACGCAAGCCATTCTTTTGTGCAATTTCTTACTTTAATTGTATGAAACAATCTTCTATAATCCCATTTTGATGTCAATCAAAAGTGCTCTTTAGTAAGAAATAAAAAAAAAAAGTAAATCCATCAAGCTAAGGCAAGCTGTAGATGACCAGATTTTTTTTCATGCAACCATGGGTTGCAGAAATGAAAATTGCTCAATTCCGCCTCCCATGGAGCTTTTGTGTTCTGCCGGTGGGGAGCCTGATGGAAGAACACAATGAGCACTGCTAGTGGCTAAAACAAGCCACCAGTAACGGATAAGAATGGCATAAAGTGAGCGCTCTGAACCAAGCAGCTAGCACTAAAGGTAATCACAGTGTACCCATAAAAAGCGGAATGATAATAACAGAGTGCAGCGCTAAGAGATACGTGCAAAAAGCAAATAGTCCGTAGTTGTTAACTGGATATAAATATATAGTCCCAAGAAATAACTGATGAAGACCAGGAAGCAATGGAAAGAGTGCGCACTCACCGGACGCGCATAGAAAATGCGTATAAATGGATGTCTCCTGGAATCCTAAAGTAGATGGAAAGGGTGAATTCCAATCTTTGGATCAATCAGCCTGGGAAGATGTATCAGAGATCCGGAGGTCCCCTTAAGGTTGGTATGATTATCAGCCAGACTCCAAGAACTCCGTCCCTCTGGTGGTAATAGATGAGCACTACAGGGATCCTGCAAATGGATTTAGCTCCCAATGGGAACCAAAAAACAGGTGCCCATAGTGTAGTAATTAAAATGGATTTATTGAATAAAATGACAAGCAGGGTAGTAAGGCTGTGTACAGTACATATATGAAAGCAGAGTACGCAGCAATGATACTGACCCTGGATTAAAATGGCCGCGGGGCTGTCTCGTGGCTCCGGGCAGAAGATGACGTCATGCTCTGTCGGTTCCTCCTAAGGCCTTTTGTGCCCAAGCACATCATCAGAGGGGATACCAAGGTTGGTATCCCCTCTGATGATGTGCTTGGGCACGAAAGGCCTTAGGAGGAACCGACAGAGCATGACGTCATCTTCTGCCCGGAGCCACGAGACAGCCCCGCGGCCATTTTAATCCAGGGTCAGTATCATTGCTGCGTACTCTGCTTTCATATATGTACTGTACACAGCCTTACTACCCTGCTTGTCATTTTATTCAATAAATCCATTTTAAATACTACACTATGGGCACCTGTTTTTTGGTTCCCATTGGGAGCTAAATCCATTTGCAGGATCCCTGTAGTGCTCATCTATTACCACCAGAGGAACGGAGTTCTTGGAGTCTGGCTGATAATCATACCAACCTTAAGGGGACCTCCGGATCTCTGATACATCTTCCCAGGCTGATTGATCCAAAGATTGGATTTCACCCTTTCCATCTACTTTAGGATTCCAGGAGACATCCATTTATGCGCATTTTCTATGCGCGTCCGGTGAGTGCGCACTCTTTCCATTGCTTCCTGGTCTTCATCAGTTATTTCTTGGGACTATATATTTATATCCAGTTAACAACTACGGACTATTTGCTTTTTGCACGTATCTCTTAGCGCTGCACTCTGTTATTATCAAGCCACCAGTAACGTCACGTGTTAAAAAATCCGACAGGCTGGTTGTGTGATGTAGTGTGTATTTCATTCAATTGCGTGATGTAGTGTGTATTTCATTCAATTGCGTGATGTAGTGTGTATTTCAGACAATTCATCATGCAATTTGGTTGATCAGTTCCCCAACAGTTAATTGAAAATGTGATATTTGACCATACATGATTTAGGTTAGAGCACACCCTGACCTTTGGAATATATAAGAAGAAATCTAGTTTTTTTGGTTATTTGGTATTAGAGCACATTTGTATAAGAGCGGGTTGGGGTGCAAGCAGATACAAATTGGGGTAATCTAAAGCATACAATAATATATAATATAATAATGATACATAATAATATGTATACAGCCAAAATCATTGGCTGTAACCTGCTGAAAGACTCGTGTTTTGGCAACTCACAGAACAGATCAGCAGGGAGTGTAGCACACCCCGAAAACCAGGAAGATAGACCCGATGTACCCATACGCCACTTAGTCTGGGGCTGCCACCCGCCTGCTGTAAATATACTGTGGGCGGCAAATGGCTAAATTCTAACTAGTCAGAGAAACAGACTGAACCTAGAAGAGAGTGGTGACTAAATGAATGAAATCACCAATCTTCAATCCAATATCAGTGCCTTTGTTGACACTCATTATCTGCAACTGCCCCATTAATGATATTACCAGTTTCAGTAAAAACAATGTATGTTAAATGTTATATTTTTATGTTTTAAATATTACCCATTTTATAAAGTTATTATTGGTTGTATTAATGTTTACATTATTTTTTATTAATTCATTTTAATATAATAGCTCTTTGGGGGTTAATGAACAATCTGAAATTTCACAGAGAAGTCTACCAGCTGAGGTGTTTGGGAACCCTTGGTCTGTATCTGTGGTCTCCAAACTGCAGCCCGGGGCCAGATGCTGCCCTTTGCTTGCCTTTATCTGGCCCTTGAGGCACTTTTCCTCCCCCTGATACAAGACACTATTCTTCCCACTGACACCAACAATAGGGCATAATTCCTGCTAATGACATCAGCAATGGGGCCCACTGACACCAACAATGGGGCCTTATTTCTCCCAGTGACACCAACAACAAGGCACTATTCCTCCCACTGACACCAATGATGAGGAACTCAAACTAAAAAAGAGCACTATTTCTACCACTGACACCAGAAATGGGGCACTATTCCCCCCCCCCCCCATAATACCAAAGATGCATTGTTTGCTCCCACTGACACCAGTACAATTTCAACTCCCAATGGCCACAGACCGGCCCCCCTGAAGTCTAAAGGACAGTAAACTGACACTGTGTTCAGAACGTTTGGAGACCCCTGGTCTATATGATAACTATCCAACATGTTGTTTTTCTTACCATTTATTGAAAAAGATCGTCTGATAAAAATATGGAAAGAAAGTGAAACAGAATGAAAAATTTTATTTTTTTTATTCAGTATTATTTTTCTTTGACTTGTATTAAGTGAATTATTTATTTACTGCTTCAGCTTACAAACACCTTAACAATACAGAGGAGAATAATGAAATGTACTATCACAGGTTTTTAAACATTGTAGCAAGCCAAGTGTCCATGTGTTGTCTAAAAATACAGGACCACACAAAGCCATAAAGTCACACTAACCAAACTAACAATACTTTGCAAAACATGCCTTTACTAGCCCGAGCGAGAGCTGTATTCAAAATCATAAGGAATGTCATGGATGACAAAATATTTGTATCATCAAAAGGGGCTCTTTACTGTATACCCAGTAACTAACCATGATGCAATGACACAGAAACTATATATACTGTAGTTCAAATTTACTTTTGCTTGCTATTTCTGCATTTTAAAGGTTTCCCCCTTCTTCAAACGCAAAGGGGTGTTTTTATAAGTAGAGGCTAGTCCAGGGGTGGGCAAACTTTTTGACTTGAGGGCCGCAATGGGTTCATATATTGGACCCGGGGGCCAGACCAAGAGTAGATGAATGATGTGTATGTGTCATCCATAGTAAGTATAGTAATATTCCCCCATAGTAAGCATAGTAATGAATCCCCCACATAGTAATTCATCCCCCATAGTAATTCATCCCCCATAGTAATTCATCCCCCATATAGTAATTCATCCCCCATAGTAATTCATCCCCCATATAGTAATTCATCCCCCATAGTAATTCATCCCCCATATAGTAATTCATCCCCCATAGTAATTCATCCCCCATAGTAGTTCATCCCCCATAGTAATTCATCCCCCATATAGTAATTCATCCCCCAATTTGGTAATTCATCCCCCATATAGTAATTCATCCCCCATATAGTAATTCATCCTCCATATAGTAATTAATCCCCCATATAGTAATTCATCCCCCATAGTAATTCATCCCCCATAGTAATTCATCCCCCATAGTAATTAATCCCCCATATAGTAATTCATCCCCCATATAGTAATTCATCCCCCATAGTAATTCATCCCCCATAGTAATTCATCCCCCATATAGTAATTCATCCCCCCTATAGTAATTAATTCCCCATATTAATTCATCCCCCATACTAAGTCCCCAAGTCCCCCCTGTGTCAATTTACTTACCTTTGCTCCGCACGTTCCTCTCGCCGTGTTCCCGCGCCATTCCGGTCTTCAGGGCGGACTGTGAGAGGAGCCTAGCTCCCCTCACGTTCGTCATGCTGCCCCACCTACACACATCCTGTCAGCCATCCTGACAGTATCACGCTCCGGGGGCCGGATTAAAAGGTCCGCCGGGCCGTATACGGCCCGCGGGCCGTAGTTTGCCCATTGCTGGGCTAGTCCCATGATGACAACATTTGGGGTGGGGGGTTGGGTTCTCCTCTGATCGTCCCACTGCTATTTATGTTGCTTTAAAGCACAATACATATCTGTGTAAACTAATGTATAGTATTTTGTCTGAATTCTCTTTCTGATACTTTAAAATGTGTTTAAAAAATATGTACACCCGATATGTGCCTGCTGTACCATGTGCTTGTAGGAAAAAGCATCCTGTTCTCTTTGTATTTCTTCTCTGGTGTTCCTGCCAGCCCACTGCTTTCCTATTATAAACTGACCACACTAGGTATGATAACACACCGTGGTCAGTTCTGGGAACTCAGCCTGCTCTTCTCCAATGATTAGACTTGTCCTGACACCACCCTCCCCGCAGGACAGCCTGCCTTTCACTGTGTGCTGCTGTTTCTTCTCCTCTAAGGGCTCATGTACACTGCAGCTGCTAAACCGACGTTTAGGAGTAGTTGAGCATTTTTTTCAGCAGCCCCTGAACTCTCCTTTATGTTTTCCTATGTGTCCATGCACACATAGTCGTTTACAGGCAGTTGAGTTTACAGGCATTTTCTTGAAAGCACAAAAATCGCGTTCACGAGTAGAGTTTACTGGCGTTTCAAATGCAAACGCTTGAAAACGCATGTAAATGCTTGTAAACTCATTTAAACTTGTTTATTTACATTAGATGTGGCTGGTCCATATCCAGGGCACAGTTCAATAAGCCATATCTTACTGCATACCACATAGCATTTTTAAAAAACCCCATTTCAATCCACTAAAAAAGGCTACTGAAATACCGCATGAGTTATTTTATCAAGTCATGCAGTATTTTAGTAGTGAAAAGCATTAATGTTTCAGCTGTCAGCGGGGTTCCCCACTGACAATTGAATGTAAAAGAAAGAATTGCCAGCAATTAAAAAATAATAAAAAAACGGCGTGGGGTCCCCCCTCCATCCATACCAAAACCTTCGGGTCTGGTATGGATTTTGAGGAGAAGCCCCAACCCAAAATTAAAAAAAAAAAAAAAAATTGGTGTGGGGGTTCCCCCCAAAATCCTTACCAGACCCTTATCCGAGAATGCAGCCCTGCAGGTCAGTAAAGGGGGGGGGGTGACGACCCCCCCTGAACCATACCAGGCCACATGCCCTCAACATGGGGGGGTGCTGTTGATAGGGACAAGGGTCTCTTCCCCACAACCATGGATCCATGGTACCAGTACCCATTCACAAAAAAGTGTAGTGTGAAAAAAGACAGGAGACAGTCTTTGACAAGTCCAACACAACAAACACTTTACTCCTGCGCTAGGAAAGGACTCAGTAGACCCAATAGGAATGATCTGGAATTTTCTGGAATATGCACTGCTTGCTGCCATCAACAGACCGGGGTGGTCCGAATACACTGGATACAAATGGAGAAACAGAAAAAGGGCGCACCGACCTAGTGCATTATCGTTTAAAATAATTTATTAAAGAAACAAAAATAGGTATCATACTCACAATGGACATAATAACACAGGCATGTCAAACTGAACAAGATGTATGATCCAAACAACATCTGAGTCCATACGATGGAACCCTGGATGACCAACTGGCTAACGCGTTTCGAGGACACAACCTCTTCCTCAGAGCCAAGCCTCTTGTATTTATTGATGATGTGACTGCTGACAAAAGCCGCAGGATGAATTCTGAAGTGTTTCAGGCAATATTATCTGCTCATATCAGCCAAATGCTTCAGAACTCATTGGACGCCGCTTCACAGTGCAGATGGACAATGACCCAAAGCAGACTGCAAAAGCAACCAAAGAGTTTTTTAAGGGAAAGAAGTGGAATGTTATGCAATGGCCAAGTCAATCACCTGACCTGAATCCGACTGAGCATGCATTTCACTTGCTGAAGACAAAACTGAAGGGAAAATGCCCCAAGAACAAGCAGGAACTGAAGACAGTTGCAGTAGAGGCCTGGCAGAGCATCACCAGGGATGAAACCCAGCGTCTGGTGATGTCTATGCGTTCCAGACTTCAGGCTGTAATTGACTGCAAAGGATTTGCAACCAAGTATTAAAAGTGAAAGTTTGATTTATGATTATTATTCTGTCCCATTACTTTTGGTCCCTTAACAAGTGGGAAGCAAATATGCAAACTGTTGTAATTCCTACACTGTTCACCTGATTTGGATGTAAATACCCTCAAATTAAAGCTGACAGTCTGCAGTTAAAGCTCATCTTGTTTGTTTCATTTCAAATCCATTGTGGTGGTGTATAGAGCCAAAAATGTTAGAATTGTGTCCATGTCCCAATATTTATGGACCTGACTGTATATATATATATATATATATATATATATATATATATATATATATATATATAAACTGTATTTTATCATATGTATCTTCAGAAGTACTATTTTGTTGGACATCATCTGAAAAAGTTTTTACTCTGTACTGGTATATTGTATTGTTTTTAAAAATTAATTTTGGTGGTTCAAGCAAACCACGCATAGAATGCTATGACTGCGTGTGTTTGTGCATGTGTGACCTGAGAATTCTGTTGTGTCATGCTTTTTAAAAATGTGTGATAGTCATTGAACCATCTCTGTGTATAAGGGGCCTCCTGAACCTAAAGTGCCCTGGGCCCTTCAATGTCTAAATCTGGCCCTGTCTGCCAGCTTTTGTATATTGACAGCCAGCTATAGCAGTTGTCAGAATACCTGAACAGTGCCTGCATCTGATTTGATGCAGGGACTATTCAGCTGACAATTTTATACCTGGCTCATTTAAAAAAGTAATTTGTTCAATTGACTTTTGTGGAGCTGACAGGGACGCCCACGGCTTGAATTTCAGCATAAATCATAGGGTTGCTACCTCATCCCTTTAAAACCGAACACATATTAATGACACAGTTTCTGTGGCTGATTAAGATGGTAATTAAACTCACTTAGTACCTTATCTCCAAAAAATTATCACCAGAACCTGTGTAATTAATATGTGTTAAAGGGATGAGGTGGCAACCCTAAGTCCTCATGCACACTGGATGTTTTGATAACGCTGGTTAGCTGTGTAAAGTCATGTTAAAAACGTGCGTTTTTCAGCTCTTTTTTTTTTTTGCATTAGCGTTTAGCGGAGTTTTTTAGCATTTTTTTTTTTACCAACAAAAAATTATTTTTTGGGGTCAAAAAAAGTCCAAAACCGCTGGTTTGAAGCGGTTTACCGTAATTTACCGTGTTTTGCTGCATTTGTACAGCTAAAAAACTCCTTGAGAAACCCACTAGTCCTAGGTTTTCTTTCCAGCCAAAAAACATCCCTGCCAAAAAATGTTGATTACAGTCTGTGTGCATGGACACATAGGATAACATGCTGGGGGGTTTACTAACTGTAGGAAAAAAACACCAAAAGACAAAAACAGCAGCTGTGAAAATGTCCAGTGTGCATGAGGACTTATAAATCAGTTGAAATTCAAGCCATGTATTGCAGCCGTAAAGCATTAAAGTTTATGTAAATCCTAAATCACTTTTCAGGTTTGGCATCATATCTTACCATATACAGTTTTTATTAGCAAATATTTTTTTCTGGATCTGTTGCACGGTGTCTTACCTGGAGATCCTGCCAGTAAATGCACTTCTGGTTTCATGCTGACTGGCAACAATGCTGCTAATTCTAAGGCAGTAACTTAGCACTGTCAGTCTGCAACTGGAATTGCATCTACTGCCAGGGTCTCCAGATCAGAAACTTTACAACACATTAAAACAAAAATTGCTTAAAGTGTTACTAAACCCACAACAGTAAAATCAGTCTGTATATGCAGTAAAGCATGCTTGTTATATTCACTGTGGAACCTAAGGGGTTAATCCTCTGCTTAAAAAGGATGTTTGATCCTGCCTTTTCTGATCCTCCCCTTCTTCTACTGTCCCCAATCCATCTGCTGCTAGAACAGAGCCTTGGGGGCAAAGCTGCACAGGGTTAGTTTGGTATGTATTGCTTGAGATTTTTTTTTTTCTTTGGAGGGTGCATGTGATCAGCACAGGGCCAATCAGCGCTGTCCAGATAGAGGGTCAGGGGTTATGCAGCCTCACAGGACAATCAGTGGAGAATAAAAACACCTCCTACAAGCTTTAACCAGTGCTCTGATGAATACTGATAGAAGTCCCAAGACTGCTCTAACTACTGATGAGAAAAGTATTTAGCAGTTTATATTTACTAAAATATTTACAATTCCATGTTCTGTGTACTGTGGGAGGCCAGATATAGTGAATGCAGGGTCCTGGGTTTAGTAACACTTTAAGACAACTGTATACAGTGATCAATTAGAAAAATTACATTTTGGGTTGACATATACTTTAGTCTTCTCAGAATTATTCAATGGAATTTGTTGTTCTAAAGTTTCTGTTCTAATTATTTTGTCCATTACATCACATCAAATGAGATCCAGCAGATACATCTGCAGAAATAAAATATATAAACAAGAAAAGAAAAGCAGACCCAGCAGCACTGTATGCGTGATTTTCTTCAATCTGGGCTACCTTTATAGAGACTGTTGACTATTAAATATTAATCATATATACAGATGTCCTACTCACATTCCTGCCGTTTTCTACAATTTCTGCTTTCCATCATATAAGATCATTTGGTAAGAAGCAGCTAGACTTACCATGGCCTCCTCTTCAGTACTGGGGTCCATTAGGGATTTTCCATAAACAGAGAGGGCCAGAGCCCCCAGCAGAGGAAAAAGCAGCATCCTAAAGTTCAGCTCTTGTCAGATGTGTCACTGGCTTTGTTTCTTGGCTCTGTGTTGTGGGTTCCCCTTGTAAGACTTTAAGAACACTGCCAGTATGACTCAAACTCTCCCCTCTCCCTCCTCCTCCCACTTGAGAAATGACCATGGAATGCTGTTAACCCATGCCTGCAGACTCAGCAGGGGTTTTTTGTTTTTTTTTACATAAAAAATTCAGCTTGTATTCATTGAAGATGTTCATTTATTTTCTAGTTACTAATTCTTGACAGCTTGTATAGAGTATGGGAGAAGACTAAGCTAGAATGAGTCACTGAAGAAGATACGCATCCGGAGGGCAGTCTGTCAACTGACATCTCTATACTCATTGCTTTGAAATCTCAAGTGATGCCAGGATTTTGGTTTCTCCATAAAATGTCATATTTCAATATATTTTTTTTTAAATGTAGGTGAGTATTACTTTTCAAGGCAAATCAGGGAGGTACATGTGCAACTAAGGCACAAAACATATAACAGTAAAATAGTACAGCTAAATATCAAATGGAAAAAAAAACTTGTAAAGTCCAGATTAAACATTTTAGAATCTCTATCAAATGCTGATACAGATGTCAGACAGAACTAGAAGAGAGAACACAGGCAGCATTTAAAGCCGGCCAGAAGGTCTTAGTCTTACTCCTCTGTGTAGAACTTACAAAAATGTTTTGCCTGGAGTTTGCTTTTAAGGTTCCATGGGGTCTGTTGTCTGAAATGGATCTCATTATGTTCAGGTTATAGTTTAAGTTTAGTAAATTTGTAGTAAATGCTTACATTGAATCAGAAGTGTTCCTTGTGCACTGTTCAGTGAAATCTTCATCCCTCTGCTCCCCAATATCCCTGCAGCTTTGCTTAAGGGGTTAATACAAGCTGTCGGACCTGTCACAGGCACTCATCAAAAGTGCTGACCATGCCCTCCCTTTCCGCTCCCCTCCTCCATTCAGAGAAGCTGTACTATTGCTTCACACAATAAAATATGATGGAGGACAAGCAGGTGAATGAAAGGTTCATCTCCTCCATTTATAGAAAAACGTTTCATTGGAAAATGACATGATATCGCACAGTAATCTCAAAGAAGAGTCATACATTTATCCCATAAGTATCGGGGGAGATGCATACACCTGACATTCTTTGATAGCTTTTACTCATATGGGAATTGGGCTCTAAAGTGTTACTAAACCCACAACATTAAAATCAGTCTGTATATGTAGTAAAGCATGCTTGTTATACTCACTGTGGATCCTCCACATTGTGTAAAAATGATGTTTGATCCTGACTTCTCTGCTTCTCCTCTTGTTCAAATGTTCATGTCTTATCTCCTGATTATCAGTTTAGTGTGTATTGCTAGAGAGGATTTTTTTTTTCTTGGGAGAGTGCATGTGATCAGCACAGGGCCAATCAGCACTGTCAAGACATAGGTCAGGGGTTCTGCATTGTCCTAGAGCAGAAAGAAAACTCCTCCTACAAGATTTAACCAGTGCTCTGCTGAAGACTGCTCTAACTACTGATGAGAAAAGGTATTCAGCAGTTTATGTGTAAAGTATACAATAAAGTGCCGTGCATGTGATAAGGATGATATATATATATATATATATATATATATATATATATATATATATCACACAGCTCTGCTGTTGTGTGTACTGTGGGAGACTAGATAAAGTGAATGCAGGGTCCTGAGTTTAGTAACACTTTAATGTATACCATAATGCAGTGTAGGTTATTTTTGTAGGTTCTTACTCTCTTTCGCAATATCTCGCCCTAGATGTATAATAGTTTGCTACTGAAATAAATGCTTTATAGAAATGAATAAAAACCATTTTAAGTACCCCTGACTGTGTTAGATGGTTTGACTCAACCCTCTAACTGCCATTTTTGCTGGACAGCTTTGTCTGTTAAATAAGGATACAAAATAACAGACTTACTGGCCAGATCACCAGGAAATAGAACTATGTTACAGAGGTAAAGTGATGACAACTGTGTTAATGCTAATGACAGATTGCATCATATACAGTGGGGATCGAAAGTTTGGGCACCCCAGCTAAAAATTTGTATTAATGTGCATAAGAAGCCAAGGAACGATAGAAAAATCTCCAAAAGGCATCAAATTACAGATTAGACATTCTTATAATATGTCAGCAAAAGTTAGATTTTATTTCCATCATTTACACTTTCAAAATAACAGAAAACAAAAAAATGGCGTCTGCAAAAGTTTGGGCACCCTGCAGAATTTATAGCATGCACTGCCCCCTTTGCAAAGCTGAGACCTGCCAGTGTCATGGATTGTTCTCAATCATCGTCTGGGAAGACCAGGTGATGTCAATCTCAAAGGTTTTAAATGCCCAGACTCATCTGACCTTGCCCCAACAATCAGCACTATGGGTTCTTCTAAGCAGTTGTCTAGAAAACTGAAACTGAAAATAGTTGACGCTCACAAAGCTGGAGAAGGCTATAAGCAGATAGCAAAGCGTTTTCAGATGTCAATATCCTGTTCTGAATGTAATTAAGAAACGGCAGTCATCAGGAACAGTGGAAGTTAAAGCAAGATCTGGAAGACCAAGAAAAATATCAGACAGAACAGCTTGCAGGATTGTGAGAAAAACAATTCAAAACCCACGTTTGACTGCACGATCCCTCCAGAAAGATCTGGCAGACACTGGAGTTGTGGTACACTATTCCACTATAAAGAGATACTTGTACAAATATGGTCTTCATGGAAGAGTCATCAGAAGAAAACCTCTTCTACGTCCTCACCACAAAAATCATCATTTGAACTTTGCAAATGAACATATAGACAAGCCTGATACATTTTGGAAACAAGTTCTGTGGACCGATGAGGTTAAAATTGAACTTTTTGGCTGGAACGAGCAAAGGTACGTTTGGAGAAGAAGGGGCACAGAATTTAATGAAAAGAACCTCTGTCCAACTGTTAAGCATGGGGTTGGATCAATCATGCTTTGGGGTTGTGTTGCAGCCAGTGGCACAGGGAACATCTCTCGAGTAGAAGGAAAAATGGATTCAATAAAATTTCAGCAAATTTTGGATGGTAACTTGATGCCATCTGTGAAAAAGCTGAAGTTAAAGAGAGGATGGCTTCTACAAATGGATAATGATCCTAAACACACCTCGAAATCCACGGGGGATTACATCAAGAGGCGTAAACTGAAGGTTTTGCCATGGCCTTCACAATCTCCTGACCTCAACATAATTGAAAATCTATGGATAGACCTTAAAAGAGCAGTGCGTGACAGACAGCCCAGAAATCTCAAAGAACTAGAAGACTTTTGTAAGGAAGAATGGGCAAAGATATCTCAAACAAGAATTGAAATTCTCTTGGCTGGCTACAAAAAGCGTTTACAAGCTGTGATACTTACCAAAGGGGGCAGTACAAGATATTAACTCTGCAGGGTACCCAAACTATTGCAGATGCCATTTTTTTGTTTTCTGTTATTTTGAAAGTGTAAATGATGGAAATAAAATCTAACTTTTGTTGACATATTATAAGAATGTCTAATCTGTAATTTGATGCCTTTTGGAGATTTTTCCATCTTTCCTTGGCTTCTTTATGCACATTAATACAAATTTTTAGCTGGGGTGCCCAAACTTTCGATCCCCACTGTATGTCATTTTTTAATAGACCTACTGGATTAGACAACTTGAATTATGGTAATTGTTAAAGCCTATCCCCACCCCAAATTGTATTCTATTGGATAGAGAGGGTAGGAGTTAAAAATAATTCTGTCAGATTTATATTTCTGTCTATGACCCCATTGAGGAGATCTTCCCTCATTTTCTTTCCCTGTGACAGGACAAGAAATGGGGAGATCATCTGTCACCAGACTTACACTGTCAGAGCTACAATATATGTTTTTTGTCTGTGCCCCAACTGGAGATGTTTACTAGGCCTGGCCTGACTATTCAGACTGCACAATAGGTACACAGACAGCAATAAAAAAGAAATGGGTCCTTATATTTTTTTAAGTATAACTAAATGTAAGTTACTGCAGTTTACCAGTCGGTAGATGTGTTGTCTGTGTTATTTCCCTTTTGTCAGGTTAAGAACATTTTAGCAAGTACAGAAACTACCTGTTGATTCTGCCAGAAATACAGTGTCCTTGTCCCTTCCTATGAGCTGCACTGAACAGAAAATTAGTTTTCTTTCTTAATTATGTAGCTCTCTTTTGGAGAGGGGGGTATGACAAATAGACTTCACCAAACAGGATATTGTGCTAAATCTGTAAGTAAATAAGAGAACCAGAACCTTTGCTAAGTGGAAGAGTGGGTTTGATATTAAAGTTAGCAGTGGCTCCACCCAGGACAGGGCCTCTGTGAACAGAGGAGATTCCCTTCCTGGGAAATTAACCAGTAATCTAATCAAAGTAATTGGGAGCAGAGGAACTACTGCAACCAGCATATAACAATAACCATAGGTATATAGCTACACACCAGTATGGAAATAATACAAGCTTTATGTAAGAAGGTATTATTATTTATAGTATATACATCCAATGTACAAACAGGTATTATCAGCAAAGGGCCCAATTGGAGTCCTGGTGGAATTGTGCACATATACTGGGGTATATATAGTTATTAATAGGGATACCTCCAGATGAATGTTGCAGCAAAGTCCAGTTGCAGTGGCCCCTGAGGATGATTGTGATGCAATGTTCATTTTGGTGTTGGGTGCCTGAAGACAAGTTCTGTGGTGATGAGGAGATCCTCCAGTTGTTGTCCAGCCTGGAATGGAGCTTTTCACATGCAAAAAAACACAGTGTGCACTTGGAAATCAGAGTCCAACTATCCACTCTGCATTTTTTCCCTAGTAGTTTCTGATCTGAAATGCAACTGGAAGTCTAATTACCATAAGTGGCCATCAAATGTGTAACCTGGCTCTAGCATATGCTGCTTTTTTTAAACCCTCAGCTAAAACTAACTATAGATTCCCAGACCAGAAGGGACAGGGTTAAATAAAATAATGGGTGCTGCATATAAACTCTATTGCAATAAACATATCCCCTTCCTAATATACTGTAAGGTGACCACTACATTCATACAGTGGCACAGACCTAGCTAACTGGCACTGTGTATGTGAGATAATAACAATAGAACAGAGTTAATTCTGTTACAAGCATTTAGATATATGCTATTAAACTATTAGAAAATAAGAATAGTTGCCTAGTAGAAGCCCCTGTGTATATAAGACCATGTCGCTTAGTTCTCTGTCTCCACTTTCTTTTTCTGGGGTTTTTGACCCAGACCCCAGAGACAGGAAGTGATGTACATAAATAAATCTCTGTGAACATTAATCAGCAGAGCCACTTACAGACAGCAGAGGGCAGCAGATTCCTACTAGTAAAATATTAATCCCTACAGCCATCACGGGACATAAACAAAGGCAGACATATTAGTAGAAAAAACTGTTGAAAAATAAAGAAAAAGAATGCAGCCACCTCATCAAAGGACTGATAAGCTCCAAGATATTACATTTACACAGCAGCCAACATCTGAAAAAGATGCATACCCTTAGTATGGACTAGAAATAATGAAAACAGTGACATTACATTTTTACATTATTTCATTACCTGGGCTGATTTGTTTTATAAACATAAAAGAACCCTCAAAGTGATTGAGTATTACATGTGAGTAAATATAAAGGTGAAAAATCAGTGTAGGTGAAAAATAAAAGTCCAAAAAAAGTGTCCTTATCTACCACACAAATCTTCATAAACAGTCACCGCGTGTAAAAGATATAGTGTCCCCCTTTCGGGTATGCACTCACCAGAGAGCCATACCCCCCATTCTCATGGTAGGCTAAAATCGCTCAAAGAATAACTTCCAATGGGAAGAAGATCAATTATTATCAATGTTAGTCATCTCCTCCAATCACCATGTCTGCCATTCTCCAGAGTAAACAGACAGCACTTCATAGATTAGTAGATGTCATATATGGAGGCACTTATGATGGTATACAAACAACCTCCTTCTTCTTAATATTCCTCTCTCAGGTGATCATGCAAAACACGAAGCACACCAATAGTGCAGTACAATACAGCTCCTTTATTCACTAAAAATAGACAACCACTTACAGACTACAAGCAAATCACAAGCCCAGAGATGTTGCAATCAGGTATTATGAAGTGTAAACACTAATGGAAGACAATGCAGTGCTCTCACCACCACCAAATCCCATAAAATGGTGCTCCCGCATCACTTCCAGTTTTGGTTATGTCACTTCCGGTTGCCGCATAGCCCTGCCCTGACGCGTCTCATCATATCCGACTTAGTCATAGGGATGGCGGTGCGGTGTGACACTCCATCTTTATACCCCCCTCAATTACAGCATCAAGGCCAATGGTATGCTGATGGTGACACTCCCACATTCCCAGCCATTGGGTAACTCCACCCAACGACTAGCGGAACACTTACTCCATCATAAATGCGATAAAGGACAAACTCAATGAGTGTACATATCGCCTATCAAAACAGAAAGGGGATTAACCCACAAAAAACTAAACTCTACAATATCCTTGGGCATAACTTATTCATATATAACAAATATAAATGGCCAAATGTCCTCATAATAATGCCAAAATGGACATTCATCAATATGACTGGTAATGTATGTCTACCAATACAATTAAATGCAAGAAAAATTATAGATAAATTATATGGAAGAAAAATTACATAAAATATATAATATATGTTAAACAATATACAATATATATATATATATATATATATATATACCCAAGAAAAATTAAAAATAAAATAAAATACATACACATTAAAATAAATAATATTAAAATTAAAATATAAAACAAGGTATGGATAACTCTCAGGCAAGGATCGTTGAACCCTATTAAACAAATATATGATAGAAAATTGGATATAATGCAACTAGAATCAATAACTAATCACAGCCCATATGCAGCGAATGAGCCCCAGATCAACACCAGCTCACAAGTTGCTAATAAAGCAGTTTATATCCAATTCAATATTAAGACCTCCAGGTGTCAAAGATTTGAGCAAATAAATCCATTTTGTTTCTCTCCTTGAGAGGTCCCCCACTCTATTGGACTACTTCCATAATGGGGGGACCCAATCAACCCCAAAAAACCTCATCTTAGAGGGATCTTTATTATGATACCGAGCAAAATGTTCTGACACACTATGATAACTATATCTCTTCCTAATATTTTAAATATATTCAGCTATTCTCACTTTTAAAGGGCGTTTAGTTCGACCAGTATAGATTAGTAGCACATGTAATATATTCTGGAATGGTGTATTCCCGCTCCACCGTATCAGACCATGGCTATCTTCCCCGGTATATCCAGAATTTTTTTGACAACCATTTCTCCAAAATTGCATGCCCTCCAATAAACAAATCTAGGTGATCTAGGTATAATTGATCCTAAGGTCTTGTCTATAAGTAACACATGCCAATGTTGATGTATAATGGTCTAAACCTCTCTATGTTGGCAATGATAGTCAGAAATAAAATTCCGCTGTTGTTTATCATCCTTTATTTTTTTAGTATCCAATAGACATGCCTCTCTAGGTATCTTCAGGACATCCCACATATCTGTCCTCACACTCAGCTATAAAGATGTTGGCAAGCGTGGGGGCAAACTTTGCTCCCACTGCTATGCCACTCCTTTGGCTGAAGAAAGTATTATTATACCAAAAATAATTGTGCTTAAGACAAAAGTCTAAAGTCTTCCCCAGAAAAATGTTCTGAACATGAGGGAGATCATCTCTTCTGCTTAAAGCCCAATTTAGTGCCAGCAATGCATTTTCATGATGAATAATCGTATACAAGGATGATATATCTGCTGTCACTAGAAAAACTTCCTTCTTATCCTTCAAGTTAACTTCACCCAACAGTTGAAGTAAGTTCTTTGTGTCCTTCAGATAGGTTCTTGTTTGTGTAACACTACTCTGAAGGAACTTGTCCAAATATTCTCCCAACCTGGCAGTCACAGATCCTATGCCATTTACAATCGGCTGGCCAGGTTGGCATTCTATATTTTTATGAATTTTAGGAAGTGTGTAGATGACAGGTATCCTACATGCACTAGGTATAAGATACAAAAAAAGAGTTGTAGTTGCAGAATGCAAACTACCAAAGTAGGTAATAATCACCCAGGCAATGTAACTCATATGTAAAATCACATATTTTTATTAATCCCATATTGGGAAAGAAAGGTGATATCAGTAGATGGTGACACATACATTCACTGAACACAGATTTAAAAACAATGAAATATAAGTAATCCTGATTGCAACATATATATATATTTCAGTGGTATTCACTTTATACTGGTATGAGATTATGTGCAGCGCTGAAACGTTTCATATGAAACTATAATTAAACATATAAATCATAACCACGAACAAAGAACATGATATTTATGCATATTAACTAATGTAGTTAGTATGACTAGGCACATATCATGGTATGTTAATAGCCTCTGATACATGGGAACATCAAAAATAAAGTGCAGGTTGAGAAAATATATCCAGTTTTGGGATACGGTGGAATAAAGTCATGGAATTATACAGTGTTGAAATGAATTCATACTGTCCCATGTTTTTTCAAAAACTTGAAAACTGTGTGGTATAAATCATGAAGTATCGTTGAGGCATATATGTTATTCCGTGTATAGATGTTATTCTAGATAGGCCAAATAGAGAGTGTATAGTACAGCTGAGAGATGATAGAAAGACTTCAAGAGAGGTGTGTAGCATAGCAGCATATAGTGATGGTTGATAGGACACCACACTA
Organism: Staurois parvus; assembly: GCF_062004578.1. Classification (NCBI taxonomy): domain Eukaryota; kingdom Metazoa; phylum Chordata; class Amphibia; order Anura; family Ranidae; genus Staurois; species Staurois parvus. Next base: position 15,269,866 of record NW_028317813.1, read on the forward strand.
ACCACCGTCACTTAACCGAGGACCGGAGTTTTCCAGGTAATAAAATTCTCAATGTGCTGTGACTCTAATGCCAGGTAGTAGATGAAAGATGAATAACCAGCACAGTCCCCATCAGGATAATGGTCAGACCTCATATAGTGAATTGCATAGTATGCAGTGTTCCTGCCGGATCGGTAGACATGTCGAGTGGCGCAGCATCTGCGACTGCTCTCACCACTCCCTGATATCAACCATGTGGGACGTTACTTCCGGGTGTGATGACATCAGTACGTTACATTGACATGTTTCGTCCGCCAATCAGTGCAGACTTCTTCAGAATAAGGAGGAGACATTGAGAGCTGAGGACCAAGGGAGCTATTTGTCCCATGTTTTTAATTGCCTGTATCATCTGATTAAGAACTTAAAATATTTTTTTTTTTTGGTTTGAGTCAAAATATTAGTTCTTATCAACAAATGGATCTAGCTTTTTGCCAATTATTTCATGAAATGGCTTAGTTACAGCAACTGAAGTGTACGAACTTTAAAAACAAAAAATTGATTCTTTTGGCATTCTGTAATCTTATGGTCCTCAAAGGGCTAAGTACCCGATTTTCTAATTGGGAATATTACACAGCACCCCCTAGTGAGTAAAGTCATTATTGCTTGATATAGAAAATTAAAATTAGCAGCATAACAGTAATAGTAAATAATTCACCCTGCTGGCAAAGTAGTATTAATACTAACATGGCAGTCAATCAGAAATAATAGAATTCAATTTAAGAAGACCTTGACATTAAATTCAATATTTAAACCTTTTGGAAAAAGTGTTTCAAGGTTATATATCCAAAATTTTTCTTTCTGTAATAGCAATTTGTCAAAATCTCCCCTTCTTGGGGAGATGATGAGAGCAAAAATTCCTTTTATCTTCAGATCATAAGTTCATCCATTATATACTTCCTTGAAATGCTGGGCTAGGGGATTTTCCCTTCCGTTATCTTTTGGCTTTTGTTTAGATCTAATATCCCTGATGTGTTCACCTATACGATGTCTTAACTGTCATTTAGTTTTCCCTATGTAGAACTTTTTACACGGGTATTCAATCATATAAATAACCTTGGAACTAGAGCAGTTAGTCAAATTTTGAATATTATAAAGTTTAGTTCTATCTGAATTTGAAAAGTTCTTAGTTTTATCCACATGGGGGCAAATTTGACAATGCCCACAAAAGGGTACATACCAGTCAAAGTGGGTTGTCCAGTTAACCACATACGTACGGGGGATGGAACCGGCGGGAAATTTGAAAATTTTAAAAACTGACATTCACTAATACACTAAAATCACATAGTAAAACATTACTGTTTCAAAGCATTTCACATACATTTTGTCCCTAATGCTTTGTCCTGTGCCCTGCCTGCATTTTTACTGTTCTTTCTGTCTGGAAACTTAGAAATGTCCATGGCATCCAAAAAGTGTCCCTTTAGGTCAAAATCGGTTTTAGACCAGCTAGAGAACAGCAATAGTAATTCAGAACCACTTGCAGAATTGAGTGATAATGATTCGTGGGGAAATTCGTCATCAGACACTGAAAACTATTCTGCGACTGAGCTCAGCGATGTGCGAACTTGGCACTATATTTAAAATTTCAGTGTTTTTGGTTTGATTATATTATTGAATTAAATTTATTATTATTATATTATTATTTTTTATGATTATTTATTATGTTATAATTTATGATTTCGTGTTTCAAGTTTTATCATACCCGGGATGTTTACTAGACTCTTGTTTGGACAGATTTCAGTGAGTTATTCCTAAAAATTACAGCCCTACAATAAAAAGACAACATATTTCCATGCAAAAAAATGTACCGCTTTCAGCACAGAAATATGGACATACTCATACTGCTAGGGAGGTTAAGCAGCTCTCAATGTCTCCTCCTTATTCTGAAGAAGTCTGCAATGATTCGCGGATGAAACATGTCAATGTAACGTACTGACGTCATCCCACCCGGAAGTAATGTCCCGCGTGGTTGATATCAGGGACTGGTGAGAGCAGTCGCAGATGCTGCGCCACTCGACATGTCTACCGATCCGGCAGGAACACTGCATACTATGCTATTCACTATATGAGGTCTGACCATTATCCTGATGGGGACTGTGCTGGTTATTCATCTTTCATCTACTACCTGGCATTAGAGTCTCAGCGCATTGAGAATTTTATTACCTGGAAAATTCTGGTCCTCGGTTAGGTGACGGTGGTTAGTGTGGTGTACTAGCAACCATCACTATATGCTGCTACACACCTCTCTTGAAGTCTTTCTATCATCTCTCAGCTGTACTATACACTCTCTATCTGGCCTATCTGGAATAACATCTATACACGGGATAACATATATGCCTCAACGATACTTCATGATTTATACCACACAGTTTTCAAGTTTTTGAAAAAACATGGGACAGTATGAATTCATTTCAACACTGTATAAATCCCTGACTTTATTCCACCGTATCCCTAAACTGGATATATTCTCTCAACCTGCACTTTATTTTTGATGTTCCCATGTATCGGAAGCTACTACCATACCGTTATATGTGCCTAGTCATACTAACTGCATTAGTTAATATGCATAAATATCATGTTCTTTGTTCGTGGTTATGATTTATATGTTTAATTATAGTTTCATATGAAACGTTTCAGCGCTGCACATAATCTCATACCAGTCTAAAGTGAATACCACTGAAATATATATATATGTTGCAATCAGGATTGCTTACCTTTCGTTGTTTTTAAATGTGTTCAGTGAATGTTTGTGTCACCATCTACGGATATCACCTTTCTTTCCCAATAAGGGATTAATAAAAATATGTGATTTTACATAAGAGCTACATTGCCTGGGTGATTATTACCTACTTTGGTAGTTTGCATTCTGCAACTACAACTCTTTTTTTGTATCTTATACCTAGTGCATGTAGGATACCTGTCATCTACACACTTCCTAAAATTCATAAAAATATAGAATGCCAACCTGGCCAGCCGATTGTAACTGGCATAGGATCTGTGACTGCCAGGTTGGGAGAATACTTGGACAAGTTCCTTCAGAGTAGTGTTACACAAACAAGAACCTATCTGAAGGACACAAAGAACTTACTTCAACTGTTGGGTGAAGTTAACTTGAAGGATAAGAAGGAAGTTTTTCTAGTGACAGCAGATATATCATCCTTGTATACGATTATTCATCATGAAAATGCATTGCTGGCGCTAAATTGGGCTTTAAGCAGAAGAGATGATCTCCCTCATGTTCAGAAAATTTTTCTGGGGAAGACTTTAGACTTTTGTCTTAAGCACAATTATTTTTGGTATAATAATACTTTCTTCAGCCAAAGGAGTGGCATAGCAATGGGAGCGAAGTTTGCCCCCACGCTTGCCAACATCTTTATAGCTGAGTGGGAGGACAGATATGTGGGATGTCCTGAAGATACCTAGAGAGGCATGTCTATTGGATACTACAAAAATAAAGGATGATAAACATCAGAGGAATTTTATTTCTGACTATCATTGCCAACGTAGAGAAGTTGAGAGCATTATACATCAACATTGGCATGTGTTACTTATAGACAAGACCTTAGGATCAATTATACCTAGATCACCTAGATTTGTTTATAGGAGGGCACGCAATTTTGGAGAAATGGTTGTCAAAAAAATTCTGGATATACCGGGGAAGATAGCCATGGTCTGATACAGTGGGGCGGGAATACACCATTCCAGAATATATTACATGTGCTACTAATCTATACTGATCGAACTAAACGCCCTTTAAAAGTGAGAATAGCTGAATATATTTAAAATATTAGGAAGGGATATAGTTATCATAGTGTGTCAGAACATTTTGCCCGGTATCATAATAAAGATCCCTCTAAGATGAGGTTTTTTGGGATTGATTGGGTTGTCATGGAAGTTGTCCAATAGAGTGAGGGACCTCTCAAGGAGAGAAACAAAATGGATTTATTTGCTCAAATCTTTGACACCTGGAGGTCTTAATATTGAATTGGATATAAACTGCTTTATTAGCAACTTGTGAGCTGGTGTTGATCTGGGGCTCATTCGCTGCATATGGGCTGTGATTAGTTATTGATTCTAGTTGCATTATATCCAATTTTCTATCATATATTTGTTTAATAGGGTTCAACGATCCTTGCCTGAGAGTTATCCATACCTTGTTTTATATTTTAATTTTAATATTATTTATTTTAATGTGTATGTATTGTATTTTATTTTAAAATTTTTCTTGGGTATATATATATTCTATATTATTTAATATAGATTATATATTTTATATAATTTTTCTTCCATATAAATTTTCTATAATTTTTCTTGCATTTAATTGTATTGGTAGACATACAGTGGGGATCGAAAGTTTGGGCACCCCAGCTAAAAAGTTGTATTAATGTGCATAAAGAAGCCAAGGAAAGATGGAAAAATCTCCAAAAGGCATCAAATTACAGATTAGACATTCTTATAATATGTCAACAAAAGTTAGATTTTATTTCCATCATTTACACTTTCAAAATATCAGAAAACAAAAAAAAAAACGTCTGCAAAAGTTTGGGCACCCTGCAGAATTTATAGCATGCACTGCCCCCTTTGCCAAGCTGAGACCTGCCAGTGTCATGGATTGTTCTCAATCATCGTCTGGGAAGACCAGGTGATGTCAATCTCAAAGGTTTTAAATGCCCAGATTCATCTGACCTTGCCCCAACAATCAGCACCATGGGTTCTTCTAAGCCAGCGGTTCTCAACCTGGGGGTTGCGACCCCTTTGGGGGTCGAACGACACTTTCACAGGGGTCGCCTAAGACCATCGGAAAACACATATTTCCGATGGCCTTAGGAACCGAGACACCGCTCTTCTATCCGTCTCCAGGTGTGGGCGGGATGACATGCTGTCTCTGTCATCTGGGCACACCCCCGGGATCAATCCTTCGCCGGTGATTGGCTGCCGGAACTGTAGCTCAGGAGAGGCACACAGGCGGCCAATCACCGGCGAAGAGGTGGAGCTTGGAGAGGAGGAGCCGAGCGGCACCGCGAAGATCGAGCGAGTGAAGAGGAGGAGAGTGGCCGGAGAAGGAAGACATCTGACCGGTAAGTGTCTGTACCATGGGAGAGGGAGGGAGCAAGCGAGCCCAGGCTGGAGCAGGGGTCAGCAAGGTAAGTATCATTGGTGTCAGTGGGAGGAATAGTGCCCCATCATTGGTGTCACTAATACCAATGATGGGGCACTATTCCTCCCCCCACTGACACCAACGATGGGGCACTATTCCTCCCCCCACTGACACCAATGATGGGGCACTATTACTCCCCCACCTAACACCAACGATGGGGCACTATTCCTCCCCCCACTGACACCAACGATGGGGCACTATTCCTCCCCCCACTGACACCAACGATGGGACACTATTCCTCCCCCCACTGACACCAACAATGGGGCACTATTCCTCCCCCCACTGACACCAACGATGGGGCACTATTCCTCTTCCCACTGACACCAACGATGGGGCACTATTGCTCCCCCTGATACCAACGATGGGGCACTATTCCTCCCACTGACACCAATGATGGGGCACTATTCCTCCCACTGACACCAATGATGGGGCACTATTCCTCCCACTGACACCAATGATGGGGCACCATTCCTCCCACTGACCCCAATGATGGGGCACTATTCCTCCCACTGATACCAATGATGGGGCACTATTCCTCCCACTGACACCAGTGTTGGGGCACTATTCCTCCCACTGACACCAGTGTTGGGGCACTATTCCTCCCACTGATACCAGTGATGGGACACTATTCCTCCCACTGATACCAGTGATGGGACACTATTCCTCCCACTGATACCAGTGATGGGACACTATTCCTCCCACTGACACCTATGATGGGGCACTATTCCTCCCACTGACACCTATGATGGGGCACTATTCCCCCCACTGACACCAATGATGGGGCACTATTCCCCCCACTGACACCTATGATGGGGCACTATTCCTCCCACTGACACCAATGATGGGGCACTATTCCTCCCACTGACACCAATGATGGGGCACTATTCCTCCTACTGACACCAGTGTTGGGGCACTATTCCTCCCACTGATACCAGTGTTGGGGCACTATTCCTCCCACTGACACCAGTGATGGGACACTATTTCTCCTACTGACACCAGTGATGGGACACTATTCCTCCCACTGACACCAGTGATGGGGCACTATTCCTCCCACTGACACCAATGATGGGGCACTATTCCCCCACTGACACCAATGATGGGGCACTATTCCTCCCACTGACACCAATGAAGGGGCACTATTCCCCCACTGACACCTATGATGGGGCACTATTCCTCCCATCGACACCAATGATGGGGCACTATTCCCCCCACTGACACCAATGATGGGGCACTATTCCCCCAACTGACACCAATGATGGGGCACTATTCCTACCACTGATACCAATGATGGGGTACTATTCCTCCCATTGACATCAGTGATGGGACACTATTCCTCCCACTGACACCAATGACGTGGCACTACTCCTCCCACTGCAAAATTACAGTTATGAAGTAGCAACGAAAATAATTTTATGGTTGGGGGTCACCACATGAGGAACTGTATTAAGGGGTCGTGGCATTAGAAAGGTTGAGAACCACTGTTCTAAGCAGTTGTCTAGAAAACTGAAACTGAAAATAGTTGACGCTCACAAAGCTGGAGAAGGCTATAAGAAGATAGCAAAGCGTTTTCAGATGTCAATATCCTCTGTTCGGAATGTAATTAAGAAATGGCAGTCATCAGGAACAGTGGAAGTTAAAGCAAGATCTGGAAAACCAAGAAAAATATCAGACAGAACAGCTCGCAGGATTGTGAGAAAAACAATTCAAAACCCACGTTTGACTGCACGATCCCTCCAGAAAGATCTGGCAGACACTGGAGTTGTGGTACACTATTCCACTATAAAGAGATACTTGTACAAATATGGTCTTCATGGAAGAGTCATCAGAAGAAAACCTCTTCTACGTCCTCACCACAAAAATCATCGTTTGAACTTTGCAAATGAACATATAGACAAGCCTGATGCATTTTGGAAACAAGTTCTGTGGACCGATAAGGTTAAAATTGAACTTTTTGGCTGGAATGAGCAAAGGTACGTTTGGAGAAGAAGGGGCACAGAATTTAATGAAAAGAACCTCTGTCCAACTGTTAAGCATGGGGTTGGATCAATCATGCTTTGGGGTTGTGTTGCAGCCAGTGGCACAGGGAACATCTCACGAGTAGAAGGAAAAATGGATTCAATAAAATTTCAGCAAATTTTGGATGGTAACTTGATGCCATCTGTGAAGTTAAAAAGAGGATGGCTTCTACAAATGGATAATGATCCTAAACACACCTCGAAATCCATGGGGGATAACATCAAGAGGCGTAAACTGAAGGCTTTGCCATGGCCTTCACAATCTCCTGACCTCAACATAATTGAAAATCTATGGATAGACCTTAAAAGAGCAGTGCGTGACAGACAGCCCAGAAATCTCAAAGAACTGGAAGACTTTTGTAAGGAAGAATGGGCAAAGATACCTCAAACAAGAATTGAAAGACTCTTGGCAGGCTACAAAAAGCGTTTACAAGCTGTGATACTTGCCAAAGGGGGCAGTACAAGATATTAACTCTGCAGGGTGCCCAAACTTTTGCAGACGCCATTTTTTTGTTTTCTGTTATTCTGAAAGTGTAAATGATGGAAATAAAATCTAACTTTTGTTGACATATTATAAGAATGTCTAATCTGTAATTTGATGCCTTTTGGAGATTTTTCCATCTTTCCTTGGCTTCTTTATGCACATTAATACAACTTTTTAGCTGGGGTGCCCAAACTTTCGATCCCCACTGTACATTACCAGTCATATTGATGAATGTCCAAATTGGCAATATTATGATGACATTTGGCCATTTCAGCCTACCATTGGCCTTGATGCTGTGATTGAGGAGGGTATAAAGATGGAGTGCCGCACCACACAGCCATCCCTATGACTAAGTCGGCTATGACGAAACGTGTCAGTGCAGGGCTGTGCAGCAACCAGAAGTGACGTAACCGGAAGTGACGTGGGAGCACCACTTTATAAGATTCGGCGGTGGTGGAAATACTGCATCGACTTCAATTAGTATTTACACTTGATTATACATGATTGCAACATCTCTGGGCTTGTGAGTCGCTTGCAGTCTGTAAGTGGCTGTCTATTTTTAGTGAATAAAGGAGCTGTATGCTGCATCTGTAAGTGTAAGAATGCAAGTGTAAGAATGCAACGATCACATGACCACTGATCGCTGAGCTCTCACAGCCGCTGTCGCGCAGGGCTGTGGAGGGGGAGGGAGCGGGTGGCTCAGGCCCTCAGAGGCTTGCTGAGAGGCTGAGCCAGGTCAAGATCTTTCCCCAGCCTGGACAGACTGAGTCACATCAGCTGACAGCGGGCTTCCGCTCAGCTGAAAATGGGTCACAAGGGTGCAGAATGACCTGTGACCACAGGAGAAGTACAGCCAGGAGAAGAACCACCTGTGATCCACAGAAGTACAGCCAAAAAAGCTTTAATAACTATGAAATGGAGATCAGAGGAGTGTAAGAGGTCTTTGAGTCCCCAAAATTGGGAAAGTGGTGTCTGCAGTGGCACCTGAATGTGAAGGAAATGTTAAGTGAATTCTTCATAAATTTGATATTTATTGCTCACTAAATAGTATAAAAGCACTGTCAAGGCATTTCATGGCACTACAATGGCCACTTCCTCAGGATTATGCATAAACAAAAAATATGTATAAAACAAAAATATAAAATATCTTTCTCTTTTTTTCTCCTTTTTGGAGGCACCCCAGTTACCAGAGGATTGTGCATAGGGCTCTCATCAAAGTCACAGTTTCCACTATGAGCCAAACTGATATCCTGCCCTGGGGACCAAGCACTTTTCCCTGCTTGTTATCTTCTTCCCACCATCACTGTGAGGTCTACTGCTTCTGGAGCTTATGAGAGAATTATTGCCTCCAATATAGGAGGTGTGCACATCAAGCAGGTAGTGATGTGGGCACCCGAATAAGGACCCAAGGAATAAAACAGAAGAGAGAATGAACATGTGGTCCTGTGACTGGAGAAGGAAAGTGCAGCAGGCTGATGAGGTCAACTCTTTCTTCTCTCCTACAGTCAGCATATTGATGGTCACCACATGTGTAAGCAGTGCAGTTGATTGTCTCCTGCTCCTTCCTCTCTAAGTTTTACTGTACTGAGGATTATAGGAAGTTAAAGTGTTACTAAACCCACAACAGTAAAATCAGCCTGTTTATGCAGTAGAGCATGCTTGTTATACTCACTGTGGAACCTACAGGGTTAATCCTACAGATTGTGTAAAAAGAATGTTTGATCCTGTCTTATCTGATCCTCCCCTTCTTCTACTGTACCCAATCCATGCACATGCTCAGTTTGGTGTGTATTACTAGAGAGTTTTTCTTTTCTTGGGAGAGTGCATGTGATCTTCACAGAGCCAATCAGCACTGTCCAGACAGAGGGTTAGGGGTCCTGTAGCCTCATAGGGGAGAATTAAAACTCCTCCTACAAGCTTTAACAAATGCTCTGCTGAACACTGATAGAAGTCACAAGACTGCTATATACTGCTGATGAGAAAAGGTATTTAACATTTTATATTTACTAAAATAATTGTATTTCCATGTTGCGTGTACTGTGGGAGACCAGATATAGTGAATGCAGGGTCCTAGGTTTAGTAACACTTTAATACCAAATTGAATTTACATAACTATACTGGTTGCATTTAAAAACATAATTGATAACTGCATTAAAGCGGTAGTGAAGTCTTTGAATGAAATAAAAAAAAAAAAGGGGTCTCTTGCAGGTTTAAGTCATAATGTACTAGCATGCACTGCATACTAGTACATTATGACAGACTTACCTACAAACTGAGCCCTCCAGCACTGCACTGCCTGAGTTTTTCCCGGTCCCCGACAGCTTTCATCTTCACCCAGTCTTTCTTCGGTTTTTGGTATCTTCAGCCGCTTGAATGGTCGGACCGAGGGGATGTCACTCCCGCACATACTCACGGGAGTTACATTGCCGCAGTACATGGAGCAGGCCATAAATGTAATGTGAGTTGCGCATGTGCGGCTCAGATCACTTTACCCGCTAACAGGCAGGGGGAATGTTTATCACAATAGAGACCTCTAGGGTCTCTTCTGTTATAAATACACTGCCTGTCAACAGATTATTTAATTCTTCAGTTTACTACCAGTTTAATTGGTGGTTTTATATTAGTCTGACTTTCAGCTGTAAGTAATTTGTCAATCAATATCATTTCGGTAGTATATGTGTAATTTCTATGGGAACACAGAAACAATCCAAATATCTGGTGAAACTGCCAGTGGCCATGGATTCATCTGACAATACAGATACCATGACCTAATTACTATTAGTAAACTCCTGTGTAGCTTTAATCTATATGGAACAGTCCATCACATAGAGTGACACCACCACTGGCAAAGAATCTTATAAAGAGGCATTTAACAGTAGTTTGTCACTATATCTGGGTCCCTCTCCCAAAGATGCCAACTTGCTAAGCAGTTTTGCTTAGTTAGGGGTGCAGTTTCCTTTCATAAGCTGTCTTTGTTTGAGACAATTTAAGCCTGTCCTCTCATTGTTTTTACTGCCTAGCATTTGTCTGTGTCCCTACTGAGCCACTAAATTTCTATGCCACAAACACAATATGGGAAAATTCCCAAGAAATCATATGGCACCACTTGGCTCTTTGGTTGCAATAAAGCCACACCAGGATCATGATTTCTCTGTCGAGGTGCCAGACCATTGCTATACTATGACAAGGCACAAAATGCTATTTATGGTCAACAATTCTACCCTTGGCCTATTACTGAGAAGCCAGCACCTTTCAGATCATCAAAATGCATATGTCATGATCTTCATCATTCGGTTCTTTTTGCCAAACTTTTTCACTTTCTTTTGCTTTCAGCCATAATGAATGAATGGTGGTAACCAAACAAAAAATCTGGAAAGGTTCTCCCAAACATTTATCTTCTTCTTAAGCTATACCTCTGAATACAGCTCCTCAGGGCTTGGCTGGGTCAGATAAATATTCATAACTGAGGGATCCTAGTGGAGCCTCCTTCCAGCAACAGGCAGAACCATTCGGGACATAAGGAAGACCTTCAGAGACCAGTAAATATAAATAACAGCTCAGGCTGGTTACAGTCTAGCATTAACACACACTAAATGTAGCTAGGGATACATTGGCTTAGGGCAGGGTCCCTCCCCATATCTTGCAATATACTGTATATCTATTAATAGTACACCTACTGAGTACATCACCTTTTTCTTCTCACTGATGTGCCATGTAAGCAGATGAAAAAGACCTCCATGAGTGAGTAAAATAGTGTGTTTATGTGTTCAAAAGTGGTACACAGACATAGAGGCACAAAAGGAAGGCAAAAGAGAAGAATGTCAAGAGAGAACATACTGTAGATATGTATGTGGTCAGACATGGAAGAGATACAGCATGAGGTATCAGTGAAAAGCTCCTGTTCAGTAGGTATTGGAGGTGTTCTCTGAAAATCCAAGTATGCTGAACAATGAGAAAGAGAATACATCCAATATGGACTATGCTCACTTGGACAAATGTAGAAAACTGGAGGTGTTTACTGCTACCTGGCCAATCTGTCTCCAAACTCAGAGGACACCTAGGGTATGTGGGTTCCTGCAAGGACAGTTGGTGATATTGCCTGTTTCATGCCACATTGACCTAATTCATTTACTACTTATTGCACTGGAAGGTTAATGGAGCAGTTAAGGACAGTGTGCAATCAATGAAAAAGTGTATTTTTTTATGAATACTGGCACTAGTTGTACTCAGTTTAGTAAACATCCTTCTTGTTGGCCTTGTTACTCCAATGCACTTTATAGTTATTTGCTCTAAAGATTGTAGATGTAGCGGTTCGCCTAGTCTGTGGTTTTAGTAATGAGGCGTGAGAACGGCTGTGGGTATTCATGGGAAACAGACTGTACAAGTCACATTCTTAGAGTTGCTGTCTCTCTGTATTTCCAAACAAACTTCATGTCCTTAATTTGTGGCAGGAAATGATTAAGTTGGGGTCAATAAGGGTTACTTCCAAGGGTATCTTTCTGGTTTTTAATGTGACTGAATGTGTCCAGCTTGTTTGTTCCAAGAAAACAAGTACAGACTTCTTAACATATCTATTACATACAATAATGTGGCAGCTAATATGGAACCATGGACATATTTTTATTTAGCTCTTCATTTGATAGACACATGGCTGCAAAAAGTTGAAATTTCAGGTTATATTGTTTGATTGTAATGTGGATTGTAAAGCTAGTCCTATATAATTTAAAGCTAAGATGGTGTAATTTCCTCTGAAGTCAACTGACTCTCAAGGAATTCCACACCCATGACATTTGGAAATATAGATAAGGTCATATGGCACGATGAGAGGGGTGCAGAGAGGCTGAAGTCCTTCAACCCCAAAACAATTAGCCAACCACATCTGGGGGAAGACAGAACTGAAGGGAGTCAGAAGGAAGAGTGGATTGATAGAACATTTGAGGAAGAGAGGATTGGGGAAACAAGGGTGACTGTTTCACAATTTATGCATTTCCATCATTAAGCCTCACCTCTGTCCTTCTGCTGGAGGGCTTTATAATCTTGTATCTCTAACAGTGAGACACCTTTGCATTCCGACAGTTAATCTGCCTTTTTTACTGAGTTGCTGTAGCCTCTTTCTGTCTGCTATCTTGTACCTTGCCTTGACTGTTTTCAGGTCTGTTAATCTACCATTATGAACAGTAGCACAAACTGTCCATGTGCATCACTGGTTTCCAGTGTACACAAGGATGGAATCTACTGTTGTGTAGTAAGAAGTACAGAGGCAACATTGTGGAGAAATTAACTGCTTCAGGCTCAAAGTACCACGTGGCTTCAGTTAAGGGAAATCAGCACTGAACCCAGAGCCTTGCTGTGGTGCCACTGTCATCTTTAAATGGCACTCCTCAGAGTTTCCACTTCTCTAAACTCTGAACAAAGCCCACCCTGACCCAACCAGATTACAGCCCCACACTAGGGCCCAAGTGCTTCACTGGTAACTGTTCACTTCACACAGATGTATAATCAAACTAACTCTGTGCTTACCAAAGGAATAACGACAGTCCAGGCTGGGAAAGCAGGGTTTTACTGAATAAATTCTTAGTTGCAAACCTTTAATAACAATAGCATACAAAATCAGCAACCCCTGATACTCCTGTTTTCACAAAGTTTGTAAGGTTCCATATACCTAAACTTTGATGGAGAGATCCATGTCCACGTATGTAGGCAAGTGCAGTCTGTTTTCTCCACTGCAGGTAACACTTGACCTGAGTGGTACCACAGCTGGAGAGGAAGTCCAGGGAAACAAGGTCTCTCTATGGTTTCTTGGGTCTAGGCAACAGTTCTGGTTGGCTATGCTGCATCCAGGTGACCCCTGGTGGCCATCTTGGGTTAACAGAGCCTTTTATAAATCCCTGCCTTCCGGTTTTGGTGAGCTTTTGTGAAGTAGATAAAGTATGGAGAGAGACACCGTTCATCAGGGAGAGTAATTAGCGACAGGGAAAAGATCCTGATGAGAAGGGACAAGTTAGGGACTCTTCCCCTTTGAGACTGGACTGGCTAGGCCACACTCCGCCCTTTGTAGCAGACGCTGTCAGCACATCTCCTCCATCTCTGCTATTGAACTGAACTGTGAGTGTTTCCCCAGCTGTGCTCTCCCTTCTAGGGTGTTTGTAGTTTGGCATTTTCTTCAGTACAAATTCTACATTTTATTGGGACTGGACTCTGTCTTCTCCTCCGCCACATCACACTGTACTTACTCACACGCAGTTTGCCATGGTTCAGTTAACATACACTTTCAACTAAGATTTAGTCTAGGTCCCCTCCCTTTTCCAAATGCTCCCCAGAAGAGGTCCTGCACCCCAGCACTGTGTGCAGTCACATATTGTGTGCATTGGTTCCACATTGCTTCCGCTACCAGCCAAAAAGACCAGAAGCTCCACACACCATCCCATACAGTATATACACTGCTTCTAAAGTATGAATAGCAGAGAAAGTTTGCCAATCAACATATTGCACAAGTGTGTGATATGCCCTTAAATCTGACCCAGTAACCCTGCCACAGCAAACAATTTAGTCTCAGTTGTGTACTCAAGAGTGTGTTTATTCACATATTACTGCACTATTCACCCTGTGAAACTACATGTACATTTGGTCTTTGGGAATGGGAGCAAACTTGAATGTTATCAGGCTACTTTCTCTCCAGACTGAATGTGTTTCAGTCATAAAACCTGAGTGCTGCAGGAAAATACAGCATTACTGCCACTAGATGGTGCTGACAGTCATAGTAAATAAGTATATATTTCCTATGGTCACCAGCTGGATCTACTGGCCATAATGCTAGATTTTCCTAATTTATTCTGTGTAAATAAAGAAAATTGGACCCGGAGAGAAAATAGCCTATTAAAATTGGTTTTGCCCCCACATGCGCAGAACAAATGTAAATGCAGTTTTATGGGATGAATAGCTCTGCTACTTTTTTATAAATACACCTCGTATATACCAGGTACAAATCTTAGATGTCATGCTAAACTACACTGGAGGAGAGAAAGGCAGAACAAGTGACATATCTGCTGTTTTACTGTAATCAAAAAAATTATAGCAAGCTACTACAAGCATCTCAACATTCTTTGGGGTTTTTATCATTTACCCCCGCTGGGCCTAATATTCAATCACTACAGGAAATTACAGGAAGATAATTGCAGAGATGTTGCTACATAGCAACAAATACAATTAAAAATGACATTTTTATATTGCAGATTAGAAACTTTGTGATGATATATGAAAGGTGGTCAAACCTAGACTGTCAGCTCTTTAGTTCACACTCTGTGTTTAAGTTGATGTTCTTGTGTTATTGTGAAATCAGATTTTGAAGGTATGTTTTTTTTCTTTTAATGGACTTAACTAAATGAACAAATCAGGGCATGCTGATTAATACCCACAATTAGTTTTCATGTACTAATAAGTTCTTAAGAAGAGTAGAACATTTATGTTTGGAGACATTTCTACATCAGTTGGTTTTTGCAGAGGTGCCTGTGAAGCCATTTTGTACAGCCAAAGCACCTCTAACTGCCATTTGTACTTTCATGTCTATCATTAAAGGAAAGCAAGCTGTTCATTTTAAATATTTGTAGTTTAGGTGCGTGCCAAATAAAATAGTAGGTGATACTCTTTGAAACGATTCTTTAGTACAGAGGAACTAGATTCTGTTTCAGGCTTAAAGCAGTATTAAACCCAAAAACAAAAATGTAATATATTGCAAATCACCTATCATTAAATGTGATGGCTGCATTGGTTTTCTTTTTCAGTATTTTATCCTTCATTTTCACCTGGTGATCTGGCCAGTAACACATCGCCTGTCTTAGGGTGCCCCCCACTCTGGACGGAGGAGGACAGAAACACCTTTGGACTGCAGCACTGTAAGTCTGGGGGGAGGGGAGTGTTAGATGCACTAGCAGATTTAGATGGAGCTGAACTCTAGCTAACACTTTTCAAGCAGTTACAGCAATAGTTTTTTTCCCCTTTTGGGAATAAGGTTTTACATAAATGAATAAAAGCTGATCATTGTAATCTCCCCCATCAGTGTTAAATGGTTTGTCTCAACCCTCTAACTTGCACTCCTGCTGGACAGCTTGTAGGCAGGTGCCTACAGGGAGTACATGCTAGCCTAGCTAATGGTCTGCCCAGGCTGGGGAAGGGGTTAATTTCCAGAACCTCAGTTGCCAGTCATTTGGTCTTGGGCTGACCTTCCACCCCGTGTGATACATAAACAGGGGGGAAGGTCCAGTTGGAAAGAGAGAGAGGGAGCGCCGAGTAGGAGTTGAAGAGAGAACACCCCAGGTACATGGAGCCCCCATGAGTTTAAAAGCCAGCATGTAACCGCATGAGATATCGGGGTCCGCTGGACACTACCAGTCGTTGAAGATCGGCAGTCATGTACTAACACCTGTAAAGGTATTCCTGGGCTAGTTACAGTATTTTAGGGTCTGGACTACGTTGGGCCTGTTATTTTTTGTGCCATGAAGAGTTACAGTAAAGTTGTCAAAGTGTTTTAAGCCTGGTCTGAAGTAATTCAAAGGAGTGCATGATGGTTTCTGGAGTATGAAAGAACAGGACCAGTAAAGCCAACATGGGGTATGAAGCAAGGACACTACAAAAAGTTAACGTCAAAGGTGTGGAGGAAGTGAACAGTTGCTATGGGTAACCAAAGGCTGGTGGAGAGTATACAGCACCCTGTAATGAAGCGTGGTACCTGGCATGGAGGGGGGTCCTCTGGTAGACAGGGGATCTTCTCCCCGTGACCGCTGTCACAATTTGAAAATAACACAGCCACATGGGGTTCTGCACACATGGCCTTGGACACAGCGGATCACCGATCACGGAAAGAGCCGAAGATGTCGGCTCGGTCATGTGATCAGCTGTGTCCAATCACAGCTGATCACATGTAAACACGGAAATGCTGGTTATTGGCATTTCTCTCCTCTCGAGCTGTCACGCTGACAGAGGCTCGAGAGGAAAGCCGGTAATCGGCTTTCCGCGGAGGGGACATGTACACTGATCATCAGGGCACTGATGATCAGTGTGCCCTGATGATCAGTGTAGCCCCAGCAGTGCCACCTGTCAAAGTCCATCAGTGCCAGCTGTCAGTGCCGATCAGTGCCACGTGCCAGTGCCTATCAGTGCCACATCAATGCCACATATCAGTGCATACCAGTGCACATCAATGGCACATATCAGTGCCCATCTGAGCTGCCTTTCAATGTCATCCATCAGTGCCAGTCAGTGCCACCTATCAGTGCTGACAATCAGTGCCGCCTATCAGTGCCAGTCAGTGCCGCCTATCAGTGCCAGTCAGTGCCACCTAACAGTGCCATATATCAGTGCCATGTATCAGTGCTGCCTTTCAGTGCCCATCATTGATGCCTGTCAATGCCCATCAGTGCCACCTACCAGTGCCTCCTCATCAGTGCCCATCAGTGCCACCTATCAGTGTCCATCAGTGCAGCCTATCAGTGCCCATCACTGCAGCCTCATTAGCGCACATCAGTGAAGGAGTAAAATCACTTATTTACAAAATTTTATAACAAAAACTAAGAACTTTTTTTTTCAACATTTTCAGTGGTTTTTGGTTTAAGAAAAAATAAAAAACCCAGAGCTGATTAAATACCACCAAAATAAAGCTGTCACAAAAAATTATAAAAATTTCATATGGGTACAGTGTTGCATGACCGCGCAAATGTCATTCAAAGTGCGACAGTGCTGAAAGCTGGAAATTGGCCTGGGCAGGAAGGGGGTATAAGTGCCCGGTAGGCTAGTGGTTAAAGTAGAACCAAAGGCAAATTTTTTATTTTGGATAAAGTAAGGGAGGATATGAATGCCACTGCCAGATTAATCCACCTTACCAACCATTCATTGTCTGCTACCCATCTCTACCAATCCCTCTATTGGCTTCCACTCACCCAACAAATGAAATTCAAAATGCTAACAACTCTGCCCCCAGCTACATCACTAACCTAGTCTCTAAATACCAATCAAATTGTTCTTTTTGTTTCTCCCAAGATCTGCTCTCTAGCTCCCTTGTCACCTCCTCCCATGCTTACCTTGAGGACTTCTTCAGAGCCTCTTCCATCCTCTGGAACTCCCTACCCCAATTTGTCCGACTATCTCCTACACTCTCCACTTTTAGGCTGTCCCTGAAAACCCTTCTCTTCAGTAAAACCTATTCTGCCACCACCTAACAACTGTACTTTTATTTTCTCTTTATAAGCTCATCCCCCACAGTTATTACACTTTTGTATCACTTGACCCTCCATTTCCAACAAGCAGGGTCCCTTGATTCCTCTGTTTCTGATTACAATTGTATTGTAACTGTACTGTCTGCCTTCATGTTGTACAGCGCTGAACAAACTGTTGGCGCTTTATAAATCCTGTATAATTTAAATAGTGACTCCTGTCAGCTCTATTTTGCCACCTGTTTGACTTTGGGGAGCTTTCCATTCACTTCATGTCCCATAGCCAAAATGGAAAGTGAGAGGAAATCCCACCAAAGTGAAGGAATCCCTGGTTGTCACCCAAAGCGGCACACAGAACTAGGATCTCTATTGGAACATTTACCCTCTATTACTGTTCTGGGGACAACCTAAAATGAGGGATTTTCTATTTTTTCACTTTTGATAATATTGGTAAACAGGATAAATAGAGATGGTGAACCTCCCTAATGGGGGCACAGACAGCAATATAAACCTGCCAGATGGTTTTATCCCTCTCCTCTCTATCTAAAACCAAAAAAAAAGTTTTGCCTTTAGTTATACTTTAGGCTCACATAACAAGTTAAAAGAGCAACAACCCCAGTTGTGTGGTCTTATGTTCCTTCACCCCATGGTTATATGTTATGGCTCTCCAGAATCTCCAGAAAGACACTAAAAAGCTTAAATCCAAATTATTTAGAGTTCATTAAACCAGCAAATCATTTTGTTTTTAAGCTTATGTTCAGGGTAATGGCAAGAGATAAATGTTATCAAAAGTTAAGCAATCTCAAGGTCTGGCAGAAAGAAGCTGTTTGGACTCAGTAATTTCAAAGTATATTTTTTGAAAACATTAAAATTGTCAGTATGGAGTCTTTAAAGCAGAGCTCCAAACTATAGAAAAAAGTTACCCATCGGATCCCCTTCAAACTGCAAGGGTTAAATGCTTTTTTAGTCTGGGGGGGGGGGGGGTAAAAATGAGGTGAAATGTTTACCTTTCTACTCTCTTCAACCTCTTTGTAAGACCAGTGCTCTGAAGCCACTCTTTTTCTCTAGCTCTCATATGTCAGATACAATGCAGGCCCTGTGGACCTGTATTGTGTATGATGCCCCTGCCCACATACCTGGAGTGTCTGACAGCCAGGGAGATAAAAAAATAAGGTAAGTAGTTCACCAAACAAGCATTTAACCCTTGCAATGCAGAGTGGATTTCACTGCAGCTAACTTTTTCTCTATTTCAGAGTTCGGCTTTAAATGTGCAGAAAATGTAAATCAAATGTGAAGTGTCGGCCTGGAACAGGGCTAAGGGGAAGGGAGATAATTTGAGAGGGCAAATACTTCTCCCTAATGCCCTGCTTATTAAACATGTGAGCTTTAAGGGATAGGGTTATTGTGTTTGAAGAAGACAGAGCTGTTTTGAAAGCCTAAAAGAAAAGCTGCCACACTGGGCAGCCCGAGGTGTAAAGGTACAGGAGTTGGGACTGAACTGAGGTCTCATGATGGATGAACTGTGAATGATCTGAGAATTAGTTTGATCTGAGGTGTGAAAGTGGTGGAACTGGAAATCATCTCAGGTGTGGCGGTGCAAGAATTGGGGTGGTCTGAGGTGTGAAGGTGAAAGAATTTGGGCTGTCCTGAGGTGTGAAGGTGCAGGAATTGGGTAGATCTGAGGTGCGAAGGTGCAGGAAATGAGGGTGTTCTGAGGTGTGAGCTCACTGTAATTGAGCCTGAACTGGGAATACTTTATGTCATTTGGCCAGCTTTGCTAATTGGGGGTGACCTGAGGTCTGATGGTGCAGGACATGGGACTGATCTGAAATGTGCAGGAAATAGGGTTTACTGAGATGTGAAGGTGCAGGACATGGGCTTATTTGAGATCTTAACATGCAAAACTTGGGCCTCATCTGAGGTTTGATGGTGGAGTAATTGTCGCTGATGTGAGGTGTGAAAGTGCAGAAATTGGTGTGATCTGAGGTGTGATGGTGCAAGAATTTGGGAGATCTGAGGTGTGAAGGTGCAGGAATTGGAGCTGACCTGAGGTCTGGTGGTACTGAAATTTGGACTGATCGGACATGTGAGGGTGCAGGAATTGGGGTGATCTGAGGTGTGACGGTGCAGAAATCGGGCTTATTTGAGATATGAAGGTGCAGAAATTGGGCCTCAACAGAGGTGTGAAGGTGCAGGAATTGGGGTAATCAGAGCTGTAAAGGTGCAGGAATTAGGTTGATCTGAGGTGTGATGGTACAAGAATTGGGGTAATCTGAGGTGTGATGGTACAAGAGTTTGGGTAATCTGAGGTGTGAAGGTGCAGAAATGGGGGTGGATCTAAGGTGTGAAGTTGCAGGAATTGGGGTGGATCTAATTGTGAAGGTGCAGAAATTCTCTCTGACATATCCCTTCCACTGACTGCTCTGTTAAAACCAACGGCTCAACCTTTCCCCACATGCCAGGGTGCTAGGTGTAATCTTGGACTATGAACTATCCTTTCGGCCCCACGTCCAATTTCTGTCCAAAGCTTGCCACCTCAACCTTTCCAAGATACACCCCTTCCTAACCAATGACACCACAAATCTTCTAAATCACTCCCTGGTCATCTCCCACCTCGACTACTGCAACTCCCTTCTTACTGGCTTGCCTTTGCATAGGCTATTCCCTCTCCAATCTATCATGAATGCTGCTGTCAGACTCAGCCACCTTACCAATCTTTCAGTGTCTGCCACCCCTCTTTGCCAATCCCTCCACTGGCTCCCACTCACCCAATTAATAAAATTCAAGATACTTACAACAACTTTTGAAGCCATCCACAACTCAGCCCCTAGTTAAATCACTAACCTGGTCTCAAAATACCAACCAAATCATTCTCCTTTCCTTCCAAGGCCTCCTGCTCTCTAGCTTCCTTGTCACCTCCTCCCATTCTCGCCTCTAGGATTTCTCCAGAGCCACTCCCATCCTCTGGAACTCCCTTTCCCAATGTGTCCGGCAATCTCCATCTCTGTCCACTTTTAGACGATCCCTGATAACTCATCTCTTCAGAGAGGCCTATCCTGCCCCCACCTAACAATTGTACATGTATTTTGTCCATCAGCCCATCCCCCACAGTTATTACCTTTTGTATCTCTCAACCCTCTCTCTTAGATTGTAAGCTCTAACAAGCAGGGCCCTCTGAATCCTCCTGTATTAATCTGTATTGTAATTGTACTGTCTGCCCTTTTGTTGTAAAGCTCTGCGTAAACTGTTGGCGCTATATAAATCCTGTATAATAATAATAATATAATAATAATAATTGGGGTGATCTGAGGTGTGAAGGTGCAAGAATTGGGGCTGATCCAAGGTGTGAAGGTACAGGAATTAGGGCACTTTACTAGGTTACCCGCTCACACCTCGTGTTCTTTCTGTATAACTGATCTGAATATGCCAGTTGGCATATTATTATTATTATTATACAGTATTTATATAGCGCCAGAAGGTTTGCTCAGTGCTGTACATTATATTGGGGGACAGAACATGAGACAATACAGTAACAAAACAATACACGAGGGGTTCGATTGCCCTGCTCTTTCGAGCTTACAATCTAGGAGGGAGGGATTAATTTCAAGCATACTATACTTACCTTGCAGCACATATCTTCAGGAACAGGGGTAAGTTATTATTTACTTTACCACTTACCATTGCTCTCAAAAAGCTCAGTGTTTATTTCTTACTATTATTTAAGTTGTTTAGAGCAATTATGTTATAAAAATTCCTTTTCATGAGTGTGAAGTTGAGATTTTTATGTACTGTAGCTGGCACTCTCAATTTTTTTAAAAACATTTTTTGGCACACTATGCTCAAAGGGTTGCCTACCCCTGTTATATACTTTATGTCCCATAGTTAGGAAATCAGATAGTTTTTAGTTAGAAACCAAACTTTGCAGTGGTACCTTGGTGGGCAGTGTGTCTTGGCATGTGTTTGCTGGTATGTGCAGCAGAGGTATCTGTTTTTGGCATGAGATCCTTGAGCATTTTGGTTGTTTTTTTTTGTGCTGAGTAGCTGGAGAGTTTTCTAGATATAGCATGAGTGCTGCCTTCTATAAAATGCAAGCTACAGTAGATCTGAAGTAATGATGGTGGGGCCCCCAGAAAAACAGAACTAAAGAAGCGAGTTGAACAAATAAGGGCTGACTAGACAGGTGATAATCAGGGCCAGAATTTCATCACAAGAACATGTAGGCACACAATCTTTGCTGCCCAAAGCAACATCCTGGTGCTAGAATAATTTTTCACACATAATATGTTCTGCTTGTATTACTTCTATCTTGAATTAATCTTTTGACAAATACTGTATGAGATTATGGTACCTCTTGCAGTGTGCAACATCTCTTACAAAGTGAGCAGCCTACTTGCCTTTAGTAAATCAACCCCTTTATCTCTGCTGTCTATAAGGACAATCCTAATGTGCCTTATAGTAAATCCGGCCCTGACAACAATAGTATGTAATGAACAATTCTAACACATATGAATAGATTTGGATATCCATACACAAGCACAATAGCTGTGAAATCATGACTTAAAGTTGGCCTATCATCTCAATTCACTTATATTTTTATCTTTCCCATTTATAGCTAAAAAGGATATCATGGAGATATTTTTGTTAAAAAGTATATTAAAGCCCCATTTGCAAATTAATCAATAGACTAGCTCAGGCCTTGAAACTTCCACTTGCCTGCTCACCAATGGCAAGTGGAAATTATAGTGGGGGCGAGTGTGTCCCCCAGGGCCGTCTTGCTGAGCATGCTCGGAGCTCTGGCCGGATCTGTCATTGGCACTGGGAGCCATCAGACTGCTCAATAGCTGAGCGCAGTGAAAGCAAAGGAAGGAGTGTGTGCTGTGCTCTCTGCCTCCCCCTGGAGTGCAGTACCTGCCTCTGTGAGTGAACAACAAAGTACTGCAACTTTTTATAGGGGTGGTGTGTGTGTGTGTCTGTGTATGCATGTGTATGTGTCTGTGTGTATGTACATGTGTGTATCTGTACATGTGTCTGTGTGTGTGTACATGTGTCTGTGTGTGTATGTACATGTTTGTGTGTATGTACGTACATGTGTCTGTGTGTACATGTGTCTGTGTGTATGTACATGTGTCTGTGCGTGTGTATTTCTGTGTATGTACATGTGTCTGTACGTGCCTGTGTGTGTATACATGTGTCTGTATGTGTGTGTGTGTATACATGTGTCTCTGTGCGTGTGTGTACATGTTTCTGTGTGTGTATGTACATGTCTGTGTGTGTGTACAGGTGTCTGTTTGTTTGTGTGTGTTTGTTGGTGGCGAGTAACTCCTAAGGTCTGGCTAGTAGCTCAGGACTTGAAATTTTAAGCCCTGGACTAGCTGGCATTAGAGGAGAGGAGAGATGCCAGCTCTGCCAAGACTTTTAAGATGGAACCAGCAATCAGGAATGGCTGTGAAAGTGAGAAAATCACAGTAACTAAATTTACATCCAGATAACAGAAAAGAAGAAGGAAAAGAGAAGAAAAATAAACTCTTACAGAATATGCTTCACTCTATGGGGAGTGACCAATGAGGTTGTTTTATTTTTTTTTAATTTCAGGTACTTATATAGTGGTCAATTTACGGAATGCTTTACATAAAGTACATTCACATCAGTCCCTAACCCTCAAGGGGTGTACAATCTAAGGTCCCTAACTTACATTCATACATACACATTCTAGGGCAAATTTAGACAGGATCCAATTAACCTACCAGCATGTCTTTGGAGTGTGGGAGGAAACCGGAGTACTCAGAGGAAACCCACGCAGGAACAGGGAGAACATGCAAACTCCAGGCAGGTGGTGCCGTGGTTGGGATTCGAACCAACGACCCTAGTACTGCCAGGTGGAATTGCTAACCATTTAGCCACTGTGCTGCCCATAGCTACATATATTTATAGACTTTAAGGACTTTTTATATGAACTTTTTAATATGGACTTTTAATTGAAATTTTATTGTCATCTGTGCATACCATCGGAACTCATCAGTCTTTCCAGCGCTATTCAGATATCTTTTTTGTTACATCCAGCTAACAGGAGGGTGCATCAAGACAACAATCATGACATAGCGTGAAAAAGCTCACATGGAATCCATGACATTTTTTCTGAGTAAGTTTTCGTCTGAAGCAATACAGAATAACATAACATATGTATTAAATCAGACTTCCGATTCTTGGAAAGTTTCAGTGTTTCCCAGAAAAGTACAGATTTTTCTGTGTTCTGTTTGAACAGTGAGTGGGAAAGATCCCATCAAGGATGCTCATCTAACCATGGTCCCTTCCATTTTTACAACATAAACGTATCAGTACAATTTTTAAATGAGGCAAACACTGTAAAATTTAAATCATAAGAACAGCTGCTTACCAGTGCTCATATCTTGATAGATGTTCCGGTAGTCACATCAGATTGTGTGCTGCTTCATAAACACATAAAGGCCTGTGTATGATGTGAGGATTTCCATGCCAACAACTGCAGAATGTGTGATTTAATCCAAAAAGTAACAAACCAGGAAAATCATTTTATAACTAGCAAAGGAAAAGTGCACATCAGTGGTGCAATGCAATGAAAGATACAAAAATCCCTACCAAATGATCCAGCTAGAGAGCACACACAAGCTCTGTTTTAGTCTTTATTTATAAGTAGTTTGAAGGGAGAATCCCAGGTATGCAACTGAAAAAATCAATTTCACATTTGCTAAAATTTTGGAGAAATTAGTCATTCATTTTACCATGAGGTAACACACAGTGAAATTAACTTGAAGAAATGTCCCTTTTTAATGCTTGGCGTTTGCAGCTCTCCTAGCTCTGTGACATGGATAAACAAAACAATGTGATGAGCGTTTTTATCCACTTGCCCTCCAGAGGATTTACCCCCCTTCCTGGCCAGGCCATTTTTTGCGATACAGCACTGCGTTACTTTAACTGACAATTGCGCGATCATGCAATGCTTCACCCAAATGAAATGTATGTCCTTTTTGTCCCCACAAATGGAGCTTTCTTTTGGTGGTATTTGATCGCCTGTGCGTTTTTTATTTTTTGAGCTATAAAAAAATACTGACAATTTTGAGGAAAAAAACAATATTTTTGACTTTTTGCTATAAAACATATCCAGTAAAAAAATTAAGAAAATCAAATTTTGTCATAAATTTAAGCCAAAATGTATTCTGCTACATGTCTTTGCTAAAAAAAATTCCAATACGTGTAAATTAATTGGTTTATGTGAACGTTATAGCGTCTACAAATAGCGGTATAGATACTGGAATTCTTTTTTTTTTTCATACTTGTAATGGCGGCGATCAGCGACTTATAGCAGGAATGCGGCGGGCATTCTGACACTGGGGGGAACTGACTAACTGCCACTGACATCCCCAGTGACACTAATACAGTGATCAGTGCTAATAAAAAGCACTAACACTGTACTAATGGCACTGGGTAGGAAGGGGTTAACATCTGGGGTGATCACAGGGATAACTGTGTACTGGTGCTGTTTTACTGTGTGCTGTGTATGTCTTTCACTGTGTCAGCACATTGTTTTGTATTGCTCTGCTATGCTCTGTATTGTTTACGTACAGGTCTCTCCCCCGTCAGTGATACTCGCCGATCGCTGGGTGCCGGCGGGGAATCAAGGCCGGGACCCACTGATCGACAGCGAGTAGGGCGTCTGTGGCCCCTTTCCAGAAATGCAAGATCACGTATATATTTGTGATTTTGTGCAGCCCTGTCGCAGTATTTCTGCGACAGGGCAGTGGGAAAGCGGTTATCACATGCCTTTGTTTATCAACAAAATCATGTAATCACTAAGTCAGTGCTGAGATGGGGATCACAGCTAATCACAGCTAATTGCAATTACAAGGTTCAGATGACAGTCACATGAATTTGTTAATAAGCTAGGGGTTACATCTAGGGTTAGCACTAGAGCTAGGGTTTATTCTATGGTTAGCACTAGGGTTATCCATATGGTTAGCAATTTTAGCCACAAAACAGGTCCAGGATGATTGAAAGGAGCATCCCTAACTGCCAGCAGTCATTTAAAGCCCATTGCACGGTTAAAAACCACCTTTAAGAGGTATTTAACTTTCTCAACATTGAATATTTTAATCCTTATGCTGCTAGCATTAGTAAATAGATAGTAAAATATAGCATATTTGCTTTTTTTAAATTTCTTCAGTTATTTCCTGGTTTCCAGGCCTAGGCAAATTATGCCATACATCTCAGGAGTCTTCAAGAGGGGTGGAGGGGTTTTCTCAGCTAAGCACACCCTCCTGTCTTCATGCCTGAGCTAAAAGCAGATAGATTCCATGAAGTACATGCTACATGAATCATCTGCCGTTACTTAAGAAATGCTTGGGGGTGTTTTCCAAAGTGATTTCTCAGCCAATAAAGCATAGAGAGTTGGATAGATGGATGGATATTGTGTGAGTTTGCTCTGAATAATAAAAGTGAAATAAATAGCGTTTTTGGCTTGTGGTGCTCAGATGATGTATAGTTCTGTTTTAATTTGACCTTCCTCATTGACTCCAATGTATTTCTGCTAAACGGAAAACATTGGAAAAAGTCCCAAATTTTTCAAAAATTGTGTTCATCGAAATCAGTATAACAGGTGGTAAGTTAAAGTGCTGGAGTTTTAAATATAAACTCTGTAACTACTAGAACATACATTTGACACTGAGAAACACCAAATGTACATAGCCAGATATTATGTACGTATGAGATTTAATGATTTATGTTTTTACTGGGAGTTTTGGGTCGATACATTTGTGTTTAGTCACCCAATGACTTTAGGCACCATGATTGCAACATATCTGCTTGTGGGTTTTACTTTCCCCCCTCCTGCCATTGGCAATATGATGGACTCCCTTGAAGATAGATTGCCTGCTTAGATTTTACATGAAAGGAATGCAGCAGAATGAGATTCATTATATCACTGTCTGGAGGCCCTACCTAGGATTCCAACATT
The DNA here is from genome assembly GCF_062004578.1 of Staurois parvus. NCBI lineage: Eukaryota > Metazoa > Chordata > Amphibia > Anura > Ranidae > Staurois > Staurois parvus. Next base: position 15,296,750 of record NW_028317813.1, read on the forward strand.
TCTATTACACACACTGACTCTTTAATTTTAAGTGAACATGTTTGGCCCACACCGGATACAGGAAAGCATAGGACTCTCTCCTCATGAAGCCGCACTGGTGAAACTGGTGATGTAAAGTGACTCCTCTTGTAGACAGGTGCCTACTAGGATATGTGGTAACTTACTTCTGTTGTAATATGGTTTAGTATGAGTTAAGGGTTGTGTAACATAGTCATGGGGCATAAAGCTGCCCAGGGGATAAGGAAGGGGTTAAGGCTGCCGACTCCCATGTGTTCATGGCTCTGCCCTCTTGTTGGAGTCTATATATATATGAGGGGAGGCAGCCTATAAAGAGCTTTTGGGCCTTCCACATGAGAATGTACAGGAATGAATGCTGTAGAATGTAGCAATGCATTGAACATGTGGCCTCCTTTTTTGGGTACCCAGTCGGGGTACCAGGAAGTGGACTCACCTTAAATAGACTTTGTTCTATTGACTCTGGAAGGGCACTAAGGTATGAGCTGGGCAGCCTGAGCTAGAAGGAATGGGATTGTGTTCCAAGACACTGTTTGTTTTATGTGTCTGTAAACTAACTTACAGTTCTCTTCAAAGAGAATGGCTGCTCTGAAGTTACTGAGAAAAGGGGTGCATGTAAGGTTTATTAAAAAAACAGGGCTTGTAACGGGATGAGAAGTTCAGGAGAGGACACTAACAATGGTTAACAAATGGCAAGGTCTGAAAAGTGAAAGGCTATTTTGCCATTGAAATGAGTAACTGGAGCAGTGTTGGGTGCTATAGCTGCCAGCTGACGGAAAAAACAGCGTGGCTGGGTAGGGATGTTGGAGAGCTCTGGTAGTGAGGGGGTTTCTGAGCTTAGCCCCCTCCCTAACCATCTGTATCCCATATATGGGACCAACATTGCAGCACAGAGCCCCTATGGATCTACAAAAACAGCAAACCCAAATACTCCGGCGCTTGGGGATGGACTCAATATGGGCTATGACTACATCTCGGATATCCTGGAATGTGCACTCCTTGCTGCCCTCAGAGGACCGGGGAAGTCCAAATGTACTGGATATAAAGAAAACAAACTGAGTGTGTACCGGCCTAGTGCATTACCTTAAAAAAAAATTATTAAAGCAATACAAATAGGTATTGTACTCACAAATGACAATAATGTCAAAGGCACATCATGAAAGAACAGCACTGTCCAATCCACACTACGTGTCTGTCCACAATGAGAACCCTGGACTTCCAACAGGCTAACGCATTTTGAGGACTTGTCGTTAGCCCGTTGGAAGTCCAGAGTTCCCATTGTAGATAGACACGTAGTGTGGATTGGACAGTGGCGTTTCTTCATGATGTGCCTTTGACATTATTGTCGTTTGTGAGTACAATACCTATTTTCATTGCTTTAATAAATGTTTTTAACCAGTTGTTGCCCAGCCTATGGCCAAATGGCGGCCGGGCGAACACTTCGTCCCTCCGCTAGGATGCCATATGGGGTCCTTCCCGGAACGCGCATTGTGCATGCCCGCAGGGCCGCTCTGTAGCGAGATCTGTCACCGGCCATGTACCTCGGGCACGGGCGATGACAGATCTGTGTACCGGCCCCATTGCCAGTACCATGTGACCTGCTGTGACCAGTCACAGAAGGTCACATGAAAGTTGTATTCAATGGATGGCTTCCTTTCATGCCATCCTTTATATACAAGTGTGTCTAACTGTGAATGGTCACAGCGATCACATGCACAGTCTGTGCCAATCACAGCCCATCTGTGTCATGTGATTAGCTGTGGCCAATCACAGCTAATCACAAAAAACCCCTGAATGAATCGATTTCATTCAGTTAAATGCTTGCTTATAGCAAAGAAATTCTTTGGTATAATCAATCAAATTGTGTAAGAAAAAAGAAAAATACTGATCACTTCCCTAAAGTAGTACAATGTAACTATGGTAACATTATACTACTTTGGTTATAGTGCAATATAAAAAAAATCTTAAAAAAAGAGAAAGAAATGAAATAAAAAATAAAAAAAATATATATATTTTTTTAAATTATCTTTTTTTTTTTTTGTATTGTCACCAGTCAGTGTTCTTGATCCTCACCACACCAGTTATATGCTGATGCTGTACTGCACTGGTGACAGTATGTAAAAAAAAAATTGTGAAATTTATTTGTAATTTCTTCATTTTCCGAAAAATTATGACAAAAAAAATTACAACTTCAAAAAACTTGTCATGCCTCTTATGAAATACGTTGGACTGTCTACTTTGCAAAAATTGGTCATTTGTGGGATATCTGTACTGTTCTGACATTTTTGTGCCACAAGAAATTAGATTGGCTGTCAGTACTTCAGGATTGATCAATTTTCAGATATATCCCATGGTTTGTGAACTCTATAACTTTCCTACAGACTAAATAATAAATACTGATTTGGGTTATTTTCACCAAAGAAATGTAGCAGAATACATCTTGGCCTAAATATATGAAGAACAATTATTTATTTGCAAACTTTTATAACATAACCAAGCAAAAATGTGTTTTTTTTTTAAATGTTTGGTCTTTTTTTTGTTAATTTAGCAAAAGATAAAAACCCCAGCGGTGATTAAATACCACCAAAACAAAGCTCTAGTTGTGTGAACAAAATGATACCATTTTAGTTTGGGTACAGTGTTGCATGACCGTGCAATAGTCATTCAAAGTGTGAGAGCGCTGAAACCTGAAAATTGGCCTGGGCAGGAAGGGGGTAAAAGTGCCCGGTATTGAAGTGGTTAAGATAGTGCACTAGACCGGTGCACCCTCTATTTGTTTTCTTTATATCCCTTATGGATCTAGCCTGTATATCACAGGGTAGAGGAAGAGAAGAGGACCCTCAGAGTACAGAAGCTCAAAGCTATGTAGAGAGTTTGTGGTGTAATGCTAGTGAGAAGTCTCTGGTGGTCAATGGGAGTTGAGTGACCTCATGGCTAGGCTGGAGGAGCAGGATACAGGCTTTTTGGTATCCTCTTTGAATGTGCTGGTGGAAGAAGTCTAAATACAATTAGGATTGGGTGAATCACTGTGAAGTGCATTTGTACAAGTAGTTAACATGTGTACAAGGAGAACATGCTTGCTTCTAATCTGGGCCCATAATTTTGATTTCACATAAACGTGGCCTATGTCTGTGAGTACAGGCATTAGCAATGTGGTTTCCAGCCACATTCCGACACCAACGTAATCTGGGGAGAGAGTGATTGGCTTTGTTTAGGCTCCATCTAGAATTGTCTTGCAGCATATACTGTTCTTTTCCTCCAGACTCATGCGAGTACAAAACTGCAGTATATCTATTGCTGAGCCCTGCATGTCCAAAGCACATGTCCACTTTAAAGCATTCTTGCCACTATAGAAGTGCAAGTGTAGATAACATAAAATGTTACAACATCTATAACCAGCTGCTAGCTTCAAATACAACGCTGATCTATCCTGCAACCTGTCTGCATATTGACTATATATAATGAGTGGCTTAGCTGGAACAAGAAATCTAGTCATGGGGCTTGGTGTAATTTTATATAGCTTGAATGGTGACAGAAACAGTGTAACAAGCAAGTCATTGCGTACAGAGAACAAAGTTTCAACTCCGATCATTGAACAGAAAAGCACAAAACAAGCACAGTTTAAGGTGAACAATGGCTTTCAAGCACAGCCAGATTCTTACAAAGGAATCTTGAGAAATTTGTACCAAGACGTCTCCCCTTTCTGTTGTAACATGTTGTCTTGCCTGGAACACAATGCCAGCCTCCAGAGGGCTGAAGTGCCATGTTAGCCATATGTTAGCTTACTGTGAAGAAATAGTAAATCTTTTAAGAAAGGTTTTGTTTTTTTTAAAGAGTAACTCCACTTTCAATGAGAAAATTAAACAATCCCCTCTGGGTGATCTATGTTTACTGCAAGGATTTTAACGATCTTTGTTACAGATTCCTACATTTTGTTATCTTGAAGAAATACCTGCTTGTTTTAGGCTCCATGTACACTGCAGCTGATAAACTCACGTTTAGGAGCTTTTCTACTTTTTTTTTCAGCAGCCCCTGAACTCACCCTAATGTTTTCCTATCTGTTCATGTACACTATGTCATTTACAGGCAGTTGAGTTTAGTTGTTTTTTTGAACGTAGCAAACTTGGGTTCAGGAGTAGATTTTATCAGCGTTTCAAATGCCAAACGCATTGTTTGCGTTTGGAAATTTTTTTTAACTCTTCCATTTCCAGATGCTGTCCAGAGCCTTTTTTTATCATGAAAAATGCATGCAAAGTGTTTTCCCGGTACTCAAATGGACCTGGTACACCATACTTTGAGGTTTCGCATAAAAGAAAATATGTTAGACACTGCTGCAATAATTTCTGCACAGAAATGAGCTGGAACACATCCAAACACCACAAAAAAAAAAGACAGCTAATCTCAACAAATACTGCTCTCTCTGCTTCTGCTCTATTTCTCTGAAATAGTTAATTTTTTACTGTTTTTCATTCTGGACATTTTGGAAGGTCTCCTGCGGTTATCTTTAAAAAAAGCTTCTAAACGCAAACACTCATAAACACGCTATGCAAACGCGGCTAAAAAGACATTTTTTTAACCTATGTTTTCCAGCAGTCAGTTTCCATTGTTCAAAAGTGTCCCATGTACATGGAGCCTTACTGTGACCATGTGCAGAGTGAATTTGTGTGATTTTACAATTATCAAACAGCTGATGCACCTGCAGGGTTCTAATGAGGAAAGTGTCAGGATCTGATTAACCCTTTGGGAGTATCTCACCAAATATTACATTTTTGCTGCAGTGGATGCTCAAAATCAGACTTATATCTTAGTGCAGACTTCTGGGAAAATCTGTAAGCCAATCACACAAGCAGGATATGAGATTTCTGGGGGATGTTCTGTATACCATATGTGTACAGAATGCCTCCAGGTTGCCATATTGCATTGCTTCTACAGAAAATTACAGTACTGCAGATTGAAAAGGAAAGGTAATTTTTAATGACATTCTATTTAATAATGACTTGTGTTGCAGTTGTAAATGCTATATTATTTTTTTTTATTTTATTTTTTTTCTCACGAAAGTAGAGTTACAGAACTTCAGACAAAAATAAGATAAAAATGTTTATCCAGTGAAAAAATAAACTAACAACAACTGTTTTTACTGCAATATCTACCTTTAATCTTGCAGCAGTACTTATTTCTGCTGCTACGTGTCCTAATGCTGACGGCTAGTATCATTCAACCCACTTCTTCTGAGCCCAGGTTTTCACAACCTATGATGGGATAGTAAATGTAGAAGAAGTACAATGATGAGCTAATTTCTCTTTTTTTGCTTTCTCCTCCTATCATGTTTTTTTTTTTATCGGCACATAAACCTTGTGTTGCTTCTTCCTCTCACAGTCCAATCTTGTTGTACAGGAATGCAAGAGGCTGAACAAAGTTAGTTACTTACATTGCTTGAATTTAGTAAATACATTGATGTATTAATGATTACAGTCCAGCAGTAATGTGTGTCTGTTATTATTGCTTAGCTTCCAGCTTTAATAATGCAATGTCTCCAAATACTTCCTACTAGTACATAAAATGGAGCACCATGGTGGGAATCTGCAACCCTGCTTGCCTTTCCCCAGTGTTCATACGTTTAAAAACCACCCACAATTGGAAGAGTATCTCGCACAAACAATACAATGCTGTCACCTATCATAGTATCTTCCTGCACTAGCTCCAGGCTACCAGGAAATCAGTGTAATTAGACAAGTGAAAGCAGTTCTCGTTGTTACTGTACTTGGCCCACTGCCATTTGTTTTGCGAAGTAGGCTTGCGTTATTTCTATAAAAACAAAAGCAGCTCATGTCTTATTTCATGAAGGGCACCAAATCATTGGATTCAAGTGTTCCAATCACCTCCATGGCCACAGGTGTATAAAATCAAGCACCTAGGCATGCAGATAACTTCTACAAACATTTGTGAAAGGATGGGTCGCTCTCAGGAGCTCAGTGAGTTCATGCGTGGTACGTGCTACCTATGCAATAAGTCCATCTGTCAAATTTCCTTGCTACTAAATATTCCACAGTCACCTGTTAGTGGTATTATAACAAATTGGAAGCAACTGGGAACAACAGCAACTTAGCCATGAAGTGGTAGGCCAGCGGGGTCAGCGCATGCTGAAGCGCACAGTGCGCATAAGTCACCAACTGTCTGCACAGTCTCTAGCTAAAGACCTCCAAACTTTGTGTGGCCTTCAGATTAGCACAACAACAGTGCGTATAGAGCTTCATGGTATGGGTTTCCATGGCCGAGCAGCTGCATCCAAGCCTCACGTGACCAAGTGCAATGCAAAGTGTTGGATGCAGTGGTGTAAAGCACACCACCACTGGACTCTAGAGCAGTGGAGAAGTGTTCTCTGGAGTGACAAATCATGCTTCTCTGTCTGGCAATCCAATGGACATGTCTTCTGGTTTTGGCAGTTGCCAGGAGAATGGTACTTGCCTGACTGCATTGTGCCAAGTGTAGTTTGGTGGAGGGGGGATTATGGTGTGGGGTTGTTTTTCAGGGGTTGGGCTTGGCCCCGTAGTTCCAGTGAAGGGAACTCTTAAGGCGTCAACATACCAAGACATATTTGACAATTTCATGCTCCCAACTTTGTGGGAACAGTTTGGGGATATCCACTTCCTGTTCCAACATGACTGTGCACCAGTGCACAAAGCAAGGTCCTTAAAGATATGGATGAGCGAGTTTGGGTGGAGGAACTTGACTGGCCTGCACAGCTTGGTCCTGACCTCAACTCGGTAGAACACCTTTGGGATGATTTGGAGCAGAGACTGCGAGCCAGACCTTCTCGTCTGACATCAGTGCCTGACCTCACAAATGGGCTTCAGAAAGAATGGTCAAACATTCCCATAGACACACTCCTAAACCTTGTGAACAGCCTTCACAGAAAAGTTGAAGCTGTTATAGCTGCAAAGGGGGGCCAACTCAATATTGAACCCTACGGAGTAAGTCAGGGATGCCATTAAAGTTCTTGTGCACTTAAAGGCAGGCGTCCCAATACTTTTGGCAAGATTGTGTGTGTGTGTGTGTTTGTGTATGTATGTATATATACACACACAGATTTATAAAAATGTGTAATAGAGATCAGCTTGATATAACTGATATTATTTTTAAAACATGTTATCGTGTATAAAATATTTCTTGAACTTTGCCTCTGCAAAGATCTACTGTAGTGTAAACTGTTACATTCCTATTTGGGTGTGACATCAATTAATACTTCATGTTCTTTTTAAAGAAAAAAATCTCCATGTATAGTTCTGAGTTAGAAATGTATATGGGGGAATCTCTACTTGCTCATTATTTGGAATGCTTTAACTTTGTAGTGGGACATAATGGGTATACTTTACTGCTGCTTTTTACAATTCAGTCTTGTGACTTACATGCACTCTCCCAAGAAAAAAAAGCCTCTCTAGCAATACACACCAAACTGAGCACGTGAAGAGTGTCTCCACACCATATGTCTTATCAGGAGAAAGGAGGGGGACACTGGAAGAAGGGGAGGATCATAGATGACAGGATAAAACAGCATTTGTACACAATGCAGAGGATTAACCCCTTAGGTTCCACAGTAAGTATAACAAGCATGCTTTACTGCATATACAGACCGATTTTACTGTTGTGGGTTTAGTAACACTTTAAGCCAATTAAAAAAATTCTCATCAGTGTCTCGCAGTCTCACCCTGTGCAGAGATTTTCCAATTTTCAGGACAATGATCTGGCAGACTAATAGTGATCATCACTCGGACACGTAACTAAGCAGTTAACCCTTTATGCACAAACAAGGTTGCTACCAGCACGTTTTAATGAAGATATAGTCAGGTCCATAAATATTGGGACATCGACACAATTCTAACATTTTTGGCTCTATACACCACTACAATGGATTTGAAATGAAACGAACAAGATGTACTTTAACTGCAGACTGTCAGCTTTAATTTGAGGGTATTTACATCCAAATCAGGTGAACGGTGTAGGAATTACAACAGGTTGCATATGTGCTCCAGCTGTTAAATTCAGAAGCTTTTTGTTGACTTAGAATTGGTGTCTGAAGGATGTGTTAAAGTATTTTTTTATGTTCAGTGTACAGACCCTTAATGCCAACTCTCCTGGCCACATTTAAATTTCTGTATGATGAGATGTCACAATTTGACAACCAGCAAGTTATTAGACAGAATGAAATTATGATTTGGTAGAAACCAAAATCATATAGAGCTTATGTATATTTCTCTTAGTCTAATGTGTTTGTTTAGCTTTCTGGACCTTTTCAATTAGGCATGTTAGTTGTCTATTTTCTTATCACTTAGTGTTTCTATAAGGGTAACTCCATTACAGGAGTGACGGAATGTGAATTAAAATTCAGAACATGAGATATATGAAAGTTTAGTTTTTGATCAAAAACCAGAATCACAGATGGGTATACTTTTACTGCTGCTTTTTACAATGCATGCATCAACAAACTCAATGAAAACAATGCATTTCCTATCCAACTGCTGTCTTCTGTTAACAGTTGTTAAGCATTGATGATGAATGAGGTTAAAGTGTTACTAAACTCCGGACCCTGCATTCAATATATCTGATCTCCCACAGTACACACAACATGGAAGTGCAATTATTTTAGTAAATATAAACTGCTAAATACCTTTTCTCATCAGCAGTTAGAGCAGTCTTCTGACTTCTATCAGTGTCCAGCCGAGCATTGGTTAAAGCTTGTAGGAGGAGTTTTCTTTCTGCTCTAGGAGGATGCAGAACCCCTAACCTCTGTCTGTACAGTGCTGATTGGCCCTGTGTTGTTCATATGCACTCTCCCAAGAAAAAAAAACCTCTCTAGCAATACACACCAAACGGAGCATTTGTAGAATATGACTCCAAACCTCTGTTCTATCAGGAGATATTTAGGGGACAATGGAAGAAGAGGATCAGAGAAGAGAGGATCAAACATCCTTTTTACACAGTGTGTTACTTGTTTACAACAGCACCATTTACGACAGGTCCTCATTGGAAGTCCATAGAGGAGGTTAATGAAATCTCTGTGTTCTTTCTTAGCTGTCCTGATTTATGTAAAATGTGTCTTAGGCTGGCATGTGGTATGTCATATGAGTCACCTTACATGGTTGCCTTGCACAGACAAGTGATTTAAATCGAACAGTTATTGTTACAGACTTCTGGATAAAATTAAGGTGGCATGATATTCATTTCTACTCCCCCTTTTGTGAGACCTTGCTATTGTGGCTAATCCCTAGATCTCTATATTTAGAGCTCAACTCCAGACACATTTATGCTGGTTTTGGATAGATTTGGGGCCTTATTTAGGAGTCCTACCCAACTAGGCCAATTGTCTTCTGCTGGCCCCTTTCCTAACCCAGTTGGCTGGACTACTTGAAATATCATAACCACACAAGGCAAGTTTAGACTGGAAGTGAGGAGTCTGAGAAAGGCAGTTTGCCAACACCGTTATGACTAACACTGTTAATTGCCAGAGAAAGAAAACTGTTGTGTTTGGTTCTAAGTGTAGCAGTGATAGTGATCTGGAGTAAGCATGCAAGCAGTACACTATTCTACCAAAATAAAAAAATGCAAAGTCAGTAACAATGAGAGCCCAGACAGACTGCTCAATTAGCAGCAAGATGTGTGTGGATTTGTAGAATTCTGGCCTTGGACAGAGTGGGGAAGAAATAGAACACTTGGCAGGTTATTGTTGCTCTGCTCAACCATAAGGGAGATTTACCCTCATTTCCCATTACAGGACCAGAGGCAGGAACTAATGAAAAATCTATCCAATAGGGACAGATACAGCAACACTTTTTTTTAGTAGAGTGGGGAAGTGTTAGATCCTTTATCAGGATTTTATTGCTGTTTGTGTCTAACTGTCCCTAAGACACACATGCCCCTAACTTCTTGCCTTTTTGTCATTGGAAGAGGCAACAGGGAAAAGTCTCACTGGGGTCACCAACAGCAATAATATCTGACAAAGGTTTCACCCTTTTCCTACTCTACTAAAAGCTAAAAATAAAGTTTTGTTTGGAGTTGGGTGTTTATACAACATAACAAACATGTAAATGTCACATTAAAGCTTATCTATAGCCAAAAATAAAAATGTTATATATTGCAGCTTACCAACCCTTGGATGTTGAGGTTGAATTTGTTTTTTTCAAGCTTTTTTTCCACTTAGTGATTTTGACAATAACACATTTCCTGCCCTGGGGTGACGATGCTCATTTGCCCTCCTGTATTAGGACAACAGAAACCAGGTAGGACTACGGAATCCTGCCCCTCTCCTCTCCCTATAACATAGAGAGGTGTGGTTTGGTAACCTTGACAAATATATGGAAAAATGTGATGGATAACTGTCCACACAAGCAGGGAGCACAGGAAGTTTTCCTTTAAAAAATAAACAAACAGTCTTTTGTGCTAAAAGCCTAAACAATGAGCTGATACCTTAGTGAGTCAGGTCTTCCTGACCTTTGCACCTATTGAAATTAGTGGCATTTTTTTTTCTAGTAGAGAAGTTACTATTTACTATGTATTACCAAAATCTACAACTTATTGTGTCTGGCTAATGAGTGGGAATGGGAGAAATTAATAGATTTCTCCATTCACGGTAAACAGGAATCTCCCTGCTGGCTACTGTATTCTGACCCGGAAGGTGCCTGTTATGACGAAACGCGGCGGGTGGAGCCTTCCCTGTGACGTCATCGCATACTCCCTTACTGGAAGCTGTGAACTTTTATGCCATTTGGTGACAACTGTATATTGAATGCTTTTAAGATATGTATACTTATTAGTGCGACTCTTAACTATTAAATGGTGTTTTATTCTATGGGAGGTGTATTTTCTGTTTTTATGCAACTGTATTTGGCGTTCATCTAAGGAGCAGTGGTCTGGACTACTAGTGGCTGGACTGATGTGGGGGTTTCAGTTTCTGGCTTATTAATCAAAACGCTTTCTGACCACTCTGTATAAGGGGGTAAATACTTCTGGGATCCCGCATCTTGCTTATATAGTGGTGTTAGTTGTCACTGGTGAAGTTCAGAAGATCAATGAGTTTGGATTGTACACCTTTGAAGGGGACTGTCATATAATTCACTTTTTTGGATTTGTCACTTTTCACCAGACTGTTGTTTTCATATCTAGTGCACTTTAATGTCAATTTGTTTTATTTTTGCACTTTATTGTTAATTAATTACTGAGATTTTTGGGTCATGTATTATATTTATATTCTTAATTTAATTGCCATTTCGCACATATCTAATAGCACAACACATATTATTTGAATTGTTCTCTGGAGAGGATATCCTCTTTGGCGTTTGCTGCTTTTTTAAGTTTAGTTAATTTTCTTTTTACACAATTTGCTCGGTTTACATTTTTTATTATTGTATTCTGACAGCCTTGATTGCCAGAACACTTGAACAATAACTGCACTCGACTGCATGTAGTCATTGTTCAGTCAACAATTTTCCAACCAGATCCATCAATTTTTTCAATCAAAGTTTGTTCCGGGTGCTGCCAACAGGGCCACCCCTGTCATGAATTTCAGCCAAATCAACAGGAATCAGATGGAATTTGAGCTGTGTAAGGCTAGCATAGGTTCCTGTGCACTTGCCTCTGCAGCACTGAAATCCCAAGGATGGCTATATCATCCCTATTCAATTCTCCTTTGTGGACTACAGATCAACTCCCAGTTATGTTAAGGCAGTGTTTCTCAACTCCAGTCCTCATGGACCCCCAACAGGTCATGTTTTCAGGATTTCCATTATTTTGCACAGGTGATTTGATCAGTTTCACTGCCTTTATAATTACCACAGCTGTTTCATCTGAGGGAAATCCTGAAAACATGACCTGTTGGGGGTCCATGAGGACTGGAGTTGAGAAACACTGTGTTAAGGAGATGATGAGGGGAATGGAATTAGATGCAGTCATTGTTCAGTCAACAATTTTCCAACCAGATCCATCGATTTTTCAATCAGAGTTTGTTCTGGGTACTACCAACAGGGTATGGATTTCAGCCAAATCAACAGGAGTCAGATGGAATTTGAGCTGTGTAAGGCTGGCATAGGTTCCTGTGCATTTGCCTCTGCTGCACCGAAATCCCAAGGATTGCTATATTATCCCTGTTCAGTTCTCCTCTGTGGACTACAGATCATCTCCCAGTTATGTAATGGAGATGATGAGGGGAGGTGTTTTGTAGCCCAACAGAAGGAAACTAAGAAAGGCTGATAAGACTTGACAATTTTGTACAGCAGAAGCAAAGTACACAGAAAGTTAGGAGCTTGCTGAATCTGGTAGATCAATTTTTTTTTATTTGCAACATTTTTGAAGAGACAAAACAGCGTAATTTGATTGATGCAGAGAAATATTGCATATGTTTTGGTTTTTATATTTTGTCCAACATTTTAATAATTGGGAAAAGTAGAGGTTTTTTTTATACTTTTAGTCCACCCTAAAGATGTACGTCATTATGCAACACATAGCAGAATGAGTTTATATGGGAAAGATGTCCTGACAGGAATATGCATCAGTATCTGTCTCATTGCTTGACCTTCTCAGTGTTTGTCATTAGTTGCTCTATGGTTACTCACTGCACACAATGTGAAGAAACTTCCAGGAAGTGAGTTGCTCTTCATGCAACATCTGGATCTCTGCCCAGCTGATCCTTCTATATACAGATAGCACATATCTTAGGGCAAAAATCCAACGCTGTACTAGTAACTTGTAGAACGTGTCTACATATGATCTAGCTAACTTTTAAAGTAATATTATTTGTTTTTTTCTTTCTAAAAAGCCATAGCATACCCCTTTAGACCTGCAGCAGTTTTCTTTTTTCCTCCATGAGAGCTTTTAACAACTTTTTCTGTAAATAATGATTATCTTTGATACCATTATACTTCAGCTTGCATATTGTGTCATAAGGATGCAGATTGTAGCCAGTAGCCATGGGTGTCTCTTGCATCTACAACCTTTATACTGTAAGTGTAGATGGAATCATGTCGCGGATTGATGTAGCAGGGAAGGTAAGATTAGCAAGCGTGGTGCGTCACAAAAAGTAGAAGTTGTTTATCAGGCACTGCTCTCATTTTTGAATGGGAAGTGTGAGTATTGAGGTTTATAAGAATAGGTTGTTAAAGAGGTTCAGGAAAATGTCCTTTGGTTCCTCTATAAAGAGAGGAACGGTGAGTGATTCATTTTTGCTGTTCTAGGTCTCACAGGTTGCAGGCTCAGCTACTTCTCCCTGCGTTCTAGTAGGTTCTAGAATGTAGTGGGCTAGAAGAGGAAGACTTTGAGCTGAAATATTTATGGCCTCTAGCCAATCCCCGAAGAGGTGTGCTCAAGAGGTGGAGAGAGCTCATAAATCGTCTGAGGCCTGGAGTGGGGTTCTTGTTAAAAGGATAAGATCCCAGCCTTAAGAGCTGCTGCCCTTAGGGCAGGTTACTTGAAGCCTGCAACAGGGTATTCACCCAGGTCCCAGCTCTTTCAAAGCTGGGCGGGGGGACTATTGCAGAGAATTCACCGAGATCCCAGCTCAGCAGGAGCTGAGGGGTCTATTTTTCCTAGAAGCAGTTTAGAACCAAGTAAAGGGGGTGCACTGAGGATCCAGCCTGGATATTCATGGTACAGTGTCTAGCCAATATTGGACAGGAGGTATCCAAATATCTGGAGACACAGTGAGAAGAGGCCTGCAAGTGGGATCAGTGACTGTCTGCTGTTTAACCCCTTGTGTAACTGTCACATCCCATCCAAGTTGAACAAGCATTAAACCTTACATAGACAGTCACTGCCTGGTCATTGTTTGGTGAGAGTGTGGGCGCTTCTGTGTACCTGGCTGCTTTGCACTCAATTGCAAAGAGAATCTGGGACCTCTGTTAGGGGTCTGCACTACATGAGTAAGTCAATGGTTCTATCTCCAGTCACAGGTATGAAATAAAAGGAAGGATCTAGAGAGCACAAATTTGACAATTAGAGGTAGAAATGAACATTATACATTAATTAAGGGGTGCATTTCTAAACATATTTGCATAGCTATTAGTCCTGTGAAACTGCTAGTGCATTCGTTCTGTGTGAATGAGGCTAAATTGAATGTTCTTCTATTCCCTCCAATGTTATTCATTCTCTAATAAATAGAGTGTTTTAGGAAAATACTGCATTATGGCCACTAGCTGGTGCTGAGGATCAAAGGAAATAATGATCCTCGGCTCCATCTAGTGGCCAAAATGTTGTATTTTCCAGAACCGTTGTTTTTTTATGAAGTAACATCTGACCTGTAGAGTAAATAGGAGTCTATTAAATGTTGCTCCATTCACACAGAACGAGTGTACCAGTAGTTTTGCTGGACAAATAGCTATGTGAACTTTTCTTAGAACTACAAACCTAATTTTCTCTCTGAGCTTGGTGCTCAGTCACTGAAATATGATCCAGAAGTAACTTTGTAGTAGAACCACTTTCCCTTTAAATGGAAAAATTGTGACTAGCCAAATGCCCTTTTTCTGTCATGACCCTCCAGATTTCAGCAATTAGACACTTATATTTGAACTCCTTATTATGAGCTATAGTCATGTAAAATGTATAATTTTAGGTGTCCTATAATGTGATAGAACTTAGCTAAATATGGAATTAAAAAATGAAGCAGATGTATGATTAACCATCCTACTGTATACTGACCACTTCTTCCTTTTCAGTGTCTTTTCAGTCTGTTCAGCTGTATTTCTGATGATTAGATAGGCCTTTTAAATAGCCATCTGTTATCATAGAGAGGCAATAAGAACTTAGCACGTAGACATATGTCTGTCATAACTACATGAAATCAGTATGCTTTTAGAGGGACTACTGAGCTACTGCTCATTGTTTTCTTAATAAAGCAAAACACTATGAAGCTTTAAAGTGATATTAAAGGTTAGGTTTTTTTTTTTTAAATAAACATTTTATACTTACCTGCATTTTTTGCACATAGCAGCCCTGATCCTCCTCTTTTCAAGTCCACCCTCGCCCATAGCAAGCAGCTTGCTATGGTGGTACCTAAACAGGCTCACTCCCGAGCCACTGCTCTGTGTGTCCATTCACTCTCTTCTCATTGGCTCACTGGCTGTGATTGACAGTAGTGGGAGCCAATGACTACCACTGCTGCCAATAACGGAGAGTCGAGGCCCTCGTGCAAATTGCTGGATTGAGATAGGGCTCACATAAGTTTTGGGGAAAGGGCTGGGGGCCCTGCTACACGCACTTTTTTTTTTTTTTAATTTAACTTTTACAACCACTTTAAGCACAGTTTACATTTACCAGTTTAATGTGGTTGTAAACCCTTTCATATACGAAGTGACTAAGATCAGGTGATACAGAGAGATGACGCAAATCCTCCTACATAAGTTGTACATGTTTATCTGCAGTCTTTTTTTCTCCACAGACATTCAAACTCCAGAATTTATACAGCTTGTCTAAGCTTTCAGAAAGCAGAGGGCAGGGAGATGAAGCTACAGCCTGCAGAACTCAGTGAGAGCTGATTGGAGGGAAGGAACACACACGCTTTCAAACAGCATACAGGAACAGAGCTGAGGCTGTCAATCGCAGGCTGTGTTGGTGCTTTCTCCTTTGTGGCCTTTTTACCCATTGGTCAGAAAAACTTGTCAGAAGTGACTCATTCAGATAGCAGAGGAATGAGGTAGCAGACAGAAATAACACTTAGTGCCCTGGATTGAGGCAAGTACACACTTTAGAAGGATATGCTCTGCTTATATTTCATGTCTGAGGTTTACAACCACTTTAAACAATCTGAAAAAAAGAAAAAAAAAAGGATTTTCCATTGTTGACCTACCTGAAAGTTCTAGATAAACAGATTATCTGGCTTTAATACTTTGATTCACTGCCCTAGAACAAGTATGCTGAAGTCAAAAGTCCTTATCTACATTCTATTTATGATTTACAGACTAAACTGGAGGACCTTCATGACAACCAGGCAACTAGAACTGCAATGGCACCCCTTAAATTTATTTCATGACAGATTTCTATATATTTTTCCTAAAGCCCGACTTAAGGAATAAAAAAAAATCCACCCTTGACTTTCCCCAAAAGGACCGGCTGAATTTCAATCCATTGATATCAGTTCCCGCTTGAGAGAAGTGGATCTAATGGTCAGCTTCCAAGATAACAAGAGGGTGCAAAGGTCTAGTGCAGGCCTTGAAATTTCCACTCGCCTGCTCACCAATGGCGAGTGGAATTTATGGTGGGGGCGAGTATGTCCCCCAGGGCCATCTTGCTGAGCAGGCTCGGAGCTCAGGCCGGATCTGTCATTGGCATTGGGAGCCGACAGACTGCTCAATAGATGAGCGCAGTGAAAGCAAAGGAAGGAGTGTGTGCTGTTCTCTCTGTCTCCCCCTAGATTGCAGTACCCGGCTCTGTGAGTGAACAACGAAGTACTGCAACTTTTTACAGGGCTGTGTGTGCGCATGTGTGTGTGTATGTACATGTGTGTGTATGTACATGTGTCTGTGTTTGTGTGTATGTACGTACATGTGTCTGTGTGTGTACATGTGTCTGTGCATGTGTATGTACATGTATCTGTGTGTATGCGTGTCTGTACATGCCTGTGTGTGTATACATGTGTCTTTATGTGCGTGTGTGTATATGTTTCTGTGTGTGTATGTATGTACATGGCTGTGTGTGTGTGTACAGGTGTCTCTGTTTGTGTGTGTTTGTTGGTGGCGAGTAACTCTTAAGGTCTGGCTAGTAGCTCAGGACTTGCAATTTTATGCCCTGGTCTAGTACATTATCAAATTAAAGTTTATTAAAAGACAACAGATGCCAAAAACATAGAACCAAATGGCTAAAGGCAGAGGTGGGCAACAGTGGCCCTCCAGCTGTTGTAGAACTACAAGTCCCACGAGGCATTGCAAAACTGACAGCCACAAGCATGACTCCCAAAGGCAGAGGCATGATGGGACTTTTAGTTCACCAACAGCTGAGGGCCACAGTTGCCCACCCCTGGCTAAAGGCATTGAATAAAAGACAATAAGGTCAAGAGGTTGAAGTGTTTTAACCTAAGCATCAATCAGATGCACAATCTGATGCGTTTCAAGGGACGAACCATCATTCTGTTAATCTCATGGCCATTGAAATATACTAGAAATTACTCGGTGTTTGGAATTGCATTCCCTCCTCCATGTATTTGCCTATTGGGCCTAGTTGAAGATCTAGCCCCCACAATAGCTGAGCAGACTCTACTAGGGCTTCTCCTGTTTTATGCTAGAAGGGCCATTACCTTCACCTGGAAAAACCCACTCCTCCAACAGTAATGATTTGGCAACAGCGAGTCCTACCATTGTACAAAGATATCTATTGTCATAGAGGTTGCTCTAAAAAGTTTACCAAGGTGTGGTCCAAGAGGCTTCAGGACGACTATTCCACAGCTGGACTATAAGATGTTTTTTTTTTTGTGTAATGCTGTTCCACAATCCATGTTGTTCATGACATGGAGAGAGGGTTCTTTAGGCCTCTACCTGAGGGGCAATATTTCACTCATACGGCTTTTCATGATAACTATATGGGACACACACACATGGGTAAAAGTAGAATAGTTTTGTTTTCTGTTTTTTTGACATGTCAATTGCTATGGCAGACCCCTGTGTTGGCACCACTTATGCCTTATTGTAATCGCAATAAACAGAATTAAAAAAAACAAACATACTAGAAATTCTTCCACACAACCAATACTGAACAGACACTCCCAAAACAGGGAGGGGCCATTACATGAACACAATTCATCGCCAACAGATTGCTCAGTGGTGTTACACCAAATTACTATTACACATCAATAGTTGTGTATGATTTTCCCCTAATCACCAATAAACAAATGCCCCAATTGCTTGTCATATAGTAATATCTCTATATATCAATATCCGTGGATGGCTGACCATAACCTCAAAAGAGTAATGCTAGAGAATAAGTGGTAATATTTAGGATGGTACTGTGCAATGTATAGCAAATGATCCTACCCTTTGCTGTCCGACATACAGTATGTGAGTGTTATGCCCCTTCAGTAGCGGATTCTCTAGGTGGGATTCCTGAGGCTGCTGTTGGATAAACATATGGCCACTAGAACAATCAGCTTCCCTCAAACGGTAATGTTGGAAATATGGTCAAAGCTATGGCCAGCCTTAGTTTATACTGAAGCAAGCAGAATGCAGATTCTTTAAATAGTTACGTTTCTGTAGTAATTGGCAGCACAGTGGAGATGCTGACTGAATGAAAAATTATACTCACATATTCAAATATAAAATTACCCCAATTACCCCACTGTTAAACTACAAAGAATAACCAAATGTATGTTGCTTTGAACTTGAAGAGTCACAAGGATTCTGTCTGCTATAAGGCCCATTGGGCATGACACAGCACTTCTGGTCTGTGGCTCCTTGTGACTCATAGCATCAACAGAGTCAAGCATTTTTTAACCCCCCACTTCATGTATAGGCCATGTGCTAACTATCCTATAGTTAAAAGCACGCTTCGTGGGGGGCTATATAACTATGGGAACGGTTATGACTCTTCTTATAGACATGCTTCAGTCGCCACAGTTAAAGTTCTCCAGATTTCCCTAGCCCCGTATCAAACACTGTCATGTTGGATTTGCCCAATTCATCTTCTGCTCTAGGTCACAGCTTTGATCATACCTCCCATGTTTTCACCTCCTGCTTCCCTAAAGCCCCAACCTCTTCTCAGCTCCCCACTTATCCCATACAGTACATGAGGGTAATGCCGAACTGTCAAAACCCAGTTCTATCAAGCTGCTAGTGTTGCTGCAGAACCAGGACATGTTTCCTGGTGGGACCCATGACACATTAGAGGAGATTGAAGCTCGAGTGATGAAACAGAGGCAGGTACACATGAACAGAGGCTTGGACGGGGTAAGGCACCTGAAGAGATACTGATGCTAATAGGAAATTACCCCTGATACTTCTCAATGTCTGTGCTTTTCGTTGTGCCACCTTTTCGGGGGGCCCACAGAACGCTTGAACTGTAATACTTACCAAGCCTTAGGACACAGTTATAAAGACGGTCACACCTCAGTAAGGATCAATAAATAAAGGAGAGATATCTATGATCACTTTTGTTAGTCTTGTCATCACTTCACTCACTCCCTAGCTGGCCACCCACTAGTGATTTTCGTGGGAAGAGTCAAATGAAAATTCTGAGTACATTTGATGATTTGATGAATGTTATTTAAAAATACTTCATAATTTAATTTGCATTTAACATTTAATTTTGGAATGATTATAATTTCCTGAATGAAAACCATATACCCGGTTAGAAATTTGTTCGATTGAGAAAAAAAAGTTCCATCCTGCTCCTTTGAATCTTCTTGTCACTATAATCAAAAAGAAATGTCGATTTGACCTCAATAATGATTAGAAAATCAAACATACTCAAAACAAAGCATTTCAAACAAAATTCTACTAGTGTATGGCCAGCATTATAACCTTACAGGTACAGCAACACATTACATATCCAGAAAACCTACCTGGTTGCTGAACACCTCCCACATGTGTACTAAACATTACAAAGATATGAGAACTTTTAAGATATTTGCGCACTGTACTGATGTATAAACATCAGACATTCCTGGCAGAAATAACACGCATATTTGCGCACACTTTGTGAGTATGTGTACAAATGGGTAAAAATTCTTCTAGATTTATTTCAATCAAGGAGTGTGGCACATGCACATATTTGTGTGTGTATACACATAGAAGATATTGACCAGCAACACAGATTTCTGTAATTTTTTGTTTTACTGATCTATATGCAGCACATGTGTGTACATGTAAATTGAAACCAATAGTCTGCATTTATTTCAGTAGAAAACAAAATGCCTGTATGTCTAAAACCGCTGTGTTTTTAGGTAGCAGTGTGCAAGAGGCCTTACTCAGGTATGTTATTTTACCATAGAATAATGTCCATATTGAAAAGATTTTTATCATAGAATAATGTCCAAAATTGAGGCACATTTAAAGTGGCTTTACAGCCTTAACATTTTTTACCTTAATGCATTCCCTGCATTAAGGTAAAACATTTTTAGGCATCAGCATCCCCCTTGCCCCCCCCCCCCTTTTACATACCTGAGCCTTCATTTGACCCAGCGCCGTGCATAGCTGCAGCTCTTCTCTCCCCTTACTTCCGTGTCTCACTGGCTTTGCTGGGACACCAGGGGGTTTATTTACTAAAGCTGGAGAGTCCAAATTCAGACTCCCTTCTGCATAGAAACCGATCAGCTTCTAACCTCAGCTTGTTCAATGAAGCTTTGGCAATGAAACCTGGAAGCTGATTGGTTTCTATGCAGAAGGGAGTCTGATTTTGGACTCTCCAGCTTTAGTAAATAAACCCCCAGGAGTCATTGGCTCCCAGCGCTGTCAAAGCCAGCGATGAGGGAGCAGGTGGTGGGGCCCAGTCCCACAGTTTGTGTTATGGGACACAGCAGTGGGGCTCATGAATGAGCACGCACTGGACAAAGCGGAGGGGCCAGGAGCGCCAACAGGGAACCTGAGTAAAGGAGGTTTGCGGCCGTTCTGCATATTTCCATTGCACAGAGCAAGTAACAATAGACATGTTTGTTATGTTTTTGAGAAATAGCTTTGCCTTTACAATCGCAACTCTTTTCTCATACTTGGAACATTAACATCTTATCCTAAACTATAAACTTTCCTCAGTACTTCTAGTGAATATTTGTACTGTAGAGATGGGAGTGGGATACTGTAGAGGTAGGATCTTACCCCACTGGTGTTGGCTGAAGAGACAGCACTTACATTGGTGTTTGCCATAGGATCAAACAGGTTCATAGTGGATTGGTCTCTTGTGTTGGGGGAAGAAGTGTTAGAATCAGTTGCTGTTTTGGTTTGCATGTGCTGAAATTATGATTTGCTGTCACATTTATGTAATATGGAGTAGCACTGCAAGTGGTGTATATGCAGAAGGGATCTTCTAGTGATGTAGCCAGTCCTTCAGCAATCTGTGAACACACTGCCTTGGTACACCCAAAAGCGTCCAGGGGAGGTGCACAACTCAGTTTGAGAAAATACTGGGCCTTGATATTCATGACACCAGCTCTGGGTGCCAAATATATTAATATACCAATGCTTAATAAATCTTTGCAGAATATGACTCACCCAGTAACTCAAATTCCCATTCCAAGAAGTGGCTCGGTTTCTCCATTCTTCATAATGACAAAAACATCTGCTAAGGCTGGGCATTAAGATGATGTGTCTGATGGTGACTGTCATTAAGTGGTGTATTAGGAAGGTGTTTCAGGATGTTCCTTGCCTCCAACTAGATAACAGAGTTGAGCAACACTGAGTGTTATCTTAGTCTTAAAGGAACATGAGTAGCAGGTTGACCCTCTCATTTGCCATGTGCTTTTCAGAGACTTACCTTGAGAAACCTGCTATACATCCAACATTTGGAATTTATGCCCTTAAATCACACAGCATTTTGGATATTAAGAATTGTTAAATAAGCAAATATTTAAAAGATTCAATAGTTTGACAAATTGCAATTGTAATACACATGAGAGATTAGTTGCCTTCCCCTAAGGCTAACCACATCTCTATGGCAGCATGGTGATGAAACCACAATATGTCATCACACTTGAATAAACAAGCCAACACCAGAAAGCTGAATGTCACAAAAGCTGTGCAAGTGATTGATTCAGAAGGCTGCAGACACAAAAGCCAATTTACAGCCCGTGTAGTGTTGCATAATAGTGGCCTATGCTGCTAAGTCACTTAGGTCACTGGGATTGCACTGTTGCATTTTGGCTGCTGTACTTCTCTAAATATCAAACAAATAATCTTTTTTTTCTCAGATTTTATGCCATGGAATGACTGCGGCTATAAACACAAGTCTACAAATGATCAGTGTATGCAAATGCAGTCACAGTACAAAATGCTGTGCAATCAACAACAGCTCTACTTTTACGTTCCTGCGAAGCAGCAGGCAGGGGTGTTGAAATTTTTGAAAAAATGACTTGTCCAGGGAATAAATTGGTGCCCCAATCTATTTGTCTCTCATGACAATCTATTTGTCCTGATAAAAAAAAATTTTTTTTTAACGAAAACTGTATTTAAATCTGAGGTGCTTTATAGAATGTCTGTCCGGGGCTTTTAAAAACAAAAGGGGCTTTATGGCGACTTAAACGTTTAATATTTTATACATTACACTGTATCTATCTCCTCCTCCCTTCCCTGCCTGTCTCCAGTACTGAACCCGGGGAATAGCAGGGAGGGGAGAGGCCTTGCAGTGTAACGAACTCTGTTTGGGTGCTTGTCAGGAAAGGGGAGTGTTGGGCGTAGCCTTTATCCCTTTCGCTGCCAGAGACATTTTTGCGTTTTTTGCGCACGTTTAAAAAAATCATTTAAGGCCTGAAGATTACACAAAACTCCAAAACAGGATATATTTTCTGAAAGCAGAGACCCTAGAGAATAAAATAGCAGTAGTACCAATTTTGCATATCAAACGATATCACAAAGGTAATTTGAGTAAACAATAAATTTCAGTAAACAATAATTTCAGGAAAATTTCAGTAAACAATACACTTAAGTTAATTTTAGGGCCCAAAAGCAATAAATTATCCAATTTTTTTGTAAACTATAAAAGACGAGGTTGCATCGAGTAAATAGATATCCAACATGTCAAACCTTAAATTTTCATGCGCTCATGAAACGGCAACAAACTTTAGTACCCTATATTTTCTATAGGTGACGCTTTTAAAGCTCCTTGTAGGTTATCAGTTTAGTGTTACGGAAGAGGTATGGTATGCTAGAATTCTCTCATTCTGGCGTGCATGGGGGTATGTAACATGTGTATCGCAATCATTGTTTTCATGAGTAGGCACTTTTACATTTGTGTGTGTGTACATATGTGGGGGTGGGAGTGTTATATGCTTGGGTGTAACTTACATTTTTTAAAAATAAAAAAAAATGTTTTTACCTTTTTTTTTTTCAAATCACATAGGGGACAAAGTACCCTATGTGATGATTGTGTGGTGACAGTTTCTCTTTTGTGAGACATCCAGGGTCTTTTAGATCCTGCATGTCTCCCCTGTGCTCCACTGAATGTAATGCAGTGCACAACGCACTTCATTACATTAATTCCCAGCCTTGATGGCCAGGAATCTGTCAGTGGGGACCCGGACGTGACATCACATACCTTCTGGGTCAGGACAAGAAGGGGAGGGGAGCGGATGAATCCGCTCTCCTCCCTTGTCTATACCCACATCCCAACATACCGCAGGCACCCACTAACTGGTCCTGAGCCTGCAGATGGGCAAGCGGAGCCCGGGACATATAGCGGGCAAGGGGGTGGCGGCTGGCACTGTGTGGAAACAATCGGGTGGCAGTCCTGCCACCCGAATGCTTCCACTTGCAAGACATGCCCTGCTGCTTGCCCACAGCAGGGCTAAAGCAAAAGAAAAACTACCTGCCTGGTGCTACATGTCCCGGGCGATATGAATTGCACATCATTGAGCAGGGATACACAGAATGCAGACAGCTGTGCACTTTTTAAATGTGGTTCTCTGACAAATATAGAGGAGTTGCATGGCACTGTACATACGGTACATATTGAGATATGACCTGAACTAGGCTTTACAAATAAAAGCTATAAACTGATTTTTTATGTGCATCTCCAGTCACAACCTTTTGTAAAAGTTTTTGATAGAGTGCAAAAAGAGACACAGTACAGCAGGAAAACCCCAGCAGTTTTTTATTGCGCTCTGCATTCCCAGTGGGAAGTGGAGGTAAATTTCCCATAAAAAAACATTAGACAGCAAGAAAAACATAACAGAGGTTCTACATTTATCCCACTTGATCCAAAACTAATTAAAGTTTTTAAAATAAAATGTGCATGTCTATTGTACCAAAAAACATAGTAGTATACTTAGCAGAAAGGCTACAAGAATGTAGAATTGATCTCCTGCTGGGCTGATGCCAGACAATATGCCATTCAGCAAAGTTATTCTGCATCCATAAATCTAACCCTAGACCTAAAATTGTAATGGAAAAAAGGAATGTTGACTTACCTGTAAATTCCAAATCTTGGAGTACAATACAGGACACAGACTGGATATTCATAGATCCTGGGTTATATAGGTGGTTACCTTCAGGTGATTGGACACCCCCTTCGCCATACCCCTATAACCCTATACCACTCTGCAAGATGTTTTTAGCAAGCAATGCAGAGTAACACAAAAACATAGGGGAGGGGGGCCTGTGCCCTGTTCTGAACTCCAAGATATAGAATTTACCGGCAATTCAAAATTCTATCTTAAATCGTACAGTACACAGCAGGGGCAGACTGACAACTCATGGGGCCCCCGGGCAATAGGGGATCATGGGGCCCCTGTGTCCTTGCCCAAACTCAAAAAAGCCTATGAAAAAGGTACCAGGGGCATCTCATGGGGACCCCTACTGACCCCAGGCCCTCGGGCAGTGCCCAAGTTTCCAAATGGTCAGTCCGCCCCTGGTACACACGTTAGAGTTTCATAGACCCTGTGATGCTCCCAAGTAATGAATAAGAGGGTGGGCAACAACAAGGCAAACAGAACTGTGACAACAGGACCAACAAAACTGACAAGGGTCAAGACTCCAACTCAGAGTGCAAATGAAAGAAAGCTGCATCTGCATAGACCTGAACGCTCACCTGTTAGAACTTAAAAAGCGTATGATCAAAAGACCAGGTGGAGGTCTTACAAAGCTGAGCAACAGCTGCTTGAAGTCAGAATGTTCCACCGGTCAGGTGGTGAGAGCAGACATATTATATTATACTTATTCTTTAGAGTATAAGCTCTTACAATCAGTTGTCTTATTCGTCTAGCAATAGTGGACTTGGTAACAGGGTGTCCTTTTCAAAACCCTGTTGGCACGGCAGAGTTTTTTGCTTTCTGGATTGAAGCTGTGGTTCTCAGATAGATACTGATAGCACTGACTATGTCCAAACAATGGAGGGCAAGTTCCTAGGGATTCTTAGGAGCAGAGCACAAAGAATGATGGGAAATGTCTTTAATAATGTTTAAGGCTAAAGCTACCTTGGGTAGAAAGGAGGGTCTTGGACATAAGACCACTATATACTTGGAAAATATTAGGAAGGGTTCATTACAAGAGAGACACAAACTCTGAACCAAGTATGGCAGATGTGATAGTCACTAAGAAGGCCACTTTGCACTTTTCTGCAGGCCACAGAAAACCATTTTGAGATACCAAGACAGCACAGGCTGCTGCAATGGGGGTCTGATCCAAAAGACACCTTAAAAGAAGGTTTTAACAAGTGAAAGTGAAGCAAAAAGATTTTTGGAATAGGATGGACAAGGCTGAAACCTGTCCTTTAGGAGTACCTAGAGCCAAGTTCCCACTGCAGGAAAGCCAGAAGTTGAGGTATCAAGTTGTCTCTGAGGTTGAAATGCCTGTGTTCATATAAGGTGAAAAAGATCAATGTACATTAGTAGATTTTGATCGAAGTAGCTTTTCTGCCTTTGAGTAATGTGGGAATAACAGTCAGCCATACCCTTGTACTTCAAGACTTGACTTTCAATAGCAATTCCATTAAAGACAGTAACTGAGAAGCAAAGTGCAGCAGGGGGCCCTTGAGATAGCAGGTCTGGCCTGTTTGGAGCAGTTGAAGAGGAATCCACACTGGAGAGAGGGCATATATTAACCTGAACAGAGTCCATGTAATTACAGTCAGGTCCATAAATATTGGGACATCGACACAATTCTAACATTTTTGGCTCTATACACCACCACAATGGATTTGAAATAAAACAAACAATATGTACTTTAACTGCAGACTGTCAGCTTTAATTTGAGGGTATTTACATCCAAATCAGGTGAACGGTGTAGGAATTAC
This sequence comes from Staurois parvus, assembly GCF_062004578.1. Taxonomy (NCBI): domain Eukaryota; kingdom Metazoa; phylum Chordata; class Amphibia; order Anura; family Ranidae; genus Staurois; species Staurois parvus. Next base: position 15,322,664 of record NW_028317813.1, read on the forward strand.
AACAGTTTGCATATGTGCCTCCCACTTGTTAAGGGACCAAAAGTAATGGGACAGAATAATAATCAAATCAAACTTTCACTTTTTAATACTTGGTTGCAAATTCTTTGCAGTCAATTACAGCCTGATGTCTGGAACGCATAAACATCATCAGACGCTGGGTTTCATCCCTGGTGATGCTCTGCCAGGCCTCTACTGCAACTGTCTTCAGTTCCTGCTTGTTCTTGGGGCATTTTCCCTTCAGTTTTGTCTTCAGCAAGTGAAATGCATGCTCAATCGGATTCAGGTCAGGTGATTGACTTGACCATTGCATAACATTCCACTTCTTTCCCTTAAAAAACTCTTTGGTTGCTTTTGCAGTATGTTTTGGGTCATTGTCCATCTGCACTGTGAAGCGGCGTCCAATGAGTTTTGAAGCATTTGGCTGAATATGAGCAGATAATATTGCCCCAAACACTTCAGAATCCATCCTGCTGCTTTTGTCAGCAGTCACATCATCAATAAATACAAGAGAACCAGTTCCATTGGCAGCCATACATGCCCACGCCATGACACTACCACCACCATGCTTCACTGATGAGGTGGTATGCTTAGGATCATGAGCAGTTCCTTTCCTTCTCCACACTCTTCTCTTCCCATCACTCTGGTACAAGTTGATCCTGGTCTCATCTGTCCATAGGATGTTGTTCCAGAACTGTGAAGGCTTTTTTAGATGTCGTTTGGCAAACTCTAATCTGGCCTTCCTGTTTTTGAGGCTCACCAATGGTTTACATCTTGTGGTGAACCCTCTGTATTCACTCTGGTGAAGTCTTCTCTCGATTGTTGACTTTGACACACATACACCTACCTCCTGGAGAGTGTTCTTGATCTGGCCAACTGTTGTGAAGGGTGTTTTCTTCACCAGGGAAAGAATTCTTCGGTCATCCACCACAGTTGTTTTCCGTGGTCTTCCGGGTCTTTTTGTGTTGCTGAGCTCACCGATGCGTTCCTTCTTTTTAAGAATGTTCCAAACAGTTGTTTTGGCCACGCCTAATGTTTTTGCTCTCTCTCTGATGGGTTTGTTTTGTTTTTTCAACCTAATGATGGCTTGCTTCACTGATAGTGACAGCTCTTTGGATCTCATCTTCAGAGTTGACAGCAACAGATTCCAAATGCAAATAGCACACTTGAAATGAACTCTGGACCTTTTATCTGCTCATTGTAATTGTGATAATGAGGGAATAACACACACCTGGCCATGGAACAGCTGAGAAGCCAATTGTCCCATTACTTTTGGTCCCTTAACAAATGGGAGGCACATATGCAAACTGTTGTAATTCCTACACCGTTCACCTGATTTGGATGCAAATACCCTCAAATTAAAGCTAATAGTCTGCAGTTAAAGCACACCTTGTTCATTTCATTTCAAATCCATTGTGGTGGTGTATAGAGCCAAAAATGTTAGAATTGTGTCGATGTCCCAATATTTATGGACCTGACTGTATCATAGCATATGATGCCGGTGCTAGAGAATCCTTGGTCCTTGCCACAAAGGTAAACTTGTTGTTGAACCTGGAGACCAGGATGTCCACATCTGGAGTCCCCATTTCCGATATAGAAGATTGAAGAGGTCGGGATGAAGGGACCGGCCATTTCCCGTTTTTCAGGCAGTGACTACTGAGGAAATCTGTCTTCAAATTGTTCATTCCCACTTTCTTTTCTTGGTAAATGGTAATGGATTTTTTTCATTATCAAAGGAATGCTGGCCCGACATAGTAAAAAAAAGGAAAAAACTAAACTTTAGCTGCATATTTCTTGCTACTGCCATAATCTACCACCAAGGAACAACCTGAAATAAATTATCTGGCTTATTTGTTGTTTCTACCTGTAGTAAGACCCAGATTTTGTAATCCAAGTTACAGTGAGGAACAGAAGTATTTGAAAACCCTGCGATTTTGCAAGTTCTCCCACTTAGAAATCATGGAGGGGTCTGAAATTCACATTGTAGGTGCATTCCCACTCTAAGAGACAGAATTAAAAAAAAAATTCAGGAAATCACATTGTATGGTTTTTAAAGAATTTATTTGTCTTGCACTGCTGAACATAAGTATTTGAACAGCTAAGAAACAGCAAGAATTCTGGCTCTCATAGACCTGTTACTGTGCCTTTAAAAAGTCCAAATACTTCTGTTCCTCACTGTATATATTCTTCTTAAACATAATGGTTGTACCAAAGCAGATAGCTCTGTGTTCTGAACCATAACAAATAATTGGAGTCTCTAGTGTTGTTTCCTACAATGTGCAACTTGAAGACAAGTAACAGCATTATGGTGCAAACTATGTTTATTACACCTTCTATTTTATTACAAAAAGTAGTAACAAACAGTACAATATAGGAGTTTAAATAAATGAAATGGTGTAGTCTTTTCACAAGGAAAATGTATACAGAGATGAGACTGGAAAACAGGAATATAGAGGCTGCAGAGGCTTCCGAAGTCACTGATACAGTATATGTACAGCTATGTATACACATTACCTTACCGGTTTCAATGGACATAACTGCTTTTCATATGTTTGGTGATCTACAAGTGGCTCTCACATACCCCTGATGTTGCTCACAGCTGCTTCTCTGCAGGTGACCAGTATATACCTATGTGAACAACTGGTACATTATACTATCCTCTGAAAACAACCAGACATTATCTAATGTACTTTAACATTATGAGACAACAGTTTCTGTTTGACATCATTTTCACACTGAATGTGATCCATGACCATCTATTTCATTGTGGCTCAAAACAACTTGGACTGCTCTGCTCTTGGCAAATCACAGATGTAATTTATGCTATGGTGTCATCTTATAGGCAAAACATAATGATGGTGTCCTGGATTATCATAGAGACAGAATAATGGTGTTTAAAACATTCCACAATTTCTTCTACTATCCCATGACACTACTGATCCCCAGCAGTCTCTTGTTGCACCCCACCTTAGCCTCTATTTGAATAGAGCATTGTGCTTGATTTCACGGTACCTGACTGCTATTAAAGGGAAACTACAGTGTATTTTCAGTAAGAGCACATTTTATGTCATTGTTATTTTTACATAAACATAATTATGCAAGTTTCACATTTTTACTTACTTGCATATTTTAGGTATGGTATTTCATACAAACACAAGAACATGCTCCCTCTAGTGGTCACCCGTATGTACTGTTTTGATAGAGTGGAAAACTGTTAAAATCCCCATTTTTTTTTTTTTAACTATCGTCTGTGTCCCCGTTGGAAAGATTCATCACCTTCATTTATCCTGGTGGCAAATGTTACATGGACAGAAAGCAATAGAAAATTAAAAGGGTTCATTCGCACTGTACTTGCAGCAAGCTGCATGGCAGCCTACACTAGTGAATAAAAGTGCATTGACCGTACATATTCACTTGCACAGCTGAGTTTAACAGGTACGCAAGCGCACAGTTCCTCCTGATGCAGAACCTGTACAGTCAGGTCCATGCACCCATCCCTGTGTGTCTGGCAAACTCAGCGGCTGTACAGGTGAGTCCCTACAGCCAATGCACTGCCATACACAAATATAGGCTTGCCTGCACGCAACTTGTCTCAAGTACAAAAATATAAACATACAGCCCCTAACATTCTACTGGGCTGACCACCCAATGAATGAGCCAATTCTTACAGCTGTCACCAGAGACTTCTAAGAGAGGATTTCACTACTTTTGGAGAAATTTTACTCCCCCTGTTATTTCTTAAAAAAAAAATTAAATTTAAATCTCCCCAAAGAGACACCATAACTGTAAAAGACTGACAGGGGTTTTAAGCAATTCATATGTTACTAATAAAAACTCAGTTAAATTCATTGAGCATCTTCTGTTTTCAAGCAGACCTAACCTACCCACTTGTGCAGAGAGTGGAATAATGAAGCACAGTCACTGTGCAGTACTAAGTAGGAAGGAGAGCCTGTATGTGTAATGAGAAAATATAGCTGCCTGTGTAAAAAAATAAAAAAAAGAAGAAAAAAAAGGTACACATAGAAACAAGGTTTTTTAACACATCCTCAGGCTAATCAGAATGACATACATATCTAAAAACACTGTAAAAAAAAAAAAAAAAAAAAAGACTATAGTTTCCCTTTAAATTTAGGTTTGCAACTTATCTATATACATTCCATGCAATTATTAGTTTACTAGACCAAGATGTTCAGCAGGTGGTGGGATATGTCTCCTTTAATAAAGCAAAATACACTAGTGGTCTTAATTCTTACAGCTCTGCATAATGCACTCCTAAATGGATTCACTTCAAGAAGACCCTGGCAGTCTAGATGACTTAACATTTCATTGTAGTCCTGAGTCCACCAGAAACATACATCTTCCTCTAAGTTGTCAGTTTATTTTAAATGAAAAGATTTGTTCTTTCAGGACTCCAAATCTTCTCCTACCATGATGTTATACAGACAGTAATATACTGTCATTTTGCACATGGCAATGTTAACCCTTCGTATTATTGCTTTATACTGTAAATGTACATAATGAAATGCTCTTCATAATGTACCACTGTCCAGTTTATCCAAGTGGGTCTGTCTATTTTATAGCTGCAACCCATTTACTTGGCTGAGTTTTATACCTGCAGCTGTTATTTAAGTGGCAGAGGTCTAAAAACTGATGGCAAATAAGATTCCAATGATCAGATGTCCTGCGGGCAGTCTGAAAAAGTTATCTCCTGGACAATTCTCACATATTATCCTAGAAAAACTACAATGCAACAAGTGAACAAGAAATAAAGTAAACAGAAAATGCCAAAACATGTCCCCAGGAAATCTAGCCCACAATGAATGCCTTCTGCTACTACTTATTTGAAGCTTTCTACAAGTCCAGTTCTAGGTCTTCAATTTCTTCCTCTAATGCTTTCCTCCTGGCCAGCTTGTCTAACTGCTCTTTGGATGGCTGTTTAATCTCTCCGCAGTCTATTTTTTGCTGTAGGTCCTCCACCTGTCGAAGCTTCTTACGGAGATTCTTGAGTTTCTTTGCCTTCTCAGCTGCTGGGTTCTCGTTAGCCGTTTTGTCCTTTGCTTCTGTGGTTTCTGAAATGTTAACCTTCTCTAGTTCCTGCCTGGCCTCATCCACTGCCTCCCGCTCGCCTTTTTCTTGTTTTCTTTTCTCCTTGCGCTTCAGATTCCGTTTGGCTGCCTTAGAAAGGGTGGTTTCTGTTTCTGGTTTTGTGGACTGCTGCAGCTTATTAGCAGGGGGCTCTGTATGGCTCAGGCCTGGTGGAAGTGAAGGCTTGCTTTTGAAAAACTTGACATACTTGTTTTCATAACTGTAAAAGAAGACATTAAAATATTTTGATTAAATGCAGTACAAACAAAAACTTTACAAAAAAGACCTGTATACAAATTTTTCTGTGGAGATTTTTTAATATACTTTCATCAGCTTAGCCACACCAATACTGGGCACTTTCACCCCCTTCCTGCCCAGGCTAATTTTCAGCTCTCAGCGCTGTCACACTTCGCATGACAACACTGAACCCAAACTACATTCTTACCATTTTGTTCACACAAATAGAGCTTTCTTTTGGTAGTATTTAATCACCACTTGGTTTTTTAGTTCTTGCTAAAAAAAAACAAAGACCAAAAATTTAAAGAAAAAAAAAAAACCTGCATTTTTCTTCGTTTCCATTATAAAATTTTCTAAATAACTAATCTTTCTCCATAAATTTAGGTCAAAATATATTCTGCTACCTTTTTGTGGTAAAAATAACTCATTGCTAGCAGCTATAGCTGCTAAAAATAGTCTCATGAAAAAGTGCAACAAAATCAGTATATATTATTTGGTATGTGTGAAGGTTAAAGAGTTCACAAACTGTGGTATATATATCTGAAAATCGATCAACCCTGATGTACTGATGGCCAATTTATTTATTTACTTCAGGTACTTATATAGCGCCATCAATTTACGCAGCGCTTTTCATTCACATCAGTCCCTAACCCTCAAGGGGAGTACAATCTAAGGTCCCTAACTTACATTCATATATACATACATATACTAGGGTTAATTTAGATAGGAGCCAATTAACCTACCAGCATGTCTTTGGAGTGTGGGAGGAAACCGGAGAACCCGGAGGAAACCCACGCAGGCACAGGGAGAATATGCAAACTCCAGGAGGTGATGCTGTAGCTGGGATTTGAACCAACGACCCTAGTACTGCAAGCCAATCTCATTTCTTAAGGCCTGAAAACAACCGGACAGTACAAATATTCCCCAAATTACCCCTTTTTGGGAAACAGAAAATAGTGGAATGTAATCACATGGCAAGATTTTTGAAGTTGTAATCTTTTTGTCAAAATATTTTGGAAAATTAATTTAAAAAACTTTTTTTTTTTAAATTTGTTTTTTACATACTGTCACTAGTTCAGAACAGCGTTGTCATATAACTGGTGTGGCAGTGACCAGGGGCAGTGACCAGGGACACTGACTGGTGAGAGTATGTAAAAAATATATATATATATTTTACAACTTTTTTCTTTCTTTTTTTTTTTTTTTTTACATGCTGTGACCAGAGCAATACACATTATGATTGCTTGTAACAGTGAATTTCACTGTTGTAAACAATCATTTTTACCGAGTGAAATCAATTCATGGAGTGTGATTTGTTGTGCTTAGCTGTGATTGGCCACACCTAAGCACAAGGTATGGATGGACTGTGATTGGCCCTGCCTGTACCATGTGATCACTGGGACCATTCACAATGAGCAACACAATAGCACACAATGTATAGCATGAATGAAAACCATCAATTGTGTACAGCTGTCATGCGATTTGCTGGTATTGGCAACAGCAATCACATGGTACCAGCAGCGGGCCGATACAGTGATCTGTCATCGGCTGTGTCTGGTGGACACAGCAGGTGACAGCTTGCACCACAGCGCAGACTGTGGGCGAGCATGAGGCGTGTTCTGGGGAGGACGTCCTAGGATGTCCACCCAGAACGAGAGAGCTCCCGCTTGGCTGTCATTTGTCTATAGGCTGGGCGGGAATTAGTTAAAACGAACTGAATGAGCAAAGTGACAGTGTCTCTTTAAAATCTTGTGTTCACACAGAACTGCTGTGGGTTTAAATGTAGCTAAGAAGGAAGTCAAAAGCACCGCTGAAGGAATCCAGATGCATCTTAAACTGCTCTGACATGCACTCCCTAAGAGACTAAAGCTCGCCATAGACAGTTCTAATCTCGGCCGGTTCAGCAGGGATTGCCCGAGATTCGAACCGCCTATGGGTAGGCTGATTGTACCCATTTCGATTGTTGCACTTTTTCATGAGACTATTGCCAGCAGCTATAGCTGCTAGCAATGATTATTGTGTTCTCCTGGCAGGGACGACTAAACCCTCCCCCCCCCCTCCCAATTCCCACAAGGAGAACACAATAGCTCCGTGGGAGGGAGATACTGACTGTGTTAATGGGGGAATCAAGCAATTTTCTTTCCTGCAACCACGGGCTAACAATCACATTGTCTATGGCCTGCCTAAGGCTACCTTACAGGGGATTTATCAAGCAGGTATGGTGGACCACTCTCAAGTAAAATAGCTTGAATGCTGCAGAGTACTCTATATACTTGTAAGCTTGGTTTACAACCAGTTAGTGCTGAAAGTAGAGGAATTGGCAGGGTGTGGCAACAGTCTGATTCTGCCATCAGAGTTCAAACCTGCCCAATTATTAGAGACATGAGACTAAGCGGTCTGATTTTCTGTTGTTGCAGAAGCATACCGTATATTCCATAGCTTCAGGACCAGCCTTTCTGAGCCTTTTTAATAAAGAGGAACCCTTGAAAACAATGTTTATGTCTTGGGGAACGCCTGCTAAATGATTACATCTCTAGCTCACAGCCCATATGCATGGTCGTACAGCGCTATATAACTTCGCAAATAATAATGGATCAAACACAGATGATAAACAATAAAAACAGTGACTGTGTGTTAATAAAGCCACTGGATGGTGGCTATGAAGTGAGGGAAGTGAAACAGTCCAATGGAGGAGTGCTCTTAAGATCCAGGATGATCCTCAGACGTCCAATATTAGGAACCGTCAGGTGACAGAAAATGTAAAGATTGCGCACTCACCAGATACGCAATCTTTCTGCGCATTTGTGTAAAATATCACTGGACCTCCTGTGTCATCATCCTGGTCTGGTCAAATCTGGTCAGCATATCCTTCTTTGCCTGGTACCCGGATAGATGCAGCTATTCCATGGATCTGGCTGGTTCCCACCAGAACTCAAATAAATAGAAAGGGCCACATAGTGTGATATCCTTAGGTATCTTTATTATAGGCACAGGATAGCAGGAAAACCAACATACAAAATAGTACTGACCAGATGCAAATCAAAGATGGCCGCCGGAACCCCTCGTGGCGCCGGCGGTGAGGCGTCCAATCTGCTGTAGCTTTGCTGACGCGTTTCGAGCGAAGGCTCGTACTCATATGGCTGCAGCTTACAGTGGTGGACGCAAATGACAATGTTTAAATACGTATTTAAACATTGTCATTTGCGTCCACCACTGTAAGCTGCACCCCTATGAGTACGAGCCTTCGCTCGAAACGCGTCAGCAAAGCTACAGCAGGTTGGACGCCTCACCGCCGGCGCCACGAGGGGTTCCGGCGGCCATCTTTGATTTGCATCTGGTCAGTACTATTTTGTATGTTGGTTTTCCTGCTATCCTGTGCCTATAATAAAGATACCTAAGGATATCACACTATGTGGCCCTTTCTATTTATTTGAGTTCTGGTGGGAACCAGCCAGATCCATGGAATAGCTGCATCTATCCGGGTACCAGGCAAAGAAGGATATGCTGACCAGATTTGACCAGACCAGGATGATGACACAGGAGGTCCAGTGATATTTTACACAAATGCGCAGAAAGATTGCGTATCTGGTGAGTGCGCAATCTTTACATTTTCTATCACCTGACGGTTCCTAATATTGGACGTCTGAGGATCATCCTGGATCTTAAGAGCACTCCTCCATTGGACTGTTTCACTTCCCTCACTTCATAGCCACCATCCAGTGGCTTTATTAACACACAGTCACTGTTTTTATTGTTTATCATCTGTGTTTGATCCATTATTATTTGCTAAGTTATATAGCGCTGCACCCCCCCTTTTTTTTACATTCATGTCCTTGAAGGTTTGATACGGTGCCTTTTTGGTGTACAGCTGCTGCTCATTATTATATCTATTCAAGCGCTCACTTATTTTTGTTTTTCTTGATCATATGCATGGTCAGTCAGTTGCAAATACAATAATGCATAAAAGAATAAAGATTGTAGAGTATCTAGCATATTTGACACCGACTGCACAATCTCTTACAAATTTATAGAAGAGTTGGAATTTGATCCACTTTGGATGCATCAGAAGCAAGTTACTTAAACTTTATGCAGCAGTGGATAATAGAGGGAGAAGCTAGTATTTCCATATTGGCTGTGCAATGTCTGAAAGCTTTTATAGCTTTTAGACACTGGAGAACATCAATTGTGATCATGCCAGTACATGTGACATTCCACGTTTTACAAGGCTTTTCTGGTCTATAAACATATTTGGGTGTCAGGGTTACCATGAGATCACATGCAAGCGCTACAGGTCCTTCTGTGGGCAGTTCAAGTGGATCAAAATGTACAGGCTTTCAAACTTAAAGCAGAACTAAACTAAATATAAATTAAATATACTCACCTCCAGCTTCGAGCAATGCTGCAGTTACACCCCTCGCCGGCCGATGTCATCTTCTCATCGGGTGCCTGGTTTTCGGGCTCTTGACTGGCCGGTGAGGGATGATGTCATCCTGCATATGCGCACAGGAGTCAGTCATTCCAGCACAGTCGGGAGTGCATGCTGAGCTGCACATGTGCAGCTCCGTGTATATTCGATAAAAGACTGCGAACAGGCAGGTAAGTGTGTATTCTTGCAGAAGAGACATAGCATGTCTCTTCTACAGTAAACAGATGCCTGCTCGCAGTTAGGTTTAGTTCGGCTTTAAAACCTGGAGGAAAGTGAAAATCCATCTCCAGGTTCCTTAACGATTCCAATTCTGGGTAGGGGGACCACTGTTCCAGTGTGATACAAACCCCAATGTCCCCACCCCTGGGTCACGGTCCACAGCCAGAACCACCCCCCACCCTCGTCACAACGAGGTTTCAAACCAAGAAACTCTTATGAAACCAGATAAGAAATGGAAACACAAACTGTTTTTCTTTGTAAAAATGTCATAAGCAGAAATATGATCAGGGCTGTCCTTATGAAGACACTATGAAGCCCACAGCTAAACAATCTTTAGAACCATGAAATGTCAGAGCATTTGGGGAGTAGACATAGTTAACTCCATGTCAACGGGTAACTAAAACCTTTGTGACCACACCAAATTTTGCAGTTTTTGTGTGTCAGTTAATTTAATATTGATTAACCACTTAGACCACAAAGATATTCAGACAACTTTTATAGGACGTGAGGTTTTAGGTGGATGACGATCTTAAAAATACACGGAAATCAGAACTAAAAACAATGTTAAAAAAAATTCACATTCATCCTAAGTTTGATGCATTTTATTTTAATAACCAATACCATACTAAATATGTTCCCTAAAATATATACTATATATATATAATTTTTTTCCTAATTCAGGTTTCAAAGACTCCAAATACTGTATGTTTAGGTTTTGATACAGATAATAAAAGTGGCTTTATCATATAATCAATAGCTTCAACGCACTAAAAATTTCAATTGCATCACGTCATCGATAATAAAAAAAAATACATCAGAATAATCCATGAACATTATAGTGTAAAAGTAGCTATTTCTTATAAATTACTGGATTATAGATATACTCCACAAGGGTGGTTTAACTGATGTATGGGCTTTAACCACTTCAAGTCTGGACACTTTCCCCCCTTCCAGTCCAGGCCAGTTTGTAGCTTTCAGCTCTCTCACACTTTGAATGCCAATTACTCAGGCATGCAACATTGTATCCAAATTTTTTCATCTGAGACAAATGGAGCTTTCTTTTGGTGGTATTTAATCACCACTAGGTTTTCTACTTTTTTGCTATATAGATGAAAAAAAGACCAAAAATATTGAAAAAAAATGTGTTTTTATTATAAAATAATCTTTCTTCGTAAATCTAGGACAAAATGTATTCTGCTAACTTTTTTGGTAAAAATAAATAACCCAAATCAGTATATATAAAAAAAAAAGATTATAATGTAAAAACATTTATTTTTTTTACATTTTTATTTATGTATTTATTTTTTTACATACCATAACCCTAGCAGTACAGTGTCAAGGATCTCTATCGCCATTTTGAAAATGTGCTCTATGGGTGTTGGTGGTGTAATAATTGTACTGGGATCCTAGATCCACCTTTTTTTTTTTGGATACCAAGCAATCTTTATAGACAATATATGGCTGGTGTCCCAAATCCAATAACTAAATGGAAATGTGTTGCTAGTGATGCTATATCTATTTTTGAAATCCATTGGGTTGTAGGATGTTGCTATTTGAGTAGTCCTCTACAAGTGTTGCTGATTTTGAGCCCCTGCCCATGGGCCCTGCAGGCGCATGTTGTTGGACACACATCGTCACACATGTAAACACAAGTTTTTGTACAAACGAGATTCAAGGCCCTGAGGAAGCGTTATTTTCCGCAAAACGCTTCGGCCAATTAAGACTAGGATCTTTTGAACAGTTATATGGTTATATTCCAAGCGACATTATTCATTTTATTAGATTTTTATGATGTGTATTTGTGATACTAATAAACGTAAATAATAAAATATTGCTTTTATATATACTGATATCTGTTCTTGTTTTATACCTTGGGAGGCACATTTACAGTCCCAACTCTACGTGCTGTTGTCTCAGATAAATATTGAGGGATGGTACCTACAGAGGGAATATTAACCTTCCTAGCGGTAATCCAGAGTGTGGCTGGGGGTTAATTTACAGTACCAAAAGCAGTAACCCCGAGCCACACTCAGGATTACACTATAGTGCTTCTCCTGCGATCCCTCAATCCTTACCTTGTCCTGCGATCCCGCGATGTCCTCCTGCTGTGCCCTCCGGCCATGTCCTACGGCCAATGCTGGCATCCGTCTTCCGGGTTCCGTTCCCTGCAAGAGTCGGGACATAGGACGGCAGAATCGGCGGGAGATTCAAAACAGTAAAAATATGGCACACACACAATACATTGTAATCTGTAAGTATTACATTACTGTATCAAACCATTTCACCTAAATTTTGTCCCTAGTGCTTTGTCCAGTGCCCTGCCTGCACTTTTACTGTTCTTTCTGCCTGGAAACTTGAGAACGTCCATGGCATCCAAAAAGCGTCCCTTTAGGTCAAAAGCAGTTTTAGACCAGCAAGAACACAGTGATAGTGAATTAGAATCACTTGCAGAATTGAGCGATAGTGATTTGGCGGAAATTCGTCATCAGACAATGAAAACGATTCTGCGATTGAGCTCAGTGATGTGCAAACTTGGTGTTCTATTTCAAATTTCAGTTTATTTTGGTTTGATTACCTTATTGAATTAAATTTATTATTATATTATTATTTTTTATGATTTATTATATTATAATTTAAAATTTCATGTTTCAAACGATCATGTTTACTAGACTCTTGTTTGGACAGATTTAAGTGAGTTATTCCTAAGAATTACAGGCCTACAATATAAAACAACAAACTTCCATGCAAAACAAATGTACCGCTTTGACATTCAAAAATATTGATTAGTTAGACCACCATGGAGGTTAACCCTATACCTATCCTCCACATATGCTTTTTTATTTCATCCATAAAGACCGAGTCTACAGGTCTGCAACCCAGGCGAGTGCAAGGTAGAACATGTCAGAATAAGCTCGAGTGTGATTGACTGTGCGACTCCCCACCATATTGCTACACAATGGGCTTCCTGGGAATTAAATTGTCACACCTCATACTGGTCATCAGTTTAGAGGTAAACTGTGAACAATGGGCAGCTTAAAGTTAGCCTTGAATAATGAACTGGCACTCCCGGGGTGGGGTTCTGGAAGCGATCCAGTGATTGCACAGCCTTCAGATCGCTACCATCAGATAGCTGACTTATCAGATTTATACACACTCCCGGAGGATGCAGCCACTGGAAGTGTGTGTAAAACCCCCCAGCCAGTGGTGGCAGTATAAGGGTTAAAGGCTACAACAAGCTACATTTTGAATTAAAATAATGCTTACACAGGAACTTCTTCTTGAGGCACATAGCCATCCTTTACTTTCCGCTGTTTCCGCCATGTGCCATCTGGACGCTGAGTGGCTGCTATGTATTTCCCTACAAACAAAAAGCAACACAAGAACAAAATAGTAACTATATTTATCATAAACACATTTTTATTTGGCATGAGCGCACTCTTATCAATAGTCTTTCTTCTGTATACATAAACAATTCTAACAGATTTACATGCCTATAACAACTCTAGAGAGAATCAACCCAAGCCCAACGTGCATATATTAAACTAAAATACAGAACAAGTAACTGGTTAAAGTGTTTAATGTCTCATTACCTACCATACAAATAAACAGAAAGAAAAACATTTAACAGTCATCAATGCATAGTATGCTAGATAAGGGTAATAAAGTCAAGTAAAGAAGCAAGGTAAATGCAATCTTCAGTTTGGTCATCTCTACAAGCCTTCCATTGGCATGACAAGTGCTAGATTAACCAACTGACTTCCTTCACCAGGGAAAGTAAACTAAATGGGCTGGTATGGTATGAATGGTGCTGTGCACACAATCTTCAAACAGGCATGAGACAGTCAAAACTGCCAAATTCTAACATCACACTCTTTGGCATGCGATTTGGACTCCCACCGGGGCCTATTTCCCCCTTTCCATGCCCTTAGGTCCATTTTACACAATAATCAGCTGGTATAAGAGCATTTGCAGTGCTTTTGGCACGCTTTGACCAACATTGTTGAAACCCTTAAAGTGGTTGTAAAGGTTGAAGGTTTTTTAACTCACTGCATTCTATCCAAGGAGGTAAAAAAAAGAAAACCTTCTGCAAAAAGCTCCCCCCGCAGCCTGTCCTAAATACATACCTAAGCCCATTCTCGATCCAGCAATGTGTGCAGGAGGCGATGATCTCCCATCTCTCTCGCTCCTCATTGGCTCAGATACAGCAGGAGCCCAGAGTGCCAGTGAGGGACCCCAGAAGAGGAGGATCGGGGCTGCTCTGTGCAAAATCATTACACAGAGCAGGTAACTAGAACTTTTTTTTTTTAAATCACAAACGTTTAATATCACTTTAACCCAGGGTTCACCCTTATGTGGATTTCAGTTACTAAATTTTAACAATTTAGAAACCACCACCCTGCATTTTATTTTAATTAGGTATAGCTCACTTTATGTGGGGTCCAACACTGGGGCTGGGTACACATGGGCCGAATATCAGTTTAACAGAAACCCATCAACAATCAGTGTACAGATGTCTTTGTGACAGATACCGGTCTAATGACTGGCTTTTGTCAAAGGGACATGCTGGAAAACATTTCCCCTCTCAGCACACAAAGGCACAGAAGGAGAGATCTCCGCATCATGAGTGTTAGTACAGTAATCTGTCAGGTTTTTTTTTCAGGCCACTGGGTTGAATGGAAAAAAAAGGAACAGATTTCTCCATCCACATAAGCAAAGTGCATGAAGGAATCTAGCCCCCTGCCTGCTGCCCTTCCTTCCCCAGAACATTGCATACTGACAGAAGGACTCTTTGCTGTCAGAATACACTGATCAGGTGCTGCAGCCACTGTTCTAAAAAGGTTTTCCAACATTCCCGACCAACTTCTTTAGACAGCTTTTGAATCAGCTATGACACCTTATTAGAAACATTTAAAAAGGTAAGAAACACACACTTGTTCATTTTTAGGTACGCTGCATGATTGGGAACGCAGAGAAAACATATATTGGGGTTTCAAAACTGCAAAAGTGGAAATACCCTTTAAAGCACCATTCAGCTCCAGTTTAGGTAAGTAAAAAACATCTTAAAGTAACACAAAAGGATCAGTTTTAAAAAAAGCAAACAGACATGTGATACTTACCTGCTCTGTGCAATGGTTTTGTGCACAGCAGCCCCGATCCTCCTCTTTTTGGGTCCCCCGCTGGCACTCCTGACTCCTCCCCCCTGCTGAGTGTGTGCTGGCTCCCAAACCCTGGCTCCCGATGTTGTGTCTCAGCGAATGTGGAAAGAGACCCAGGAGGGCCGCTGCTCCCATGCACAGCACTGGATCAAGATGGGGCTCAGGTATTAGGGGGGCTGTGGGGGGAGCAGCACACAGGTTTTTTACGCTTATGCCTAGAATGCATAAAGGTAAAAAACCTTCAGCCTTTACAATGACGTTAAGGAAATTGCCAACTTTCAATTTAAACTCTTAACTGCCAATGATATTTAGAATATTTCATGGAGGTAAAGCAAGCTCATTTTTGTTTTGCTCAGCAGGCTTTCTGGCAAAGTGATCTGCTGACACTGGTACTGGTGCTGACTATTCACTTTTACCAGGCTTGGTATGTGCGTCCCCACCAGACACCATTCAGCCCTGAGCACTTCTGGGTTCAGAGCTGTCAGAATCTGGTGGCTCTGACCAGGAAAACAAGGAGATCAAACAATGTATGAGTTTGATCTTCTTGACCTTAGTGCAGAGAAGGCAAAGGGGTCCCTTAATAGACCCCTGAGGCCTCCATGCAGAGAACCTGTCATTCCATATATATTATGAAATAGGGGGCTTGTCAGCCCCCTTATGATAGCAATACATGGAAAACAATTAATACAGGCTTAAAAAAAATAATTAAAAAGGACTAATTTAAATTAAAAAACACAATAACAGCACTCCCTCTACCTATGAATGCAAATACAAACATAGGGCACACATACATGTGTAGACAATGATTATGCAACACATTAGTGTACCAGAGTGAGAGGAACATTTCTAAGGTCATATAGTTAACACTAAAGTGATGAGCTGTAAAGGCTCTTAAAACATCAGCTACAGACAATTTTGAGTATCCTGTTTTTCCCCATTTTGCAGGCACACACAATTTTATGGCTTGGCATTTTTAAATCAATCTTCCCTATATGATCACATCTTTTAACTGTTTTACACCCACTGCTGTAACTACTATGATGATGGCAGTAGCAACATGTAAACAAACTTACAGCTGCAACAGAAGTTGTGTGTTTTTTTTTTACTTATTTTTTTTTTTTAAACCATTAACGGCCTATATTTTAGCAGCAATATGCCAGCTATACAGCTATCATTTGTATGGCGCTTTGTTTGGGCTTTCAGTTTTACATCATTGCATAATTGATATCCATTTAGTCTTTGGGGGTTTAGGTAATCTTCAGGCCTAAGATGTGCATTTTAAAGTGGATTTAAACCTAAAAAAAAAAATGCTGGCAGTTAGATTTCTATATCAGCCGAAAATGAGACAACATTCCTCTCCCACGAATCTATCAACTGGTCTCCTCAATTCCCAGATGTTTACAGGATGTTCTTAAAAGAAGAGAGGATGCTACACTGTGGTAAATATGGCCCTGTCCTAACTTTAAAAGTAAGCTAATTTTAAAATTGATTTTTAAACTGGTACATTTTCTCAGTTTAAACATATATGTCTTCTATTTTCTATTGTGAATAAAATATGGATTTATGAGATTTGCAAATCATTGCATTGTTTTTATTTGGATTTCACACAGCATCCACACTTTTCCGGAGTTGGGGTGATACATACAAGTAGAATAAATATTGAACACATCACCATTATTCTCAGTAAATATATTTCTAAAGGTGCTATTGACATGAAATTTTCATCACGTTGGTAACAACCCAAACATACAAAGAAATCAAAACAAATAAGTTCAGAAATTAAGTTGTGCGTAATAAATGGGAAGACACCAGCTGAAATTATCATTAATTATAAAGCAATCATGCCCCTTGTCAGTGCAAATTACTATCAGCTGGTTCAGTCCCAAATGATGGCCTATAAAAAGGTGTCTCATTAACAAAGTGTCACACTAAACATCACATGATGGGTAAAAGCAAAGAGCCCTCTCAAGACCTTCACAACCTTATTGTTGTAAAATATACTGATGGCATTGGATACAGAAGGATTTCTAAACTTCTGAATGTTCCAATGAGCATTGTTGGGGCCATAATCCGCAAGTGGAAAGAACATAATTTCATCAGAAACCGGCCATGCCTAGGTGATCCTTGCAAGATTTCTGACAAAGGAGTGAAAATGATTATCAGAAGAGTTGTCCAAGAGCCAAGGACCACTTGTAGAGAGCTTAAGAAAGACCTGGAATTAGCAGGTAAAACTGTTTCAAAGAAAACAAGTAATACACTCAACTGGCATGGCCTGTATGCATGCTCACCATGCAAGACTCCATTGCTGAAGAAAAAGCATGTTAAAGCTTGTTTAAAGTTTGTTGCACAACATTTCGACAAGCCTGTGAAATACTGGGAGAATATAGTCTGGTCAGATGAGACCAATATTGAACTCTTTGGATGCCATAATACACAACATGTTTGGAGGTGAAAAGTCTGTTTACACTGTGGTAGCTTCTTCAAAAAGAGGCAGAGTTCCATAAAGCAGAACTCCATGTAATTTTTTTTTCCCATGCTTGTTTAGTGGAAAAGAAATACTTACCCTGACCTCCGATCCTCCAGAAACCGTGCTCCTCCACATCCAGCGGTGGACTGTTTTTGCCATCCCCATACTTAGAGCCGGTCTATGGGCGTGATGATGTCAGGAACAGTCCATTCACAAGACAACTAGCATGCAGGGGGAAGAAGTGGCAGGGACCGGTCTTGCACTCCGAGAACAGGCAGAGTATATAAACTGGTAAGTATAGACCTTCTCTCTTATGACCCCTAGACAAAACCAAGCAGATGGCCCATGCAGTGCGGGCACAGTTCCCCGGCATGGTCCAAAAAACGTTTTGTCTGAATTTGTGCTTTAAAATGCTAGTAGGAGCATTCAGAGTTTCAGCTTAAAGATTTTTAAAGACCATTTAATGGAATGAAAAATAAAAGGAGTACAAGAAAAGATATTACACAGACAACAGTGAAAATAAAAGGATTTAAAAATACCTAGCCCACCTGCTTATTAGTAGTGTAGAGCTCAGAAAACTAAGATTAAAGAGGAACTTTACCCTTTTTGAAAAACAAATTAAAAGTCAGCAGCTACAAATGCTATACCTGCAGACCTTTAAAATAAGTTACTTACTAGTCCCTAGAGTCCAGAGCTGTCTTTCCGCAGCCAATTCCTTCTTACCGCTGCAAGTCCCCGACTTTCTATAGGTTCATACTATTAATCTGAAACGGACTATGAGGTCTCTCCGATGCTCTCAAACTAAGAACTGTAAAAGCATCCTCGCTAGTGTACATCTTTTCTTTTTTTTAACATTTCTGGCAGTGCCAGTACTTTTCTGTTACTTACAATAATGTTGTACTGGCTTACATTAGTACTGGTGCTGGCTGGCAACCAGGGCACTGGTACTGGCTGGCAACCAGGACTCTGGCACTGGCTGGCAACCAGGACTCTGGCACTGGCTGGCAACCAGGACTCTGGCACTGGCTGGCAACCAGGACTCTGGCACTGGCTGGCAACCAGGACTCTGGCACTGGCTGGCAACCAGGACTCTGGCACTGGCTGGCAACCAGGACTCTGGCACTGGCTGGCAACCAGGACTCTGGCACTGGCTGGCAACCAGGACTCTGGCACTGGCTGGCAACCAGGACTCTGGCACTGGCTGGCAACCAGGACTCTGGCACTGGCTAGCAACCAGGACACTGGTACTGGCTAGCAATCAGGACTCTGGTACTGGCTAGCAACCAGGACACTGGTACTGGCTAGCAATCAGGACTCTGGTACTGGCTAGCAATTAGGACACTGGTGCTAGTACTATGGCAACAGAATAGTATTAGTATTTTTAATGGTACCAATACAATTCAAAACTATGCAATTTTAGAAAAAGCCATTTTTCAAGAAATTCATGAATCTCTCTTCACCCAGCGAGTTACCAAAAGTTACCATGTGTCACCACAAAAGACTGCTGCCAACTATATGTTCTAATTAACTCACTGACAAATGAATGTAGCTCACAGTAAACAAAAATACATTAATTCGTCACACCCATCTTAATTAAAATGTACCATTAAAATGCACAGGCTTTAAAACGTTTACACCCACAGATAGTAGCAAACTGAATACTTTTTTCATCACTTCCAAACCACAAATGTAAATGGGCTGTTACATGTAAAAAAAAAAAAACAGTAAAGGTAGAACAGGAAGCATTCAAAAGAAAACCGATTACAATCTATTGGCAAAAGCTAATTTACTATTTTTCACCATAATCATATTCTGAGGCAAGAAAAATTATGCATGTGTATGTATGTAATTAACTGGTTTTCTGTAGAAATTTGCCATGTCATCTGATTTTCATCTAAGCAAAAAAAACAAAAAACAAACACAATGGGGTTGATTTACTAAAACTGGAGAGTGCAAAATCTAGTGCAGCTCTGCACAGAAATCAATCAGCTCTTAGTTGTTTTTTGTCAAAGCTTAACCTCCCTAGCGGTCTGATTATGTCGGTATTTTTGTGCTCAAAGTGGTACATTGCTTTCAATGGAAATATGTTTTTTATTGTAGGCCTGTAATTCTTAGGAATAACTCACTGAAATCTGTCCAAACAAGAGTCTAGTAAAGATCCCGGGTATGATAAAATTTGAAACACAAAATCATAAATTCGAATATAAAAAATAATCATAAAAATAATAATAAATTTAATTCAATAATATAATCAAACCAAAAACACTGAAATTTGAAATATAGCGCCACGTTCGCACATCACTGAGCAAAGTCGTAGAATCGTTTTCAGTGTCTGATGACGAATTCCCCCACAAATCATCACTCAATTCTGCAAGTGGTTCTAATTTACTATCGCTGTTCTCTAGCTGGTCTAAAACTGCTTTTGACCTAAAGGGACGCTTTTTAGATGCCATGGACATTTCTCAGTTTCCAGGCAGAAAGAACAGTAAAAATGCAGGCAGGGGACAGGACAAAGCACTCGGGACAAAATGTATGTGAAATGGTTTGATACAGTAATGTAATACTATCAGATTTTAGTGTATTGAATGAATGTCAAATTTTTACATTATTTAAATTCCCGCCGGTTCCGTCCTCCGTACGTCCCGACGCTCGCAGGGAACAGAACCTGGAAGACGGATGCTGGCATTGGTCTGAGGAAATGGCCGGGGACGCTGCCGGGGGGACATCGCGGGACTGCAGGACAATGTAAGTGCTCGAGGGATCGCAGAGCAACGCTGCAGTGTAATCCCAAGTGTAGCTCGGGGTTACTGCTTCTGGTAAAGTTAACCCCGCGCTACACTCGGGAATACCAACAGGGGGGTTAATTGAACAAGCTTAAGTTAGAAGCTGATGGGCATAGCCGCACCAAAATATCGCATTCTCCAGTTTTAGTAAATCAACCGCAATGTGCTTAAGCTGATGACACACAAACAATTCTAATTTCTTGTGTCTTTATTGAACATACCCATTAAACATTCACAGTGTTTGATGAAAAAATAAGTGAACCCTTGGAGTTATTCATTTTTGACCATTCCTCTTTACAAAATTGCTTCAGCTCAGACACAATTTTAGGATGTCTAGTGTAAATGCTCCTCTTGAGGCTATGGGGTTAAGGTCTGGGCTCTGACTGGGCCACAAAAAAAGGTGCATTTCCTTTTTCTTAGGCCAGTCTGTAGTGGATTTACTTTGATTCTTATGATCATTGTCCTGCTGTATCCCTCAACTTCTCTTAAGCCACCATGACATTGTCCTTTTGGATATTTTGGTAAACTAGGAAATTCATTTTCCTCTCAATGATGGCAAGTGTTCCAGGTCCTGAAGCAGCAAAGCAAGCCCAAATCATGATGTTCCCTTCACCACACTTCACCGCTGGGATGAGACTTTGTTGTGCCCTTTTTTTGCACCATACATAGTACTGAGTATTCTTCCCAAACAATTCAACTTTTGTTTCATCAGTCCACAAAAACGTTTCTTAGTAGCTTTGCAGTTTGCCAAAGTGCTCTTTAGAAACATCAGGCGTGCAGAAATGTTTTCTTTGGAGAACAGCAGGTTCTTCCATGCTATTCTGCCATGGACACCCTGCCTGTTCAAAGACTTACATATGGTAGACTCATGAACATGGATGTTTGCCAGTTCCAGTGATGTCTTCAAGCCTTTAGCTGTTACTCGTAGCTCGTAGGTTCTTCTTTACTTCATTG
The DNA here is from genome assembly GCF_062004578.1 of Staurois parvus. Classification (NCBI taxonomy): domain Eukaryota; kingdom Metazoa; phylum Chordata; class Amphibia; order Anura; family Ranidae; genus Staurois; species Staurois parvus. The sequence continues at coordinate 15,343,988 of NW_028317813.1, forward strand.
AGGATTCTGCATTGTGTCTTGCCAGTCATCTTGTCTGGACGCCTGCTTCTAGAAAGAGTAGTCACAGTACTAAACTGTCTCCATTTATAAACAATTTGTCGACTGACGGATGCCTAAACACCTTGAGATTGCTTTAAATCCCTTTCCAACCTTATGCAGATCAGCTAGTCTTGACCTTGTGTCTTCAGAGAACTCCTTTTTGTGATGCATGGTTCACATTGGCTGATGCTTCTTACGAACAGCAAGCTTAACATGTTTAAGTGTCTTTTATCAATCATAAACCACACCTCCAAACTCATTTCATTATCTCGACTCCAGATGTGCAAACGGCGTTCTGTCTTTTTCATCAGTTCACTCACGTTTTATCCAAGAAAAAACAGATCAGTTCACATCAGTTTTTCACCAGTTCACGTCAGTTTTTCATCCATTTACATCCAATTTTTCGTCCGTTTACATCTCTTCATCCATGTTTTGTCCGTTTGCATCCCTTTTTTCATCTATTCTGTCTTTTTTAATGGAAAAAAAATAGGGTTTTCTTCTGTTCGAAAAAAAAGGGATGTTAACTGCTGCGGACAATAACGGATGTTTACATCCGCTAGTCCATAGAAATACATGAATATCCGTTTTTCGTTCGTAAACTGACAGATGAAAAATGGACATAGGGATCACACGTGTGAAAGGGGCCTTAAAGGATAAGTTGACCCTTCCCAATGCTGCAGCCACAATACATTTTACAATTTTTTTTCTTATTTTAAACACTTTATTTGTACTTAACGGCCAACACAAGGGGTTAATAAACCCCAATGTGAAAGCATTGGGCAGGTGACAGGTACTCTTTTTGGAGACATTAGGGGTCTAATAGACCCCAGTGTATATGCTGTCTTTCACACCACCTAAGAGACAACAGATCTGCTTGGTTAGATGTGTCCCCTGCCTGTATCGGCCAGGAAATGGTGGTTCTGAAAATGAAAGTGACTAAATCATTATCGCTTCTGGTCTCTTTGTTTACAGGTGAGATTGAGGCATATATATTATACAGGATTTATATAAAGTGCCAACAGTTTACTCAACGCTTTACAATATAAAGGGGGACAATACAATTACAATACGGAAGGAATAGGAGGACCCTGCTTGTGGAGCTCACAATGTAAAGGGAGTGGCAGGTGGTACAGAAGGCAAAAGCTGCAGGGGATTTTCTGATGGAGGTGACTCAAGTACTGTTCTTAAGAGGAGTTGGGGTAGGCTTCCCTGAATAAATGAGTTTTCAAAGATCGACTAAAGGCAAACAGGGTAGGAGCTACCCAGACATACTGGGACAGGGAGTTCCAGAGGATGGGAGAGGCTCTGGAGAAGTCCTGGAGGCGAGCACGGGAGGAGGATATGCCTCCTGTCTTGTTGCTCTCCATGCTGAAGGCAGCGTTGTGCTCTGGGGCTTCATCATCATCCTCGCCACATCACTTTCATTTTGAAGCCAGGAGCAGGCAGAACAAAAGGAGCACAAGCAGATGGCTGCAGCAGCATGTGATGAACAGTTCACTCTTTGGACATACATAGTAGTAGTGGGATTCTAGTTTAAAACCACAGACTGCTGTGAGCTTCACTTGCAATCTCAATCAGGTTAGTGTGATCAGTAGAGATTAGAGGCTCATGCACACAGCCGCCAAAAAAAAAAACAAAAAAAAAAAACAGCATTTTTCTCTTTTTTATGGATCTGAATGCAGGTGCCTGGCTCGCCGTGTAAAGATCAGTAAACTTACACTGTGTTCAGAATACTAAAATAGAAAACTCTCTATCCATAGTCCTGCTTATGTACCATATTTTAGGCTGTACGCATATAAACATTTCTGCTAATGTTTACATGTGCACAGTGCAAATGCATTACTGCAGTACAAAAGCCACACGTACCCTAGCAATGAAGGACTCCAGGCAGCAGAAGTCCTAGCAATAATGAGCGCTAAGCAGCTACAACCAGCCTATATCCCAGCAATGAAGGACACTAGGTGGCAATATGCACCTCCTTCCTAGCAAAAGAAGGACACTAGGAAGCTGCATTCTATTAGGAGTGTATAATTAGTGGTGCGGGCATAATTGACTACGCATTGGGCACTAAGCAGTGGAGGTGGCTTTCAAAGGCCGTTTACGCTGTAACCATGTAAACGTACCTTTTGTCTGGAATGCCTCCTTAAAAATAGTAGGGCACTTTCTGGTACTTGGTGGTGCATACAAGCCTTGCAATTATATATCTGAATTGTAAGATCTATAGCATTGCAGCTTTTGACTGCTAGTCTCAGAAGTTGGGGAGAAAAAATTGGAGGTATCACATCTCTGCTGCACCTTGTTCTACTTGATGGATAATCTGCTTTTGCCTCCATATCAAGATGGCCACATCCACACACAGACAGTTCAGAACAAAGCTGGTCTTTTATATGTTTACAAGTCATGTCTATATTTACTAAACATATACATTTCATAAGACAGCTGCCCAAGATTTCTATTCTTCTGGGAGTGTCCACTGTGTTCACTTTTTATTACCATAAGACTACTCTAATTCCACCCAGCCAGGAAAAACAAGGAATTAGTATATAAATACATTTGATACTCCAGTCAAGACATTTTCAAAAAGCTGGAAAGAGCTTGAAGAATGTAATTATAAGGAATGAGGATGCATAGGTGATGACTAAAACAGTCTAAATTCTAAAAGAATTTAATCCCAGGTTCATAATGATGCGGTGCGGAATTCGCATTTTCTGTGCGAATTCCGCACCGCATCAGAATCGCACCCCGTTCATGCGAACCGCTGCGGGTGTGCATGTTAAGTTAACAACACCCCTAAAGCGGTCCACAAAACGCGGTGCGATGTGCAGAATCGGATCGCATAGGTGTGAATACCCTAGTGCGGACCAAAAATAAGGGTCCTGCGTGTTTTTGGCGGGGCTGCAGTGCGATCAGAGCCATACAAAATGTATGGCTCCAATTGCACCACACACAAATAGCATGTGATTTGCACAGGAATGCGGTGCGCATCCTGTGCGAATCACATGCGATATACCGCACCGCATATATGTGAACCCAGGCTCAGGGCTGGTTTACACAAGATGCAGTCCAGTGCGCAATTGACATCAAAAACGCATGGACAATGTTTAACATGGATTCCAGTGGCCCTAGTCCACTCTAGTGCAGTCAACAAAAGTAGAACATGCTGCATTTTTTCTGTATGGAACGCATCTGGAACATAGCAAAACATATAAAAAATGCACCGGAACACATCAAAAATGCACTGGAAGTAATTCCACTTTTGTTGAGAAAAATTTTTTTCCCTTTGGGTGATATACAGTGGGTATAGAAAAGAATCACCCCCTTTAAAATAGTCACATTTCATTTATTTGCAGTCTGAAATGAAGACAGAACGTTTCTGTTTTATCCAGCTGTATTTACTCAGTGTAACTTGTAACATCCAAGTGCAAGATATAACACCAAGTCACAAAAAAAATATATTAAAAAAACAAAACAGAAAAAAGCACAGAAAAGGGATCAACCCCTCCTCCTGAAAATGACTTGTAAACAATAAGGTGTAGCTAATCACCTTCTCAATGGCACACAAAACTGTGATGTATTACAGTCAGATGAGACTAAAATTAAATTATTTGGCCTCAATACCAAACGATATGTCTGGCGGAAATCCAATATAGCTCACCATCCAAATAACACCATTCCTACAGTAAAACATGGAGGTGATAATATCCTGTTATAGGGATGTTTCTTTGCAACAGGGACTGGAGTACTTGTCAGGATAGAAGGAAAAATGGATGGGACAAAATACCGTCAAATGATTTGGGAAAATCGCGAATGTCCTTGCATGGACGAGTCAGAGCCCAGACTTAAACCCCATTGAAAATCTGAGGAATGACTTGACGACTGCAGTCCACAAACGGTCACCATCAAATTTAACTGAACTTGAGTAGTTCTGCAAAGAAGAGTGGGCAAATATTGCAAAGTCAAGATGTGCAAAGTTAGTAGAGACACATCCCAACATACTAAAGGCTGTAATTAAAGCAAAAGGTGGGTCAACAAAATACTGACACAAGGGAGGTGATCCTTTTTCCAACTCCAGTGATTCTGTTTTTGAATATGTTTTATTCTTTTGACATGTTGGTGTTACAGCTTTCACTTGGATATTATAACTTGCACTGAGTAAATGAAGCTAGATGAAACAAAAACTGTGTATGTCTTTATTTCAGGCTGCAAAGTAACAAAATGTAATTATTTTAAAGGGGGTGATTCTTTTCTATATCCACTGTATGTACAGTCAGGTCCATAAATATTGTGACATTGACACAATTCTAACATTTTTGGCTCTATACACTACCACAATGGATTTGAAATGAAACAAACAAGATGTGTTTTAACTGCAGACTGTCAGCTTTAATTTGAGGGTCCTTACATCCAAATCAGGTGAACGGTGTAGGAATTACAACAGTTTGCATATGTGCCTCCCACTTGTTAAGGCACCAAAAGTAATGGGACAATTGGCTTCTCAGCTGTTCCATGGCCAGGTGTGTGTTATTCCCTCATTATTCCAATTACAATGAGCAGATAAAAGGTCCAGAGTTCATTTCAAGTGTGCTATTTGCATTTGGAATCTGTTGCTGTCAACTCTCAAGATGAGATCCAAAGAGCTGTCACTATCAGTGAAGCAAGCCATCATTAGGCTGAAAAAACAAAACAAACCCATCAGAGAGATAGCAAAAACATTAGGCGTGGCCAAAACAACTGTTTGGAACATTCTTAAAAAGAAGGAACGCACCTGTGGGCTCAGCAACACCAAAAGACCCAGAAGACCACGGAAAACAACTGTGGTGGATGACCGAAGAATTCTTTCCCTGGTGAAGAAAACACCCTTCACAACAGTTGGCCAGATCAAGAACACTCTCCAGGAGGTAGGTGTATGTGTGTCAAAGTCAACAATCAAGAGAAGACTTCACCAGAGTGAAAACAGAGGGTTCACCACAAGATGTAAACCATTGGTGAGCCTCAAAAACAGGAAGGCCAGATTAGAGTTTGCCAAACGACATCTAAAAAAGCCTTCACAGTTCTGGAACAACATCCTGTGGACAGATGAGACCAAGATCAACTTGTACCAGAGTGATGGGAAGAGAAGAGTATGGAGAAGGAAAGGAACTGCTCATGATCCTAAGCATACCACCTCATCAGTGAAGCATGGTGGTGGTAGTGTCATGGCGTGGGCATGTATGGCTGCCAATGGAACTGGTTCTCTTGTATTTATTGATGATGTGACTGCTGACAAAAGCAGCAGGATGAATTCTGAAGTGTTTGGGGCAATATTATCTGCTCATATTCAGCCAAATGCTTCAGAACTCATTGGACGCCGCTTCACAGTGCAGATGGACAATGACCCAAAGCATACTGCAAAAGCAACCAAAGAGTTTTTTTAAGGGAAAGAAGTGGAATGTTATGCAATGGCCAAGTCAATCACCTGACCTGAATCCGATTGAGCATGCATTTCACTTGCTGAAGACAAAACTGAAGGGAAAATGCCCCAAGAACAAGCAGGAACTGAAGACAGTTGCAGTAGAGGCCTGGCAGAGCATCACCAGGGATGAAACCCAGCGTCTGGTGATGTCTATGCGTTCCAGACTTCAGGCTGAAATTGACTGCAAAGGATTTGCAACAAAGTATTAAAAAGTGAAAGTTTGATTTATGATTATTATTCTGTCACATTACTTTTGGTCCCTTAACAAGTGGGAGGCACATATGCAAACTGTTGTAATTCCTACACCGTTCACCTGATTTGGATGTAAATACCCTCAAATTAAAGCTGACAGTCTGCAGTTAAAGCACATCTTGTTTGTTTCATTTCAAATCCATTGTGGTGGTGTATAGAGCCAAAAATGTTAGAATTGTGTTGTTCCCAATATTTATGGACCTGACTGTATATTGCAAGGATTTTTAAAAAACTTTGTTGCAGATTCCTTATTTTTATTATTCTGAAGAAATGACTGTTTGTTTGTCTGTGTCCATACGCAGAGTGAATCAGTATGGGAGTGGTTTATTAATAATCAGCTGCTGCAACTTCAGGGCTCTAATGAGAATATTGGAAAGGTCTGCATTTCTTTTGATGTGATTTCCCTTTGGGAGTATCTCACCAAAAATGAAATTTTTGTTGCAGGGGATGCGGCCACAAATCTGACTTTAGTGCAGACTTCTGGGAAAATCAGTGAGCCAATCACTCAAGCAGTAAATGACATTGTCAGGGGGCATTCTGTAAACCATTTGTGTACAGAACACCTCCAGGTAGCCATATTATATAGCATTTTACAGAAAATTACAGCACTGCAGATGGAAAAAGAAATGTCGTTGTTAATAACATTCAATTACAATATGACTTGAGTTGCAATTGCATACGCTATATTTTTTTTCCCCCACTTTCTTGGAGTTACTCTTTAACCACTTCAATACCGGACAATTTTACCCCCTTCCTTTAGCACTTTCACCCTTTGAATGGCAATTACTCATTCAACACTATACCCATATAAAAGTTTATTATTTGTTTGAGAAAGCTGGTGCTTTTTTTTGGTGGTATTTAATGACCTGTTTGTTTTTGCTATATAAATGAAAAAATACTGAAAATGTTGATAAACACACTTTGTTTTGCTTGTGAGTAAATATATTCAGCATATAAACAGCAGCAAATATAAAGGACACATGATTTTTTTGTGGGGAGTGAAGATCCTCTATAATGTTCTCCTGTGTCTTCAATGTCAAATCAACATGCTGGAGGTGTGTTCTTGACCAAGGTGTGTACAGCTCTGGTGTTGATAAAAGATCTCCCTATGTTGTCTAGCTGGGTGAATGTATCAAAAAGCTGCTTGCATAGAAATAGCAATACTTTTGGAGGTAAATCGTTTCTATATATGTACATCAACTATTTAGATGTTTGCTTGGAGTTCAGTTTTACCTTTAAAGGACTTCCCATGTCACTGCACCCTACATGATTAAAAACACCTTTAGCAAAGCAGCACTTCTTATCTCTTTAATGTATCAAGTTCCAGTTAAAGATAGTACTCTAGTGGCTCACAGATCAGATTTCATGTCATTGAAGCTGCTGCTACAAATTACAATGGTCACATCATTTATTAACCATGTTCGTCAGTGTTCTTTTATATCAATAAATACATGATGCTGATCATCAAGATTAAACAATTTCCTTAAGGAAATATCACACCAAAACAATCCAGCTCTATGAGGACTACTATTGACCTACAGCAAAAAGTTCTGCCTGCAAAAGCCTGCAATAAAAACAGTTGTGTTCTGCACAAAATACACAATCTATAGTCCTTAAAATATAATAAAACGTACTCAGATCAATGAAAAATAAATAGCGGTAGTAATCTTCCAGTGCAGCAGGGGGTTAACAGAGCTGAGGGACCCGTCATATGTAGTCAACAAGAGTGCCGACTAGGCCCACCTTTCTATCCCTTCCTCCATTCTTTAACGCTGTACTGTAGCTAACTGACCTGAAAAACAAGGGACTAGGACTTTACAGGTATCAATCATATTTTATAACAGATGTATAGATAAAATATGTAGTTTTATTAACAACTTACTAAAAACAAATTACCATACATAGAACAATAGAAAACAATCAAAATACACCAATGGTTATCTGCATTTAGTCCAGGATTTCTGTGAGCCCAGCCTGTGTGATGATGTGACCCCTAAGGGATCATGTACATGACAAGCTAGGCTTAGAGAAAAATGGAAAGAATGATAGGACTGCTGTTCTGCTCAAAGAGGACTTCCAACACTGGACTGAGAAGGAAGCTGAAGAGAGTGCTGGAGAGTAGAAAGGGTAAGTACAGAAGACTGTAAAATATTTGCAACTTGCATGTGGCAATGCACCAATGGGTCCTCCATGATTTCTTAATGAATACAACAAGAAATTCAAAATAGTATTTTTTTTCATAATTGCCTGGAGTTCAATTGCCACAAGAAAATTGGAGCTCTATGTACATTTTCTAGCATATAAAATAACCATTTCTGTTACCCTTAGACATGAGTTTATCTTTATAAGTCTATAGGTTTTTTACAGTATAAGGAAACCTATGGTTCCCGTAAGATAAAGACAGCTATGTTTGTACAGGGCATAAACATGCTTGAAATAGATGTGCACAGGGTATAGTATGCATTATTGGGGGGGATGTAAACAAGCATGATAGGGTTGTGCATAGGGTAAAACATGCATGATAGGGGTGTGCACAAGGCATATAGAAATATTTTGAGTTCAGTTTGGAAAGAATGAGTTTGAGGAGGCGGTGTGACATCCACACTGAGATCTCAGTAAATTAGTGATAAGGTAAGGTAGAGAGATAGATTTGGGTTCTGTCAAATGATATTTGAAGTCAAAGGAGGCTATTAGCTGACCCAGGAAGGAGGTGTACATAGGTAATAGAAGAGGTCCGAGCACAGAACCTTGGGGGATCCATTAGGAAAGAGGAGAGGAAGAGGTAAAGTTGGAAGTGAAACAGATGAGCTGTGAGTTAGGTAAGAGAACCAGCAAATAGCAATGTCATTGAGGCCAAGGGAATGGAGTTTTTTTTCCGACGAGGAGCGGGCGGTCAACTAAAAGACAGCAGAGAGGTCTACGAGTACAGAGTAGTGACCATTGGCTTTAACAGTTAGTTTAGGACAGCAGTTTCTGTGGAGTGCTGCAGGCAAAATTCAAGTGTTACTAAACCCAGGACCCTGCATTCACTATATCTGGTCTCCCACAGTACACAGAACATGGAAATGTAATTATTTTAGTAAATATAAACTGCTAAATACCTTTTCTCATCAGCAGTTAGAGCAGTCTTGTGACTTCTATTAGTGTTCAGAAAAGCACTGGTTAAAGCTCTAGGACAGGGGTGTCCAAACTTTTTTCAAAGAGGGCCAGATTGGATGAAGTGAACATGGTGGAGGGCCGAACATTTTTCCAAACATTCTTTGAACCATTACAATTAAATCCAAATAAATTATTTTATGCCAAGTTACCGTATTTTTCGCCGTATAAGACGCACCTGACCATAAGACGCACCTAGGTTTTAGAGGCAGAAAACAGGAAAAAAAAAATTCTGAACTAATGGACTGCAGACACAGTACAGGAGATGACCAGAGACTGCGGACAGCACAGGGGTGATCAGAGACTGCGGACAGCACAGGGGTGACCAGAGACTGCGGACAGCACAGGGGTGACCAGAGACTGCGGACAGCACAGGGGTGACCAGAGACTGCGGACAGCACAGGGGTGACCAGAGACTGCGGACAGCACAGGGGTGACCAGAGACTGCGGACAGCACAGGGGTGACCAGAGACTGCGGACAGCACAGGGGTGACCAGAGACTGCGGACAGCACAGGGGTGACCAGAGACTGCGGACAGCACAGGGGTGACCAGAGACTGCGGACAGCACAGGGGTGACCAGAGACTGCGGACAGCACAGGGGTGACCAGAGACTGCGGACAGCACAGGGGTGACCAGAGACTGCGGACAGCACAGGGGTGACCAGAGACTGCGGACAGCACAGGGGTGACCAGAGACTGCGGACAGCACAGGGGTGACCAGAGACTGCGGACAGCACAGGGGTGACCAGAGACTGCGGACAGCACAGGGGTGACCAGAGACTGCGGACAGCACAGGGGTGACCAGAGACTGCGGACAGCACAGGGGTGACCAGAGACTGCGGACAGCACAGGGGTGACCAGAGACTGCGGACAGCACAGGGATGACCAGAGACTGCGGACAGCACAGGGATGACCAGAGACTGCGGACAGCACAGGGATGACCAGAGACTGCGGACAGTACAGATGACTGCTGACCTTTGGGGAAGTGGGGAGCGGGTACCTGAATTTGACAGGTACCCGCTCTTACTTCCGCAGAGTTTTTGTTTGATCTTACCTGTTCCTCGATCCAGCCGCGCGCTGTCTTCCCGGCTTCTGTAATGGCGCTCGGCATGACAGCCGGGTGCCCAGTGCGCATTAGCGAGAAGCACTTGCGCTTTGTGATTGGTCCGGCGGCTTCTGGGATCTGTCATGTGTCCCAGGTACCGCCTTACCATTCACAAAAGCACTGCTTCTTGCGCATGCGCACTTGGCACCCGGCTGTCATGCCCAGCGCCCACACTACAGAAGCTGGGAAGACAGCGCGTCGCTGGATAGAGGAACAGGTAAGGTCCCGCTGCAGAGCTGAGCGGCCGGCCCGGTATTCTGACACGGCCGCGGTGGAAATACCGGACCGGCCGCTCCATATTCGCTCCATAAGACACACTGACATGGAGGGCCGTATTAAACCGACCCTCGGGCCGTAAGTGGCCCGCGGGCCGGACTTTGGACATGCCTGCTCTAGGAGGATGCAAAACACTGTCTGGAGAGTGCTGATTGGCCCTGTGCTGGTCACATGCACTCTCCCAAGAAAAAAGAAAAAACCTCTCTAGCAATACACACTAAACTGAGCATGTGCACAATGTCTACAGTTCAGTCTGTCTTATCAGGAGATGAGACGTGGACATTTGAAAAAGATGAGGATCAGAGAAGTCAGGATCAAACGGTCTTTTTACACAATGCAGAGGATTAACCCCTTAGATTCCACAGTGAGTATAACAAGCATGCTCTACTGCATATACAAACTGATTTTACTGTTGTGGGTCCAGTAACACTTTAAAGCAGGCCATAGACGGGCCGTTTATCCTGTTGCCGATGCTGCCACCAATGTCCACAAAAACGGCCATTTTTTGCGGATTTTCCAGCATGACCAATAAAAATAAATGAAGAGATCCACCAAACCGGCCGAAGGGCTGGCCCCACTAACGGCGTGATTATCGGCCGATTTTTCGTGCGGACTCACATTTGGCCGATAAATGACCTGTCTATGGCCTGCATTAGACCGGAAGGTGTCAAAGAATGTTGCTACTGTATTAGTGAAGCGGTAGCTCTGGCTGTTGTAGACTGGGTGTGGAGTTTGGAGTTCAATGGGATCAAGGAAATTGGGCTTAAGTTGTTAACCTTGGTGGGGTCCAGCAAGGTTACAAATTTTAGAGGTTTGAGGTAGATGCCATTAGAGATGGAGGTATTGACTTGACGATGTGAGAAGGAGTCTGTAGGATAGAGCAAGAGGGGGACCATAGTAGTTTTGAGGGTAAAGGGGGAAGGTGCTTAGGCAGGCATTAGAAAAAGACAGCAACTTCCTCTGTGGCAACAGAGATAAGAGACAGGAATATTGAACGCGGAGGTGGACATGGAATGTTATGTGGGGAAGCAATTCATTACAAATTGCTTTGTTTTATTTTGGAAGTGATTGGCAAACTCCTGGGCAGTGAGTGACTTAGTTGGCGAAGGCAATGGAGGACAAAGTAGAGTGTTAAAGGCAGAAGAGTGTTGAAGTGAACTGATTGAGGTGTGAATGAGGGATAACATAGGTCTGTTTGGAAGTGCAGAGATAGGCACTGTATTCTTGTAAGACAGATTTTTACAGGATGTCTTTCTGGGATTTAGTTTTACGCCACAGATGCTCAAAAGTGTGAATATGTCTTTTAAGACTTTTTGTGATGTCTGTTTACCAAGGTTGTAGGGTTCGGGCTTGATTCTATGTGTATAGAGGGAAGAAGTGTAATGAGAGGATAAGAGTGAACTAGAAGACAGAAATGGCCAGGTCGGGGCGGGACATCGGTAAGATTTTGTCACAGAGGCTGTCTGTTGCAGTAAGTAGAAGGGTGTTAGGTCACAAAGGAAGGTTAGACTGAGAAGTTTAGAGGTAGTTGGAGAGTAGTTGGAGTGTTAGCATTAACAGGGATGCTGAAGTCATCAAGAAAATTTGTTGAAATTTTCAGAGAAGAAAAAGTAGGCCAGGCCAAAAATCCATCAAGGAAGCATCATACCGGTCCAAGAGGACGATAGAGCTCAACAATCCTCAGAGAAACTAGAGAATATAGACAAATACAGTGAGCTGCAATAGAGGAGAGGGACAGAGAGGGACAGAGAGGAAGGACTAAAGGTACACAATTTGCAATTATTTGAAATACGATTTATTACCGTATAAAATACATAATTACAAGGCTGGTAGTGTAGCAATCGTGCACACCGAGATGGACACGGTCATCCATCTTGTTAAGAATCTTCCATTTTGTATCATCTCTCTCCCCCAAATCAAGCTTCCTCCTCCAATTTCCCCCCTCCCTCAGGAATGTGGTCTGTGTGTGTGTTTGCTGAGTTCAAAAGGCAACAGGCCCTAGTGGGAGAGCTCCAGGGCTGTAATTCCCACACTAGCTAGGTGCCGCTCTGTCTGCAAGACCCTTGCTGGAGAAGGGGTCATCAAGCCATAAACCAGCCCTCACTGAGCTTCAAAAAACATTCCAGGTGGTCATAAAAACAGACTTACATTTTAAAACCCAGTTTTCCATATAATTTTATATCTCCAAATAGAAAATAATTACGCAAACATGGAGCACATATTCGGATGGCTCACTGTAAGACAAGTCGCCGGGTATATTACACCCCCTATCTGACATAAACAGGAGAGCAGAAAATTATATCTCCTTAACCATTCAAGCAGATATTTCATATCTAACCGTTCAGCAGATGATCCTGGGTATTAATCTACTTGTGGATAGAATGTTATATGTACCGAGGAAAAGTTATTGGCCATAGCATAATTTGCGAAGGATTTGGTCAAAGCCTGAGCTCCCCGCCTACTCAACCCCCTCCCCAAATGAGGCGATTGGTTCTCTGAGTCAGGGAGACACCCTGTGGAGTTCCTAGAAAAGCTAAGCTGAGTTGAAGAATTCTCCCTTTTTAACATAGGAACCAATTTTGGGAAAAAACGCCCATTTGCTCAGAAAAGTTGGAAGCTGCTTAACTCAAGGCTTTTGGCAAGTACTTTATCTAAATTCCTTTCTGTTATCTCTTTGCTGTGCTATTGCTTTCTGTATATTTATATATATATATTGGCTACATGTTTTTCTGTAAATATTTTTATTGCACCCTTTTAACCTTTTAGTAATAAATCTTACTTTCTGAAAGTGTTGAACTGTTTCTAAAGCTCTTTAATGCAAACTCAGAACCCCTGCCTCTGAAAAGCGCTACTGTATGTGTGTTTTAAACTTTGGTATATCGCTGCCTGTGGTGACAGTGGTATACTGACGATTATTCAAACATCATAGTGTTATTGTTGATATTGCTGAGTTTCCTCTTTCTCTGTACAAAAAGGAGGTGGTGGCAGTGTGAAGGGTTAATTGCGTAATCTGACCCAGTAACAATCGCGCTCAGGCTGCAGGTACATCGATTGTGGTCCATTAGCTGGAGAATCGTTGTGCAGGGTGCAGCTAGTCGTGGAATTGTTACGCACGTGATAGACCAGTTTTAGATTGGCTAGTCCTTCGGTCACGAGTTTGGTGAGAAGGGCTGGGGTCTGATGCCGCGATCGTCACAGGTAGTATTTGTCACGAATGAAATATACTTTACCACATATTTTGTGCTTTCCCTTGTGACAACATAGTTCCGTCTGCATATACAGTGTAATAAATTATCTTACTACAGATGTAGCGTTTCATGAACAGGGTATGCCTATGTGGTAGATATATAGACAAACCAGCCTAAATAATAAAACGATTAATGTAGGTACACGGACAGCCAACCAGAAGCCACAAAGGATATTTCTCAGTACCCTCCCTTAATATTGTTAAGAATCTTAGACTTTTAACTCTCTCTCCCCTCATGGGTATCCCATCTCCTACTTATCAGTTACTTCTACATTTCCCTGTATCTGGATTCTCATACATTAGCTGTATTTCATTACATCTGTCTTTATCTGGACATGTCTATAAATAGTGGCGTTGTAGTGGTGAGTAGAATTGGTAGTTTGATGTCACTGTCATGTTTTATCTCCTAAATCAATGATAAAATTGAATTAGACTTCCAAAGATTGCTGTAGACTCTCAATGTAGAAAGGATTCCATCAGTTTTATAACCTAGTATTGGAAAAGTCTTTCACAAGGGGTTAGAAGACTACAACACTATCACTGACCTAGGAGATAAAACATGACAGTGACATCAAACTACCAAGTCTATTCAGCCCACCATTTATGGACGTGTCCAGATAAAGGCACATGTAAAGGTATACAGACTGTATGTGAATACAGCTACAGGAAAAGAGTTTAAAGTCTAAGATTATTTCCATTATTAGGAAAATGGCACTAAGAAATATCCCTTTAGGCCAGTTTGTCTCTATCTACCATGTACACATACTCTCCTGAAGAAGTGAACATTGTTCACGAAAGGCATAGAAAACACTAAATCTGTAATAAAAATTATGTAATATATGCAGTTGAACTCTGTTGTCTATAGGCAAAGCACAAAATATGTGGTTAGTTATATGAAAAACATTTGTTGCGACGAATAACAGCCTTGTAATGTAGTTATGTCTGTTATGGTGTAGGAATTTTACCAAAGGTAATATAATAAATTTGATTGGAAATTGTATACCTTTATAATCCTAATTACTTGTAAATACAAATTTGCTTTAAGTGGCAGGGAGAATGGTATAATGATGGATTCAGCCAGTGTGAGGATCTGTACACAATTGTACACCATTTACTAAATGTAGACAGAGAGGGAGGGGAGAGCCTGAAAGGTGCTTTGTGGGGATAGAAGGACTCCAACCTTCCTTCATCCAGTGCAGGCCACCATGTGAGAAGGTGGCTAGACAGGCAGAGCCAGATTCTTGAAGCCAAAATTCAGTAACAGCGAGTAGGTTAAGCAGTGGTGCATTTAGGTTTTGTGCTGCCCTAGGCATCACAGGAATAAGGACAACCCCCCACGGAGAGAGCCTGAAATTGACCAAGAACACCCCTGCCCCCCACCCGAGAAAGCCTTCCATTAACATAACACACATTTCCCGCCCCGGGTGGGATAAGAACGCACGGTGGGGATAAGCACATGTGACAAGGGCATGCACAAGGGGTAGTGATAAGCACGTGCGACAGGGGTGCGGGTGGGATAAGCACGCGTGACAGGGGCGTACACGGTGAAGGGGGGATAGTGATGTGCGCGTGGGATAAGCACGCGCGAGGGGCGTACACGGGGGTTGGCGATAAGCACGCGCGGCAGGGGCGCGCCTCGGATAAGCACGCGCGGCAGGGGCGCGCCTCGGATAAGCACGCGCGGCAGGGGCGCGCCTCGGATAAGCACGCGCGGCAGGGGCGCGCCTCGGATAAGCACGCGCGGCAGGGGCGCGCCTCGGATAAGCACGCGCGGCAGGGGCGCGCCTCGGATAAGCACGCGCCACGGGTGCGTGCGGGGGTGGCATAAGCACGCGCCACGGGTGCGTGCGGGGGTGGCATAAGCACGCGCCACGGGTGCGTGCGGGGGTGGCATAAGCACGCGCCACGGGTGCGTGCGGGGGTGGCATAAGCACGCGCCACGGGTGCGTGCGGGGGTGGCATAAGCACGCGCCACGGGTGCGTGCGGGGGTGGCATAAGCACGTGCGGGGATGGGATAAGCACGTGCGACAGGTGCGTGCGGGGGTGGCATAAGCACGCGCCACGGGTGCGTGCGGGGGTGGCATAAGCACGCGCCACGGGTGCGTGCGGGGTGGCATAAGCACGCGCCACGGGTGCGTGCGGGGGTGGCATAAGCACGCGCCACGGGTGCGTGCGGGGGTGGCATAAGCACGCGCCACGGGTGCGTGCGGGGGTGGCATAAGCACGCGCCACGGGTGCGTGCGGGGGTGGCATAAGCACGCGCCACGGGTGCGTGCGGGGGTGGCATAAGCACGTGCGGGGATGGGATAAGCACGTGCGACGGGTGCATGCGGGGGTGGGATAAGCACGTGCGTGTGGGGGTGGGATAAGCACGTGCCACGGGTGCGTGCGGGGGTGGGATAAGCACGTGCCACGGGTGCGTGCGGGGGTGGGATAAGCACGTGCCACGGGTGCGTGCGGGGGTGGGATAAGCACGTGCCACGGGTGCGTGCGGGGGTGGGATAAGCACGTGCCACGGGTGCGTGCGGGGGTGGGATAAGCACGTGCGACAGAGGAGTACACGGGGAAGGGGGGATAGTGATAAACACGTGCGACGGGAGTGCACGGGGGGGGGATAAGCACTGAGACGGGGGCACGCGGCGGTGGGATAAGCACATGCGACAGGGGCGTACACAGGGAAGGGGGGAAAGTGATAAGCACGTGTGGCAGGCACTAATGGGGGGGGGGGGTAAACACGTCCAATAGGTGGGAGTGGAATAAACACGTGCGATGGGTGGGGGTGGAATAAGCACGTGCGACACGGGTGGGGGTGGGAAAAAGTGAGACAGGGGTGCGGGTGGGGTAAGAATGTGCGACGGGTGCGCACGGGGGTTGGATAAGCACGCGATACAGGGGCGTACACGGGGAAGGGAGGATAGTGATAAACACGTGCGACGGGTGCGCGCGGGGGTGGGATAAGCATGTGCAATAGGGGTGTGCACCGGGGGGGGGGGAATTTGCACGTGTGACAGGGGCGTGCACAGGCGAGAGGGGGTGCACGGGGGTGGGGGGATATGCAGTGCGACAGGAGCTTGCACGGGGGGGGGGGGGGGGGTGGAGATATGCACGTGTGACAGGCATGTACGGGGGGAGAGGAGAGAAACACGTGTGACAGGGGCACACACAGGGTGGATGGGGGAGAGAAACACGTGGGACAGAGGAACGAACAAGGCATGACGCCACTTGTTGCTTGGTCCTGCCTATTCACTACCACGTGATGTTGATGGCTGAGTGTCTTCCACACACCCATCTTGTTAGATGTATTTTCCATTTGGTTTACATCTCCATGGGATATCTGCAAGCGGGATTTTCAACTTTCTTCACCAAACTCATAACAGGCACTGAATACATAGACTTGGACATATCAGTGACAACACTAGCCCCCCTGGGAATGAAGGCTCTGTCATTAGGGTCTCCTTTACACCACATGTAGACATGTACATTTTTAAATGCAATAAAAACGCAGTACAACCCCATGTGCAAGAAAACTGACAGTACCCCAGTGGGCCCAGTGTACCCCATTGCAGTGCTTCATGTGCATCTAACAATACATCACGCTGCATGCTTGTGCACCGGAAGTCATGTAAACACACATGAACGCCTGCAAATACAACTTAGTAAAGAAAAGACAATGAATAAAAGAAATATTCCAAAAGGAATGTACGGTCACATGTAGAGGAGAGGGCGCGCAGAGATTGTGAGGTAAATGAGCCCGATATCAGGGATCCAATGAGCGGGAGTCCAGGTGTCAGTGAATGGAGCAGGATGCTGTCACCATCCAGCACACTCCGCTCAGGGGATACTCTGGGGACACACTACACCCTCATACACCGCTAGAAACACACTGAAATAGAAGCCTGCCGGTGAGGTAGCAGTCAGAGATGTGCACAGCAAACACCGCTGCCATCTAACAGCCCTCCACTCACCGGATTCATCGGTCACATAGGGAGTGGCCATCTTGGTCCTCTCACCACGTTCACTTCCGCCGCCGGTGTAACGTGAAAGCAAAGCATGCATGAACCCCCTGCCTGCGTGCCCGTTCCCGCGCGCGCCCCCGCTGCTCAGAAGGAGCAACGCGCATGTGCGCCCGTCCAGCAGGCGGTGCTGCTGGTCACGAGGTGCGGAGTAGCGCCAGTTAATTGAAGAGAATCCTTGTTCAGTGCGGGCATTTTGAGTCTTACCCTCTCCATTTATCACCTTGTCTGTATAATAGCAAGCATTTACAATGTCGTTTTTAGATTTGGATAGTAAGGGGGATGGTCTGATGTTTCCACTAGATCACTGTACCAAAAAAAGGGCCACTTGCAAAAAGTATTTACCTTCCCAGCAGCCTGTGTAAAATCATCAGTAGCTGCAGGCATGTTGGCTGGGTGGAATGCTTGCTATCCCCACCCACTAATGTCCCCATGCTGGCTCCTGCATTTTGTAGTGTCATGTAAACCAGCAAAAGCTACAGCAGCCTGGGGGAGGATGAAGGGGGGATGGGGAAGGTAAGGGTTGCCACCTCAACCCTTTAAAACTGAACACATTAATTGCACAGGTTTTGAGGCTGATTTAACCACTTGAGGATTTACCCCCCTTCCTGACCAGGCCTCTTTTTCCTATTCGGTGCTGCACTACTTTAACTGGTAATTGTGCAATCATGTAATGCTGTACCCAAAGAAAATTTACATCCTTTTTTTCACACAAAGCTTTCTGTGGTATTTGATCACCTGTGCACTTTTTATTTTTTGCGCTATAAACAAAAAAAGGACCGGAAATTTTGAAAAAAAAACTATATTTTTTACTTTCGGTTATAAAAAATTTATAGCAAACTCAAATTTCATCATAAATGTAGGCCAAAATGTATTCTGTTACTTGTTTTTGGTAAATAAAATCCAAATAAGTGTATAATAATTACTTTGTGTGAACGTTATAGCATCTACAAACTATGGAATAGATACTGCAATTTACACAGCTTTTACTTTCTGACTGCCCATCACATTTCTTGAGGTGCTAAAATACCAGAATAGTAAAAACATCCCCAAATGACCCCTTTTCAGAAAGTAGACACCCTAAGCTATCTGCTGAGAGGAACATTGAGTCCATGGAAGATTTATTTTTTTCCCCAAGTTTTTGGAAAATGAGAAAAACATTTTTTTTTTACAGAAAGTTGTCACTTAAATGATATATTGCTTACACAAGCCATGGGTGTATGTGGAATTACACCCCAAAATACATTCTGCTACTTCTACCAAGTATGGGGATACCACATGACTTTTTGGGAGTGTAGCCACATACAGGAGCCTGAAATCCAATGACCACTTTGAAAGCCTGAAGGTGCGTAACTTCCTCATTTCGCTTCCTCACTACCTATCACAGTTTCGGAGGTCCTTGAAATGCCAGGATAGCACCAAACCCCTCCAAATGACCCCTTTCTGGAAAGTAGACACCCCAAGGAATTTAAAAAGAGGCATGGTGAGTATTTTGCAGATCCTATTTTCTCTCTCAAGGTTTTGAAATATAAAAAAAAGAAAAGAAAAAATATGTTTTTGTTTTCTTTCTTCATATTCTAAAAACGTGTGGCAACAAACGAGATCTGCAAAATACTCACCATGCTTCTTATCAAATTCTTTGGGGTGTCTACTTTCCAAAAAAGGGTCACGGGGGGGGGTGCTATCCTGGCATTTCAGGGCCTCCAAAACTGTGATAGGTAATCAGGAAGTGTAATGAGGAAATAAAGCCCTTTAAAAGCCTGAAGGTGCTTATTGGATTTTGGGGTCCTGTACTTGGCTACACTTCCAAAAAGTCTCTCACATGTGGTATCCCCAAACTCAGGAGAAGTAGCAGAATGTATTTTGAGGAGTAATTCCACATATACCCATGGCAGGTGTGAGCAATAAATCATTTAAGTGACAATTTTGTGTAAAAAAACTTTTTTTTGTCATTTTCTAAAAACTTGTAAAAAAATAAATTCTTCTATTGACTCAACAGTCCTCTCAGCAAATAGTTTGAGGTGTCTACTTTCCAAAAAGGGGTCATTTTTGGGGGGTGGGGGCATTTTATGCCCAGCATTAGATGTTTATGCCACACAACCCTCACTCTTCTAACCACCTGAAGGCCAAGCCTTTTTCTGACACTTTTTGTTCACATGAAAAAAATCAGTATTTTTTGCTAGGAAATTACTTTAAACCCCCAAACATTAAATATTTTTTTTTAAAGCAGACACCCTAGTGAATAAAATAGTGGGTGCTACAATATTTTTATGTCACATAGTATTCGCTCAGCAATTTTTTAAACGCACATTTTTTTTAAAAAATCAACTTTATTTACTTTTAATGCTCAAAAACACAATATATTGGCCAATTATTTGGTGAGATATAAAATATGATGGTATGCTGAGTAAATAGATACCAAACATGCTTTAAAACTGTGCATGCCCTTACATTAGCTAATCTCACCAAGATCTGTGTGATCAGATGCTTTCCCAATTTACAAATGGCGCTGTTTATATCCTGCAAAACAGAAGTGATGAAATACTCGTAGCTTTTGATTTCATAGACTAAAGAGATGATTAACACCATTCCAGTCTCCAATCAGCTCTATGGTCAGCTGGCAGAAACATCGGCTGCATTCTCAGGATCCCCCGATGGCTCGGACATCTTCTCCTGCTGCTTGTAAAAGCAATCCTGCAGCTAATTAGCCACTAGCTTTGCTTTTATATGAAAGCCGATCGCCGGCTGAAAAAAATGATACCAGGATGATGCCTGCAGCTGTAGGCATCATCTTGGTATAACTACTCAAAGTCCAGTGATGTACCAGTACGTCGCTGGTCCTTGTTGGGTGTATATGCTATGTTCTTTTTTTTTTATGTGGTCTGAATGAAAAAAAAGAGAAGAAATCTCTGCCAGAAAAAGTGTGTGGTATGCCCACCATTAGAATATATTACCCTGCATCCACCCACTTCTAATGTGCCAAAAAATATTATAAAATATATATGCCAAAGCACAGGGGCCATCCACCCACTGGCTACCCCAGGCCCCCATGCTTCAGCATATATGCTCTTTTTTTAACTGCAGATGAAAAATCTCATCCAACAGCGCTACCCACACTGACTTATGTATATTCTGAGAGCAAGACCCTGTTGCTGTCAGAATACACAAGTCCGTGCTGCAGCTGAATGATATCCTCATTTCTCAAGCAGGCTTTTTCCCCCTTTCTAAGATGGGTATTTACAAGCCATTGGGGGAAGCCCCAGCGATTAGGTCGCGCGGTGCCACATGCGCCAATTTCAAGATTGTAGAAGCGTCTTAATAGTGGCACGCTTGAATATAAATTGTCCACGCATAAGTGGTACCCCATGTGGAAAAAGGATGACACCAAGTCCCAAACTATCTTGCCACTGCTCCACGTATATATTTAGCCTGTTGCCCTCTCACAGGTCT
Organism: Staurois parvus; assembly: GCF_062004578.1. NCBI lineage: Eukaryota > Metazoa > Chordata > Amphibia > Anura > Ranidae > Staurois > Staurois parvus. The sequence continues at coordinate 15,364,979 of NW_028317813.1, forward strand.
TATACATCTTGACCCCATATCTGGACACAGCGATCGCAGAGAGGCATATGTCATATAACGCCCTCCCAGAACTGTATGACTGCGCTGTAGCTGTCATTCAGCTATAGCGTGGTTAAATTAATTGTGAGGTATTTCCCTGTCTGTCCAGTTGGGGAGATTTTCTTTCACTCCCTTTCCAAGAGGCCTAATAGGAAGTGAGAGGAAATCATCCAAACGTGAGATAAAAATATGTTGTGATTACTGCATGCCTGCTGGCCATTTCTTTCCACAACTTCCTGGATTCCCTGCATGCTTTGCAGCTTCTTCTCAGCTATTAACCTTCAGTTTCCAAGGACTATATATCCCATAAGGGCTGCTGCTATAAATGACAAGGCCCCTACAGCCTTCTTGACAGGACCCAACCCCTCCTAAAAATACACTAAAATCATTATTAGTGGACACAAACACAACACAACATAACATACAAAATTCCTGCTAAATTTTAAAGATTAATCTGTATTGAGTAAAAAAAAAAACCTGTGTGCAAACGAGGTCTTGGGGCTCATTCACATGGGTGCTGTGGCCTGCATAGTGTGAATCAGTGTTTTTTTTTAATGTGGCTGGAGCGGTGTGCAGGCAGCCTATGTTGCACTATGAGGATTCTGCAGCTGTAAGAACACAGCCACAGATCCTAATTTGACAGGCATGTAGGTACAGGTCTATGGCTCCCAACACAGCGTGCATTTGGGTCCACTCACCTACACACCTGTCATAATTAGGACCTGTGGCTGTGTTCATACAGCTGGAGTAACGGGCACTCTGACAGCACAAACCGCTCGTTCACACTGTATGAACCACAGAACCCATGTAAATAAGCCTTAAACTACAATTTACAATTTTGCTTTTTATTATTTTATACAATTTTATGTACAATTATTTTTTACATTTATTAACAGCCCTGTTGGGGGGAGGCTTGGGCTTTGGAGAAATGTCAGCGGTCTCAACAGACCCCTGATGTCTCATTTTTGAGACACTGTCCTCAATCTCCATCTCTGCAGCCTCAGCTGCACAGAATAAATGAATAGGGAGAACTCTGCACATTCTTCCTGATCATTCACAAAGTGAATAGTACTGATCACTCACTGTGTTCATTCAGAAAAGGAATGGAATTACTTATTTTCCATCTTGACACTATCATCCACAGCAGACAGCTGCAGGCAGAGAAAGGAGGAGAAGCAGGCTTTCAGCTGCTGCAGGGAGAAACTACATGGGGATCGGTTCCGGTAAATGCTGCCCCACCATCCTTCCTGTCCAAGTTTCCCTTCCTTCTGCTTGCAACTGAATGGGGCTCGGGTACCTTGCTGCCTGCAAGCAGTGATTATTCTACTGACCTCACCTCCTGAAGCTCCTCCTCCAAGCACCTCTGTAGCTCAGAAGGCAGCCTCTATGAATTCTGTAACACAGCAGTGCCTACTCACAGGGCATAGTGAATGTTTGTCACAGAATTCAAGGAAGTAAATGTTTGCTGAAGTTTAAAAAGTTACATTTACAAACGCCAAGATCATTCAGATTAATATGAGTAGGCTGGATATAATAGAAATACGATGTGTGAAAGTCTATATGATTTAATATTTTGACCATAGATTTGCTTTAAGCCAAAACAGTTTATTATAGTCTTGGATAGAGTTGAGAGAGATTAGAACTCCTGTCAGTTTTTATTGCTGCCTGTGCCCCCGTTTTCACCAAGAACTGGAATACAGGGGGAATCTTCTGTTGGGGACACTAGTTCTGGTGACAACCAGGGATTTCCCTCACTTCTTGTGGCTATGGGACAGGAAGTGAAGGAAAATCTCCATAATGAAACACAGATGGCAAAAAACTGACAGGGGTTATAACTCTCCTTCACTCTATCCAAAATTAACCCCTTGGCACCGGAACCTCCATTTAAGAGGTTTTTGACGCCAGGAGGCAGGGATTAGGGTCATGTGACCATCTTGATTGGCTGTCATGGCGGTCACATGATCGAAAAGCTCCCGACTGCAAGTAGCAATCGGGACCTTTCCATGAGGCGCCAGTAAATGTGCCGAGAGTGTACAGGGCACGCGCTCTCAGCACATCTGTTATTCACATTGGCTACATAAATACGCGGCTCCTCAGCGCCAAGGCCCAGCTGCCGAGAGGCCACATATTTACATGTGCTCGGTGCCAAGGAGTTAAAAAACCATTGCATTTAGTTCTACTTTGATTATACCCTAATCTTATTTTTATTTCAAATTATAATTTGTATAGTAAAGAATCCCAGGGACAGAGATACAGTGTGAAAGACAAGTTGTACATGTACCTCAAAGAACTTATAAGACCAAATGAAAGTCATGTGAGATAACTGACAGTACACTGGAAATGACCATATTACAGAGCACCATTATGCACAATGCTAAGGTCAGCTGTGAGTTTAGGGTCATGTGAACAAAGCAGAAATATTAAACCTATTCAATGGTACTAGTTAGTGTAGTCAATGATCACTCTGGACTTTGGAGATCCAGTGTAAAAGAACAGAAGTGAGGTACTGAAATGGGACTGAGTGGAGGAAAGAGGGCTGAGAAGGGAGGGTTTAGGAGGGGAAAGTGGGAATTAGGGGTTAGCGGAAGCCTGCGGCAGAGAGATGGGATGTAAAAGAGTAGGACCAAAGGACACAGCAATCACAGAGAATGATTCAACAGTCAATAAGTGATGACACTTGGTGGAGACCCACTGGGGTTAGAGTAAGGGGGAGAAATTAATGCAGGCCATACACGGGTCAAACTCTGAACAAATTTTCTTTAGAAAATCGGAAATTTGTGCGTTTTGTAATCCAATGGTGCCACCATTGATTTCGAAATTCAACCAACCAAGCCTTCAATTTCACCTCATGTTGCTAAAGAAAAGAATTTTCGTGGCTAAGAATTTTCTTTTCTTTCCAGGTCAAACCTCATGCTCATTTCTTTTTCATTTATATTTCTCGCACAATTCTCCCATCATTGATTCGAAATTCATTTGTTTTTCAGAAAATTTCCAGCATGCCCGATCACTCAAATTTGATGGTCACACAAAAATCGTCCGTTTCTGTGACCCACTAATGGTACGAAATTCAAATGAAAATTCTTAGAAAAGATTTTCGAAAGAAAATTCTTTTGGAATTCGACCCATATATGGCCTTCTTAAGTCTGTAAATAAGAGCTGCTGTATATTCTGGAGTGAAGAGAATGTCAAGCCAGTAATACCTGGTTTTCCCAAATTTGTCTTCTTGGTGGTGAATGGAGACCATCTGCATTGTTTCATGGATGCGGGCAAACCGTTGTGACATATTGAGGGGTGTAGTTTGTTTCCATAGAATCAGAATACAGGCTCTAGCAGCATTTAGTAGTAGCAGAATTAACAAAGAATTTTGCTATCTTTTGCGGAAGAGATGATTGATATAAAAAATGAGAGAGGCTCAGATTTGAGAGGGACGTCAGTTAGCTTGAAGCATAGTCTCTTCCTGTAATTCCAGAAGGGTTTAAAGTATATCTAAAGGCAAAACTTGTTTTTTAGTTTTGGACAGAGAGGAGAGGGATTTGAACACTTCTCAGTTTTATTGCTGTCTGAGTCCCTGTTAAGGGGATTCACCCTCCCTATTTGTCCTGTTTACCATTATCAGTGAAAGTGAAAGTAAATCCCAAATTTTGGGTTGTTCCGAAAAAAGTAATAGAGGGGAAGTCTTCCAATGGGGACACTAGTTCTGGTGACCTGGTAGTCCCCAAGGAATTTCCTTAATTTGCAGAGAATTCTTCTCACTTCCTGTTTGGCTATGGGACAAGAAGTGAAGGTAAATCTCTGCAATGGGACACAGATGGAGGAAAAAAAATCTGTCAGGGGTTATAAACCTCCCTTGCTCTATCTAAAATGAAAAAAAAAGAAAGGTGCACTCCCAGGGGATATGGAAAAGGGTACCTGTCTAGGAATGGCATGTGCAACAGAGTGGGGAGCTTTGAGGGTATATTCTGTGTTGAAAATCTGGGGTTTTGAACCAATATGTGAGTAATATATATCCTGATTTCTGAACCCTACTAGAAATTGAGAATTTATGTGCCAGTAACACAATACTGACTATCTATTCTGCTTTAGGGAACAATTTAGTTCTTTTTCCCATGCTCATTTATAAGCGGGAGGGAAATGGGTGTTCAGTTTCATGGAGAGTAAAAGAAGTACATTTTTGAGAGATGTACAGAATTACAGTGAGAATACAGTGTACGAGTGGAGATGAAAATTTTCAAGAACACAAAATACATCCTGTTCCATCTTGAAAAAATAGGTAAATGTAATCAACCATTTAAGAAAGTTAACTTCAGTTCTCCAGAGGCATCGGACTTCCAGTCTGAAATTTCTAACATCACCGATTCCAGAGCTCTGTCTGTTTCCAGAGCTTTGGTTAGCTCAGTCTTTTCTCGGGAGGGAGCAAAATCTTCATAAAACGTCACCCCTCTAAGTTATTACAGAACTCCCAGAAAGAGCAACAAGAAAAAGAAAGACGGAGAAATTACGGAAAAACAAGAAAAAGGACGAAGAAGGAGACAAAGAAGAACACACCAGAAAATATCAGCTAAGCAAAAAGACTTAATTTCATATAATAATGTTGTTAATTTGTCAGGGATTGAACTTACTATACATGAACTACCACTGTTGTCCAGGGTTCTCGCTTTCTCTCCCACTCACCATTTTGATTTATTTTCTCCACTGATACAAATAAATTAATTAGGAATATATTCTTAAAGAAACATTTTGGTTGGGCGGGGTGGGGGGGGGGGGGAGAAGAGGTTTCCCTGGAGTGATTTATCCCCTAAATGCTTTGGATGAAGTGTCACTATTATTTCCTGATTTGTGTGGGCGATTAGATTTGGAACACCTACAGTTAGAATCTACAGGAGGTTTGCATGGTACCAACGACAGGGCTTTGGCAACTGGAAACAAATATTTTTATCCTATTTATAGCAGAAGCACTGCCGTAGAAACATTCCAATTGGTGTAGAAAGAGAATTGACAGAGCTGTGGAATAAGAATAGAATATCAAGTCATCCAAATTTTATATCACAAGAAAAGTAAGCATTGGAACATCTGAAAGAGTCCAAGAATTTAGTTATTCGTAGTGCTGACAAGCGGTTGTGATTTTAACTAAGGAACAGTATTCCACTGATGCACTTAGACAACTAGGTGATCGATCTACTTACCGCCCCCTTCTACCAGACCCAACTAAACCTTCTGAGTCCATTTTGCACAATCTAGTTAATAGAGGTTCTAATTTGGGACTTATAGGCCCGAGAATAGCCAAATATCTTTTGAAGCAGAATCCGATTATGCCCATTTTTCATTTTTTGCCTAAAATACATAAGAAAGGTGACCCCATGCAAGGCTGTCCTACAGTGGCAGGTATTGGACCTCTTTTAGAACAGTTGGGTAAATGGCTGGATCAACATCTCCATCCACTAGTCCAACAATTACCTGGGTATATAAAAGATACAGGTACAGTACTCTCAGATTCAAAAGGTTCATTGGACCTCTGATCTTTCCTGGGTAACATTGGATGTTAAAGAATTATATTCCAGCATTCCCCATGATTTAGCATTACAATCAGTCAAATTTCATTTGACTAAATACAGCTGTTACACAAAAGGAACTTCAAGAGTGTTTACTTCAATGCTTAGAATTTCTATTAACACATAATTTTTGTATGTTTGTTGGCACTTATTATTTACAAACGTGTAGAGCACTGATGGGTGCTAAGTTTTCACCATCTTAGGCTAATCTTTACATGGGATGGTGGGAGGAGCATTTTATCTTCTCCCAATCTAACCCATTATGAACACAGCTTTACTGGTTTGGTCGCTACATTGATGACCTATTGATCATTTGGCAAGGAGATAGTTCTTCTCTTGACCATTTTTGTAAGTTTTTAAAATGATAACACCTTAAATCTTCAGTTCACCTATGATCGTAATGTAAAACTATTGATTTTCTGGATATCACCGTAACTAGCGATATGGATACAGGTGAGATAAGTTCAACTACCTTTTTTAAATTTTGTGCAGGGAATACAATTTTACATGCTAGAAGTTGCCATCCTTTACATGCTATCAAAGCAATACCGGTAGGAGAATTTATTAGAGCCCGCAGCAATTGTTCTACACATCAGATGTTCAAGAAGGAATGTTATATCATACAAACCAGGTTACTAGAAAGAGGTTTTCCACTTTGGACTATAGAAAGGGGCAGACGGATCGCAGAGGCTAGAGATCGTGACAACCTATTACATAATAATAGACATCAAATATTTAAGAGTAGGGATGGAAGAATAGAATATAACAAAATCACTTTTGTTACAACTTTTTCTCAAGAATACAAACAAGTAACAGATATCAAAAAGAATCTTCCAATCTTATATGTAGATTCGGATTTGCTTTGAAACAAGGTTGCAGATTTACTTGCCTGTGAGAACTCACATTGGGTACATTCCTCTAGTCTGTTTTCTTCCAAAGATACTACATCTACCTGGTTGTCATGCACAGGCTCTTATGCTTATGGGTATAAGACTTGCAAATACTGTCAATTGAACCTGTGCACAAACACCTTTGACTCTTTAAACACAGGAGAGAGCTTTAAAATCTTACACTACATAAATTGTAATACAACTTATTTAGTGTATCTCATCCAGGGGCGGACTGACAACTCATGCTGCCCCCGGGCAATAGGGGATCATGGGGCCCCTGTGTCCTTGCCCAAACTCAAAAAAGCCTATGAAAAAGGTACCAGGGGCATCTCATGGGGCCCCCTACTGACCCTGGTCCCTCGAGAAGTGCCCGAGTTTCCAAATGGTCAGTCCACCCCTGATCTCATCTATTGTATGAGTTCTCGTTTGCAATATGTTGGCTGTACAATACGTCCCTGTTGGCTGTAGAATACGTATTGAAGAACACTTTTGTGATTCAAGTAATTTTCAAGCAAAAGAGATTTCTAGTGTATCTAGACCCTTTAGAGATTTTTATGCTGGATATACTTCTTTCAGATTTTGTGGCATTGATAAAGTTACTGCCCTCCCTTGAGGTGGTAACAAGTATCGTATATTATTACAGAAAGAGGCACAATGGATACACAGGTTACAAACTAGATCACCACATGGGTTAAACTTCAGATGGGATTTGGATATGCATCTCGGTTGATATTCATTGTCCTGAGTATCATCTTCTCTCTTGCCACACTATTATCTTTAAATGAAAATTTCTAGTGTTTATTAAGTGATACATTCATAATCATGGTTGTGATTTTATGTTGTTTTGCTTCTAGTATATTTTCCTATATTGTGTTAGATATGTAGGTTGTTTTTACTGAGCACATGCATTGGGTGATCACTCATCCTTTTTGTATTAGATATAACAGCTGACAGCCATTTTTCATGATTGGCCCTTAAGGGAGTTATAGACCGCTATATAATGGTGTGCTGCACTAGAAGTGACTAACTATGAGTAAGGCCTTGCTTGACTGAAATGCGTTAGTGTTGCTTGTATTCTGGAAGTATTTTATACTTTGCATTTGAATAAAACTTCTATTAATTCAAAGTTTTTTGAAATTCATTGTGTCTCTAAATAGTTGGTTCATCACAGAATGATCCAAATTGAGTCTTAACAAGGGTTAGGAATAAAGAGCTACATTTTTTGAAAAGTATAAGATCTGGGATGAGCCACTTTGGGGAAAGTTTAGGAAAAAGGGATTGGGGTGTCCAGGGGAGAATGTCATCAGGAAGACCAAAATGGGAGTTAGTGGAGAGGGGATAGAGGAGAGATTCGAATTGTGAAAAGGTTTACATGTAATTGTCCAATTGGAGGCAATCGAGGGGTGTTGCATAGGTTCAGGTGGGAACTGTCCATCTATCCATGGTAGATCCTTCAGGAGAGGGGGGCAAAGTTTGTTTCAACCATACTGAGATTTTGTGCGAGCGTGAAGTGCACCAGTTAATTTATTACTCTAGCCAGATGGGCACCTTAATAGTACCTAACTGGGTCAGGAAATCCTAACCTCCTCCTTATAATTTTAGTAAGCTGAGGATCTGGAAGTTTATTCTAGTTTATGGTTTGAAGAAGTAGGTCAGTCTGGCATAACTTTATTGTTTTACCAGTTGTACTGTAAACTGTCCCTATCAAGCATGTAGTAAGTTTTTGTATTTTATTTTTAAATTCTTGAATACTTGCAGTGACACTAAATATTCTCACTCCAATTTTTGTAATAGTAACTATCCCTGTCTGAGAGCTCAGCCTATGCTTGGTCTGTATATAGCAGAAACACTCGCCATGGACAGACTTTATCAGAGAGCTGAACTCACCAAACACTTGAAACCCATGAATGTCTTTATTGCATGCAGAAAGTTGTGTCAATACAATAAAATGCAGTATACTTGATGGAAGTGTTTAAGGTGATCAAAAAGGAATATTTATTTCAGGTACTTCTCTTAGAGTGTAAGCTCCAAGGAGCAGGGCCCTCCTAACCTTCTTGTATTGAACTGTATTGTTGCTGTCTTGTCTCCCGTTATATTGTAAAGCGCTGAGCAAACTGTTGGCGCTATATAAATCCTGTATAATAATAATATAGCACTGTCAATTTTGCATAGCCCTTTATACATGTTGTACATTCACAAAAGTCCCTGCCCTCAGAGAGCTTACAGTCTAAAGTCCCTAACTCACATTCATACACTAGGGCCAATTTTGACAGGAAACAAATCACCTACCAGCATGTCTTTGGAATTTGCATTGAAACTGGAGTACCCAAAGGAAACCCAGGCACAGGGAGAACATGCAAACATCTTACAGGTAGTGCCGTAGTTGGAATTTGGACCAATGACCCTAGTGCTACTAGGCTGAAGTGCTAACCATTTAGCCATTGTGCTGCCCTGTATTGGCCTTTCCTAGCCCCAGTGTATGTCTTGTAGGGGAGGAAAGATAAACCTCACACACAAGGAAGAGGAAATTTTTTCACAAGAAGGGGAAAAGAAAGACAGAAAATAACATGTAATAAAAAAAACGGTCACAAGGTGGCAGCATGGGTGTTGGACATCTGACTAGGTAACATCTTTTTTTTTTTTGAATGAGGAGGGGTAATATTCATTCATGCAAGGGTGGGGGCCTTATTTTTAAATGGGACTTCCAGATTCTGATAAGCCCCCATCCGCAGACCACCACAACCACTGGCCAGGGTTGTGGGGTAGAGGCCCTTGTCCTCATCAACACGGGGACAAGGTGCTTTGCTAGGGGGGTCCCTCAGACTCAAACAGGTTTATTTACTAAAACTGGTGAGTGCAAAATCAGGCTCACTTCTGCACAGAAACCAATCAGCTTCTAACGTCAACATGTTCAATTAGGCTTTGGCAAAAAAACCTGGAAGCTTATTGGTTACTATAAAGAAGTAAGCCTGATTACGCACTCTCCTGCTTTAGTAAATAAACTCCAAGAGGTCTGATATGCATTTTGTATATAAACTATATTTAAGCTATACAGTTTAAATTGTCAATAAATTACACTATTTTGCCAGCTTTAAAAAAAAACAGTACACAGGCCACTCCAAAGGTTCCCCAAAATACAGGGGTCTGTATACTTTTCTTTTTTTATATAAAGAAGCAGGCAATGAAATGTAAGTTAAATCAAATATAAGAGTGCGCTAAATCAACATATATAATGTCCATATATCAAATTTAAAAAAAATGTGAAAAATTAAAAAAAAATCCTCTACATACAAAAAAAGTCCATACATCAAATATGTGAAAATCCCAAAAAATTGTGACAAATATACCAAATTTTGTGAGTAATCCACCACCAAATCAATCAAAATGCACTCACCAGAGCTAAGTGCTGATCAGATTATAGACCAGCCTTAGCGCTTTTGCTCTGGGAGCGTGGACCCCAACAAACTCCAGACTTTTGATGTGATATTCTGCAGTATTAGAATCCAGCTGATAAATACCACGACGTCCTCACGGGGCGGTACCCATGGTGACGAAACGCGTAGGGCATGGCCTGTCGGATGCGGATGTCAGTACGTTCCCTGCTAATGTCGAGTGGCAGCTGAGTAGACGGAGCGGGATTTCCTGTTGTGCCTATGTGTTTGAAGCCGATGTCAGCCTAGACACCGCATTTGTGAGTGGATTTTACATTTTAATAAATAGACGCTGGTTAAACATACTGCACTATTATATTCTCCTTTATTTTTGAATATGGTCCCGATATACATGGAGTCATGGTGATTGTCCACTCATGGAAGAGTGGAGAGTATTCCTCCTCATTTCTTGCCTATATAGAAGGGTATTTATCAGCTGGATTCTAATACTGCAGAATATCACATCAAAAGTCTGGAGTTTGTTGGGGTCCACGCTCCCAGAGCAAAAGCGCTAAGGCGGGTCTATAATCTGATCAGCACTTTGCTCTGGTGAGTGCATGTTGATTGATTTGGTGGTGGATTACTCACAAAGTTCGTTATATTTGTCACAATTTTTTTGGATTTTCACATATTTGATGTACGGACTTTTTTTGTATGTAGAGGAATTTTTTTTGAATTTTTAAAATTTTTTTGAAATTTGATATATGGACATTATATATGTTGATTTAGCGCACTCTTATATTTGATTTAATTTGATTTTCCATTGTGTGTGGAGTTGAAGTTGCTGCTGTATAGCTTGAGGGGTGTGGTGCTTTTCTAAATACCAATTTGTTAATGAAATGTAAGTTGACATAAATTTTTAACACATTTTTTCTTTGTAATTGTCAGTGTTGCTGCAGCAATTTATGTCCATCACAGAGGTGCACCCTTCACAGGCAGGACTAGGGCAGCCAAAAGGAATGTTATTTAAAGATATTGGGCAATTTTACTTTTTCACTTTAAGCGTTTAAAAAAATCACTACTCCAGGCTGAATGGAATTTAATTTTTTTATTTTTTGCATTGGTAATGTTCCCCAGGGCAGTGCTCCTGCCCCCCCCCCCCCATACTATGTTTGACACCTCCTTACCTATTAGCTCAGAAAGTTAACATTTTTCATTTGATAGATGTTGATAGATGGGCACCCATTGTTTTCAGTGGGGTTCAGGTTCAGCATTTGAACCAAACCCAGGGCACTTCAATACCAAGCACTTTTACCCCCTTCCTGTCCAGGCTAATTTCCATTTTATATTAGCAAACATTTTACTAAATTAAATCAATTCATTCAATTTGTTTTGTTGTGATAGCTGTGATTGGCCGCAACTAATCACAGGACACAGATGGGCTGTGATTGTCCCAGTCTGTACCATGTGATCACTGTGACAAAACACAGCTAGCAACTCAGTTGTATACAATGGATGGCATGAAAGGAAGCCATCCATTGTTTACAATTGTCATGTGACCTGCTGTGATTGGTCACAGTGGTCACATGTTACCAGCAACAACAGATCTCACCGAAGTGTTGCCCTGCGGGGGTGTGTGACCCGGCGACCAGGAAGGATGACATATGTCCACTCAGGTCGACGAAAGTCCTGCCCGGCCATCATTTTAGTATATGCCGAGTGGGCACTGGTTTATTTGCAGAGGTTTTATCACTTCCTGGTTTGGGACAGAAAGTGAAGTTAATCCCATCAATGGGACACAGATGGCACAAAATATACTGACAGAGGTTATAACCCTTCCTTGCTTCATCCAAAATGGAAAAAAAAAGTTTTGTTTATAGTTCTACTTTAGAAATACATATTGAATAGAATTTAGAGATTAGTGACACTTTAAGTGTCATTATACCCAAATCACAAAAACACATATAATGTTTTTACCTTTTCATTCATGCATATAGATATGTTGATTATACAAAAATGATTTGAAAAATCTGTGCCTCGCACTCCATTTTTGGGGGTGGCTACATTAGACCTACATGCTCTTATTGTAGGTGTAATGTGTCCTCCCCCCTTAGGCCAATCCTAGTATATCCTACAATAGTACGTGTCTGCGCTCAAGCTAACTTCTTCTAGTTGTAAGGCTAGGTTCACATCTGTGTAGGTGATTGCCGCTGTGGGACTACACCTGTTCCCGCAGCCACAACCACACATACAGAAAAACACAGCAAATGTGTGCAGGTGCCATTAATCCTAATGGCACTCCACATGCACTGTAAATCGCTCCTGCAATGGGACACGCACTGCACTTGCAGTTCCCATGTGGACTGCAATTCCAAAAATGGTGCAGGGACCTTTTCCCTGTATTTTAGGAAGCATAGCAGCCCATTCAACTGAATGAGCTGCCTTGTACACACAAAATGTGACTCGCAGAGCTGCATCAATGTGAACCTAGCCTAAGACCAGCCATTTATTTCAAAACGTCACCCATGGCCTAGCTGAATAAAAATGGTATTAGTGGACACACACACACACACATACTGCTGAATGGTCACCTAAGTAACCTTGGGAGATGTTGTACAACACAAGCAGTGCTTGACAATGATTATGCCTGCACTGCCTGTGCCTTTTGGGTAGGACAAAAATGAAGATAATGAAAACAACATATAGAAAGCTTGTGTAAGGGAAAGAAAAGCTTGTGTAAGGGAAAGAAAGATAAGGTGATGGTTTATTGTATACTGGCACAATATTTTTTTTCACTAAGGATCAGTGACACTTGTAGAAGTTCAGCAAAGTGCCCGCTTAATATCCTCATGCACTCCTTGTGGACTCCAAACTGGGAGTGCTGGTGTACTGATGTCAGCTTAGAGTAAATGGAGAGCATGCATGTTACTGTATCCACACACATGTCAATTACTTTTCTAATCAATCTCTCCTGTTAGGAACAATCAATATATAGTTGACAACTCATTCAATCCATATGGCACACACAGGGAAGTGGATTTCGGTCGATAGTTGGAAGATAAATTATCACATTCCCTTTTTCATCATGCAATTTCATAATCCAAATAATTGAAATATGATCAATTTAATGAACAAAGCATCTCTGCTTACAATCAATACAACACATTTGATAATTTTCCAGCCCTGATTCGATCATTTAAGTTTGATTGAATCTGATCTAAATTGAGCCTAAATCAATAAAAAATGAATAAATGCTTATTTGATCATTTCAAATCAATCAGATATTAAAATTGAGGTGCTTATGGCCACCATTAGGATGACAACGTTACTCCAGTAACATGCCTAACCACAAGATGCTACGCCTTCTCGGTCAGAGTCTACAAAGTTGTTTTTATTTTAGTTTGAATTATTGTGATCATTTATTGTAACCACTAGATGGGGCTAGCTTTGAATAAAAAAATACCACTCTATGATAATGAATATTCTGCTTTATCTAGTTACACTTCAGCAGTTTTATACACTCAATGGCACCTTATTAGGCACACCTTGCTAGTACCGGGTTGGACCCCCCTTTTGCCTTCAGAACTACCTTAATTCTTCATGGCAGAGATTCAACAAGGTGTTGGAAACATTCCTCATATATATTGACATGAGTTACTGTTGCCTTTCTATCATCTTGAACCAGTCTGCTCATTCTCCTTGGACCTCTGACATCAACAAGGCATTTGTGTCCACACAACTGCCGATCACTGGATATTTTCTCTTTTTTGGACCATTCTCTGTAAACCCTAGAGATGGTTGTATATGAAAATCCCAGTAGTTCAGCAGTTTTTGAAATATCATCAGCCCATCTGGCACCAACAATCAAGCCACATTCAAAGTCACCTAAATCCCCTTTCTTCCCTATTCTAATGCTCAGTTTGAACTTCAGCAAGTTGTCTTCACCATGTCTAGATGCCTAAATACATTGAGTTGCTGTTGTGTGATTGGCTGATTAGCAATTTGTGTTACCAAGCAATTGAACAGGTGTACCTAATAAAGGGGCCGGGGAGTGTGCGTGCCAATTCTTGCATGAGTTAGGTTGTTGCACTTACCTAAATCACCCCCTTATTTTCTTCTAATGTTAAGGTTAATTAGCATTCTTGTCAAACTCTGCGTTTGACCTGCTTTGCATCCAAAGAAACCCAGCACAACATGAAGCAGATCAAACGCAGCCTCTGAACTTCCATGTGTACAGTTCAATTGAACTTCATTATTTTTTAACATTTCATGTATCAGGACTATTTCTCTGCCAATAAATCCTTTGTAAGTACTTCCATGGGGTAATTAAATAAATGCAAATACGTTCACTTGACAAGAAAAGACTGCATTGGATCTGCTTTGCATGCAGTTTTAAGGCACCTCAACAGGACATGATGGTTCCAAAGAAATACAGCATGATGGGGACCCCAGAAGAGGAGGTTCAGGGCGACTCTGTGCAAAGCCATTCAACAGAACAGGTAATTATTACATGTTAATTATTTTGAAAAAATTAGTTTTACAACCATTTTAACTTATTTCTCTCACTCTGGTGTTCACAAGGCTACCTAATATACGTTGCACAATCAGCATCTACATACAGTTGTGTTCAGAATAATAGAAGTGTGTTGAAAAAAGTGAATAAAGCTCAAAATCCTTCTAATAGCTTTTATTTCCATACACACAAATGCATTGGGAACACTACACATTCTATTCCAAATCAAAACATGAAGAAAAATATATCAAATTTGTGTTGTTCCTCTAAAAAAATTGAAGAAAAGTGAATATTAGACTGTTCAAAAAAATAGCAGTGTTTGTATTCTGCTTTACAAACTCAAACATTCACTATATAAACTGAAAAATGTTTGAAGATTTTGCTTTTCTTTGAATCACTTAATTAATATTTAGTTGTATAAGCACTGTTTCTGAGAACTGCTGTACATATGTGTTGCATGGAGTCAACCAACTTCTGGCACCTGTGAACAGGTATTCCAGCCCAGGATGATTGGACTACATTCCACAGTTCTTCTCTATTTCTTGGTTTTGCCTCAGAAACTGCATTTTTGATGTCACCCCACAAGTTTTCTATTGGATTAAGATCCGGGGATTGGGCTGGCCACTCCATAACATCAATCTTGGTGGTCTGGAACCAAGATGTTACACGTTTACTGGTGTGTTTGGGGTAGTTGTCTTGTTGGAACACCCATTTCAAGGGCATTTCCTCTTCAGCATAAGGCAGCATGACCTCTTCAAGTATTCTGATGTATTCAAACTGATCCATGATCCCTGGTATGCGATAAATAGGCCCAACACCGTAGTATGAGAAACATCCCCATATCATGATGCTTCGCAACCATGCTTCCCTGTCTTCACAGTGTACTGTGGCTTGAATTCAGTGTTTGGGGGTTGTCTGACAAACTGTCTCCGGCCACTAGACCCAAAAAGAACAATCTCACTTTCATCAATCCACAAAATGTTGCACCATTTCTCTTTAGGCCAGTCAATGTGCTCTTTGGCAAATTGGAACCTCTTCAGCACATGTCTTTTTTTCAACAGTGGGACTTTGCGGTGGCTTCTTGCAGATAGCTTGGCTTCACATAGGTGTCTTCTAAATGTAACAGTACTTACAGGTAACTTTACACCTTCTTTGATCTTCCTGGAGCTGATTGTTGGCTGAGTCCTTGCCATTTTGGCTATTCTTCTATCCATTCGAATGGTAGTTTTTCGCTTTCTTCCACGTTCTTCAGGTTTTGGTTGCCATTTTAAAGCATTTGTGATCATTTTAGCTGAGCAGTCTATCATTTTCTGCATTTCTTTATGTTTTCCCCTCTCCAATCAACTTTTTAATCAAGGTGCGCTGTTCTTCTGAACAATGTCTGGAACGACCCATTTTCCTCAGAATTTCAGAGAGAAATGCACTGTAACCAGCATGTACAACATTTGCAGCCTTCCTTCCTTAAATAAGGGCAATAATTGCCACCTGTTTTTCAAAGAATGAATGACCTCACTAATAGAACTCCACACTGCTATTATTTTGAACATGCCCCTTTCAATTAGTGATTCAATTACACAGAATCAGCAGCATGCATGTCATGACTGTTGGGTCTGTTGGATTTCTATTACTCTACTACACCTGCTAGTAAATTATTTGCCATGTAGAAATATCATTTCTACCAAAAACAGTGATTGATCAGGTTAGTGATGTCTGACTGCTATTATTTTGAACACAACTGTACATACATGCGTACTAGGTGCACTTTGTTTATATATGTTCAGGGGAAGTGGTCCTTAATTTATTTTATTTTGTTAGGTTTTATTTATCATAAACACATTTTTAATCTTGTCTTAACCTCATTTAAACTCGGTGTAGCTTCCAGCACAGTGTCTGAGCAACTAGTTTTGGTGTCCCGGTAAGCCATCCTGCTTTCCAGTCTGCATCCTTGTCCATCGATTCCTGTGTACTAGCCTCCTGGCTTTGTTTCCTGGTTCTTGTCCACTACCTGCTCCAACCTGTGGCTATTTCCTGGTTATCTGTTTCTGATGTCTGCCCTGACCTCTAGTTTGTTCCTGGTTGTCCATGTCTGCTGCCTGCTCTGACTTCAGGCTTATTTCTGGTTATCTGTGTTTGCTGCCTGCCCTGACCTCTGCCTTCTGTATCCTAGCTATCTGTGTCCGGAGCAAGTTGTGATCTTTGGACATATTCTATGGTGATTTGCCTTACTGGAAGATCGGTTGTCGGCCTACACTTCTCAGGTATGCTTATTGTCTTTCCTAGGATATCCCTTACAGTATATCTGGTGGAACCACATCAGTTCGGTCGCAACCCTGAAAATTTTATGGCTCCTTTACAACAATGCCAGATCTAGCCTGTCCGATGTGGGGGTGCAGTGACAAAATGTCAGGGGGGTGGAGGATGGGAGGGCAGGGCAGAGGACATGGGTCACTGCTGGCAGGGCAGAAGACAGGGGTCACTGCTGGCAGGGCAGAAGACAGGGGTCACTGCTCGCAGGGCATAGGACAGGGGCACAGCTCCTTCTCCCATCCCTGCACAGCACACAGCCTGAGCACAGGCAGCAGAGCTCCTCCTCTTCACACAATGAACACCTCCCCCTTCCTTTAGATTGTAAGCTCCACGAGCAGAGCCCTCCTATTCCTTCTGTACTGAAATGTATTGTAATTGTCCCTTATATTGTAAAGCGCTGTGCAAACTGTTGGCGCTATATAAATCCTGTATAATAATAATAACTGAGATGGGCAGTATAGTGTCAGGCTAGGGCAGTATAGCGTCAACCTAGAGCAGTAAAGTATCTGATTATGGTAGTATAGTTTCACATTAGGGCAACATAGTGGCAGGTTAGGGTAGTATAGTGACAGGTTAGGGCAGTATAGTGGCAGTATAGTGGAAGGTCATGGCAGTATAGTGGCAGGTTAGGGTTGGCTTTAGGGAGGGAACAACTAAAATCTGGGGGGCATAGCCTATCCCAGCAACCCCCTAGATCCGGCCATGCTTTACAATGCCACAGCCACGGAATAGGACAGAAGAGGCCACAGAAGCTGGTAATGCTGGAAGGCCAGCAGTTGTTGCACAAACTAGTAATGGTGGCAGATCAGAAGTGGGAGGAGCTGGTAATGGAGGTAGTGGCAGGGTGGGAGAGGTAACAGAAGATTGCAACGGTGGAAGTGGCAGGCCAGGAGACCTGGCAGGAGCCAGTAATAGTTGCTACATCTAGCCAGGAGAGATGGCAGTTGCTGGTAATAGTGGAAGCAGCAGACCAGGAGAGGTGGCAGAAGCTGGTAATAGAGGCAGGCCAGCAGAGGCTAAATATGCTGGTAATGGAGGCAAAAGCTGGTAAAGGTGGCAGTGGTGGTGGCAGGCCAGCAGAGATGGAAGGAGCTGTTAATGGTGGCAGTCCAGCAAAGGTGGCAGGAGCTGGTAATGCTGGCAGGAGCTTGCAGTTGTGGCAGCGACAGGCCAGGATGGTAGTGATGGCAGTTCAACAGACATAGCAGGAGTGGGTAATAGTTGCAGGCCAGTAGAGGTAGCAGTTGCTGGTAATGGTGGCAGGATTCAAATTCACTGTATACACAGTTTGATAGCATTGTATATTTGCTATTGTTAGTACTATTTTTGTTTGAGCATGTTGAATATACATACTGGTTTTTGTTTTATTGTCAGCCCATAGGGCATTGAAGCATATGCACATTTGTAGAGACCCTTTATGCAGTAGGGTGTTTATTTATCCACAATTTTTTTAGTAGAGGCAGCGCAGCAACTTTTCTATTTGAACTTACACATTTGTTCACTGGTACACATTTGTGGTTTTGCTAGCAGCACCCAGTCTAACTGATTAGTCCTCTGCACAGGCTACACTTACATGTTTTAATGGTGGCAGGAGCACCACGTCTCCTGGACTGCCGCATCCAAAATTACCAGCAACTGCCACAACTCCTGGTCTGCCACTGCAACCATTCCCTGAGGATTCCATTGAAGGTGGGATGTGGCCTATGCCATTATTTACCCCATCCCTTTCCATACCCCTCACCCCACCACAATCCTAGCCTCATCAGCTTTGGGAAGTTCTCAGGTATGCTTTATTATTCAGCATGTGTACTATTCATTTTTGAACTAAGCGTTTCTGCATATGGTGCGTTTGCTTTTAAAATAACTTGAGTTTTAGGATTGGCGACTACACCCGTAGCACCCTTACAGCACTTGCAAAAAACAATGGCTGGAGCCACCCCTGTGTGTAAACATGTTCTTATTACATCATCCTTTATCAGGCAGAAGATTGTTATTGTGATAAGTTACAGTCATATTTATTATTTCTTTCAGTGATTTCCAGTCTAATGTCATTCTGTATTAATCTGTAATGTGTGAAGGGTCATATCTTTCTTCTTCTGAAAACATGTAGCATGATGAATGATGACTGCGTGCTTCATCCATCCCACGGTAGCTTATCACACACTGTGCAGGGATCCCTTTCAGAGTTTGAAATATGCAAATAGGCTAAACGTCACAGCAGCTGTTTGTAGCTGATTTAGCACTTCTCTTTTTATTTTTCCACATGTAGCAATTACTTTTTTTCTCTCACATAAAACAAAGATCCTCTGCTGGTTCCTTACTATACTAAAAGGAAGTGTCTCCATTTTTATTTTCGGCCCAGTGACCTACTAAGCTAGTTAAGAAAAAAATACAGTCCTTAGGGCACTTTTCAGAAAATGTAATCACCATCAAATGCAGTTATATACAGCAGTTTCCCTGATCCGCATTGTTCCTCCACCTATCCAATCCAAACAAATGTATACAAAATCTAGCAGTCAGTAAATAGAGTAAGAAATAGCCATATACAGTGGGGCAAAAAAGTATTTAGTCAGCCACCAATTGTGCAAGTTCTCCCACTTAAAAAGATGAGAGAGGCCTGTAATTGGCATCATAGGTAGACCTCAACTATGAGAGACAAAATGAGAAAAAAAATCCAGACAATCACATTGGCTGATTTGGAAAGAATTTATTTGTAAGTTATGGTGGGAAATAAGTATTTGGTCACCTACAAACAAGATTTCTGGCTCTCACAGACCTGTATCTTCTTCTTTAAGAGGCTCCTCTGTCCTACACTCATTACCTGTATCAATGGCACCTCTTTGAACATGTTATCAGTATAAAAGACACCTGTCTACAACCTCAAACAGTCACACTCCAAACTCCACTATGGTGAAGACCAAAGAGCTGTCGAAGGACACCAGAAACAAAATTGTAGACCTGCACCAGGCTGGGAAGACTGAATCTGCAATAGGCAAGCAGCTTGGTGTGAACAAATCAACTGTGGGAGCAATAATTAGAAAATGGAAGACATACAAGACCACTGATAATCTCCCTCGATCTGGGGCTCCACGCAAGATCTCACCCCGTGGGGTCAAAATGATCACAAGAAGGACACCAGAAACAAAATTGTAGACCTGCACCAGGCTGGGAAGACTGAATCTGCAATAGGCAAGCAGCTTGGTGTGAACAAATCAACTGTGGGAGCAATAATTAGAAAATGGAAGATATACAAGACCACTGATAATCTCCCTCGATCTGGGGCTCCACGCAAGATCTCACCCCGTGGGGTCAAAATGATCACAAGAACGGTGAGCAAAAATCCCAGGACCAGATGGGGGGACCTAGTGAATGACCTGCAGAGAGCTGGGACCAACGTAACAAAGGCTACCATCAGTAACACACTACGCCGCCAGGGACTTAGATCCTGCAGTGCCAAATGTGTTCCCCTGCTTAAGCCAGTACATGTCCGGGCCCGTCTGAAGTTTGCTAGAGAGCATTTGGATGATCCAGAAGCGGATTGGGAGAATGTCATATGGTCAGATGAAACCAAAATAGAACTGTTTGGTAGAAACTCAACTCGTCGTGTTTGGAGGAGAGAGAATGCTGAGTTGCATCCAAAGAACACCATACCTACTGTGAAGCATGGGGGTGGCAACATCATGCTTTGGGGCTGTTTCTCCGCAAAGGGACCAGGACGACTGATCCATGTACAGGACAGAATGAATGGGGCCATGTATCGTGAGATTTTGAGTGCAAACCTCCTTCCATCAGCAAGGGCATTGAAGATGCCACGGGTCTTCCAACATGACAATGATCCCAAACATACCGCCCGGGCAACGAAGGAGTGGCTTCGTAAGAAGCATTTCAAGGTCCTGGAGTGGCCTAGCCAGTCTCCAGATCTCAACCCCATAGAAAACCTTTGGAGGGAGCTGAAAGTCCGTGTTGCCCAGCGACAGCCCCAAAACATCACTGCTCTAGAGGAGATCTGCATGGAGGAATGGGCCAACATACCAGCAACAGTGTGTGCCAACCTTGTGAAGACTTACAGGAAACGTTTGACCTCTGTCATTGCCAACAAAGAATATATAACAAAGTATTGAGATGAACTTTTCATATTGACCAAATACTTATTTTCCACCATAATTTGCAAATAAATTCTTTCCAAAGCAGCCAATGTGGTTGTCTGGATTTTTTTTCTCATTTTGTCTCTCATAGTTGAGGTCTACCTATGATGCCAATTATGGGCCTCTCTCATCTTTTTAAGTGGGAGAACTTGCACAATTGGTGGCTGACTAAATACTTTTTTGCCCCACTGTAGGTGGGGCAAGACGTTCCAGAAGGTGCGAGATGCTCTGGAGAAGTCCTGGATGCAAGCATGGGTGGAAGCAAGGAGGAAGCTAGAGAGCAGGAAGTCTTGGGAGAAGCAAAGAGGATAGTTTGGGTGAAATCTTGTAATGCATTTGGTGATATAGCTGGGGGAAGAGTTGTGGATGGCTTTGTATGTTGTTCTTGGTGGAATAGGGAATTGAAATACTTGAAATGAGAGATAACAAGTGAATGAATGAAAGTGAGCTGGAGCCCTTTATTGCATGATTTCCAATAAATTTTCTCCAATAACATTACCATAACATTCCCCAAAATTATATCTAGAGCAAAAAAGCTTTTTTTCTTGGAGGGGGGGGGGGGGGATTTTGAGAGAATACTTGTCATGTTTTTATTGTTGTTTGTGTCCCTGTTAGGAAGATCAACTCAATTTGTTAGAGAAAATCCCAAATTTTTACCTGACTTATTAGTGCGTTGGCCTTGCCTGCTCAGGCTAATAGCATGGCAGTGACTGGTGCAGACTGGAAGCCCCATTAGCCTTCTCCTTGTCTCTAATATGTCACATGATCACATGATACAGAGCCATGGTGAAGCCTAGGAGGACTCCTTTATACGGTGCGCCAAACCCTTTTGCTGTATAAGCAACAAGATTGCAGCTCTGCAGGGAACTCTAACTGTGTGGGAATGCAATGATATAGGACCACCACAAAGTACATAATTTGTGTTGCAGATTGAGTGCACCAGACAGGTTCAAGGTACACGGGTCTAGTGGGGGTGCTACATAGATAAGACAAATAAGAAAGTTGCAAGTACATCTCCAGAGATCTTAATGTTCCTATGTTCACTGTGCACAACATTGTCAAGAATTTTACAGCCCATTGTACTTTGAATGTGGCATTGTTGTTGGTTCCAGATGGGCTGGTCTAAGTATTTAAAAAACTGCTGATCTACTGGGATTTTCACATACAACCATCTTCAGGGTTTACAAAGAATGGTCTGAAAAACAGAAAATATCCAGTGAGCGGCAGTTGTGTGGACGAAAATGCCTTGTTGTTGTCAGAGATCAAAAGAGAATGGACAGACTGGTTTGAGATGATAGAAAGGCAACAGTAACTCAAATACCCACTCTTACATCAAGGCTCGCAGAATGGGCGGCAGAGTGGCTAAATGGTTAGCACTTCTGCTTGGCAGTACTTGGGTCGCTGGTTCGAATCCCAATGGCTGCGTACTCCAGGTACTCCGGTTTCCTCCCACACTCCAAAGACATGCTGGTAGGTTAATTTGATCCTGTCTAAATTGGTCCTAGTATGTGTATGTATGAATGTGAGTTAGGGACCTCAAACCTTGAAGAAGATGGGCTACACCAGTAGAAAGCCACAACGGGTGCCACTCCTGTCAGCTAAGAACAGGAAACAGAGGCTACAATTTGCACAGGCTCAGCAAAATTGGACAATAGAAGATTGGGCAAAACATTGCCTGGTCTGATGATTCTCAGTTTTAGCTGCGACATTCAGATAGTAGGATCATAATTTGGTGTAAACAACATGAAAGCATGGAGTCAACTGGCCTTGTATCAACGGTTCAAGCTGGTGGTGGTGGTGTAATGGTGTAGGGGATATTTTCTTGGCACACTTTGGGCCCCTTAGTACCAATTGAGCATCGTTTAAATGCCATGGCCTACCAGACTATTGTTGCTGACCCTGTCCATCCCTTTAAGACTACAGTAGCTATCTTCTGATAGCTACTTCCAGCAGGATAACCCACAATGTCACAAAGCTCAAATCATCTCAAACTGGTTTCTTGAAAATGACAATGAGTTCACTGTACTCCAATGACTTTCAGAGTCACCAGATCTCAATCCAATAGAGCACCTTTGAGATGTGGTAGAATGGGAGATTTGCATCATGGATGTACAGCTGACAAATCTGCAGCAATTGTGAGATGATATCATGTCAATATGGACCAAAATCTCTAAGCAATGTTTCCAACACCTTGTTGAATCTATGCCGTGAGAAATTAAGGCAGTTCTGAAGGCAAAAAGGGGCCAAACCTGATACTAGCATGGTGTACCTAATAAAGTGACCAGTGAGTGTAGATGCATATAGTTTTATTTATTTTTTCATATTGTTTATAGGGTCTTAGATTATAAATACCATTTCAGTCTTTGCAGATGACACAAAGCTGTGCAGTGGAATAACGTCCTTACAGGATGTCTCCAACTTACAAGCCGACCTACAATGCACTGTTTAATTGGGCAACTATGTGGCAAATGAGGTTTAATGTTGATAAATGAAAGGTTATGCACTTGGGGGCTAAGAACATGCATGCATCATACATACTAGGGGGGGTAAAGCTTGGGGAATCAGTGGTGGAGAAGGATCTGGCGGTTCTGGTAGATCACAAGCTTAATAATGACATGCAATGCCAAGCTGCGGTTTCTAAAGCGAGCAATATCCTCTCTTGTATTAAAAGAGGTATAGACTACAGAGAGAGAGATATAATTTTACTCCTGTACAAATCATTAGTAATACCTCATCTGGAATATGCAGTTTAGTTTTGGGCACCAATTCACAACAAGAACTTTGGGGAACTGGAGAAAGTACAGAGAAGGGCAACCAAACTGATAAGAGGCATGGAGGAGCTCAGCTATGAGGAAAGATTAGAGGAATTGAATTTATTCTCTCTTGAGAAGAGGAGATTAAGGGGGATATGATCAACATGTATAAATACATCAGTGGATCATATAGTGAACTCGGTGTAGAGTTATTCACCTTGAGGTCATCACAGAGGACAAGGGGGTACTCTTTACGTCTGGAGGAAAAGACATTTAATCTCCAAACAAGGAAAGGTTTCTTCACAGTGAGAGCTGTTAAAATATGGAATAGACTACCTCAAGAGTTGGTTCTGGCCAGCTCAGTGGATTGCTTTGAAAAAGGCCTGGATTATTTCTTGGATACACGGAATATAACTGGATACTAACATTTATAGGTAAAGTTGATCCAAGGAATATGCTATTGCCTCTTGGGGATCAGGAAGGAATTTTTTCCCCTGCAGGAGCAAATTGGATCATGCTTTGCTGGGTTTTTTTGCCTTCCTCTGGATCAACTGTAGGTGTAGGATTATTTGAAATCAACCATATCAACATTATACTTAAAAGTGGGGTATATTTTGAATGAGATTATATTTTTTAAATATTTGTTTGCCTGCTTTAACAAACATCTATTACCCAGGAGAAAAATTGCCTAGCAAGCGTTAGTTAAAGTGTTTCTAAACCCAAGACCCTGCATTCACTATATCTGGTCTCCCACAGTACACACAACATGGAAATGCAATTATTTTGGTAAATATAAACTGCTAAATACCTTTTCTCATCAGCAGTTGAAGAAGTCATGTGACTTTTATCAGTGTCCAGCAGAGCACTGGTTAAAGCTTGTAGGAGGAGTTTTCATTCACCTCTAGGAGGATGGAGGACCCCTGACATCTGTCTGGACAGTGCTGATTGGCCCTGTTTTGTTCATATGCATTCTACCAACGAAAAAAAACCTCTCTAGCAATACACACCAAACAGAGCTTGTGTAGAATGACTCCAAACCTCTGTTCTATCAGGAGATATTTAGGGGACAATGGAAGAAGAGAGGATCAAACATCCTTTTTACCAAGTGTGCAAGATTAACCCCCTTACTGTAGGTTCCACAGTGTGTGTATAACAAGCTCGCTTTACTGCATATACAGACTGATTTTACTATTGTGTGTTTAGTAAAACTTTAACCTTTTAACAGTTTTTTATTTCTGTCTAACATCTTCATTTTTTCTAAATTAATAGGCTTCATTCACAAAGTGGTATCTTACCACGTCCGAGTATGCGGTAAGATACCACACACAGTTTTTCAAAATGTTTTTTTTAAATTTACCGAAAAACTCTACTAAAATACTGCATGAGTTATTTTATGAAGTGATGCAGTATTTTAGTAGTGAAAACATGCGGTAATTTAACAGTAATAAAACCTGTGTTGTGAAGGAGTGTCCTTCCACAACCGATGAGTCATCAGCTGTCAGCGGGGTTCCTCCCAAAGCACCTTGACCACCTGACCGGTGATTGTGGGGGTCTGCGGGTGGGGGGCTTATCTAAATCTTGAATCCCCCAATGTGAATGAGTATGGGTTACATACAATAAAGGCAGTCTGCCAAACCAAAAAAAAGGGGGGGGGGGGCCAGGTTTTTTTTACATTTTGGCATGGGGTTCCCCTTAAAATCCATACCGGACCCACTGACAGCTCATGACTCTTCGGTTGTTAAGGACACATCAGCCACCTTAACAATTATGACAGTTACGGTTGTGAATGATGCTGCCAGACACCGGCTCCTTTACATCTAGTTAAAATAGAACATTTTCATTACCTACCACATTTCTGGACCACTACTTACTACCGCATATATTTATAATTTTATTTCCTTCTGTGAACTGACTTTAACCACTTTTTATACAACATTTACTAAGAGTTTTGATGGTTTTGCGGTAAATAACGAATAACGGTATAGTGAATTGACAGTTTCAGGATCCCATGTGATATTTAGGGAAAATGTGTCAGATCACCTAAATACCGCATGTGATCTTCTTTTGTGAATGGAGCCTAATCTCCTTTAAATACAGTGTATATTTTTAAAATTATGTGATTTTGGTTACTTATTGGTAAAATTTTACCTTGAAGCAAATTTTGACTCTATTCACATCTGCGTGTTTTGAGAATGCACGCAAAAACAGGCAATCCTGCATGCTTTCCCAGAACAAGCATTGCGCTTATGGTGTCCTTGATTGTTAACGGCAATGGCTAGGAAACACACATTTTGTCATGCAACAAATGTGGCAAAATGCTTGGTAAAATCAGGTGCAAACTGTAACGTGGGAAAATGCTCCAATCGCTACTTTGTTGCATTTGAGTTATATAATACAGCTTAAAAAAGTGTGTTAGCGCAACGGGGCCTACCAGGATAATAAATTGTATTGGACTAGTTTCGTGAGATTGTCAATATCAGCAGTTGAGTGAGACAACCAGAGATTATCTCTGGTACAAACAACAAATAAAATAGCAGTATGGATATATTATCTTTGTTCTATGATTCTCTGCTGATCGTATAGAAGTGACACAGTGCTGTAATTCCTTGTCCATGGGAAGTTCATCTGATACACACTATTGGATGTTCCAAAGGTTTGATCATTCACTTTGTATGGCCAGCTATTACATATTCTGGAAACTACATATTAGTGGGTAACATATGGGTCATGTTTTTAACCTCATTTTAAAAACACCTAAACCTTTCAATAGAAAAAGATAAGACAAGTACTAATATTCTGTCTTGCAGTGAGTCAAATCATTTCCCAAATTCAAAATTAAAGGTGGGATGATTTGTTACTCCATAACAAAGGAGGATTGTAACAATACCATTGAAACTTTTCTTGTTTGACGAATTTACAGAAAGATGATAAAGCACTTTTTAAAACCAAATTTAAACCACGGTTAGTCATTCCATTATAATTTAGCAGTTTACAATGGTATTAACACATACAGACAAGATCAGATAAAGAAAGTGGAAATAAAAAAGCAGGATGAAAAAATAAACTACAATGATTCAATCTCTACAGTTAATTAGCTAAAGACTAGCAAAAGTGAAGCAGCTGCTATAAATCATGGGGCCCTGTATAGCCTACCCAATAGGGACCCTCCCAGCGCAAATATGAAAACGGGGGGAATCAGATGTGGACAGGACAGGGAGGAGGATCGATGAAGCAGGATGGGGGGCAATTACAGGAACTATGTTCTGTGTGTTGCTCCCTCCAGCAGCTGAAAAATGGTGGGAGGGAGAGGGGGATAAACCAATTCCCATCTCTGTCCAGGCCCTCTTGTGTGCCTGACCCCCTACAGGAGGACCAGTAGTACCCCTATTGGTGGCCCTGACAAAATTGTGCCTGTTTCAGAATGGGCATGGTTGGGGATATTATGAAACATTTTAAACAAGCGTTTTAGCAAGCAGTATGCGCAGAAGAGGAGTGGGGAGGGCATATTAGTTAGTAGTATGTGTAGAAGAGGAGTGTGGAGGGTATATCAGTGACCAGTGTGTGCAGAAGAGGAGTGTGGAGGGTATATCAGTGTGCAATATGTGCAGAAGAGGAGTGTGGAGGGTATGTCAGTGAGCAGTATGTGCAGAAGAGGAGTGTGGAGGGTATATCAGTGAGCAGTATGTGTAGAAGAAGAGTGTGGAGGGTATATCAGTGAGCAATATGTGAAGAAGAGGAGTGTGGAGGGTATATCAGTGAGCAGTGTGTGCAGAAGAGGAGTGTGGAGGGTATATCAGTGTGCAATATGTGCAGAAGAGGAGTGTGGAGGGTATATCAGTGAGCAGTATGTGCAGAAGAGGAGTGTGGAGGGTATATCAGTGTGCAATATGTGCAGAAGAGGAGTGTGGAGGGTATGTCAGTGAGCAGTATGTGCAGAAGAGGAGTGTGGAGGGTATATCAGTGAGCAGTATGTGTAGAAGAACAGTGTGGAGGGTATATCAGTGAGCAATATGTGAAGAAGAGGAGTGTGGAGGGTATATCAGTGAGCAGTATGTGCAGGAGAGAAGTGTGGAGGGTATGTCAGTGAGCAGTATGTGCAGGAGAGGAGTGGGGAGGGTATATCAGTGAGTAGTATGTGCAGGAGAGGAGTGTGGAGGGTATATCAGTGAGCTGTATGTGTGGGAGAAGAGTGTGGAGGGTATATCAGTGAGCAGTATGTGCAAGAGGAGTTTGAAGGGTGTATCAGTGAGCAGTATGTGCAGAAGAGGAGTGTGGAGGGTATATCAGTGAGCAGTATGTGCAGAAGAGGAGTGTGGAGGGTATATCAGTGAGCAGTATGTGCAGGAGAGGAATGTTGAGGGTATATCAGTGAGCAGTATGTGTAGAAGAAGAGTGTGGAGGGTATATCAGTGAGCAATATGTGAAGAAGAGGAGTGTGGAGGGTATATCAGTGAGAAGTGTGTGCAGAAGAGGAGTGTGGAGGGTATATCAGTGTGCAATATGTGCAGAAGAGGAGTGTGGAGGGTATATCAGTGAGCAGTATGTGCAGAAGAGGAGTGTGGAGGGTATATCAGTGTGCAATATGTGCAGAAGAGGAGTGTGGAGGGTATGTCAGTGAGCAGTATGTGCAGAAGAGGAGTGTGGAGGGTATATCAGTGAGTAGTATGTGTAGAAGAAGAGTGTGGAGGGTATATCAGTGAGCAATATGTGAAGAAGAGGAGTGTGGAGGGTATATCAGTGAGCAGTATGTGCAGGAGAGAAGTGTGGAGGGTATGTCAGTGAGCAGTATGTGCAGGAGAGGAGTAGGGAGGGTATATCAGTGAGTAGTATGTGCAGGAGAGGAGTGTGGAGGGTATATCAGTGAGCTGTATGTGTGGGAGAAGAGTGTGGAGGGTATATCAGTGAGCAGTATGTGCAAGAGGAGTTTGAAGGGTGTATCAGTGAGCAGTATGTGCAGAAGAGGAGTGTGGAGGGTATATCAGTGAGCAGTATGTGCAGAAGAGGAGTGTGGAGGGTATATCAGTGAGCAGTATGTGCAGGAGAGGAATGTTGAGGGTATATCAGTGAGCAGTATGTGCAGAAGAGGAGTGTGGAGGGTATATCAGTGAGCAGTATGTGCAGAAAAAGAGTGTAGAGGGTATATCAGTGAGCAGTATGTGCAGGAGAGGAGTGTGGAGGGTATATCAGTGAGCAGTGTGTGCGGGAGAAGAGTGTGGAGGGTATATCAGTGAGCAGTATGTGCAGGAGAAGAGTGTGGAGGGTATATCAGTGAGCAGTATGTGCAGGAGAGGAGTGTGGAGGGTATATCAGTGAGCAGTATGTGCAGGAGAAGAGTGTGGAGGGTATATCAGTGAGCTGTATGTGCGGGAGAAGAGTGTGGAGGGTATATCAGTGAGCAGTATGTGCGAGAGGAGTTTGAAGGGTATATCAGTGAGCAGTATCTGCAGGAGAGGAGTGTGGAGGGTATATCAGTGAGCAGTCTGTGCAGGAGAGGAGTGTGGAGGGTATATAAGGGAGCAGTATGTGCAGGAGAGGAGTGTGGAGGGTGTATCAGTGAGCAGTATGTGCAGAAGAGGAGTGTGGAGGGTATATCTGTGAGCAGTATGTGCAGGAGAAGAGTGTGGAGGGTATATCAGTGAGCAGTATGTGCGAGAGGAGTTTGAAGGGTGTATCAGTGAGCAGTATGTGCAGAAGAGGAGTGTGGAGGGTATATCAGTGAGCAGTATGTGCAGAAGAGGAGTGTGGAGGGTATATCAGTGAGCAGTATGTGCAGGAGAGGAGTGTGGAGGGTATATCAGTGAGCAGTATGTGCAGGAGAGGAGTGTGGAGGGTATATCAGTGAGCAATATGTGCGGGAGAGGAGTGTGGAGGGTATATCAGTGAGCAGTATGTGTGGGAAAAGAGTGTGGAGGGTATATCAGTGAGCAGTATGTGCAGGAGAGGAATGTGGAAGGTATATCAGTGATCAGTATGTGCAGAAGAGGAGTGTAGAGGGTATATCAGTGAGCAGTATGTGCAGGAGTAGAGTGTAGAGGGTATATCAGTGAGCAGTATGTGCAGGAGAGGATTGTGGAGGGTATATCAGTGAGCAGTGTGTGCAGGAGAAGAGTGTGGAGGGTATATCAGTGAGCAGTATGTGCAGGAGAAGAGTGTGGAGGGTATATCAGTGAGCAGTATGTGCAGGAGAGGAGTGTGAAGGGTATATCAGTGAGCAGTATATGCAGGAGAGGAGTGTGAAGGGTATATCAGTGAGCAGTATGTGCAGGAGAGGAGTGTGGGGGGTATATCAGTGAGCAGTATGTGCAGGAGAGGAGTGTGGAGGGTATATCAGTGAGCAGTTTATGCAGGAGAGGAGTGTGAAGGGTATATCAGGGAGCAGTATGTGCAGGAGAGGAGTGTGGAGGGTATATCAGTGAGCAGTATATGCAGGAGAGGAGTGTGGAGGGTACATCAGTGAGCAGTATATGCAGGAGAGGAGTGTGAAGGGTATATCAGTGAGCAGTATGTGCAGGAGAGGAGTGTGAAGGGTATATCAGTGAGCAGTATGTGCAGGAGAGGAGTGTGGAGGGTATATCAGTGAGCAGTATGTGCGGGAGAGGAGTGTGGAGGGTATATCAGTGAGCAGTATGTGCGGGAGAGGAGTGTGGAGGGTATATCAGTGAGCAGTATGTGCGGGAGAAGAGTGTGGAGGGTATATCAGTGAGCAGTATGTACAGGAGAGAAGTGTGGAGGGTATATCAGTGAGCAGTATGTGCAGGAGAGGAGTGTGGAGGGTATATCAGTGAGCAGTATGTGCAGGAGAGAAGTGTGGAGGGTATATCAGTGAGCAGTATGTGCAAGAGAGGGGTGAGGAGGGTATGACAGTGGGCAGTATCAAAAGCAGTGAGCCAATCAGGAGAGGGAGGGGGCGGGATGAGTTGCAGCTCTGTTTGTGAATGGACACGAAGAGCAGTGGCTCAGGAATGTGCCTGCTAGGGTGCACCCATAGCAAGCTGCATGCTGTGGGGGTACCCGACAGGAGGGAGAGGCCAGGATCACCTGTGGAGGACCCAGGAATAGAAGGATCCGGGCTGCTCTGTGCAAATCCACTGCTCGGAGCAGGTAAGTATGACATATTTGTTATTTTAAAAGAAAAGACTATAGTATCACTTTAAGTTTTTCTCTTGTTAAACAATCTAAAAGATGTATGATGATTAAGACAACCTCAGATTGCAAGACAAAAGGTCTCAATTCAGGAAACGGTATCTATGGCTTTATGATCAACAGGAAAATGGCTCATTGTGGTTTTCTAAAAAAAATGTTTGTTATTGAAATTAGAATGTACTATTTCTTGAACTGTTGCGGTATTTTAGAAGTGAAAACTTGCGGTATTTGAATGCTGGCAGCTGCCGGCGCCCTCGACAACCAGTGAATAGTTGGTTGTTAGGGAGCTGGTACCTGCCTCGTCCTTAACAACCATGACTCATCTACTGTCAGATGAATACCCTGCTGACAGAAGAATGTAAACAAAAGAGGCGGCATTATAAATAAAAAATGCCCCCCCCCCCCAATCTGTACAAGGCTCTTCGAGTCCTTCGATTAAAGGGGCTTCCAGATTCCAATAAGTTCCTCCCATACCACCACAACTACAGGGCCAGGGTTAAGGGGAAGAGCCTCTTGTCCTCACCAACATGGGGACAAGGTGCTTTGGAGGAGAGGGTACCTTAACAATCAGCTGAAAGTTCATACATTCTCTACATTTTGCGTGCCTGGACTGCGTTTTTGTTTTTTGAGGTAAATACCACATAAAGGGATAGTGAATTGACATTTGGAGTATCACATGCGATATTTGGGAAAAATGTGTCATGTGAACCAAATACTGCATGCGATATGTTTTAGGGAATTGAGCCCATTGTCAAATACAGACTGAATGGCGACTTCAGGCCCTAATGATGTCCTCATGCATAAACAAGAGCATGTAGCCACAATATTTCTACAGGTTTGATATTCATGTGTGTATTGTACCATTCTTGAATGATAATTAACATTTGTTCTGTACTATTTGAGAATGTGTTCTGTTCCAGTAATACAGTATGTATTATTTTCTGTGTTGTTTTGATCTGTTTCAGGTTGCCTTTATTTGAAACGTGCTGAAACCTAGTGGTGGTTTTGGAACACTACTTGTTTACTACATGATTTGGTTTTTATCCCTGTCCTCCCCTCCTATTTTACTTTGCAGACACAGGGCTTAGGAAAGTCATTTTATGCTAACATTTCAAAACACTGGAAAAATATCCTCTGTACTGCAAGTAAAATTGCATTGGATTTAACTTCTGTGTAAGAGTAAAGCTGCTTGTAAATGGTATCAGGTCAGAATCCGGACAGACCAGGTCTAAAGAGTTATGTCAATGCATAAATTGATATTTGAAATAGAACCGAATGATAAATAAAAACAATTGAAAAACCTTGTCTCTGGAACATTGTTAGGAGGCAAATCAGTATGATAGTTATTGCCTCTTGTGACTTTCACTCCACCTATAACTTCTATGTCAGAGAGATACATATTTGGTGGACAATTAATTCTATTGTGTCATAACTCTATTAGCTTAAGCCTAGTACACACAATCAGAAAATTATATGAAAAATGCCACTTTCAAACAATAATCTGATATTTCATCTGAAATTATTCGAAGAGACAAACACAGAATTTTTTTCCGTATGATACCAGATTGTAAGAGACAGTATTCGTCCAAAAAAAAAATCGGAAGAGCAAGACCATGCATGCTCAGAATCGAAAGAATACATTATAATGCAATACAACACATTACATCACTTCCGAAGTTGTATTCTGTCATACAAGAATATTGTAACTTTAGTAACTTCTTTGTTTTCGATATGAGACCAGTATGCAAAAAAAACAAAAGACCATCAGTCAGATATTCTCATCGTGTGTAACTTTCCTATTATTATTTTTGAAATATGTTTACAACTATATTTTTGAGTACCATTTGTGCTGATCTTGGTATTTGAGAGATTTTGTTCTACTCGAATTGTTGCCTTTAGAACTGCTGAGAATGTAATAAAAATCATGAAATCTATAACAATTGAAAAATAATTTCAATGAGACTGTTGGTGTTTTCAGGGAACTTTTCTATAAAAAATAATAATACCCTATGCCACTTAAAGTTGCTTTTGACAAGTGGAAACAAAGGCAGTTTTGAAATATCCTATTTAACTTTTGTATACGTGTTTCGCTAGTGAAAAATGTGACTCTTTTATTTGCAGTGGAATAACCCTTTCAATTGATAAACAGAAATTATGACCGCAACTAGAGTGTAAACGTAGCCCCAGGATACAAGAGATACTGCCAAACAAGAATAGGTGTGAATTTCCAGGTAGTTTTAAAGAATACCTCTCATGACAGAAATATGCAGGCTGCTATTTAAAATTGCTGGTAGTATTAATGCTGAACTACAGGCTGAAACCAAATAATAGCCTTGCAGTGGGGCTCCCCCATGCTGCAAGCAGTAACTGTTCATTATATATAGAGGTGGCGGAATAAGGAAAAATATTTACTTTATTCTGCGTTTCAACAGGCTCCCTCTATCTATGGGACTAGGTCGCTGCTGCTTCATCTCTAAGCTGCTCACAGCCAAGATCACACGCTCACCCCCTCTATATACAATGTGGGTCACACCAAGGGGTAATTAAACAGCAGGGGTAATGAAAGAGGAGGTTGTGAGAGAAGAAGAGTGTTGGGAGGGCTGCTAAATGCAGCACTTGTTTGATTCTGGACATACATGTCCAAAAGCTCCACTGCTGGCTGTGTCCTGTGGTACATCTATGTTGGTACTCTGAAGGACAAGGTATGACATTCTGCTACAGGCTCTCACTTCCCGCTCATCCTCAGATGTAGGGACTTGGCTCTCAGCAATCGGCAGCCGCACATAAACTCCACAGACAGACTTTCAAAAAAAAGAAGGCAGAACTGCTCACCATTTTAAAAGCTTTAATTCTGGTTTAATAATCTCTCCAACATACAAACTGATTCCAACTGGTAAGCTTTATCATGTTTCACTCTTTTGGGAGCCTGCTCATACCCTATTAGACCCTTACTCTGACCCAGGCAAGATAAAATGTTGTGGTTATAAATAGGGATCCCCAGAAGCCATATGCCAGTGAGAGGTTACTTCATTTTGCAGTTAACAATTACCTACTTTATCGGGCCACCCAGGTTTGAGAAGACATTACTGAGAAGCTATTGATGCCCCAGCTATACAGACAGAAGATCCTTCATCTAAAACATAATGATGTTTAGGGGAAACACTTGGAGACTGAAAAAGCAGAGGCGCATATTAGCGATCAGATCTAATGGCCAGGGCCAAAAGCTGAAGTAACATGCTGTACATCTTGTCCAACCAGCCACATAACCACTCCAGTGTTGTCCTTTCACAGCCCCTTGATGCCCCTACCTATAGCTGAAGTTATGTTTGAACCTATTGCAATGGATTTAGCAGGTCTACTGGTAAAATCCACTCAAGGTTACCAATCCATGATTAAGCAAGTGGTGCAAAAAGATGGGAAAGATTGGGACTGCTTTTGCCAAAACCCCCGTTTGCAATACATGAGATGCCTTAGGGCTCCATGAGGTTCTCGTCCTTCGAATTGGCATATGGACAGAGACCCCAGAGATTGCTTGATCTAGTGAAAGAAGAATAGGAGAGTGAGCCCACCACATAGAATAGGAGAATGAGTTCACACCACAAGAGTAGTGGTGCTGATTCCGACAGTGGAAAGCTAGTTTCTGGCCAGCAGGCAAGGTTCATTTGAAATCGTAGCTACAGTAGGGTATATGAAATACAGTTCAGCAATAAGAGGAAGCTTTATCAGCTGTATCACATAAATTTGTTGGGGCCCTGGAAAGATGAGAAACCAGTGACTGCCCTGTTGGGTCGGACTTCTACCTCAGACTGGTGTAGACAGTGTCAGGTAGCAATTACACTGTGAAAATCCCAAACCCAGAAAGTTAAAGAATATCTGTAAAAGAACAGGGAGAGTTTCCCCATGAGCATGATATTACTAAACCCAGTGTCAAAGTTTGTGTCAGACTGCATCCCAGAGGCTCAGAGATATGCTGTCTTGCATGAGGTGAAGAAGATGATGGTGCTGGGAATAATTAATAAAATACACAGTAGGTCGTTGAGCCTATTTGTGTTGGATAGGACAGTATGATCCCCGTCTACCCTCACTAATACAACTCAGAGTATCTAGATGACATTGTCATTTTCACTAGAGACTGGGAATTCCATTTGCCCAAAGTGCAGGTAGTTTTAAAGTGGCCATACATTGTACAATCTGATTGTACAATCTCTTTTAGATTTACCATAAACTATGTAGTGCAAAGGCCTGCCTGATTTGATACCAATTGAATGGATTGTTCAGGTGGATCCTCCAATTACATAGTTTTGATAAATCTAAAGGAAATTTTACAGAGAATGTATGCGTATTGCCAGCTTTAGACTCTCTAATGCTGGGTATGCACTATCAGTTTTTTTTCTGTTCAACCGAGCAAGCTGAACGAAAAAAAAAAAATTGAAGAGCTCGAGTGGAGCTCGCTGTGCTAACTATCCAGTGTTAGCACAGTGATCTCCCCGCTGAGCTACTGTATTCTGAAAGAGACTGCCCCCCACCAGAACACAAAAATCAGCACTTGCAGCCATTAGCTGCCAGCATTGATTGGATCCTGATCGAATACTGGTTTCAAGTCTGTACACTGTCACCCCCTTCCAGTCCAGGCCGATTTTCAGATTTTCAGATTTCAGCACTATCACATTTTGAGTGACAATTATTCAGTCATGCAACACTGTACTTGTATGAAATTTTTTTCATATTTTTTTTCAACAGATAGAGCTGTCTTTTTTATGGTATTTGCTAAATAAGTGAACAAAGCGAAAATTGTGAAAAAAAAAAAAAATTGTTTGTTTTTGTTATAAAAGTTTGCAAATAAATCATTTTTCTTCATAAATCTAGGCTAAAAAGTATTCTGCTACATTTTGGGGAAAAATTGACCCAAAACATATATATTATTTAGTGTGCGTGAAAGCTATAGAGAATACAAACTATGGGATATATATCTGAAAATTGAGACCCTAAAATGCCGGACGCCGGTATGACAGTGATCAGGACGCTGGTATGGGGTATGGCGGTGATCAGGATGTTAGCATGAGGTATGGTGGGGATCAGTATGCTGTTATGGGGTATGATGGTGATCAGAATGCTGGCATGGGGTATGGCAGTCATCAGGACATTGGTATGGGGTATGGCTGTGATCAGGGTGCTGATATTGCATATGGAGTGATCAGGATGTTTGTATGAGGCATGGCGATGATCAAGGCGCTGGTATGGCATATGGCGTGATCAGGAGGCTTGTATGGGGTATGGCGGTGATCGGGATGCTGGTATGGGGTATGGTGTTGATCAGGGCACTGTTATAGTGCATGGCGGTGATCAGGGTACTGGTATGGCGGTGATCAGGGTGCTGGTATGGCATATTGCAGTGATCAAAGTGTTGGTATGGGGTATGGCAGTGATCAGGGTGCTGGTGTGGGGTATGGTGGTGATCAGGTATGGTTTATGGCAGTGTTTTTGTGCACACGGGGACAGGTGACAAGGGCTTGATGAATTGTTTATTGTCCCTATACTGGGGCAGTGATCAGGGACACTGGTGTGGCTGGCACTGCAGTCTGTGAGTGTACAAGCAGCCTCATAGGTAGGCACAGTAATCACATGGTAAAACACCATGTGATCGCCTGGACACTGGACACAGCAGTAATCTGATGAGATGTGTCCGGGTGATATACTGATTGCCTGGCTCCCAGGTGCATGCTCTGTAAGCCGTGCAGGAGCCACTGATGCGGGCTGACGTACAGGTACATTAGCCCGCATTTGTAAAACTTCCCGTCCACCATCTATAGACTATGGGCAGACGGTAAAAGGTTAATGAAGGGTTATGGGAGGGAATCTTTAGGGATCTACTGTGCAAGCAGGGCCAGTGCACTGAAGGTTTTCCTGTAAGGGTGCAATGCTGTGGGAGGTTGCAGGATGAAGATAGGTATGCATCTAAACAGGGTACTTTAGGCTAGTAGAGGGGGGTGGGGGAGGAGAAGTACACTTTGCTTGACAGTGCACTTATCCATTGAGTATCCTATCAGCTGTGCCATATTGGAGCTTTATTGTCTTCCAATAAAGGTGCTGCTGGTCCAAGCTGGCCAAATGTGGATTGATATTTGTCTGGTTCAGCAGAGACCAGTAGAATTTTGATCCATGTCTGTCAATTCCGTTTGACAGAAGGTGGAAAACTTTTCTTGATCAGTGGCTGCAGCCCAGGCTGCAGGAGTCCCTCTGTCAAAATACAATGTCTCAGTGGGTAGGATTCCTCTATCCACCCTGTTTGTGTGGATAGAGAATTCCGTTCCTTAATTTTTCTATTAGGCCGCTGGCTGGCTAAGAAATCTAATGCCACCTTTAGTTTTCCATTACAGGATGCATCAGTGTGTTACAGGGATGAAGGGTAACAGATAAGTCAGTTCAGAACTAGGCTGTTAAGCAGCTATCATGCTTGTGCCTCTCTTCTTGCACTCTTTTGACATGGTGTTATGATCAATTGCATACAGCCGTATTTCAGATTAGTTACGGACAGCCGACGGAAAGGTAGGAGGACCTTGATCATGAGCAGGTAAGCATATGCAGAAGGTTACAGCATGAACAGTGCTGTACTTCAGGGCATCAGGATGACCTTAGCAGGCCCATGTTTAAGGCTGGCCATACATGACTTGTTTTTTTTTTTATTTCTCCATCCATATGTGTGAGGTGGATGGAGAAATGATCTCCGCTGTTTCATTGCATTCTGACAGCGGGGCTCCTCTGCTGTCAGGATACACTGATCAGCGGCTGAAGGCTATTGGGTGCAAGCGCTGATCGACAACAGTTTTCCAACAGTTCCATTCAACAGAAGTTGATCCTTAGATTGACTTCTGTCAAGCAAGAGTGATCACAGATGGATCAAAATTCAGCCAGTTCCTGCTGAACCAGCCAAATTTTGATCCATCTATAGGCAGCTTAACTCTTGTGATTAGTTTGTTAGTGTATTTAAACTTTGGTTTCGATAACAAATATTTGCCAAATTTTGTTTTGGCATCCTAACCTTTATTATTCTGACTTGCTGCATTTGTTTATTTTTTTAAATTTGTTTCCATTGTCTTGTAGGAATATTTCCAAAGATTCAGTAAGAATATCAACATGGAAGTTTTGTGAAGATAATTTCTTGGAAAGCTGAATGATATCACTCTATTACATAACTACTTATCGTATCTTATGTAATTGGACAGGTCTGAGATCACACCTTAAGCCTAAACAGCTTCTGGAATATTCTCTGTTTACCTGCGGGGCAAAGGTCACAATGGCTGTGTAGCTCGATGTCAGTTGAACCAGGTTCCTCATTGTGTAAACTTTCCCTGACATGAACTGTCTGTAGCTGCAAGGAAAAACAAGTTGTTGTTCAAGCTTTGCCTCATTCATTTTGCTGCTCACTAAAGTCAAGGAAACTGAAAGTGAAATGTGTTTCGATAGAAGAGCTGTGAAATCACTTCCGATGATGTAAGGAAACAAGGAAATTGTATATTTTCCCACTTCATTCCCGAGCACAGAAGCCACTGAGAGTTATGTTGCTGATGCTGGCATTTCCAGGACAATAACAAGGTATTGTCTAGTTAAGAAACTACCCGCATTGAAACTTTTGACACAATAAAGAGCGTAGGAAGTGAGTCATAACTACAACCACAGATACCTTTTAAGTACATTAGGACCGTGTGTGCTGTTGTGCAACAAAGAATATTTCATTCTGTTGCAGAATAAAATCACAAGTCTTTCTATTGTAAATTTCCCTAGGGATGTTTGAATAGACCGTAAAGAAACAATGTGGATTGTACAATATATTATGATATATTACGATACATTGTTATATATTTTGAAACCAACTATTTAATTTAGTAACACAATGGCTCAGCCGTTCTCATCCATCATGCACTCAACTCTTCAGTAGGCACTGGATGCAGCTGTTTTTATCATAGAATGATATATTAAAGTGTTAAAAAGTTAGTGCTACAATTTTTGGATGTATTTTCTTTGTTGGATGTGGGAATACATAGCAATGTATAGCAGCACGCTTTTTTGTTATTTATTTAAGTGTTTTCTCCAGTTCACACACTCATAGTAGCATGGTGAGACAAACGCATATATATCGGTCATATATGCAAAGACTAGGCCTAATTTGCTATAAAAGGAAAAGGTTTGCACATCAATGTAAGGAACCTGGTTGAAAAGCTAAAGTATACTCTGCAGTATTTTCTATGCGTTGCTCACATCTGCTGCCAATAGCATGCATATAGCCAGAAGCGTCCCTAAGGTTGGTGTCATCCGGTGCAGTCACAGTTGGTGACACCCCCTCCAACGATCCCCGCAGAATGGTTCGGATCTGCGTATTGAGCATAATGGATCGGACTGATCCTTTATGCTCAATCCACAGATCCGATGCAGCCTGCGGGGATCGTCGGCATTCTTTACAACTTACCTTTTCTTGGAGCGGGTCCGGTGTCACCCCATATAGGTTGCATGCAACCTATATGGGGTGACAGCGGACCCGCTCCAAGAAAAGGTAAATTGTAAAGAAAGCCGACGATCCCCGCAGGATGGATCGGATCCATCCTGCAGGGATCATCGGCTTGCTTTACAACTTACCTTTTTGTGGAGCGGGTCCGGTGTCACCCCGTGCGGTCGGTGTCACCCAGTGCGGACCACTTCCCCCGCACCTGCCTCAGGTCACCACTGCATATAGCTAATGTGGTTCGCTCAGCAGCACACGCTTCAATGTTCAATGTACACCAGTGATAGCATAATCTAACTAGTCTTAAAAATGCTCCCTCCTCCTCCTAACACCTATGCAATCTAACCTGTGTAAAAAAGATATACAGTATATACTTGCCTATTTTCAGCCCACTCTGGTCTGGGCTGAAACTGACGATTAAAAAAAAACTGGAGGTAGGAGGGTTATTTTGTGGTGTTACAACAGTGCCCTTGCACATACATGTATACTTTACTAATGGAAAGGATATGCACACAATTTTAAATGCTGCTTTCCATTGCTTGTTGTAATAATTAATGCCCTTATTTCTCAGATATGATGGGTTTTTTTTATCTACTCCTTTGACACATCCTTTTCTACAAAACATTAAAAAATGTGCTTAGCTTTGATGCCACAATTTGAGAAGTTATAAATGTCTACGTTTTGACCTACAGAAGTTTTAGCAATAATAGTACATAGTACATATCCACCTCCGCAACATCGCCAAAATCCGCACGTTCCTAACCCCAGAAAACACTAAACAGCTCATCTACTCCCTCATCATATCACGACTCGACTACTGCAACTCCCTCCTTACTGGCCTGCCTCGCCGCTGGCTATCCCCACTTCAGTCGATCCTGAATACGGCTGCCAGACTCATTCACCTTTCCAACCGCTCCGTTTCCACCACCCCTCTCTGCCAATCCCTCCACTGGCTTCCGATTGCGCAACGGATCAAATTCAAAATCCTAACACTGACGTACAAAGCTGTCCACCATACTGCCCCGTACTACATCACTGACCTAATATCCAAGTACCGCCCAGCACGCACACTCCGCTCCTCACAAGACCTCCTTCTCCTAGTTCCTTGGCCTCCTCCTCCCATGCCCGCCTCCAGGACTTCTCCAGGGTGTCACCCATCCTCTGGAACTCCCTGCCCCAACCCATCAGATTATCACCTACTCTCCTCTCCTTTAGGCGCACCCTGAAAACCCATCACTTCAGGGAAGCCTACCCCACCCCCTGCTAACTTGTCGACCTCCTCCACTCTTCCTACCACTCCATCCCCTAGAGCTATCTCCTCCTCTGCCACCATCCCCTCCCTCCTAGATTGTAAGCTCGAAAGAGCAGGGCCCTTGATCCCCTCATGTTTTGCATTGTATTGGTATTGTTCTGTCACATGTTCTGTCCCCCTTTGTAATGTACAGCGCTGAGCGAACTATTGGCGCTTTATAAATACTGTATAATAATAATAATAATAATAGTACATAGTCTGGCTGAAAAAAGACAAAGAAAAAAAAGTTATAATCCTACACCCACAGTTGATCTAGAGGAAAGCAAAAAACCCAGCAAAGCATGATCCAATTTGCTCCTGAAGGGGAAAAAATTCCTTCCTGATCCCCCGAGAGGCAATCGGATATTCCCTGGATCAACTTTACCTATAAATGTTAGTATCCAGTTATATTCTGTGTTTTCAAGAAATAATCCAGGCCTTTTTTTAAAGCAATCCACTGAGCTGGCCAGAACCAACTCTTGAGGGAGCCTATTCCACATTTTCACAGCTCTCACTGTGAAGAAACCTTTCCGTGTTTGGAGATTACATTTCTTTTCCTCCAGACGTAAAGAGTGCCCCCTTGTCCTCTGTGGTGACCTCAGGGTGAATAGCTCTACACAGAGTTCACTATATGAACCACTGAAGGTATTTATACATGTTGACCATATCCCCCCTTAATCTCCTCTTCTCAAGAGAGAATAAATTCAGATCCTCTAATCTTTCCTCATAGCTGATCTCCTCCATGCCTCTTATCAGTTTGGTTGCCCTTCTCTGTACTTTCTCCAGTTCCCCAATGTTATTTTTGTGAATTGGTTCCCAAAATTGAACTGCATATTCCAGATGAGGTGTTACTAAGGATTTGTACGGGGTAAAATGATATCTCTCTCTCTCTGGAGTCTATACCACTTTTAATACAAGAGAGGATTTTGCTTGCTTTAGAAACCTCAGCTTAGCATAGCATATATGCCACCCTTGCAGATCATTCTTTTAAATACCCCCTATACAACAAAATCTTCCTCGAAAATAATAATGAAACACATGGTGGGCATGGGTGTTGTTTAAAGGTGTATGGCTTGTACTGTGGGAGTGAAGTAAACCCTATTGGTGTCAGTGGAGTCAAAATAATCCCCAGTTTCTGAAGTAATGCATGGGTCCACTTTCCAGTTAAACATTTCTATCATGTCAGCGGCAGTATAACCTGTGACATACTTTGTGATGTAAAGTACTGTTAATGGATCTTTAAAATGAGCAGAATGCTACTGATTTTGGTAAAGTTGGCTTTCAGAAAATAGAATTATTGTGAAACCCCAGAAAAATCAATTTGATTTGTTGTATATGTCATTGCATTTGTAATGTTTTCATCCTTGTGCATACCTACCACATCCAGTAGCCTACAGGGTGGCCCCACTATTCACTGTTGATGCTTTCTGTGTTACCTACTGTTGTATTACAAGGAATGCCATTACAATAATGTATGAAAGCAGATCAGGGTGGTGAAGTGTATGGAGTTTCAGACCCATTGTCCGTGTACGTGTGCAGACCAGGCCCACATCAATACAATTGATGTAAGTGGTAACTGATGGGGACAGCTGATGTAAGGGGCAGTCTGATGGGGGGAAGGGGGCAATTTGATGGGAGAAATTAAAGCTGGCAGTCTGATGAGGGCAATTGATATAAAGCTGGCAGTCTGATAAGGGCAATTGATATAAAGGGGTGCTCTGATGCAGATAGTTGATGTAAGGGGAAACTCTGATGGGTCAGTTGATGTAAGGGGACAATATGATGGAGGGGCAATTGATGTCAGGGAAAACTCTGATGGGGTTCAGATCAGTCACAGGATTCTCTCCCCCATTCACAAATCATGTTACAGTCACCAAACATTTATTTCTCAATGGAGGAGAGGTCAGGGGGTGAAATTCATCTTTAATTCACTTTGGTTTGCATACCTTCTTTATTGAAGTAGTAGTAGCTTTTGCTTGCATTTTGGAATTGATAGATGACTAGCAACTTCCTATATAGCAGTTGTGATGCTGGGAGTTATGGCAATGCAGCAGCAAATCAAGAAGAAAACAAAAAGTGCCAGAACAAGGAATATCAATATCAATTTTCAGATATGGATCCCATGTGAAAATTATAGAAAAATAATCCAGATTACTTTTAGAAACTACCCGAGGATGCCTGAAAATTGTTTCCATCAAGTTCTAAGTTTAGGTACACCCTTGCTCTGGAAGCAGGACAATTAGGCAGTCAATAAGCTCACAACAAAGGCTTATTGCAACACTGCAATATCTAGCCACTTGAAGAAATCTGGAAGACTTGAAATTTTCCAAAAACATAATAACACAGTCACTGGGGTGAATAATTGTTGATAACCAAGGTCCTACAATAGGATTATTTCATGGTAAAAATGTTCTTCATTTTATCGGTCATTTTAATAAATTCCCAAGTAGGCAACATATTTTAAATGGAGAAAACTAAAAACATTTATGTTTCCCTCAGAAAAAGCCAAAACACTTACAGCAATGGTCTCTGGCAAAAAAACAATCAAGTATACAACCAACTGTACAAACAACAGTCACGTATACAAGCAATTGTACAAACAATAACAAGTATGCAACCAAGTGTACCTTTAGATTGTAAGCTCACATAAGAAGGCCCACCTAACCCGTTGTGTTGTATTGTATTTGTTGTTTTGTCTCTTTATATTGAAAAACTGTGCAAACTGTTGGTGCGATACAAATCCTGTATAATAATAGGTAATAATAATAAAGTTTAAAAACTATAGCCAAGTATACAAACAAGTATACAGACAATAATCAAGTATACAACCTGTAGGTAGGTGTCTACAGGGAGTTATGTGCTAGTCTAGCTAGATGGTATGCCCAGGCTGGGGAAGGTTAATTTCTAAGACCTCAGTTCCTGGGCTTTTGATCTTGGGCTGGCCTTCCAACCCATGATATATATATAAATAAGTAAAAAGTACCGGTTCAGAGACTGAGCCCCGGGAAAGAGTTGAAGAAGGAACACTACGTACATGGAGTTCAGCCATTCGAAAGCCAGCATGAAACCTCACAAGATACTAGGGTTCCAATGGACACTACCAGTCATTAGAGATCGCCAGTCATGGACTAATACCTGCAAAGGTATGCCTGGGCAGCCACCCCCATTAGTTAGTTCAGGGTCTGAACTAGGTTGTGTTTGTTATTTATACTTATATATATATTTATAAAGAGTTACAGTAAAGTTGTGAAACTGTTTCAAAGCCTAGTCTGAATTCATTCCAAAGGTGCATGATGTTTTCTGGAGTTTGAAAGAACAGAGCCAATAAAGCACATATGGCGTAAGAAGCAAGGTGACTACAAAGGGTTAACTTGGCAGAAGGTGTGGAGGAAAACAGTTGCTACAGGTAACCAAAGACCAATGGAGAATGTACAGCATCCTGTCATGAAGTGTGGTACTTGGCATGGTGATAGGTCCTCTGTTAGTG
The DNA here is from genome assembly GCF_062004578.1 of Staurois parvus. Lineage (NCBI taxonomy): Eukaryota > Metazoa > Chordata > Amphibia > Anura > Ranidae > Staurois > Staurois parvus. The sequence continues at coordinate 15,408,964 of NW_028317813.1, forward strand.
AGGGAGTTGGTGCTCTGACTTCCTCCCCAGAAGTTGGTTCCTCAAAAGTGCCAGGACCAAACCAACATTACAAGGACCCACAGCCTAGCCACATAGTATGGGATAGCTGAAGGAGTTAGGTGAGAACACACATGAGGTCCACGCTAGTGCTTGGCGCGACCCCATTCTGTCACTGGAAATGAGGTGGCTAAGGTAAGCTGGACAGGGCACGGACTCAACAGTGTCCCTTCTAAATACGATATACTATGAGGAAGGTGTGTAGTAACACGGGACGGAGGGCTTTACAGAGGAACTCTGCAGGTCACATAGCTACAAAAAGTGTACAGCTCGTCTCTAATCCAGGGGTTGATGTCACATTAACATGGCCCTGCCTGGTCCTGAGCAAGGTACCCCCGTGTGCAGGGTCAGTGCCCCGTCCACAAACCAAGTGTGAAAACAATAACCAAGTATACAATCAAGTAAACAAACAGTTGCACAAAGCAAGAATGATAATGATATTATAACTGTGAGTATTGAAATCCCTTTGACCACGAGCCGTTCCATCATTCAGGTGTGGACACAGGAACATGGCAGTTGGGCGGTTGTTGAGGTGGTTGGTGTGAAGGATGTTCATAGCTATGGTTATATTTGGCTTTACATGTCTTTTTTTGTAATTTTCTCCCTAGCTGCATTAGTAAGTAATTTCAGCAATAAAGGCTTCACAATGTGCTTTTGTTCTTTGGACATCTTGTTTGCATCAAAGCACCTGAAAGCATTACAGTTGTCGCTTTTTTTTTTTCTCAGGGCTGCTGCTGCCTGCACAAGGAAGGCATTTGTAGCATCTTCCAGACTCTGCCTTTTTGCCTCTCTGTAGTGGTTCTACAGGTAATGAAGCCATATTCTGTGACCCATACACATACCTCCTGTTGGATCTATCATAAAAAAATGTTTCAGCAATTTGTGTTAAAGTATAAATGAACATAAATTGTGTTATTACTTACTTGCAGTTTTCCAAAATCTCAAACGAGTGGAAAGAAATTTCTAAGCAATTTGTATTGTTATGGAACTTTCTCAGCTGTGGTGGTGCAATTGATGGCAAGCACGTCTACATCACCCTCTACAGCCCCCCCCCCAACTTTGGAATTTATTAATATAATTATAAAGGATTTTTCAGAATTGCAGTGTTCATAGTGTTATATGCCAAGTACAAGTTTGTTTATGGACATTGGAAAAAATTAAAGGAAATCTGATTATGACATTTTGGAGGAGATTTAATTCTATACCCAGCTGAGAAATGGTTAAAGCAGCTGTAAACCTCAGACATGAAAAGTGAACAAAACATATCCCAGAATATTATGTTCCAGCTTGAATCAAAAGCACTGAGTCTGGTTCCTTTTTGATCTCTAATCCCTCTACTATCTGCACAAGTCACTGATAGAACTCTAAACCAACACCTCAGTCTCCTGGGAGATGGCCCAATCCCCCCTTTAGCACACAGCAGGTGACTCATAGCCTAAGCTCTGTATTTTTCTCCATGAGCCTGTTAGAGGGGGTTTGTCCCTTCCCTCCAATCAGCTATCAGATTCCATGGAGCTCTGTGCTCTAGCTGTGCAGTATATGTGATGTCAGATCCTCACCCCTTGCTTTCTACTGATGAGAAAAATCCTTAGATCTAGGGGTTATGGAATGATCTACAGCAGAAATGGCTGCACATTAAGGCCTCGTTTTTTACTGATCTGGATATAGATGCATTTTTGTCTATGGGACCATACACATAGCTACATAAAGGTCAGTAATAGAGCAATGAGTACAGAGCCTTAAAACAAACATAGAAAATGTTGTGTTTGAGTGCAATAATTTATGCGCTTACATGTGCTTATGTGCCTATTTGCATGCTTATATGCATATACAGGCATACTGTATATTGCAATACTTGCAATTAAAAAGAATTTTACACTTGTGTATATGGTTATGCTCCTTTACACAAGGTCAGAACATTTTACTCAGGATCTTTTTGACCGTGTGCAACTGGCCAAACAGGTACAACTTATGTAGAAAGATTTGTTTCATCTTTGTGTATCAACTGAGGATAATCACTTCAGCGTGTTTATGTAAGGGTTTACAACTACTTTAAACCTGCAAAGGCCCAGGGAAACATTGGATAGATTAGATAGGGCAGCACAGTGGCTAAATGGTTAACACTTCCGCCTGGCAGTACTAGGGTCATTGGTTCAAATCCCAAACACAGCACCACCTGCCTGGAGTTTGCATGTTCTCCCTGTGCCTGCGTGGGTTTCCTCCAGGTACTCCAGTTTCATCCCACACTCTAAAGACATGCTGGTAGGTTAATTGGATCCTGTCTAAATTGACCCTAGTATGTGTATGTATGAACGAGAGTAAAGGACCATAGATTGTACGCCCCTTGAGGGTTAGGGACTGATGTGGATGTACAATATATGTATGTAAAGAGCTGCGTAAATTGACGGCGCTATATAAGTACCTGAAATAAATAAATACATTTTGCTTCTCCACGTTGCTCTTGGTAAGCATCTATTGAAACCCTTTCCCATGAAGAGTGTTGAAAGACTTTCTAGAATGTAATTTCTAGTTTAAAAAGATACAAACAGGACATAGTGGAATTAAAGTAATTCAATTTCTTAAAACATAGCCAGTTACTTGTTAAAAACATAGGATCCAGCTTGAATAGGTCAGCAAACAGCATAAATACTGTGCGTGAAGCCAGGTCAGATCATGCAGCAGAAGATGTCAGTACATTTGGACAGAAAGAGTAGATAAGCCAACAGCATCTACAGCTAGCTGTCAGATCAGGAAGGTGATATTGAGTGTGAGCAGGCTGCCATGTGCTTCAGGCCCCCCCCCCTTTGTCAATCAGCCAGGGGGGTCGGGGGAGAGACTGGAATATACACATAGCCGGCAGAACAGGAAAGCGGACACTAAGAGAAAGCTTGATATTACACTAATAATACTGCTGAGTTGATGGGCCCAAGGACAACAAAATAACAGCCTCATGTAAACATAAGGACAGATAAAAAGAATACATTTGAAGATGTATTCTTCCAGCACCCTGTTTGTACCTTTTTCCTACATGTGAGTGGATCCATCCTTGGTCCCTTCAAGAGCTGTAGGAATTCATTGTAATTTTCCCTCTACCACTGGCATTGGGACTGTTTATCTATGGGCTCATTGCTCTTTATCACACTTTAAGGAGTGCTGTGTAAATGGTGCACATTGTGTGTGTGTGTGCAAGTTCTATTTTGTTTTTTTCACACTTCTAGTTTAGTTGTTTTAAAGTGGAAGTAAACCTTGTTTTTTATGTTTTACCTACAGGTAATCCCGTACTTTAACCATTTGCCTACCGGGCACTTATACCCCCTTCCTGCCCAGGCCAATTTTCAGCTTTCAGCACTGTCGCACTTTGAATGACAATTGCGCGGTCATGCAACACTGTACCCATATGACATTTTTATCATTTTTTTTCACACAAATAGAGCTTTCTTTTGGTGGTATATAATTGCTGCTGGGTGTTTTATTTATTGCGCTATAAACAAAAAAAAGAGTATAAAATAAAAAAAAATAAAAAAAGCTTTTCTTTGTTTCTATTATAAAATTTTGCAAATAGGTAATTTTTCTCCTTCACTGATGAGGCTGCACTGATAGGCAGCTCTGATGGGCACTGATAGGCAGCACTGATGGGCACTGATGAGGTGGCACAGATAGGCAGCACTGATAGGCAACATTGATAGGCGGCACTGATGAGCTGGCACTGATGATGCTGCACTGATAGGTGGCACTGATGGGCGGCACTGCTGGGCAGCACTGACGGGTGGCACTACTGGGCATAGGTGAGTGGCACTGCAGGGCACAGGTGGGTGACACAGATGGGAACAGGTGGGTGGCACTGCTAGGCACAGATAAGTGGCACTGCAGGGCACAGGTGGGTGGCATTGATGGGCACAGGTGGGTGGCACAGATGGGTACAGTTGGGCAGCACTACTGGGCACAGGTGGGTGGCACAGGTGGGCAGCACTGTTAAGCACTGATCATCAGTGCCCTGATGATCAGTGCCCATCTCTTCTCTGACAATTGCTGGTTATCGGCAGTACTTTCCTCATGCTGTGACAGCGTGAGGAAAGTGCAGCCAATAACTGGCAACTGTATTTACCCGGTGATCTACTGTGTCATTGGACAAAGCTGATCACGTGGCTGCCGTGATTGGCTGTTTACCATATCCCTTGATTAGTTGTGTCCGTAGGACACAGCGATCACCGGCAGTGCCGGGTGCGCACCGCTGGGGGGGTGTTCTGGAATTACATCCATGGACGTCGTCCCAGAACCAGACAACCTCTCTGTAGCCATCCTTCGGCTATAGCATGGTAGGGAACTGGTTAAATATCTCCTAATTGTACACTGTTTAGGACAGTGTTTCTCAAATAATGGTCATGACCCAAAAACGGGTTGCGACCAAGGGTGGACTGGGCCACGGTGCAAGTGCCCCCCAGGCCTCTCTAATGCCCCAGTAAATGTCCGGTGCCCTGACAACATAGCTTAATAAAAAACGCTGTCTGCACTAATAAAACTGTTAAGACAGCCAGGACCGCAACTGGCCTTAGTACCTTAATATTTGTATTATTGTGGCCAGTCAGTCCCATTAAGGTGGTGCACACAGTGCACTTGCAAAGCAGTCCCACAGCCCTCAAGCTCATTCCTCCTGCCTCCACAGAAGCACTGGGAGGAAGTGACATATAACTACACTTCCTTCCAGCCAGCCAGCCATGCAGGAGGGAAGAAAAGTACCACTGGACGCCAGGGAATGACTCCGCTAGGTACTTTTCTTGGGTTGTGGATGGGTGATGGAGAGCACATTTTAAAAGGAGTGAAAGAAAACAGGAAAGCGATAGGGGGGGGACTGAAAGTGTGCAGGAAAGGTGAGAACTGAAGGAAACCATGAAAGGGGAGGGCATAAAAGGGGGGGGGGTCAAAGTGGGTATTAAAGGAGGGTGTGAAAGGGGGATAAGGAAAAAGGGGAAAGAAAGGAAGGTATGAAAGCATGAAAGGGTGGGCTAAAGCAAATCATGGAAGTGGGTGAATGAAGGAGTGCATGAAATGGGGGGGCACTGGAATCCCTCACACAAATATTGCACAAACTATATTGTTTATTTAAAAAGCCACTGAAGACATTCATACTTTTAACTTGGTGTGCCTTTGAAAGTGTGAGAGGTAGAGGAGGCATTGCTCAGCTTATACTGCACAAGTTGTTTTGTGGGATAAATTATGTTTCGGAAATTACATTATTTTTCGATCGTGACTTAATGGCCAAGTTAAAATGTGGGTCCTGAGGTTCCACATGTTGAAAACCACTGGTTTAGGAGATATTTACTGTAGCAGAGCCAGTGATGTCACCGGCACATGTACACTATGCTTTCAATGGACGGCGTACCGTCCATTGAGAGATCTGTGCTGCAATTGAAACTGACGCGTGCCTGTGGAAAAAAAAAATTAATTTATACATTTACAAATATTTAAATGGTAGTAAAATAATGCACACAGATTTTATATCCAATAATACAGTACTTGAAATAATCCTGGAAAACTTTTTAATTTGCGTACATGGACCTCAAGCTATTAATATAACACTTGCAGTTATAGTGGTTTTAATTTAAAAAAAAGAAAAAAAAGGTAGCCAGGTGCTTGGAGTGGAGTGTTTGGTCCCCAACCCTCCTTCTCCTTGATGATGTGGCCACATGGAATCCTGGGACATGTAGTTCCCATGGGGCACTATACAGTGCAGGGAATGGGGATGCAATCTTAAAGTGTTACTAAACCTAGGACCTTGCATTCACTATATCTGGTCTCCCACAGTAGATACAACATGGAAATACAATTATTTTATAAATTATAAACTGCCAAATACCTTTTCTCATCAGCAGTTAGAGCAGTCTTGTGACTTCTATCAGTGTCCAGCTGAGCACTGGTTAAAGCTTGTAGGAGGAGTTTTCATTCTGCTCTGACTGTCCCATGTGGCTGCATAACCCCTAACCCTCTGTCTGGACAATGTTGATTGGCCCTGTGCTGATCACATGCACCCTCCCAAAGAAATTAAAAAATAAACTCTAGCAATACACACTAAACTGAGAATGTGCAGAGTGACTCCTAGAGCTCTGTACTATCAGCAGATGAATTGGGGACAATAGAAGAAAGGGAGGATCACAGAAGACAGGATCAAACAGCCTTCTTACACAATGTGTAGGATTAACCCCTATGTTTCAAAATGAGTATAACAAGCATGCTTTACTGCTGTGGGTTTAGTAACACTTTAAAGACCCACAAATCCCTGCAATCAAGGGAGGAGGAAGAAAGAGTTTCTCAGGCATTCAGAGTCTGAGTGGGGTCTTTGCTCCTGGGAACCGGAGCTATACACATCAGTACAGACCTGCTGCTTGTACCTGTCTGTGCTGACATCAGAGACAAATCTGTCTTGGTGTGCTGAGATGAGCCTGTTCAGAGACCAGAGAGCTGGAGCTGAGGGAACCTGTTTATAAAGGACCAGGAACCAGGTTCCTGAGGACAGCAGACTGCCAAACATTCAGGACAGAGTAAACTGTGTACCAGGACTGGTAAGTGGATTCAACTATGCTAATTCAATCACCATTAGCAGTTCAGTACAATAAGAGATTGCTGTATTTGCCTAGCAGCCCAAAGTTGTTCACTGCATTTAGGAACGTTGACTAAGTGCACAGCCGTACAGACTGGGCCCCAACGTTATCTGACATAAATTTGCAAATTAGGTGCCAGGTACAAACACCTCCCAAGGGTACCCCACTCAAGAAAACTTTTTTTAATCAGTTGTTGCAGAGGGTTACCATGAGACTTTTCATTGACATTTATACTTTTCACTTCTTATGCTGTTCTTTATCAAGGCTGTGCATACCTAGTGTTATTGTGGTCTAGGTTACTGCCATGCATTATAACAAATTATTTACCTGTTTATTGCAGTTACATAGTCTGCTTGAAAAATATTACAAGTCCATCCAGTTCAACCCACATAGAGCAAAAAAACACACACACATACGTACTGTAAATAGAAAACTTATACACAATCCTATACCCTCAGTTGATCCAAAGGAATGCAAAGAAACCCCAATAAAGCATGATGCAATTTGCTCCAGCAGGGGAAAGAAATCCTTTCTGATCCCCCAAAAGGTAATCAGATATTCCCTGGATCAACTTTACCTATAAATATTAGTATCCAGTTATATTTTGTGCATTTAGGAAATAATCCAGGCCTTTTAAAACACAAATTTTAATGTTGGCACGTTGCCCTTTTAATTTGTCTTTTTTACAATCTACTTTATTTAAAATCTAATACAGGTCTTTGCAGCAGGCTATCATATAACCAGGTGTGCCATAGGGAACAAAGTGTTTCACAGAGTTGTGGCAGAGAACAGAGAAACCATCATACCAAGCGGCTCCTTTGCTAAGCGATACAAAATGAATAGTTGTTTCTGCAAATATTCTGCTTCCAAGTAAAACCTATCACTTTTTTTTATTTTTTTCCACTCATTAGGTTAAATTGATCATTGGTTTTGGACCCCATTCATTTTTTAAAAACAAAGGAACAGTTTGAAAATGAAAATTTTCAAGGGAAATCTAACCATGAATGGCCAGCATAAGGCCTCTAGCACATGGATGTTTACTGATGTTTGCACACTGGATCTTGTTGTCAGAGGATCCGGGGTAAAAAAAGCAAGTTATCTTTCATAAAGACCTCGTATACATTCATACAGGTGCGTAAACATGCACATGCATATACAAGTGTAAAATTAATATTATTACTGGTATACACATGTATATATGTAAATTACTGCACTCAAACGTCATTTTTTTTTTACACCTCTGATTGCATTACTGTATTACGGATCTTTATCTATATGTTGTTCTATAGACAACAATGCACCCATGTTAAGGTCCATAAAAATAAAAACACTACAGGGCTACCAATGCTGTTTTTTTTTCACCCGTGTGCAAGAGGCCAAAAATATCTACAGCAAATATTAGCAAATATGCAAATTGTGATGAATCCAGACAAACTAATGACATCTGCATTAGCCCTTGTTTAATAAGTGGGCCCTGAGTGTCTTTCCATATTTTTAATAACCAAGCTCTGGTATATTATTGTTATTCAGGATTTACTGCCAACAGTTTGCGCAGTTGACAAGTGCAGTAATAATACAGTTTGATAGAAGAGGGTTAAGAGGGTCCTGCTCATGAGCTCTTACAACCTAAATGGAAGGGGAAGATGAGATTTCAGGGCTTGCCCAAAGGCAGACAGAGAAGGAGATAGCCATACATATTGGGGTAGGGGGGTTACAGAGAATGGGAGAGGTTTTGGATAAATCATGATGGTGAACATAGGAGGAGGTGAAGAGAGAGCCAAAGGTCTTGAGAGGAGTGAAGAGGAGAGTTTGGATTGTGGATGGCATTGTACAGTGTAGTTACTTTTTATTTTCATTTTTTGGGTGAGCAGAAACCAATGGAGTTATTGGCAGAGTGGGAGAGTGGACACTGAGCAGTTGGTAAGGTGGATGAGTTTTGCAGCAGCATTCATGATAGGCTGAAAGATGGATAGCCTGTGTAGAGGTAGGCAAAGAAGGAGGGAGGTTGGTTACGAATGGGCAAATTTTGGAAATGTTATGGAGGTGAATGCATGAAAATTTGGACAGTGATCAGATGTGGAGCAAAAAGGAGAGGTCAGAAGTCCAGGATTACACCTAGCACCCTGGTATGAGAGAATCGAAGGACAGTTGTGCTGTTAATCTCAATGGAAAAATATGAGCTCATGTATAGTTGATGTACTTTAAAGCGGTAGTAAACCGCATCTCAAAAAAGAAAAAAATCTGCTGCAAGGTAAAGGCATAATGTGCTAGTATGCATCTCATACTATTATTATTATTATTATACAGTATTTATAAAGCGCCAATAGTTCGCTCAGCGCTGTACATTACAAAGGGGGACAGAACATGTGACAGAACAATACCAATACAATGCAAAACATGAGGGGATTGAGGGCCCTGCTCTTTCAAGCTTACAATCTAGGAGGGAGGGGATGGTGGCACAGGAGGAGATAGCTGTGGGGGATGGAGTGGTAGGAGTGGGGAGGAGGTTGGTCAAGTTAGCAGGGGGTGGGGTAGGCTTCCCTGAAGAGATGGGTTTTCAGGGTGCACCTAAAGGAGAGGAGAGTAGGTGATAATCTGATGGGTTGGGGCAGGGAGTTCCAGAGGATGGGTGACACCCTGGAGAAGTCCTGGAGGCGGGCATGGGAGGAGGAGGCCAGGGAACTAGAGAGAAGGAGGTCTTGTGAGGAGCGGAGTGTGCGTGCTGGGCAGTACTTTGATATTAGGTCAGTGATGTAGTTCGGGGCAGTATGGTGGACAGCTTTGTACGTCAGTGTTAGGATTTTGAATTTGATCCGTTGCGCAATCTGAAGCCAGTGGAGGGATTGGCAGAGGGGGGTGGCGGAAACGGAGCAGTTGGAAAGGTGAATGAGTCTGGCAGCCGTATTCAGGATCGACTGAAGCGGGGATAGCCAGCGGCGAGGCAGGCCAGTGAGGAGGGAGTTGCAGTAGTCGAGTCGTGATATGATGAGGGAGTGGATGAGCTGTTTAGTGGTTTCTGGGATTAGGAACCTGCGTATTTTGGCGATGTTGCGGAGGTGGCTAGCACATTATGTAAAAATTACCTTAAAACGAAGCGCTTCAGCGGCCCACTGTCATTGGTGCATGTTTAGGAGATATTCATTTTACTTACAGGTAACGTTTGTTAATTTTTACCTACAGGTAAGCTTATAATAAAGTGGCTTTACTACCTTTACTACCACTTTAAAAGCAACACAGCAGATTGAGAATAAGAATTGGACTGAGAATGAGAATATGTGCACATGTGGAAATAAGAATATGTGGATAATGCTAATTACAAGGGTTACTAAACAGTTTTTGAAGTTTGATTTTAATATCTCATCTTTATTATTGCTGCAACATGGGCAACTGTTTGTTAAACACACAATGTCAAGGAAAAATATGTTTTCTTCCTGGTGAAAAAAAAACATTGTGGTTTAACAAAAAGTTCAACCCACAAAGAAATTCCTCATTGATACGTGGCAAAACTATTATTGTGACATTGAGCTAACCTCACTCTATACTGTCCTGGTGAACATGAAAAACAAAGGATTTTCCTCAAAGTACACCTGTATTGTATGAAAGCAAAACAACTACATTGTTGCTGAATTCTAGCACCATTTCATGGTGTTTGGGGATAAGGTAATGTTCTGTTCATTTTACATTTTAATCTAGGTTTCCTGTAACCACTCCAGCTCTAGGGCAATTTTTTTCATGTTTTTGCATACGTAAAAATATGCATTTTTGGCCTTAAAATTATATTATATATTTACTGAAAGCAGGGTCCTTTAGAATAAAAAATATAGTAGTTGCAATTTTTTATGGCACACAGTATTTGCACAACAGTTTATGAAACTCATATTTTCAAGAAAAAAATAAGACGCATGTTAACATAGATAATGTATAACAAAACACCTGCGCTTAGATGGATAAAAATAAACTATAAAAGCTGCTAACAACTACTAATGTACCAACAAATAGCATTAACAAATAAATAATAAATGGTGTAGCGCTGATATTCTAGTCAAAAAAATCATACAGCTAGTATATATGCTTGTACCAGGAATGAAATACTCATTTGTGACTATGAGAAATATACCATAATCACATGGTTAACATAAAGATCAGAAGTAAAACACACAATGTACATAAATCCACGTCAGTGAATCACACCATAGAATTAACAATCATTAGTGTAAGTGTTCCACACTTAATCAGTGACAAATGGTGATATATCAGTCCACTTTACACACAACTGAGAAAAACTTCATAAACGTGAAGGTGCCATATGTGCCAAGGATCCCAAAATGGTCTGGGTGCCCCCTCACCTCCTTGCAGTGACCACAAGGGCCAGCCAACTTTGTAATAGCCTCCCAACGGTCTCCTAAGGAGCACCTTTCCAATTTGGACTGTAATGGTTAATAGCCAGGGCTTTGACCAGACCTTCTCTTAGACTTTTTGGTATATGCACAAACTGATTCATGTTATTGATGGCTATAGTTCCAATGACTACCTGTTTCCTAATTTTATGATCTGTATTCTGAAATACTTTAAAGTGGTTCTAATTGCTGGACATTTTTGCCTTAATACATTCTCTGCATTAGGTTTAAAAATGTCCCATTACTTTTATTGCCTCCTGCCCCCCCCCCGTATACTTACCTGAGACTGATCTCTGAAGCTTTCCAAACTCTTTAATAAAAAGTTATTGAAAGTGAATAAAATTATACTCATGTATAACAAATGTTTTTCTGCACACAGTCTACCTTCAGGAGTATATAATGTACTCAGAGTTGAGTGCAGTGGTCAGGAGTATGCCATATTAAGCCAAGTTTACAGAGTGCAGGAGTCATGAGCATGAAATGTACAATATAGTGTCTATAATGAAGGACTCAGAAGTGTGTAGAGGTCATGAGTGTGTATTGAAAGAGTGCAGAGGTCATGAATGCTTGTCACAAAGAGTGCAGGGGTCATGAATGCTTGTCACAAAGAGTGCAGGGGTCATGAATGCTTGTCACAAAGAGTGCAGGGGTCATGAATGCTTGTCACAAAGAATGCAGGGGCCATGAATGCTTGTCACAAAGAGTGCAGGGGTCATGAATGCTTGTCACAAAGAGTGCAGGGGTCATGAATGCTTGTCACAAAGAATGCAGGGGCCATGAATGCTTGTCACAAAGAATGCAGGGGCCATGAATGCTTGTCACAAAGAATGCAGGGGCCATGAATGCTTGTCACAAAGAGTGCAGGGGTCATGAATGCTTGTCACAAAGAATGCAGGGGCCATGAATGCTTTTCACAAAGAGTGAAAGGGTCATGAATGCTTGTCACAAAGAGTGCAGGGGTCATGAATGCTTGTCACAAAGAATGCAGGGGCCATGAATGCTTATCACAAAGAGTGAAAGGGTCAGGCTGTATATCACAAAGAGTGTAGGAGTCAGGTGTGCGTAACTCCCACATCAGATAGTGGTTGTTCAGAATGAGAGACTTCCTCTCCTCAGCTGTATCATGTGATCAGAGCTGAAAAGGAGTCTTCCCTTGCTCTGAACTGCTACTGCAGTGGCGCTGCAACATTAATACAATAGGTTCTGCAGCACTGTGCAATACACACAGAAAAAATAAATGTTGGGCAGTCCCTGAGTAATCAGCTGCTGCCCACCTTTTTTTTGCTGGCGACACACAGTTTTTCTACCAAATGTCAGCACCCGCATCTCTGCACTGTCCTAGGTCATGGCCTATGTTGGCTATGCAGAAATCCTGCTCAAGTGACAATCCCTTAAATTTTCCCAAGTATAGCATTTCAGTTTCAGTTTGATCTGAAGTCCTTACTAGTGGTGTTCTCACATCTTCTGTAATTCTGTCATTAGCTGGGAGTTGTAACCTTCCAAATGGCGTGAGGAAAAAGGTGCTGTGGGGATTGAAAATCTGTTTCGTTAATATTTTAGAACACATTTTACTTAATTAAAGAGACTGGTCAAAAGAGATAGGAAGCTAAACTGTGTTTCAAAAGACCTCATACATTATTTTATGGGAAAAAAGCATTGTATATACAGGTGTTCCTCACTGGAACCTCTTTTTGAAGAACCAAGGTATCAAGCTAGTGCTTGAACTTTGTGAGCTTTCCATTGTTATTGATTTTAAAATAAAATGTCTAAATCAAGAAAGTAGTGGGAGAACTGTCAGCATAGTCAGCACAATACTAGTGACTAGTGTTGTGGATAGGTAAGATGGGCAGCAATACAAGAAATTAACATTTAACATTTATTTTCCAGTTATCTACACTACTCACCAATCCTTTTTTCAGCATCTCAGATGTTAGGGTCTCAGTGCAAGTCTCCCACTCCTACAACCACCACAGGAAGCAAGTTTTGGAGGAGGTGATGTTAGTAAAGCGGAAAAAAAACATAGCTGTAATAGTAATAATAATGACCATCACAATATTTAAAATTATGACATAATTATTAGTACTCCTGCACAGGATTATTCTAAAATCTTAACACAGGCTTCTTTAAAGCTGTGAGGTCTTTTTTTGCAGAACTAAAAACAGCTGTCAGTTTTTAGCTGAAGAGACACTCTTGGATTTTTACAGCCTGTGGAAGACTGCATTAGATGTACAGGGTTAGACCAAAAAGTCTAAGAGAAAAAGAGTAGTAAGTCAGTGATTCAAAGGTGATCTGTTGCTAACTGATAGGGCAGAGATAGAATAGCCATGAAATGACGTGAGAGGAAGAAATGGATGGATCTGTGCTAATAGAGATGGGATCGTGTACCATCTCACAATGATCTGGAATGCAGATTCAGTTGAGATTACATTAATAGAACAGGAGGTCCTCGTAGACCAGCTTTGTCTTTAGAGCACTGTAGGTCTTTTTCCCAATTGGAAATGTAAGTGTGATTTGCGTGATTATTAGAGGTGTTTGATTTAGAGTATAGGATGGACATCAATTTAGGTGAGAGAGGTGTATGATAGATATTCTCAAAAAGTGAAAGCTGGCTTGTAATATCTTTAATAGTGAATATGGTGGAAGGCCAGTGCTTTCTTTGTGGGAAGCAAAAGAGTTCAGAAGACAGGGTATGATATTTTTCTCTTATTTCCACCCAATAAGAGGTGCAAGAGTAGGCATAGTGAATTAGAGGAGATGCCACCAATGGAAAGCACCAGGGTAGTCCAGTTCCAAGAGAACAGTGGATTGCACAGAAGAGGTAGGAGAGGTAAATGCAATGAGAATATTTTACTGAAGCATTTTGTGGTGTCTCATTTAATAAGTGTATGCCGCATTAGAGGGCACATGGAAGCTGACCTGGACTTGGATGGGATCCAGGGGAATAAACAAGGGAGCAACAGAACGTTTACAGGTCAACACATAATTAGCCAGTAGCGAAGTACAGTATACAAGGAGATTAACAGGGATGATTTGTGTGTCTGTGTGAAGACTCTAAGTCAGGGTTTCTCAACCAGGGTTCCTCCAGAGATTGCTAGGGGTTCCTTGAGCAATGAGAAATTCCTGCCTCTCAGATACATTTCTACTGATACCATTGATCTTTTTAGCTATCTGTAAGGGGGTAATTCTTCTCGATGACACAAATGTTAGGAGCATTCTTCTCACTGGCCATCAAACTATTGTATCATGAGTTATAGACAGTACTTTTTTGCAGAGGTTCCCTGAGGCCAGAAAGTTATTTCAGGGGTTCCTCTGTGTTGAAAAGGTTGAGAAAGGCTGCTTTAAGTCAACCCTGTCCCTTGTGTGTAAACATTCTGCATTTTGAGTTTTTTGTTGGACAAAATAAATTGTAGAACGTGGTTCTGGAAGGATTTCAAGGCATATTATGGAATGGGGATTTGGAGGGTGTGGAACAGGTAAAGCTGCTTCGGTAGAACTGTCGTGTTTATGGTGCTAATTTCCACTATCTATGATAGGTGGAGGTTGGACCGGGAGTAGGTCAGAGTTTTTAAGAGTTACGTCCCGTACACACAATCAGAAAATCGTACGAAAAATGCTGCTTTCAAATACGATAACCTGATCGCTAGTATACAGTAATCAGCCGAATTTACTCGAAGGGACAAGCACGAAAATTTTGTTGTACGATAGCAGATTGTACAATTTTCATTTAGCCAGTACAGTTTTTGCCTGAAAATACAATACAAATACATTACAATACACTACATCAATTCCAAATTTTTATTCTGTTGTACAAATATTTTCATAACTTTATTAACCAATTCACTTTCGGGACTAGCAAGCAGCAAAAAAAAAAACGACGATCATTCGTCCGATATTCTTAACTTGTATACAAGGCTTTAGAAAGGTGGAGCAGAATTAGCCCTTCAAAAAATAGAATACAAATGGGTGAAGTGAATTCCCAGATAACTGAGATGGTAAGCGAGACAAATCAAACGAATATTTTATCTCAAGATACTAGGGGGCCAAGGCTTTATCTTCATTGATAGTAAGACCAGATATTTTTTAAAGTTGTTCAAGTGTGGAAAATAAACAGATGAAGCTGCATGTGGTTGGGTTAAGATTAAAAGTAGGTTGTCAGCAAACAAGCTTATTTTAAAAGATTTAGGTTCCAGTATCATACCCCAAGTATCTGGGTTGAATTTAATGAGGCATGGCAAGGGTTCCAAAGCTAATATGAACAGGATAGCGGAGAGAGGACACCCTTGATGTGTACTTCTCTGTATCAGGAATGAAACGGATTGGTGAGAAAGGTAGCATACTGGAAGAGTTTCATTTTTTTAAATTGATTGTGCTCAGGTTTGTAAATGTCTGTTAGACTCTTGCTTGTGGCACAGAAATAATAAAATGTGCTGTGTATAGAGTGAGTGCCGGTTCACATATATGCAGATTGGATGCAGTTTGAACCGCTTCCAATCCACATGACATGTGAAATAACATTGCTTCCTATGGTGCCTGTTCACATATGCCTAGTGCACTGGCAGCGCAGATTCAGAGCAGTTTAAAAAAGAGCCCTGTCCAGTTTCTGAGCAGTGCAGTCAGGTCCAGGTGTAGATTACAGGCTATTGACTTCTATGGGAACTGTTTCTACACCGCATATGTTTGAACAGGATAATTCTGAGAGCTAATTCTGTCCTGAACCTGACATGACCGGTGAACAATAACTGTATCAATTAGAAACATAGAAAAGTGACGGCAGAAAAAGAACGCATGGCCCATTGAGTCTGCCCACTTTTTATTGTTTTTTTTGTGCGTTTGTGTTTTTTTGTTTTTTGGGTTTTTTGGTCCCAAGCATGTTTGAAGCTATTTACTATTGACTGGATCACTACCTCTGCTGGAAGTTTATTCCAAGCATCAACTACTCTTTCATTAAAATAGTACTTTCTGAGATTAGTTTAATCTCACTCAGCTGGAAAACCTAAACTTCAATCTGCACTGCAAATGTGTGAACCAGCTCTGAGTAGGCTCAGGTTTTAGTTAACCATGGCCTTTTAAGCCCCTCCCTCTCCCATTTTGGCCACATCCACCATTTATCATGGCACATTGCGGGGGCTGCTTCATTACTGACAGTAACTTATTTTGTATAGGAGGTGTTAAAAATGAGTTCCCACCTCTTCTGCTGCAAGAGTAGTGACAGTGAACTGTCTACAGGTGTAGTCACAGCAATAAAGAGGAGGAGAGAGATGGGAGGAGGTGTGGGCCTCTACAGCTCCTCTCTCCTGTCATATACAGGAATGCTGTCAGATTGGGTCTGTGTAGGCTTTGATAGGGTTGGGAGGGAGAGGATATGTGCTAGGAGGGGGGATGGGGGAATTTGTGCTAGGAAGGGGGATGGGGGAGGGTTTGTGCTAGGAGGGGGGATTGGGGGGAGGTTTTGTGTTAAGGTAGGATTTTGTAGGGGAAAGCTTGTGTTTAGATTTGGGGGGGAGATTTGTGCTAGAAGGGGAAATGTGGGGGAGAAGATGTATGCTAGGAGGGGTGAATTTTTTTTGGGGGGGGGGGGGTTGTGCTATCATGGGGGAGGGTTGATGGAGGGGGTCAAAGATCTGTGCTGAGAGGTGGGGTTTGTACTGGGAGAGGGGAATTTTTGCACTTTTATTTGGAGAGAATTTGGGCTTGCAGAGGGACTTTATGCTTAGAGCAGGGGTCTCCAAACTATGGCTCTCCAGCTGTTGAAGTACTACAAGTCCCATCATGCCTCTGCCTCTGGGAGTCTTGCCTGTGGCTGTCAGAGTCTTGCAAGGCCTCATGGGACTTGTAGTTCCTCAAACACCTGGAGGGCCATAGTTTGGAGACCCCTGGCTTAAAGGGTAAGCCTGCAATTTAGTGCTGGATTTTCTAAGGGTGAAAGGATGTTTTTTTTTTGCTTTGATATGATGCTTACATATTGTGGTGGTGGGAGGGGGAGTTGAGCACAGTTTGTCATCTTTGTCCTGAGCGCTAGATGATCTGGCCCTGGCACTGCTGCCACCCAGTACAATCTGGTTGGGTGTTCATTGCTGTTGTACTGTATGTTCTTGTTGATGAAAGAGTGTTATCTGTACATCTAGAACAAACTAGCAAAAACATGATGACATATTACCGTATTCTTGTAGTAGTGGGTTTTAGGTGTACAAAAGCAGAGTGGGTAAACTGCTTAATCCAGCTTTTCCACTCCAGTCACTTAGTGTGATGCTCATTGGGCTAGGGGAGCAAAAAGTATAAACCAGCATAACAGGGGCGTCCATAGGGTTGGTGTCACCCGGTGCGGTAACACTTGGTGTCACCCCTCCGACGATTCCCGCAGGATGGATCATATCTGCGGATTGAGCATAATGGATTGGAGTCCGATCCATTATACTCCCCAATCCGCAGATTGTGATCCATTTTGCAGGGATCGTCGGCTTGCAACCTATATGGGGTTAACTGATCTCTCCACGAGCTCCACGAAAAGGAAAGTTTTAAAGCAAGCCGACGATTCCCGCAAGATGGATCGGATCTGCGGATTGGGGAGCATAATGGATCGGACTCCGATCCACTATGCTCAATACATTAGAACAAATAAAAGGAAATGTTATAAAGGGCTGAAATTTAGACCTTCAGGTGACATTTATATTTGCTTCCCTATGTGATTATTATCATATAGGTAATTTCTAGTGTTTATTATAGCACAAAGCTGCTATAACATTTGTAGCATAGTGTGCCAAGTTTGGCTTTGTAATTCAAACTTTACCTACTTTAGCTAAATGCTGTGAATTAAAATCACTGATGTGCAGAAGTGCAATGACCAATACCGGTTGGCAGTTTTATAGACAGTCAAGGCAACTTGTAATAGCTCACACTGCACCATATCAGGCACAACAAACCTTCTTGGACTGGACTATTAGTTGTCATCATAGGCAATCCTTAGTAAGGCACAGTTGGCTTTTGGTGACAATGATCTGAATATAGAGTTTCCAGCCCAATAGTTTTAAGTTTTTTGTTTAGTTGTATTTATTGGTAGTGAGGGAAATAAGTTTGCATGTTAGGGAAAAGCTAAAGCTGACCATAAACTGAAGCTTTGTTTGTTCAACCTTGTGGATGAATGAAAAAATCTAATCTGTACAGGATTCCTCCTATACAGTGAGGATGGACAAATTCCCCCTACTTTTCTATTGTATTATGACAGCCAGTGCCAGCAGCTGTCAGAATACCCAAACAGAAGTTTGAATGCAGGTGCTGCTCGGCCAACAATTTTTCTTCCAGCTGCTTTGATTCTTCAAGAAGGATGGGGGGGAGCTGACAGGTAAATGGCCCTTAAAGCAGTTTTAAACCCAAAAACTAAAAATTTATATATATATATATATATATATATATACACACACACACACACACAGTTGTGTTCAAAATAATAGCAGTGTGTTGAAAAAAGTGAATAAAGCTCAAAATCCTTCTAATAGCTTTTATTTCCATACACACAAATGCATTGGGAACACTACACATTCTATTCCAAATCAAAACATGAAGAAAAATATATCAAATTTGTGTTGTTCCTCTAAAAAAATTCAAGAAAAGTGAATATTAGACTGTTCAAAAAAAATAGCAGTGTTTGTATTCTTCTTTACAAACTCAAACATTCACTATATAAACTGAAAAATGTTTGAAGATTTTGCTTTCCTTTGAATCACTTAATATTTAGTTGTATAAGCACTGTTTCTGAGAACTGCTGTACATCTGTGTTGCATGGAGTCAACCAACTTCTGGCACCTGTGAACAGGTATTCCAGCCCAGGATGATTGGACTATATTCCACAGTTCTTCTCTATTTCTTGGTTTTGCCTCAGCAACTGCATTTTTGATGTCACCCCACAAGTTTTCTATTGGATTAAGATCCGGGGATTGGGGTGGCCACTCCATAACGTCAATCTTGTTGGTCTGGAACCAAGATGTTGCATGTTTACTGGTGTGTTTGGGGTCGTTGTCTTGTTGGAACACCCATTTCAAGGGCATTTCCTCTTCAGCATAAGGCAGCATGACCTCTTCAGGTATTCTGATGTATTCAAACTGATCCATGATCCCTGGTATGCGATAAATAGGCCCAACACCGTAGTATGAGAAACATCCCCATATCATGATGCTTGTGCAACCATGCTTCACTGTCTTCACAGTGTACTGTGGCTTGAATTCAGTGTTTGGGGGTCGTCTGACAAACTGTCTCCGGCCACTAGACCCAAAAAGAACAATCTTACTTTCATCAGTCCACAAAATGTTGCGCCATTTCTCTTTAGGCCAGTCAATGTGCTCTTTGGCAAATTGGAACCTCTTCAGCACGTCTTTTTTTGAACAGTGGGACTTTGCGGGGGCTTCTTGCAGATAGCTTGGCTTCACATAGGCGTCTTCTAATTGTAACAGTACTCACAGGTAACTTTAGACCTTCTTTGATCTTCCTGGAGCTGATTGTTGGCTGAGTCCTTGCCATTTTGGCTATTCTTCTATCCATTCGAATGGTAATTTTTCGCTTTCTTCCACGTCTTTCAGGATTTGGTTGCCATTTTAAAGCATTTGCGATCATTTTAGCTGAGCAGCCTATCATTTTCTGCACTTCCTTATATGTTTTCCCCTCTCCAATCAACTTTTTAATCAAAGTACGCTGTTCTTCTGAACAATGTCTGGAACGACCCATTTTCCTCAGAATTTCAGAGAGAAATGCACTGTAACCAGCATGTACAACATTTGCTGCCTTCCTTTTTTAAATAAGGGCAATAATTGCCACAAGTTTTTGAAAGAATGAATGACCTCACTAATAGAACTCCACACTGCTATTATTTTGAACATGCCCCTTTCAATTAGTGATTCAATTACACAGAATCAGCAGCATGCATCCATGACTGTTGGGTCTGTTGGATTTCTATTACTCTACTACACCTGCTAGTAAATTATTTGCCATGTAGAAATATAATTTCTACCAAAAACAGTGATCGATCAGGTTAGTGATGTCTGACTGCTATTTTGAACACAACTGTGTATATATATATATATATATATATATATATCAATATAGCAGCTTGCCAATTCTTAAATTTGGTGGCTGCTTTGGTTTTTAGTCTTTTTTCCTTTATGTTAACCTGGTGGTCTGGCCAGTAGCAGACGTCCTGTCTTAAGGTCCCCACTCTGGATGCAGGAGCAACAGAGACACCCTTGGACAGCAGCACGGTCAGCTTGCGAAGAGATGTAGAATCAGATGGACTTACAACAACTTAGAGCCGAATTACAACAAACACTTTACAGCAGCAATTACAGGAAACATTTTTTTTATTTTTGGGATAAGGTTTTACATAAAAAAATAAAAGCTGATCATTGTCTGCAGCCCTGTCAGTGTTAAATAGTTTGTCTAAAGTCAGAAACTGCCATTTTTGCTGGACAGCTTGGACTATTGAAAAAATTGTAAAAAAAAATGTAAGTTGAAAAATAACAGATTTACTGGCCAGAGCACCAGGTGAAAATAAAGGAAGAATGTGAAAGAGTATATCTGCATCAGTTGCTGTGTTACAATAAGATCAGCGCAGTGATGATACATCAATCTCAGTGTATCGGACTGATCTCTTTTTTTTTAACAAACTTTAGTGATATGTCACATAGACATTTCTTAACGTTCCATTGCTGGCCTCACAGTGCAAGGCAATCCACTGCACACAGTACTTTTTTCACCGCACACCACCACAACGCAATGGTGTGACCCAGACAGAGAGGGAGACTAGACATTTTGCTATGTCATATAGTGGGACTGTAGTGAAATAGCTACCCAACACATTCCTACCACATGTGTTGTGAATAGACTCATACAAAGGAAAAAAAAAAATCTCAGAATTGGTGAGTTGCAATATAATATTTGTTTGTTTGGGTGTTTAATACCACTTTAGGCAGTATTGCAGGCTCTTATTACATGATTCTGTTGGTTCCCAGAAAGGTTACAGAGGACCTGGGATTGACTTCCCTGTAATATCACACACTTTGATTAGGGACCATTTAGGGAATGATGACATCAGCAACCATAGCATGTGTGAACTTGGGCTTTAAAATGTGTACACAGCTCTTTTGCCTTCAGGAGGTCTTGCATGAGGTTAGCAGGTCTTTAAACCCTTTTTGTAGCAACCCTTGGAAGCACTGTCAAGATGCCCAGGGAAGACAGGGCAACATGAAAGTCCAACTCCTTTTTGAAAATCATTCAACTGCTGTATGATTACACAAAATGTTTTATTGTAGGGGCAGACAATGTTTTTTCAAAGCAAATGTGACAGATCTTTATGTCCCTGTGAGGAAAAGCTGTTGTGCTTAAGGAATAGAACACTGTGATGTGCAAAGCAATCCATGGTCACCTAGAAAACAACTCGGCTCTGTAGAAGCTTTTGGCTCACATAAAGTGGGATTTGGGCTTTGTTTTCACTGAAGATCTCACTGTTGGCGAACAAGATGCCAGCTTCTGCTTGTGAAGGTGCCATTGCCCCCTGTGATATCACAGTGCCTGCCCTGAATACTGGCTTGGGCCCTGGAAGACATCCTTCTTCTAGGCTTTGGGAATCATCACAAAAATCTCTAGAGGAACTATTGAAATCTTGAATGATGTACAGCTGATTAAGACAACTCCTTGAGCGCTTAGTCTATAATCGCCTAAGCTCCCACCTCAACGACAACAACCTCCTCGACCCCCTACAGTCCAGCTTCCGTCCCCTACACTCCACCAAAACTGCCTTACTCAAACTCACCAACAACCTGCTAACCGCCAAAGCTAATGGCCACTATTCAGTGGTCCTACTCCTCGACCTCTCCGCGGCTTTCGACACAGTCGACCACCCCTTCCTCCTCAAAAAACTGCACTCCCTTGGCCTAAGAGACTCCGCTCTTTCCTGGCTCTCGTCCTACCTATCACAACGCTCCTTCAGCGTTACCTATAATGCTACCAACTCCTCCTCTCTGTTGGGGTCCCTCAAGGCTCTGTCCTCGGGCCCCTTCTCTTCTCCATCTGCACCTGCTCCCTTGGCCAACTGATACACTCTCACGGCTTCAACTACCACCTCTATGCCGATGACACGCAAATCTATCTCTCGACCCCTCGCCTCACCCCTTCAGTCTCCGCCCGAATCACTACCCTACTGAACGACATATCAGATTGGATGTCGCTCCACTTCCTTAAACTGAACCTCTCCAAAACCGAGCTCCTTGTTTTCCCCCCAGCCCGCGCCCCCCCCCCTTGACTTCTCCATCACGACCAACAATGCCACCATCAGTCCCACCCCGCAAGCCAGAGTACTTGGTGTCATTCTAGACTCCAATCTGTCCTTCCAGCCCCAAGTCCAATCGCTAACAAACTCATGCAGACTCCACCTCCGCAACATCTCCAAAATACGCCCATTCCTAACCCCGGAAACTACTAAGCAACTCATCCACTCCCTCATCATATCATGACTCGATTACTGCAACTCCCTCCTCACTGGCCTGCCTCACCACAGGCTATCCCCGCTTCAGTCGATCCTGAATACGGTGGCCAGACTCATCCACCTTTCCAACCGCTCTGTTTCTGCCACCCCCCTCTGCCAATCCCTCCACTGGCTTCCGATTACCCAACGGATCGAATTCAAAATGCTAACACTGACGTACAAAGAGGTCCATAACTCTGCCCCAAACTACATCACCGACCTAATATCCAAATACCACCCAAAACGCAGTCTCCGCTCCTCACAAGACCTCCTTCTCTCTAGTTCCCTGGTCTCCTCCTCCCATGCCAGCCTCCAGGACTTCTCCAGGGCATCACCCATCCTCTGGAACTCCCTACCCCAATCCATCAGACTATCACCTACTCTCCTCTAGGCGCACCCTGAAAACCCACCTCTTCAGGGAACCCTACCGCGCCCTCTGCTAATTGCCGATCTCCTCCACTCTTCCCACCACTCCATACCCCACAGCTATTCCTCCCATACCACTATCCCCTCCCTCCTAGATTGTAAGCTCCAAGGAGCAGGGCCCTCGAACCCGTGTATCGCATTGTATTGTTATTGTACTGTCTCATGTATTGTCTCCCATTGTAATGTACAGTGCTGAGCGAACTGTTGGCGCTATATAAATACTGTATAATAATAATAGGTGCCAGCGAAGCCACCCTCCTGAACATGCTCATTTCCCCCTTCCTCTTTGCTTTGATCATCCAACATGTATATGACAATGTCAGCATCTGAAGCCCAGAGGTTCTGGATGTCACCGAAGATGCTCTGCATACTGGCTATTAATTTATTTTTATTTTTTTACCAAAAAGGCAAGAAGTTTATTGGACAAAGCAAGAGATTACAATACAAAAACAGTTACTGAGAAGTACACAATGGTTTCAATTGGTTACATACAACCAAACTAAGCAAAAAGGAACAACCCCCTGGTGACATTAGAAATATGAAATAAACCAAAAGAGAATAAAAAGGGCCTGTATAAGCAGCCCTTTGGCTGGCAGCACTAAAACAAATAAACACATCCCCATGTAATAGACACATCTCTTCCCTGTCCCATCAAAGGTGCACAGTGTGGACATACACATATAACAGTAACATATTGGCTTTTTAGAGGGTTTCGCAACATCGCCAGTGTCTGCCTTCAAATTGGCTATCCCACTGTTATCTTTGTGCCTCAGTAGGTATAAACAAGTTTTTGGTTATGATTAAGCATGAGATTTGTGTGAAACGCATTAAAAAGTCCTGTATTCATGTCCTGTGTTTTGTGTGTCCTATGGATCAATAAATACGCACTATATTCATCTATCCTTCAGAGTGCGGCTGACCCTTCTTCCTATTATAAACAAGTTCTTGCTATTGCTGTGGAAACAGATTATAGCTTCCCATTAGCAAATAAGATCAAGACTTTCTTGGTAGACCCACCAGCCTTCATGGTTGATGCTCCGACTTCTTCAGCTGCACCAGCCCAAGAGGAAAAGAAGGAGCCATCTGATGATGATATTGGGCTCTTTGACTAAGTCTGTTTTAGTGTGAAGTCTCATTAAATGCTTACATCTTCAAACTTTAAAAAAAAAAAGTGTACACACACACACACACAGTAAGAAGTGGGCAATTGTAAACATCACAGAGTGGCCAGCTCTGCATTTACATCAAGGAAGTTCTTTCCTACGTAATCTTTTAGCAGATGAACAGATATGCAGAACATATCAACACTATGTATGACGAGGAGTGTTGGTTTTCTAGGTTAACCTAAAATATCAGTTTCCTTTTACCTCATAACTGCACAAAGAGGAACATTTGAAATCAAAATATAACAGATATATTGTAATAATAATAAGATATTTCTAAAACAGGGAGAGTTCCTTATTCTCGTACTGAAATTTCCTGGTTATGTAATGGAGATGTTACCCTGCAAGTCTGAAACCACTATTAAGACTATAGTCTCTTTCCATAGCTTCACATTTCAAAATGCATGCGATTTTTCTGTTTTTGGATGGAACTTTTTATGCATTTTGCAGGGAGATTAAAAGCATGTCAAATGTGTGTGTTTACAATTTCTTCATGTGGTTCCAAACATCCCTATAGTGAATGTGTTTTTGTCAAAATGCTGCAAGCAAAGATTGTAAAAAATGCATACATTGAAAATGCTGCATGAAAACAATGCCCCTGAGTATAAGGCCTCATACACACAGGACGTTTGGAAGCCTTTCCTCCTGGCAGCAGCGTTTTGGCAGTAATAAAGACGGCCGCTTGTGTGATGAACACGGTGCCCGACCCCTGCTCTTCTCACCAACTCGTGACAAAGGACCAGCCAATCTCACACTACGCTGTCACTTGCGATTGTCACTGGGTTAGGTTAATTACACAATTAACTGTTCCAACTGCCACCACCGCCTTTTTACCAAGAAGGAGGAAACTCACAATCTTAGCAATAACACTGATATGCTGGTGCAGTGGGTCCTGGGTTCCTCCTAGTGCATGACAATGCCCAGCCTCATATGGCGAGAGTATGCAGACAGTTCCTGAAGGATGAAGGAATTGATACCATTGAATGGCTCCCAGACCTTAATCCAATAGAAGACCTCTGGGATATCGTGTTTGGGTCCATCCGACGCTGCCAAGTTGCTCAGTGATGCCCTGGTGCAGATCTGGGAGGAAATACCCCAGGAAAACATCCGTTGTCTCATTAGGAGCATGTCCCAACATTGTCAGGCATGCAAACAAGCATGTGGGGGCCATACCAACTACTGAGTACCATTTTAAGTTGCTGCAATGAAATTTCAGCAAAATGGACTTGCCTGCTGCATTATTTTTTCACTTTGATTTTCGGGGTGTCTTTGAATTCAGTCCTAGGTTGATAATTTCATTTCCATCAAATGATGGGGCATCCTTACGTTCCTAACACATTACCCAGTCCATATCAGTACAGATATCCAGCATGATATTTTTCCCCATTGAGATCTGATGTTTTTTCAAAGTGCTCCTTTAATTTTTTGAGCAGTGTATTAAAAGCCAGCAGCTACAGTATTTGTGAGACTGGAGCTTCTCTTTAGGTAAAACCTTTCTGTTTACATTACATACTTTATTTTAGACCTAGTGCTATCACTGAGTCTCTGTGCTTCTCTATACAATGCAGGTAGATCTTGGCTAGTGGACGGGGTAGGCAGGGTGCTGTACATAACATCTCAGCACCCTGCCTTGGTACTTCTTTCAAGAGTTCTTAGCCCTGATGCAAGCAGTGGGCTGGCTCATGGGAGGCATTATGCAAACAACAAAATGTTTTGTTGGAGATTGATATCGTTATGTACGGTATCGTTCTTCATTTTGTTTCTCTTCTTGATTTTTCTTTTTTTGTTTTCTTCTTGTCGGAAAATCCAATAAAGAATATGTGAAATAAAATGCTTTGTTGGGTAAATGTCAGTCTGGAGGAGTGGTAGACATTTCTAGACAGGAAGCACTTGTATACAGACGGCCCTATGTAATACCCAAATATGTTGCTGAGCTTTCATAAATGAAAGAACAGAAATCAAGTTCATTTAAAGGTGTGGGCAAAGGGCAAGGCCCTACCAAAGTATTGTGCAATGTGTTAGGCAGATGTGAAAAAATGATGTAAATTAAGAATAGTTTCAGAAACAGAAGTCTTAATAGTTTATTTTTTATCAATTAACAAAATGGAAAGTAAATGAACAGAAGAGAAATTTAATCAAATCATTATATGTTGTAATCACCCTTTGTCTTCAAAACAGCATCAATTCTTCTAGGTACACTTGCACACAGTTTTTGAAGGAACTCAGCAGGTAGGTTGTTCCAAACATCATGGAGAACTAACCACAGATCTTCTGTGAATGTAGGCTGCCTCAAATCCTTCTATATTTTCATGTAATCCCAGAGAGACTTGATGATGAGATCAGGGCTCTGTGTGGGCCAAACTATCTCTTCCAGGACTCCTTGTTCTTCTTTACATTGAAGATAGTTCTTAATGACCTGTATGTTTGGGGTCATTGTCCTGCTGCAGAACAAATTTAGGGCCAATCACATGCCTCCCTGATGTTATGGCATGATGGATAAGTATCTGCCTGTATTTCAAAGCATTGAGGACACCATTTATCCTGACCCAAGCTCCAACACTATTTGCAGAATTGCAGACTCAAACATGCAAGGAACCTCCACCATGCTTCACTGTTGTCTGCAGACACTCATGATTATACTGCTCTCCAGCCCTTCGGTGAACATAGGAACTGGGGTGCAGAAAAGGTGAAAGCAAGTGCTCTGGACTGATGTCACAGCCTGGGAGGGGGCTGACTACACAGCAGCATGTTACATGTCCTATGAACTCAAGCCCTCTATTTCAGGCCATTCGGTACAGAGATAACTGTCTGTGAGGCATGTGCTCCACCCCCTAGACGGATCAGATGCTTGAGTGACAACAGACTTAAAGTTGAATGGTATGGAAGGTATTGCGTAGTAGCTAAAGGATTGTCCTACTCAACTGATCTTTTGATCTTGTGTGCGACCCCCCCACTCCACCCCATCCTCCACACCATTAAAAGCATCCACCCTTAGTTAAGTATCTGATCTGCCTAGGGGTGGAGCACTAGCTTGACTGACAGGGTACTCTGTTCTGAATGGCCTAAAAGGGAGGGTGTGGATTTGCTAAAGTGATGTCACAGGACATGTAACTTCCTGTTGTGTGGCTCTCCCCCCCCCCGACCCTGCTGATAATAAGGGACAGGGATCATGTGACCTACCGTAGGTGAAAAATAAAAGAAAAAAGCTGCAGGTAACATTATGTTTAAAGCTCTGTGTAAATACACATGTGACTGTTTGTGTGCTCCACCTATGCAGGGACAAATAGCTGGGTTAAGAATCACTTTAATACACACTGAAACGCTCACAGTGTGCAGTGAAATCAGAGTAAGCAATTCAGTTCAGGAGAGGAGCCTGGACAACTGTAAGAGACTGAAAGTAAGGCTGGAGTTCAGCTTTAATACAGAAAGTACCAGCTATCAAAACATTTGCAATAAACACACAAAACCCATAAACTTTTTGTAATTATTGCATGTCTGTTGACAGAATTTAGTCTGCATATTTGTGGGTATCGCTCATACTGATGACATTTTTGTCATGTGAGGAAGCAACAGGGTGACCCCTATAAATAGGAAGGGCAAGGATCATGAGCTTATTTTGTTTTTCTCAGACCCAGATTTGCATTTGTCCTTATGAATGCAGCCTTTATGTTTGTATTTTAACTTTTTGATCTTTTTTTATATTTTTTTAATCATTTGCTTCTTCATTTTAGGTCTCTGAGGAAGAAGGTTTGAACTTATTAGTATGTTGTTTGCTTTTTCTACTATGTATCCTCAATTGTTTCACTTTATATCCTTTTTCTTTATACAAATTACTGCCTATGTATACACATATACGTATATGCTTGCTTGTTAAATTGTTACTAGATGCTCAGAGTGCTGCAACAATTGGACATTATAAATGCTGCTGCCAGGCTCATCCACCTTACCAACCGTTCAGTGTCTGCTACTCCTCTCTGCCAATCCCTCCACTGGCTTCTTCTCACCCAACAAATGAAATTCAAAATACTAACAACTTGCAAAGCCATCCACAACTCTGCCCCTAACTACATCACTAACCTGGTCTCTAAATACTGACCTGATCGTTCTCTTCATTCCTCCCATGACCTCCTGCTCTCTAGATCCCTTGTCACCTACTGCTATGCTCTCCTCCAGGACTTTTCCCGAGCCTCTGCTACCCTTTAGAACTCTCTACTCCAAGTTGTCTGACTATCTCCTACTCTGTCTGCTTTTAAGACGATCCTTGAAAACCCTCCTCTTCAGAGAAGCCTATACTGCCCCCACCTAACAACTGGAGTTTTATTTTCTTCATCAGCTGATCCCCCCGCAGTTATTACCTTTTGTTTCACTTGACCATTCCTCCTAGATTGTAAGCTCTAACAAGCAGGGCCCTCTGATTCCTCCTGTATTAAATTGTATTGTAACTGTACTGTCTGCCCTCATGTTGAGCAAACTGTTGGTGCTATATAAATCCTGTATTATAACAATAATGATAATAATTATATTATCAAAGAAGCAAAATAAGAGCCTTTAAAATATGAAAGGAAACCTAAAGCTCCTCCTGCTGGCTCAAAAAGCCGAAGGAAAAATGTTTGTATGCTATGTCACATAGTTATCTGTCAAAAAACAAATTTTCTTTGTTCTGATTTTATAAATAAGGGAGGAAGTTACACAAAAAAGCAATTTTCATTCCACTTAATGTTTAATTATTTAAAAATATTTCAAGAAATATAATATTGTTGAAACCAGAAACCTTCTTTTATAGGCCAGTTGTATCTGAATTACCTCTGTTAAGTCTTGCTTTAAGCAATGTGCATTTTAAAATGTAATGGCAGCAACTGGTTAATTCCAGGATCATGGATGTAGCTGCATCATAACCCTGGTATCATTATTTTCAGCAAGTGACTGACTTTCTTGTAGAAATGATCCGGGCAGCTTTACAGCCACACAATCACTTTTACAGTACTCCAAAGGCCCCCACCCACCTGAGATGGTTACTGGTCTCTCCTGTTCCTCCGGGAAGGCCGCGACTGCGCTAAGCGGTCTAGACAGCTGCCCACGAAGTTGATGGAGGAACATCTGTGACCAATGATTACAGAAGTAAGAAGGATTTTGTCACCTCTGGCTTCAGGGAAGTGTCTAACCAAGCAAACTCTGTGCTTGGTTAGTTGGTTTGGAGGGCATGGGAGACATGGGGGGAGGGTGGGATCTGATGTCTCGATAAAGAGTACCTGTCATCTGCCCAAAACTATTACAAGTGGGCTTATTCACCACCTTGTAAAGGCAATAAAGTTAAATGTAAAAAAGTACTAATAAAACAAAAAAGTAAAACAGCCATAATTTTATTTTGCAGGGCCTCTGGATATAATGTTTTGGAGTTCTAAGTAATTTTCTAGTAAAAAAAAATGCTGATTTTAATAGAGATGTGCATGATGAAAACATTTGTTTCATTTCGTATCAGATTCATTTGTTAAGTCAGTCATTTCATTTCATTATATTTGTTATGTTAGAAGGATTAATTTTCAGAATTTATTTCGTATATTCAGATTAATTTCGTATATTCATTCCAAAATAATTTGTATTTTCGGAAGTTATTTTGGAAGATTCAGATTCTTTCCTTTATGTTGGCGACTTGCTTGTGATTTCAATGTGACCTTGTTTATATTTTGCTTGACTTTGGCTAATAATAACAATGCAGAGTGGGTCAATATTATTGAACTTACAAAACCCACTGAAGTTGCCAAGAAATGAAACAAATGAATATAAATTAATTTATTGTTTTCGTTATAATTTATTTTGTTTCGTTGAAATTCACAACTATTGGGTTCTGAAGATTTGTATACATCCGAATCTTCACATACCAAAAATGTTGTTTGAATTTCAATTCATAACTAAACGAATTGCGCAAAAAAAAATTGAAAACTGCCGTCGTAGGCAAGTGGTTAAAGAAGAATTCCAGTCAAAATCTTTTTAGGTTTTGTATAGAATGGAGAGGGCTAAGAACCTCTGGCAGATTTCCATTTGCTGTATTTGTCCCTTTCACAACATTTCCTTGCTTTCTATTGTGTCATCAGGACAGGACGGTGGGAAATCCCCTCAACATAGCCACAGACAGCAAAAACCTGAAAAAGGTTCCAACCTTTCCTGTGTATCCATTAAAAAAAAATACATTTGGGCTGGAGTTCTACTTTAAGTCACTGATTAACAACATACATCGTATTGTTTTGTTATAAAAGATATCAACTGCATCTGTGCCACTTTGGGTTAATTCCAAAATTGTGCACTGGCAGAACGGAGGTTTCTGTCAGTGAAATTACCATTTTACTCATCGCGCTATTACTCATATTCTGAACTATTTCTGTGGTACTCCTAAATGCAAGTAAATGATGTAAAACTTCAGATAAAGCCATGAGAGATTTTAGAGATAAATATTATAGTATTACAACATACCAGTAGCTAAGTATAGGTTTTCTATTTGCAGCTGGTATATATGACTTGTAATTTAACTGATTAATATATGCTTCACTTTCACTTGTAACTGTCTATAAGGTAGCAAAAGTTGTTTTTCCATAGTTATATACATACAGTTATGTTAAAAATGATAGCAGTCAGACATCACTAACCTGATCAATCGCTGTTTTTGGTAGAAATGATATTTCTACATGGCAAATCATTTACTAGCAGGTGTAATAGAGTAATAGAAATCCAACAGACCCAACAGTCATGACATGCATGCTGCTGATTCTGTGTAATTGAATCACTAATTGAAAGGGGCATGTTCAAAATAATATCAGTGTGGAGTTCTATTAGTGAGGTCATTCATTCTTTGAAAAACAGGTGGCAATTATTGCCCTTATTTAAGGAAGGAAGGCAGCAAATGTTGTACATGCTGGTTACAGTGCATTTCTCTCTGAAATTCTAAAGAAAATGGGTCGTTCCAGACATTGTTCAGAAGAACAGCGTACTTTGATTAAAAAGTTGATTGGAGAGGGGAAAACATATAAAGAAGTGCAGAAAATGATAGGCTGCTCAGCTAAAATTATCGCAAATGCTTTAAAATGGCAACCAAAACCTGAAAGACGTGGAAGAAAGCGAAAAATTACCATTCGAATGGATTGAAGAGTAGCCAAAATGGCAAGGACTCAACCAACAACCAGCTCCAGGAAGATCAAAGAAGGTTTAAAGTTACCTGTGAGTACTGTTACAATTAGAAGACGCCTATGTGAAGCCAAGCTATCTGCAAGAAGCCCCCGCAAAGTCCCACTGTTGAAAAAAAGACATGCGCTGAAGAGGTTACAATTTGCCAAAGAGCACATTGACTGGCCTAAAGAGAAATGGCGCAACATTTTGTGGGCTGATGAAAGTAAGATTGTTCTTTTTGGGTCTAGTGGCCGGAGACAGTTTGTCAGACGACCCCCAAACACTGAATTCAAGCCACAGTACACTGTGAAGACAGTGAAGCATGGTTGTGCAAGCATCATGATATGGGGATGTTTCTCATACTATGGTGTTGGGCCTATTTATCGCATACCAGGGATCATGGATCAGTTTGAATACATCAGAATACTTGAAGAGGTCATGCTGCCTTATGCTGAAGAGGAAATTTTTCAGTTTATATAGTGAATGTTTGAGTTTGTAAAGAAGAATACAAACACTGCTCTTTTTTTGAACAGTCTAATATTCACTTTTCTTCAATTTTTTTAGAGGAACAACACAAATTTGATATATTTTTCTTCATGTGTTGATTTGGAATAGAATGTGTAGTGTTCCCAATGCATTTTTTGTGTATGGAAATAAAAGCTATTAGAAGGATTTTGAACTTTTTTCAACACACTGCTATTATTTTGAACAAAACTGTATATATAAAAATGTATATGTATGCACCAACAAAAAGGGAAGATAAAAGGGATAGTCCCTAGACATTTTCAACCAACATCTGCAGAATAGATAAGAGGGTACTGTTTTTTTTTGTGTATTATGTGTGTATGTTATCATTGCTGTTTTGTGCTTTAATTATTCAATCACCCAAGACCTCAACACAGTTTACAGGATAATAGAAAGGAAAATAAAAACTAACCACTTAAAGTATATGTAACCCTTCACCTTGTAAGAGAACCCATTCAGTTTAAAATAGAAATAAAAGGTAAAACATTTGTTTATGGATGTAAAAAACATTATATATAGCTTTTTCCCTGTTTAATAAGTGATCACATACCCTCTAAGCTCCTTATGCGGGGGGCGTGATCAGCGGGGCATGTAACTAGACGTGTTCTCGAGCAGCTCTGCTGGAATCCTGCCATCCATCCTGTCAGCACCGATATCCTGACCCCTCCTTGTCTCAGAGGCACCTAGCCTGCTACCTCTCTGCTCCGTCCATCCTCTCATACGGCTGAACCGCCGATCGTGATGTCCAGAAGGGGGCAGATTGGCCGTTCTGTTTTCGATCCTGCCAGTCAAGATGGCGACCTCCCGCCCCGCTCTGCAAAGGAGGCAGCTCTTTTCAAGAACCCCAGCCAAGGATCTCCCATCTTTCTCCTTGCTTGCCCCTGCAGGAGCTGTGCCTGATGCAGATGCTGGGGACATGGGCTCACCTTTCCCCTAGCTAGAGGAGCCTGCTGCCAACCCCTCTGTGAGTGTGCCTTACCTATCTGTCCACATGGCACCTGCCATACAGTCTGCATGGAAAAATCCTGTGGTGTTCATCGAGTCTTGGTTGGTGGCTACTTTGGGGGAGGACGCCTTTTTCCCCATGTTTTCTGTAGAGAGAGCCCATAGGGTTCCCACTAGACTGCCACCTACAGGCCCCCCCCTCCCGAGACCCTTCCTGTTTCATTTACTTAACTATAAAGACAAGGACGCTATCCTGACCAGAGCTAGAACAACCGCCCGATTCTCCTTGCTTCCGATTCCCTGACTTCTCTGCTGAGGTTCAGCGGCAGCGAGCAAAATTTCTGGGTATTAAGAAGAGAATGCGTGCTCTTGGCATTCAATATGTTATGCTGTACCCTGCTAAGTTAAAGGTCATCACAAATGGCACTTCTCAGTTCTTCGATATCCCTTCTGCGGCAATGAACTGGCTGGATAGAAAGGACGTCATCCTCCAACTTAATAGCTGGGTGTCCTTCTTTCTCTACTGTATGGTGCTTTACAAGTTCCACTCTACATGGTGGATGTACTGTACCTATGGCTGTTATAACCCCTCTCTTCGTTGTATATCGTTGTTGCTTATAAAGAATACCATTGGGTATTGTACACCTTTTGTGCGTTTAAAGTGACAGAGTGACGAAACTGGTCGATATGTTTTTATAATATGCAAATTGAATGGTTTTCTTTGTATATTTGCTGCTATGTATGTCTCTGCACCCTTCTCCTCAGAGCCTTTGAAAATACTTGCTCAATGTATTGCTCCATATCTGAATGTCCCAGTCCTAGCTCTAGGGGACTTTAATAATTTTTTAAACCCCACGCTGGATAAATTGTCTCTTACTTTGCAGATTGCTCCTCCAACTACTCAGCGTACTCCCTTTGCTAATCATTTCCTTGAATTAGGTCTTACAGATGTGTGGAGGGAAAAATATGCAGACCTTAAATGTTACTCATGCTACTCATACTAATATATTTTTCATAATTCTCCTGTATGGATCTCACAGAAATGGTTTAAACGGGGGGATTCCCAACTTAGGGACCTTATCTGGAAAAGGGGCTTGACTACCCTACAGTATGGCAAGGACAGGGGAGGCCTGGCTGTCCCTCATGCTAAATGGTATTTTTTGGCTGCCCAGTTCCAGCAACTTGCTGGGTGGGGTCGTCAGCATAATTTGAACCCCATTAACCAGTTGGCCACTATCCCTAACCCTGACTGGCCGGCTGTCTCTCATTTAGAAATGGATCTTCCAGTCCTCCCCTCCTGCCCTACTGCCACTCTCCTACTGAAAGTCTGGACTGTCTTAAAAGCTGCGCTATCCATCTCTGTTTTCTTAGACTCCACCCCTATATGGCATAATCCCAGGTACCCAAACTTGAGGGATTCTCTGAATGGAGACACATGGGTATTTTATATCTCGCTCAATTGTTTTCAGATGCTCATCTCAAGACTTATTATCAATTGAGATTGGAGTTTTCTCTAACCCATAAACACTTTTATAAATATCTGCAGCTTAGATATGTGCTGCAAACCCAGAAGCAGACTCTCTCCCTCACTATATCTAGCTCCTCATTTCTGGCTGAAGTGCTTTATGCTTCACTACGCAAGGGTCTGATATCTCGTATATACATGGTATTGCTCTCCTCTATTCAGGACCCTGCACTCCTGAAATGCAGGGCACAATGGACAGAAGATGTGGGAGAAATAGGAGGGGATCAATGGGAAACAACTTTGGAGTCAGTACCCGTTTCCTCTCTTTCAGCCTCAAATAAAGGTTCACAATTATTTATCCTTCACGGGGCGTATCGCACAGATTGTTTGAATGGGGTAGGAGTATACATAGAGGCGACTTTATACACATGATCTGGCGATGCCTGAAACATTATATTTTTCTTTGCTGAAGTCTCCATCCCATTTTATCCACTAGTGTGTCTATTGGGGGCACTGGATGTTGAATTATATCCTCCAAATACCTATATTATGGTCCCTCGTCTTTTGTATCTTCGAGAAAACTAATAGCTAGGTATTGGATGTCCTGTACAACACCTACTAGGAAACAATGGGTGGACCATGTTAATTCTCTCCTCTTACGATAACAAATTACCTATTGTCATCGCAACACTCTGCATAAATTTCAACTTATTTGGCAGAGCTAGTTGGACACTCATGGATTGGCCCCTTCACGGTTGGTAATGGATAGACTTTTGCAGATGTGAGGGTTGATGCTAAACCATCACTAGAGTTAAGGTTTATGTACCCACCTGTTGTTGTTTTTTGTTGCATTGCTTTGTTTCTATGATGTAACATGTTACAAAGTTCCCAGAAATGGGCTCCTATATGTGTAATTTGACCATTTTTTGTATGTTCACATTTCAATAATTTTCACTTTCCTCTACTAATTTGTTTTTTTATGTTTTGTGATACCTGAGAAATGTGAAGCAATATGTATCCCTTTGGGTGATTGTTTACTACTTTTTACTTTCAATAAATGAGTTTGGATTAAAAAAAAAGCTCCTTATGCAGCTGAGAACAGGAAGCTGATGGAGAAGAAACAACATTAAACTGAACTTCCCAGTGAATGACTGTGCGGGTGCACAACTACAGAACTGACCACACTGTTCTCTCATGCCTAGTGTAGTCAGTTTTTAATAGGAAAGTAGAGTGCCAGATGTATACTAGAACACTGATCTGTTGCATTCCAGCCCTGTCAGAGTCGGAAAAAAAAATTTCTGACACCCTGTTCAAGTGCCTCCAAGTTTTTAATAGGAAAGTAGATAGACTGGCAGGAACACAAGGGATTTCACACAAAGGAAGCAATAGAAGTAGAACAAAATACTTTTTCATACAAGTACGAGGTGTGTCCAGAATATAATGAGAATGATGTCCTATGCTCAAGAAGGGCTCTGTGAAGGGAAAAGCTGGGGTGGGGTGCCAGGTATACACTAGAACACTGATCTGTTGCATTCAAGCCCTCTCCAGACATTCTTTTTTTGTGAC
Source organism: Staurois parvus (assembly GCF_062004578.1). Classification (NCBI taxonomy): domain Eukaryota; kingdom Metazoa; phylum Chordata; class Amphibia; order Anura; family Ranidae; genus Staurois; species Staurois parvus. The sequence continues at coordinate 15,444,768 of NW_028317813.1, forward strand.
ACCCTGTTCAAGTGCCTCGTATAAAGAAAAATGCAAACAAGTTTGGAATAGTGGTACGCGATAATATTGGGTAAAAGTGCATCATAAACTTTGTAAATGGTGAGGAAAGCATATGGAGAAGCTGCTATCATCTGCACAAGTGTACCGATGGCACAAGACTTTTAAGGAAGGACCAGAAGGTGTTGAAGATAAACAACGATCAGGACACCTCACTTCGTCAAAAAGGGAACAGAATATGGATGCAGTGAGGTCTGTTCTCAACCGTGACTGATGGCTCATTATCAGAATCATTGCAGAGAAAACAGGAATTACCAAGTCAATTGTTCATGAAATCGTGACTCAGGATTTGAACATGAGAAAAGTGTGTGCAAAACTTGTTCCAAAGAACTTGTCACCTGATCAGAAGGAACAGCATCAACTCATTTGCCAAGTTCTGTTGGCCCATTTGGAAGAGAGCCTGATTTTTTGAGTTGAGTGATCACAGGAGATGAATCCTGGGTGTTTAGGTATGATCCAGCGATGGAGAAACAATGTTCAGAATGGCAAACACCCACGTCACCTTCCCCAAAATGAAGGGTTTGAAAGGACACCATTTTGGTAGTATAGATAACATCCAAAAAGCCACTATGCAGGCTCTGAACACCATCCCACTTGAAGACTTCCAGGGATACTATGAAGACTGGAAAAATCTCTTGGAGCATTGTGTACACTTACATCGTGCATACTTTGAAGGAGACAATGTTTAATTGTAAAATTTTTCAATAAAATAATTTAAAATATCATTCTCATTACTGTCTGGACCCACCTTGTACATGGTACAGCAGGCACATATCAGGAATATGAAATGTTGGGTTTACATACTCTTTAAGACCCGAGTGCCATATGTGTGTATATATATATGTTTGAGTATAAATATATATATTCTGTATATATATTGTGATAAAAATGACATATATTTCCTCCCATGTTAACCCCTTAGGTCCCAACAATTAAGTTAGATTATTTGAACGACATCTGCTTTTACTGCATAATCATCAATGCTCACATAAGTTATTGCAATGAAATTCAAAATTCAGCAATCACAAAAGATCACATAAAAGAAAACTAAAGTATGTCAGCATGGCAGTACTGAACCTATATAAAAACACAAGCATTCTTATAGACAAAAAAACCCACAGCTCCGAATCAAAAAACACTTTCAATGCATCTTCTCCACTTCAAATCAGGAAATAGTTTGAATATTATGCAGGGTGAAAATTGGTAAATGTTGCGTGAATATCAGAATCAATCAATATTCCCTAAGTGATAAATAGAATGAATAGCACAGTAAAGCATTTTCACATTTCTGAACAGGTGTTCTCACTTGATTCAGTTTTGATATTTGATGCAGGATTCGATAGGAAAATGTTGTCTGAAAATGGGTGAACCTCATTTAAAAACATGATAAAAAGAGTTTATACAAAAAATCAGACAAAATTGAGCAAACCTTGGGCCATGTGTGAAAGCGTATATATAATTTGCTGCCATTAAATCTTTAAAACCTTTAAAATCTTTATACCTATAAATCTGAGACAACTGTCATCCTTAATTTATTACTTATCTAGCAATCTCAGGAAACGTTTCTATGTATGACTGCTACTTTTATTTCCTCTCCAAAGAAAAATGTAATTGTGACGGAGGGTAGGCAGGACAGAACACACAAGGCAGACGGCAAACATTTAAAGCTTTATTAAAACAGACAGCAGTCACTCAATGGGGAGTAGTGCAGAGAGAGAGTGGGTGGGTAAAGGTAAAGTTTCTACAGCAGTTTGTAATCCAACAGGGAGGTAGGAGACAGTTCATAAACAGTTCAGATAACACAGGGGAAGCATACACTCACACAGAGCTGATGTGGTGGTCTCAGGCAGAGCTGGCAGCGTCTCAGGCAGAGCGGATGTGGTAGTCTCAGGAAAAGCTGATGTGGTAGTTTTAGGCAGAGCTGGCAGTGTCTCAGGCAGGACTGGTGTAGCTTCTGGGGTCCCCCTTACTCCAATGGGGCTTAGGCAGAGTCTGGCCACTATAGTCCTGCCGCAGCTGGGATCCCTCAGTGGCTGCACAGCAGAGTGGATGCTCGGGAGAGACTAGCACCGGTCTCTTAAACCGGTGTTAGATGCTTCCCGGTCACCCTGGTAACCGGGACAGGCCGTAGGCGGCGTGCCTCATTGCTTGGCAATGAGGCACACCCCCCTGGACACAGGTCGCACTCACATGAGCGCGGCCTTTGTCCGGGTGATACGAACGTCCAGACCATGTGGCGTCACTGTGATGCCGGGACCCAGACATTCCCCACAGGAGGTTCGCACCTCTCTGCGGAGAGGTGTGAACCTGCTATCTCTGAGGAGAGATAGCGACAATTACATTTGGGCACAAACAGGCTGGACAGGATGGACAAGGAAACACAATAATTGAATTTGTAGCTGTAAACAGGATGACAGTGGGGAGAGTACTACATTTGGGCACACAACAGAATGGGCAGGATGGACAGGGAAGGAAACACAATAATTGAATTTGTAGCTGTAAACAGGATAACAGTGGGGAGAATACATTAATTGAATTTGGGGACCTTTTGGCCGGAGGAGGGTGGAGGGGGCGCATTAATTACAGCTAGGAGCATTTGGCACACAGGAGTAGAATACTAATTTGAGGATGCACTTCCTCTGGACACAAGGGATTAATAAAGGAATTAATAACTGGGGCTGGCAGAGAACCCATATCGTGACAGTAATGTATAGGGCAGTTGAAGCCTGTATGTCAGTCCTCCAATATTTAGCAAGATTCACACCAATGTCCTAGAGCAGGAATCTCCAAACTTTCTAAACAAAGGGCCATTTTATGGCCCTTCAGAATTTAGGGTGGCGGGACTGTGGGCAGCAGGATTGTGAATTTTCCTGGCATCAGTAGGAGAAAAAAAACACCACATTAGATATTATGGGAAGGAATAGTGCCCCATCGTTGGTAACATTGGGAAGAATACTGCCCCATTGTTAACATCAGTGGGAGAAATGGTTATATTAGTTGGCAGAATAGTGTCTCCTATTAGTGGGAAGAACAGTGTCCCAAGGGCTGGATAAAGGCAAGCAAAGGGCCGCATCTGGCCCCCGGGCCACAGTTTGGTGACCACTATCTTATAGCATATGTGTCAAACACAAGGCCCATGAGGACTCTTGACTTCTGATGGTGAGGTACTTTTGACTTCTGATGTAAGTGTGTGTGTGTGTGTGTGGGGGGGGGGGGGTGCTCTGGACATCTGCTTATAATTATTATGAGAATAATACAATTCTATGCCAGTTGAAAAGAAGGGTCGCACACCACTGGTATCATCCATGGGAAACTTTATTGGAGAATGCTCAGACAGAACACCATGGCAGAAAAATGTTCTGTCAGAGCAGTCTCCAATAAAGTTTCTTGTGGGTAATACTAGCAGTGTGCGACTCTCCTTTTCAGATTTGCATCATCTGCTACATGAGTGTGAGTGGGCTCCGTGCTAGGCTGCACCTGCCCTTCCCAGCTTAAGTGTTAGGTTATTACTAAAATTAGTAATAAATCAAATGCAGAGGCAATTATTTAATATAATAAAGAGTAGATACATTTAAACAGTCTTACATATACAACCGGGTCTTTGAGGGCAACCATAATGCTGATGTGGCCCATGATAAAGCTGAGTTTAACACGCCTTTCCTAGAGCAATACTCCAAAACCTCTGGTTCACAGGTTGCCATAAGCTGGCCCCTGCAATGTGAAGATGGTGTAGGCAGTGAATGTATAATTTGTTCCAGCACCTGACAATTATTTTGCTTCTCGACCTTTTGACTAAGACCAAGTGTAATACAGCATCTGTTCTTATCAATGGGGGGGGGGGGGTGGGCTACGCCACTAGTCTTGCCTTCTAGTAGATATAGCTAGCTGTATAGTACCTCTGCTGGTATGATGGGGGTCCTAAAGAGTCTTCCCACTAAGCGAAGAAACTGAATGAATGCGCACCATGTAAGGTGTGGGTCGGGAGTACTTCCTTGGCATGGAGGGTTCTGAGGGGCCCAGTGCCTCCTGGTTTGAGTGGTGCTACCTAGTCTGACCATGAGCTGGAAAGGTGTGGTGTGGAAACCCCTCTGTGAGAAGGAGCACAAGGCCACATCTTCTAAGCTTTTTTCTGCAAGTCTGGGACAAGTTTTGGTTTATGCACTGTGCACTGGCATTTATTTATTTAATTCATTTTTCTCTGCAGGTTTGCTACTTTGCACTTTTGTCTGTGTTTCTTTCACTTGGATGGAGGGTGTGGATCCTCTGGCCTATCCTGAAGTCTAGTGGAGGACGTGTGGCCATTAGGTTCCTTCCTCCCCTGAACTGGGGGGTCTCTCTTTGGGAAAGCCCCTCACCTAGTACTTGGTGGTCAGATTCAGCTGACCCACACAGGTCTGCCAGGCCTTTTGGCTAGGTGGACCAAGTTGTGCCTTGCCCCTGTCAAGAGCGTTGTGCCCGGTGAGTCATGGTAGAGCCCTACTTCCAGAGGTGGAATAAAGGCACACTCTTAAGTGCACTCTTTTGTGTTTTTGTACATGTACCTTTTTTGTATACTTAGGTGTTTTGTTTTTGCTCACCACTACAGGTTACAAAAGAAACCTGACAATTATCTCCTGCCCAACTGTGCACGTATTGTTCTGGGCATAATGTCATCATGGAAGTTTCTCCTGCAGCAACAATACAGGGGAAACTTTCTGAATCCCCCTGACACTGATGGTGGGGAATTTATTTCTCTCACCAACACTAATATTAGTGTATTTATTACTCTCTCCGACATGATATTGGGGCAATATTTATAACCGCTGGCAGCCATAACAGGGGGATTTTCTTTTCCAATTGGCCACCGATGTAGGGCCATTTATTACTCCCACTAATCCGGAGGATTTATTTTTTAGTCTCACTGACCTCCAAGGCATTTTTTTCCTACCACTGGCTATAATCTGCCCTCCCAAATGTCTGACAGTAAAATAATCCTTTGCTTAAAAAGTTTGTAAACTTTGTAATGCTGATGTAATGCTATTTTTTTTTAGCTAAAATCTGCTACAAAAATAATCAGCATTACATCATGATGTGCATTGGTAGAAAGGATTGTTCACTGAAAGAAGTTCCACGATATCATCAAAAGGGGAAGTAATGAGTCAGTGAAAATACTTGATGGCCCATGTCTCCTGCTGCTCCTCCCTTGCAGCACTGCAGCCTCTGTCAGACTCTTCACAGTGATCAACATATATGAGATTATTGAATGACTGTGCTCCCTACTATATGCTATAGTTATATCATCCAATGCCTATGTCACTGCTGTCCTTGCTATTATAGACCTTAATACCTTTCTCATCTCTGCATATTCATTCAGTACAAGCAGAATTTTACTGCATTTTGACAAAAACACACATGCAAAAAAAAATGAAAGGTACTGCACTGCAATGCATGCATAATATAGGAATATAAATGTGTGAAGTATTAAATTTAATAATTTTGGTGCTTTCCAATTGTGAATCTCCAACCCAGCTGCAGATCCTCAATAATATCAAAATTAAACTTTAAACAATAAAAATATTGCAAGCTGTGCTTATATCATACACATACCAATAAATACCCAAAAACTTACATAAATCCTTTGTTTCAATGTGCAGACAAAATCACTAAGTAATAAACATAGTGTGCTACATATATTCTCTTTGCAATATTCAGATTTATCTTTCGAACAATATACTAATCATGTTCATTCAACAATGAATATCTTATCCCCATTATTTTTTGGGTGTTAAAAGTGGATCTCCAGGAAACCTTTTTTTATGAAAGAACACAAGTGAAATAATTTACCTCCAATGAAGAGTATGCTATGTCAATAGCGCTGCTGGTTACTGTAGCAATAACAGTATGATTCAGTTGCAACTGAAAATTCTGGCTCTTGTAGAGTGCAAGGATTGTCTTGTTTACTCCCCCCCGCTCCTGTCCCCTCATCCATTCTTAGGACACCTTTTCAATCTGTTCACAGAATACAAAGCTTTCTGTAAATGCACAAGGGGGACCCTGTCATTTACCCATCTCCCCTTGTCCATATACATGTTTTCTAGTATTAATTGGAGAGTATGATTTTTTTTTTCTGCACAACAAAGTTTATTGAGTTTTACAAGAAAGATACAGTTAAAATACAGCTCCGGTGTGAATTGTATGCAAAGCACCAGTGTGTGACCCATTATACAAGAGAAAAGTCATACAAAAGAACAAAACCATAGGCACTTTACTGGTTAAATGTAACTAAAGAAACTCTGCATAAGTGACCTGGGCAGTCCTTCCATGCTTCCAGCTAAACTGCAGAGCATGCAATGAAGCAACATGCCTAATGTACTGTGCAGATCTTTGCCAGCCCTCCTCTTACATCCATCCCAGGCACTAGTAGGTAACATCACATGGGATGGATGAGAAGGGATGCATGGCAGGGATCAGTGCAACAGAAGAGAAACAGCAATGTGTCACTCTACACATTAGTGAAATCTCTGATCCAACTGACCCCTGTACACTACCCTTTTGACCCCTGTCCTCCACTCTGAGGGAGTCAGCAGGGCAGAGCACAGGAAGGGAGGGGGTCAGTAGGGTGGAGGACAGGGGTCAGCAGGGAAAAGGACAGGGGTTAGATCTCCACCGTATCACAGCCTGCCTGGCTGTGATAATCACTGGGTAAGGACAAAAGATGGTCCAAAGCCACTGGAGATCTGAAATTCAGTTATATTAAAGTGAAAAGAGTCTACAGCAGTCATTATTTGGAAAGCTTCTTGAAGCATTTTGCATAATATGAAGGCCTTTTCTCGATGATTCCAAATTTCAGATCTCCAGCAGCTTTGAACCATATTTTTTTCTTATCCAGTCTAGAACTTGAACAGCCAGTAGTGGAAGGCTCTCTGAGATATAATCATGACTATTGAACTCTGAAAACTGTGTTGTACAGGATATACTCTGGACCATTGCATACTCCGTAAGCTATGCTGTACATTACATACTCCTGACTAATGTACTCTATATACTATGTTGTACATTATATAGTCCCGATTGCTGTACTTTGGAAGCTGCACTGTACATTACATACTTCTGACCAGTGTTAATTGTCTCAGCAGTTGCTAAGTGGTCCCCAATATTTGTAAAAAGTTTTCCTTTAAGGAAGGCTCAGTCTCCACACAGAGCTTATGTTGGCAAGGATTAGCTCTGTGTGGAGTTTTATTTTTTTTAGGGGGAGGGTGCAAGTAGCTGGTCTTGTCTAGGGTGCAAAATAGTCTAGCACCGGCCCTGCTTTCAAACAATATACTAATCACGTCTATTCAACAATGAATATCTTATTCCCATGATTTTTGGGTGTTAAAAGTGGAACTCCAGGAAACCTGCTTTTATGAAAGACCATATGTCTCTAGTGCTGGTTACTGTAGAAATAACAGTATCATTCTACTGCAACTGAAAGTTCTGGCTCTCATAGAGTGCAGCAATCGTCTTGTTTACTCCCCCTTTGCTCTCCCATCATCCATTCTCATCCCATCATTCCATTCTATTCACAGAATGCTTTGGTAATTCATTAAAAAAAAAAAAAAAAATATATATATATATATATATATATATAAAGTTTCATATTTCAAAATGAATCCTTTGTGCTTAGGTTTAAGTGTGTTTGAGGGACTCTACCTTGTGGCATAGTATTTAAAGCATAATCTGCTGTGTACAGTATAACCCTGCATTGTACAAGGAAGAGGAGAGCATGCGACTGCGGCTGAGAGAGCCTTAGAAAAGCAGCAGCACCTTGACTGGTTGCATGCATACAGAAAGCCTGCCAGAAGCAGGAATAGGGTAAGTATTCCACCTTATTTCTGCGCTCTTAGACTACATGTGTTGCAAGGGTAAATTTTGTCAAATTCTTGGAGTTCAGTTCTAAAGCGCAGCAAAGAGGGTCAGATAAAATGCTTGTTGAATGCGACAGAAAAGTTTCCTTTATCTTGTCTGCTAAGCAAGACACAACAAAATTCCATCACAATCATTCAAGTCAATTTTTCCAGGAGGCAGTGATGAGACTAAGTGATGTCATCAGAGCCTAAGCAACCAGGCTGGAAGACAAGGTATAAAACAAATATCTTAGCCTGGCCATATATGGCTTAAATCTCGGCCAGTTCAGCAGGAACATTTGATCAACTTGGGTACAACCAGCCTGCCAGATTCACTTGCAATTATCGCTAGCAGCTGCTATAGTCGCTAGGAATAATCACTGTCTTCTCCCAGCAGGTACGGCTTCCCCTACCAGCAAAAGACTATCTCAGCAGGAGGGATTCCCCTGTCAGCACTATCTGTGTTGATGGGGGAATGATGCAAATTTCTTTTCTGCAACCCATAGTTGCAGGAAAGTAATTTGCACTGTCTATGGCTTGCCTTTTTTTTTTGCTATGTATGTTTACAATAATTTTAGAAATCTGAGAGGGTAGACTACCATATAGCAATTGTAGTAATTGTTTATGTTTAGGTATAGAGATGAGCGAAGTATTCAAAAATTCGATTCGACTGATTCGGCGAATTCGTAGAAAAAATTCGATTCGAGTCGAATATATTCGCTGTGAATTTAACTTAAAAAAGGGTGTTTCTAGGCTTCAGAGAGACTTAATATTAGTGCTGAACACTGTACCTTTAATTTAAATGCCCTTGGAGTCTGCTGGGGAAGAGAAATAATACTGTCAGGCAGTATGACATGCAGATGAGTGCCGTCGATCTTAGAATCACCGCACACTTCACTCATTTGGCCAGTCACGGGGCCAAAACCAGAGTGTGGAGCCACAGTGTGGCGGTGGAGGCAGCAGCAATGGGAGGCCATGCAGCACCCTATGACAAAAATGGAAACCACCAGCAGTGTGAGGAGACCTGAAAGTGGCACATGGCAGAGTGTGGCGATAGAGACAGCAGCAATGGGAGGCCGTACAGGGACCCATGACACACTCTGGACCTGGCAGCAGCATGAGGAGGCGGTACAGGGGCCCATGGCAGATTACGGGCCTGGCAGCAGCATGAGGAGCCGGTAGGGGGGCCCATGGCAGATTACAGGCCTGGCAGCAGCATGGGGAGGCGGTACAGGGGCCCATGACAGATTACGGGCCTGGCAGCAGCATTTGGAGTCGGTACGGGGGCCCATGACACACTCTGGACCTGGCAGCAGCATGAGGAGGCGGTACAGGGGCGCATGACAGATTACAAGCCTGGCAGCAGCAACTTGGACAGGAGGACGTTCAGTTTCTGCACCGTCTGGTGCGTGCTCGCAAACTGTTGTCTCTTGGAAACGGATTCCAAGAAAGACTGCTGACGGAATCCGTGAAGAGGAGTAGCAGGAGAAGGAGCATCTGAACGAGCGGAATATGCCAACAAGCGACAACAGGGGCCCATGACAGATTACGGGCCTGGCAGCAGCATGAGGAGGCGGTATAGGGGCCCATGGCAGATTAGGGGCCTGGCAGCAGCTATGGGAGGCCTGTAATCTGCCAGCACCCTATGACAAAAAATGGAATACACCAGCAGTGTGAGGAGACCTGAAAGTGGCACATGGCAGAGTGTGGCGATGGAGACAGCAGCAATGGGAGGCCGTACAGGGACCCATGAGAGACTCTGGACTTGGCAGCAGCATGAGGAGGCGGTATAGGGGCCCATGGCAGATTAGGGGCCTGGCAGCAGCTATGGGAGGCCCGTAATCTGCCAGCACCCTATGACAAAAAATGGAACACACCAGCAGTGTGAGGAGACCTGAAAGTGGCACATGTTTGGGGCATGATTCATGGCGGATTTAGTCAGTTGTGTCAGGAACTGGTGGTTTGAAATCCAGACTAATCCACGCCTGATTCATTTTCACAAACGTCAGTCTCTCCACACTTTGGGTGGACAGTCGTGTCCTCCGCGGAGTTGCAATACCTCCTGCCGCACTAAACACGCGCTCCGATGCCACGCTACTGGCCGGGCATGACAGCCTTTCAAGGGCAAATTCAGCTAGTTGGGGCCAAAGGTCAAGTTTCGTTGCCCAGTAGTCAAGGGGATTGTCTACCTCGGTTGGCAGGGTGCTGTCCAAGTAGGCCTAAGCCTGTTGTTTGAGGTCCTGCTCCAGGTCCACCTGATGCTGCTGCTGCTGCTGCTGCGGCTGGTTAGTAGTTTCCTCACTGCGCTGGTGAAGAAAGCTACTCATCATCGACTGCAGACTGAGGCAGCCGCTGCTGGTGGAGCTGCCACTGCTCCTACCACCCCACCCCTCCCCTGCTGCCATCGCAGCGGAACGCGAGCGCACAGGGCCCACAGTGTCTGAGGATGGACGTTGGCGCAGACAGGCAGAGACCAGCTGACTACATAGGTGGTTTTTATAGTACGTTATTTTGGCCTCCCTCTCAGCAGGTGTGAAAAAGGCCACCATTTTGGAACGGTAGCGAGGGTCCAACAAGGTGGACAGCCAAAAGTCATCCCTCTGTCTGATGGTTATTATTCGGCTGTCGCTACGCAAGCAACCGAGCATGCTATGGGCCATTTGTGCCAAGGAATGCGAGGGACTCCCTGCCTCCATCTCCACAGCATACTGCCACGGTGCGTCTGGGTCCTCTGTCTCCTCCTCCTCCTCCTCCTCTACCAGATGCTCCTGCTCCTCCACTCCTGTCCGCTGAGTGGAAAAACCACCCATTTCACTCAATAATTCCTGAGCACCAATGTCCTCCTCTACCTCCTCCTCTTCTTCCTGTCCTGCCCCCACAGGGGTCATGTGGCGTTGAGATCTGTGCGCCACGTCTACCGCACCCTGACCAGCCATTGTTAACAGCATTTGTTCCAGGACGTGCAACAGAGGAATGACGTCGTTCATCCCATAGTCCTGCCGACTCACGAATAGCGTGGCCTCCTCAAAGGGCCTGAGCAAGCGCAGGTGTCACGCATGAGCTGCCAATGGCTGACATCTAAGTTACACAGGGAATACCTTTATCCGCTTTTAACATCAGGAAATCTGTGATGGCCTTTTGCTGTTCGTAAAGGCGGTCTAACATATGTAGGGTTGAATTCCACCTTGTTGCAACGTCACAGCATGAGGAGTCGGTATAGGGGCCCATGGCAGATTAGGGGCCTGGCAGCAGCTATGGGAGGCACGTAATCTGCCAGCACCCTATGTCAAAAAATTATACACACCAGCAGTGTGTGAGGAGACCTGAAAGTGGCACATGGCAGAGTGTGGCGATGGAGACAGCAGCAATGGGAGGCCGTACAGGGACCCATGACAGACTCTGGACCTGGCAGCAGCATGAGGAGGCGGTATATAGGGGCCTATGGCAGATTAGGGGCCTGGCAGCAGCTATAGGAGGCCCATAATCTGCCAGCACCCTATGTCAAAAAAATTCTACACACCAGCAGTGTGAGGAGACCTGAAAGTGGCACATGGCATGAGAGACTCTGGACCTGGCAGCAGCATGAGGAAGCGGTATATAGGGGCCTATGGCAGATTAGGGGCCTGGCAGCAGCTATAGGAGGCCCATAATCTGCCAGCACCCTATGTCAAAAAATTCAACACACCAGCAGTGTGTGAGGAGACCTGAAAGTGGCACATGGCAGAGTGTGGCGATGGAGACAGCAGCAATGGGAGGCCGTACAGGGACCCATGACAGACTCTGGACCTGGCAGCAGCATGAGGAGGCGGTATATAGGGGCCTATGGCAGATTACGGGCCTGGCAGCAGCTATGGGAGGCCCTTAATCTGCCAGCACCCTATGTCAAAAAATTCTACACACCAGCAGTGTGTGAGGAGACCTGAAAGTGGCACATGGCAGAGTGTGGCGATGGAGACAGCAGCAATGGGAGGCCGTACAGGGACCCATGACAGACTCTGGACCTGGCAGCAGCATGAGGAGGCGGTATATAGGGGCCCATGGCAGATTAGGGGCCTGGCAGCAGCTATAGGAGGCCCATAATCTGCCAGCACCCTATGTCAAAAAATTCAACACACCAGCAGTGTGAGGAGACCTGAAAGTGGCACATGGCAGAGTGTGGCGATGGAGACAGCAGCAATGGGAGGCCGTACAGGGACCCATGAGAGACTCTGGACCTGGCAGCAGCATGAGGAGGCGGTATATAGGGGCCTATGGCAGATTAGGGGCCTGGCAGCAGCTATGGGAGGCCCTTAATCTGCCAGCACCCTATGTCAAAAAATTCTACACACCAGCAGTGTGAGGAGACCTGAAAGTGGCACATGGCATGAGAGACTCTGGACCTGGCAGCAGCATGAGGAAGCGGTATATAGGGGCCTATGGCAGATTAGGGGCCTGGCAGCAGCAATGGGAGGCCCATAATCTGCCAGCACCCTATGTCAAAAAATTCTACACACCAGCAGTGTGTGAGGAGACCTGAAAGTGGCACATGGCAGAGTGTGGCGATGGAGACAGCAGCAATGGGAGGCCGTACAGGGACCCATGACAGACTCTGGACCTGGCAGCAGCATGAGGAGGCGGTATATAGGGGCCCATGGCAGATTAGGGGCCTGGCAGCAGCTATGGGAGGCCCTTAATCTGCCAGCACCCTATGTCAAAAAAATTCTACACACCAGCAGTGTGAGGAGACCTGAAAGTGGCACATGGCATGAGAGACTCTGGACCTGGCAGCAGCATGAGGAAGCGGTATATAGGGGCCTATGGCAGATTAGGGGCCTGGCAGCAGCTATAGGAGGCCCATAATCTGCCAGCACCCTATGTCAAAAAATTCTACACACCAGCAGTGTGTGAGGAGACCTGAAAGTGGCACATGGCAGAGTGTGGCGATGGAGACAGCAGCAATGGGAGGCCGTACAGGGACCCATGACAGACTCTGGACCTGGCAGCAGCATGAGGAAGCGGTATATAGGGGCCTATGGCAGATTAGGGGCCTGGCAGCAGCTATAGGAGGCCCATAATCTGCCAGCACCCTATGTCAAAAAATTCTACACACCAGCAGTGTGTGAGGAGACCTGAAAGTGGCACATGGCAGAGTGTGGCGATGGAGACAGCAGCAATGGGAGGCCGTACAGGGACCCATGACAGACTCTGGACCTGGCAGCAGCATGAGGAAGCGGTATATAGGGGCCTATGGCAGATTAGGGGCCTGGCAGCAGCTATAGGAGGCCCATAATCTGCCAGCACCCTATGTCAAAAAATTCTACACACCAGCAGTGTGTGAGGAGACCTGAAAGTGGCACATGGCAGAGTGTGGCGATGGAGACAGCAGCAATGGGAGGCCGTACAGGGACCCATGACAGACTCTGGACCTGGCAGCAGCATGAGGAAGCGGTATATAGGGGCCTATGGCAGATTAGGGGCCTGGCAGCAGCTATAGGAGGCCCATAATCTGCCAGCACCCTATGTCAAAAAATTCAACACACCAGCAGTGTGTGAGGAGACCTGAAAGTGGCACATGGCAGAGTGTGGCGATGGAGACAGCAGCAATGGGAGGCCGTACAGGGACCCATGACAGACTCTGGACCTGGCAGCAGCATGAGGAAGCGGTATATAGGGGCCTATGGCAGATTAGGGGCCTGGCAGCAGCTATAGGAGGCCCATAATCTGCCAGCACCCTATGTCAAAAAATTCTACACACCAGCAGTGTGTGAGGAGACCTGAAAGTGGCACATGGCAGAGTGTGGCGATGGAGACAGCAGCAATGGGAGGCCGTACAGGGACCCATGACAGACTCTGGACCTGGCAGCAGCATGAGGAAGCGGTATATAGGGGCCTATGGCAGATTAGGGGCCTGGCAGCAGCTATAGGAGGCCCATAATCTGCCAGCACCCTATGTCAAAAAATTCAACACACCAGCAGTGTGAGGAGACCTGAAAGTGGCACATGGCAGAGTGTGGCGATGGAGACAGCAGCAATGGGAGGCCGTACAGGGACCCATGACAGACTCTGGACCTGGCAGCAGCATGAGGAAGCGGTATATAGGGGCCTATGGCAGATTAGGGGCCTGGCAGCAGCTATAGGAGGCCCATAATCTGCCAGCACCCTATGTCAAAAAATTCAACACACCAGCAGTGTGTGAGGAGACCTGAAAGTGGCACATGGCAGAGTGTGGCGATGGAGACAGCAGCAATGGGAGGCCGTACAGGGACCCATGACAGACTCTGGACCTGGCAGCAGCATGAGGAAGCGGTATATAGGGGCCTATGGCAGATTAGGGGCCTGGCAGCAGCAATGGGAGGCCCATAATCTGCCAGCACCCTATGTCAAAAAATTCTACACACCAGCAGTGTGTGAGGAGACCTGAAAGTGGCACATGGCAGAGTGTGGCGATGGAGACAGCAGCAATGGGAGGCCGTACAGGGACCCATGACAGACTCTGGACCTGGCAGCAGCATGAGGAAGCGGTATATAGGGGCCTATGGCAGATTAGGGGCCTGGCAGCAGCTATAGGAGGCCCATAATCTGCCAGCACCCTATGTCAAAAAATTCAACACACCAGCAGTGTGTGAGGAGACCTGAAAGTGGCACATGGCAGAGTGTGGCGATGGAGACAGCAGCAATGGGAGGCCGTACAGGGACCCATGACAGACTCTGGACCTGGCAGCAGCATGAGGAAGCGGTATATAGGGGCCTATGGCAGATTAGGGGCCTGGCAGCAGCTATAGGAGGCCCATAATCTGCCAGCACCCTATGTCAAAAAATTCTACACACCAGCAGTGTGTGAGGAGACCTGAAAGTGGCACATGGCAGAGTGTGGCGATGGAGACAGCAGCAATGGGAGGCCGTACAGGGACCCATGACAGACTCTGGACCTGGCAGCAGCATGAGGAAGCGGTATATAGGGGCCTATGGCAGATTAGGGGCCTGGCAGCAGCTATAGGAGGCCCATAATCTGCCAGCACCCTATGTCAAAAAATTCAACACACCAGCAGTGTGTGAGGAGACCTGAAAGTGGCACATGGCAGAGTGTGGCGATGGAGACAGCAGCAATGGGAGGCCGTACAGGGACCCATGACAGACTCTGGACCTGGCAGCAGCATGAGGAAGCGGTATATAGGGGCCTATGGCAGATTAGGGGCCTGGCAGCAGCTATAGGAGGCCCATAATCTGCCAGCACCCTATGTCAAAAAATTCTACACACCAGCAGTGTGTGAGGAGACCTGAAAGTGGCACATGGCAGAGTGTGGCGATGGAGACAGCAGCAATGGGAGGCCGTACAGGGACCCATGACAGACTCTGGACCTGGCAGCAGCATGAGGAAGCGGTATATAGGGGCCTATGGCAGATTAGGGGCCTGGCAGCAGCTATAGGAGGCCCATAATCTGCCAGCACCCTATGTCAAAAAATTCAACACACCAGCAGTGTGAGGAGACCTGAAAGTGGCACATGGCAGAGTGTGGCGATGGAGACAGCAGCAATGGGAGGCCGTACAGGGACCCATGACAGACTCTGGACCTGGCAGCAGCATGAGGAAGCGGTATATAGGGGCCTATGGCAGATTAGGGGCCTGGCAGCAGCTATAGGAGGCCCATAATCTGCCAGCACCCTATGTAAAAAAATTCAACACACCAGCAGTGTGAGGAGACCTGAAAGTGGCACATGGCATGAGACACTGTGGACCTGGCAGCAGCATGAGGAGGCGGTATATAGGGGCCCATGGCAGATTAGGGGCCTGGCAGCAGCTATGGGAGGCCCATAATCTGCCAGCACCCTATGTCAAAAAATTCAACACACCAGCAGTGTGAGGAGACCTGAAAGTGGCACATGGCATGAGAGACTCTGGACCTGGCAGCAGCATGAGGAAGCGGTATATAGGGGCCTATGGCAGATTAGGGGCCTGGCAGCAGCTATAGGAGGCCCATAATCTGCCAGCACCCTATGTCAAAAAATTCTACACACCAGCAGTGTGTGAGGAGACCTCAAAGTGGCACATGTTTGAGGCATGATTCATGGCGGATTTAGTCAGTTGTGTCAGGAACTGGTGGTTTGAAATCCAGACTAATCCACGCCTGATTCATTTTCACAAACGTGAGTCTCTCCACACTTTGGGTGGACAGTCGTGTCCTCCGCGGAGTTACAATACCTCCTGCCGCACTAAACACGCGCTCCGATGCCACGCTACTGGCTGGGCATGACAGCCTTTCAAGGGCAAATTCAGCTAGTTGGGGCCAAAGGTCAAGTTTCGTTGCCCAGTAGTCAAGGGGATTGTCTACCTCGGTTGGCAGGGTGCTGTCCAAGTAGGCCCAAGCCTGTTGTTTGAGGTCCTGCTCCAGGTCCACCTGATGCTGCTGCTGCTGCTGCGGCTGGTTAGTAGTTTCCTCACTGCGCTGGTGAAGAAAGCTACTCATCATCGACTGCAGACTGAGGCAGCTGCTGCTGGTGGAGCTGCCACTGCTCCTACCACCCCACCCCTCCCCTGCTGCCATGGCAGCGGAACGCGAGCGCACAGGGCCCACAGTGTCTGAGGATGGACGTTGGCGCACAAAGGCAGAGACCAACTGACTACATAGGTGGTTTTTATAGTACGTTATTTTGGCCTCCCTCTCAGCAGGTGTGAAAAAGGCCACCATTTTGGAACGGTAGCGAGGGTCCAACAAGGTGGACAGCCAAAAGTCATCCCTCTGTCTGATGGTTATTATTCGGCTGTCGCTACGCAAGCAACCGAGCATGCTATGGGCCATTTGTGCCAAGGAATGCGAGGGACTCCCTGCCTCCATCTCCACAGCATACTGCCACGGTGCGTCTGGGTCCTCTGTCTCCTCCTCCTCCTCCTCTACCAGATGCTCCTGCTCCTCCACTCCTGTCCGCTGAGTGGAAAAACCACCCATTTCACTCAATAATTCCTGAGCACAAATGTCCTCCTCTACCTCCTCCTCTTCTTCCTGTCCTGCCCCCACAGGGGTCATGTGGCGTTGAGATCTGTGCGCCACGTCTACCGCACCCTGACCAGCCATTGTTAACAGCATTTGTTCAAGGACGTGCAACAGAGGAATGACGTCGTTCATCCCATAGTCCTGCCGACTCACGAATAGCGTGGCCTCCTCAAAGGGCCTGAGCAAGCGGCAGGTGTCACGCATGAGCTGCCAATGGCTGACATCTAAGTTACACAGGGGAGTACCTTTATCCGCTTGTAACATCAGGAAATCGGTGATGGCCTTTCGCTGTTCGTAAAGGCGGTCTAACATGTGTAGGGTTGAATTCCACCTTGTTGCAACGTCGCAGATCAGGCGATGCTGTGGAATTCCGTTCTGCCGCTGCAGCTCAAGGAGGGTGTGCTTTGCGGTGTAGGAATGGCTGAAATGCATGCAAAGTTTACGTGACATTTTAAGGATGTCTTGCAGTGGGATGGTGGATTTTAAGAACCGCTTGACAACCAGATTGAACACGTGAGCCATGCATGGCGCATGGCACAACCTTCCTTGACGCAGAGCAGACACCATGTTCTTTCCGTTGTCGGTCAACATGGTTCCGATTTTCAGTTTGCGCGGAGACAGCCATCTGTCGATTTCTCTGTTCATTACACTCAGAAGTTCCTCCCCTGTGTGACTACGTTCGCCAAGGCATACCAGGTGCAGAACAGCGTGACACCGTTGCGCCCTGCACATGTGATATGCCGGTCGGGTAATGGGACTTGGCACGGGGGTGGCGGCTGAGGACACGGCGGAAGAAGAGGTGGTAGAGGCGGACATCTTTGCCGGACCAAGGACGTGCAAACGTGGAGGCAAAAGCGGCGTGACCTGTCCAAGTTGCTGGTGCGGCTGTGACGGCACCACGTTCACCCAGTGGGCCGTAAATGACATGTACTGTCCCTGACCGTAGTTACAGCTCCACACGTCGGCGCTGCCGTGCACTTTGGCAGAGACCGACATGCTCAAAGACTGGCCCACCATGTCTTCTACATGTGAATGCAGGGCTGGCACTGCCTTTTTGGCGAAGAAATGACGGCTTGGCACTCTCCACCGCGGCGCGGCACAAGCCATCATTTCTCTGAAAGGTGCTGAGTCCACCACTTGGAAAGGGAGGGACTGCAGCACCAGCAACTTGGACAGGAGGACGTTCAGCTTTTGCACCGTCGGGTGCGTGCTCGCAAACTGTTGTCTCTTGGAAACGGATTCCAAGAAAGACTGCTGACGGAATCCGTGAAGAGGAGTAGCAGGAGAAGGAGCATCTGAACGAGCGGAAGATGCCAACGAGCGACAACTCCCCTCAGCAGAGGTGTTGGAGCCTTGACTGGCTGATGGAGGGCGATTGACGTCGGGTGACGGAGCAAGTAACGGAGCGGGTGATGGAGCGGGGGCTGGGGCGGGCAGAACCGCCGTATCTTTATCACGGTTTTCCCAGGCCACCAAATGGCGACGCTGCATATGCTGCCGCAACGCTGTAGTCCCAACATGGGCCCCCTGGCCACGCTTGACTTTCTGGCCACATAGTCGACATACGGCTACGTTTACTTCCTCGGGCGGCTTGACGAAAAATTGCCACACCGCCGAGTAGGAAACTTTGCCCCCGATACTCCTCACTGGCTGACTGCTGCTTCCTCCGTGCACACCGGCACCACTACTGGCCGTGGTGGTAGGCTGCAGTGGAGCTGGTGCTCTACTCCGTGGCCGTTTGGCTCCACTGACACTGCTGCGACCCTGCTGCTGTCTCCTGGGCAACCCACCGACTGTTTTGCTCGCTGCCAAGCTGCCACCCTCTTCTCCTGATGATGCGGAAGAAATTGCCTGATGACGACGAGGCTGCCAAGTGCGATCAACCTCCTCATCATCAAGTAGGGTCTCCGCCTCACTACTAGCCCCCTCGGCTGCGTCTGGGTCAGGAGACAGACCTGTCTCTAGACCGGCTACCGAGCCACTCTCCTCGCCACTACTTCTTCGCCTGGCTGCTGAAAAGGCGGATGTCTCCCCCCGTTCCTGACCGCCCTCTGTTAGCTCTTCCTCACTGTACAGTGGGGCTGAGCCCACAGCATGCGATACTTCGCTTGGTGAGGGAACACCAAAGGACAGGGGCAGGTAGAGGACACGTGATTTCAGTGGGCTTGGTCCCGGGCCATGCCAACTAACGGTTGTGTCTGACGTACCCACCGACCGTTGGCTGTAGGTGTCAGAGGTGACCTGGGAAGAGGAAGACGACCGAGCCAACCAATCGACGACGGCAGGGTTGTCGGTGGAGACACGACCGCTGGATGACACCGGGAGCACTGGCCTCTGGCTGCGAATAGTGCTGCCTCGACCCCTTCCTCTGCTGCCACGTCTGCTCGCTCCTAAAACATTGCCTCCTCTGCCACTCCTCTGCATGTTGTCTGACATACTCTTTAATTAAACGATTATGTGTCCCTGAGTAACAATTCTGTGTCCCTGAGTAACAATTCTGTGTCTGTGCGAGTAACAATTCTGTGGCCCTAAGTAACAGTTCTGTGGCCCTCAGTAACAATTCTGTGTCCCTGATTAACGTTTCTGTGGCCCCAAGTAACAGTTCTGTGGCCCTCAGTAACAATTCTGTGTCTGTGCGAGTAACAATTCTGTGTCTGTGCGAGAAACAATTCTGTGGCCCTAAGTAAAGTTTCTGTGGCCCTAAGTAACAATTCTCTGGCACTCAGTAACAATTCTGTCTGTCCCTGAGTAACAATTCTCTGGCACTCAGTAACAATTCTGTCTGTCCCTGAGTAAAAATTCTGTGGCCCTAAGTAAAGTTTCTGGGGCCCTGAGTAACAATTATCTGGCACTCCGTAACAATTCTGTCTGTCCCTGAGTAACAATTCTCTGGCACTCAGTAACAATTCTGTCTGTCCCTGAGTAAAAATTCTCTGGCCCTAAGTAAAGTTTCTGTGGCCCTGAGTAACAATTCTCTGGCACTCCGTAACAATTCTGTCTGTCCCTGAGTAACAATTCTCTGGCACTCAGTAACAATTCTGTCTGTCCCTGAGTAAAAATTCTGTGGCCCTAATTAAAGTTTCTGTGGCCCTAAGTAACAATTCTCTGGCACTCAGTAACAATTCTGTCTGTCCCTGAGTAACAATTCTCTGGCACTCGGTAACAATTCTGTCTGTCCCTGAGTAACAATTCTCTGGCACTCCGTAACAATTCTGTCTGTCCCTGAGTAACAATTCTCTGGCACTCAGTAACAATTCTGTCTGTCCCTGAGTAAAAATTCTGTGGCCCTAATTAAAGTTTCTGTGGCCCTAAGTAACAATTCTCTGGCACTCAGTAACAATTCTGTCTGTCCCTGAGTAACAATTCTCTGGCACTCCGTAACAATTCTGTCTGTCCCTGAGTAACAATTCTCTGGCACTCAGTAACAATTCTGTCTGTCCCTGAGTAAAAATTCTGTGGCCCTAAGTAAAGTTTCTGTGGCCCTGAGTAACAATTCTCTGGCACTCCGTAACAATTCTGTCTGTCCCTGAGTAACAATTCTCTGGCACTCCGTAACAATTCTGTCTGTCCCTGAGTAAAAATTCTGTGGCCCTAATTAAAGTTTCTGTGGCCCTAAGTAACAATTCTCTGGCACTCAGTAACAATTCTGTCTGTCCCTGAGTAACAATTCTCTGGCACTCGGTAACAATTCTGTCTGTCCCTGAGTAACAATTCTCTGGCACTCAGTAACAATTCTGTCTGTCCCTGAGTAAAAATTCTGTGGCCCTAATTAAAGTTTCTGTGGCCCTAAGTAACAATTCTCTGGCACTCAGTAACAATTCTGTCTGTCCCTGAGTAACAATTCTCTGGCACTCCGTAACAATTCTGTCTGTCCCTGAGTAACAATTCTCTGGCACTCAGTAACAATTCTGTCTGTCCCTGAGTAAAAATTCTGTGGCCCTAATTAAAGTTTCTGTGGCCCTAAGTAACAATTCTCTGGCACTCAGTAACAATTCTGTCTGTCCCTGAGTAACAATTCTCTGGCACTCAGTAACAATTCTGTCTGTCCCTGAGTAAAAATTCTGTGGCCTTAAGTAAAGTTTCTGGGGCCCTGAGTAACAATTCTCTGGCACTCAGTAACAATTCTGTCTGTCCCTGAGTAACAATTCTCTGGCACTCAGTAACAATTCTGTCTGTCCCTGAGTAACAATTCTCTGGCACTCAGTAACAATTCTGTCTGTCCCTGAGTAAAAATTCTGTGGCCCTAATTAAAGTTTCTGGGGCCCTGAGTAACAATTCTCTGGCACTCAGTAACAATTCTGTCTGTCCCTGAGTAACAATTCTCTGGCACTCAGTAACAATTCTGTCTGTCCCTGAGTAACAATTCTCTGGCACTCAGTAACAATTCTGTCTGTCCCTGAGTAAAAATTCTGTGGCCCTAATTAAAGTTTCTGTGGCCCTAAGTAACAATTCTCTGGCACTCAGTAACAATTCTGTCTGTCCCTGAGTAACAATTCTCTGGCACTCCGTAACAATTCTGTCTGTCCCTGAGTAACAATTCTCTGGCACTCAGTAACAATTCTGTCTGTCCCTGAGTAAAAATTCTGTGGCCCTAATTAAAGTTTCTGTGGCCCTAAGTAACAATTCTCTGGCACTCAGTAACAATTCTGTCTGTCCCTGAGTAACAATTCTCTGGCACTCAGTAACAATTCTGTCTGTCCCTGAGTAAAAATTCTGTGGCCCTAAGTAAAGTTTCTGGGGCACTCAGTAACAATTCTGTCTGTCCCTGAGTAACAATTCTCTGGCACTCAGTAACAATTCTGTCTGTCCCTGAGTAACAATTCTCTGGCACTCAGTAACAATTCTGTCTGTCCCTGAGTAAAAATTCTGTGGCCCTAAGTAAAGTTTCTGTGGCCCTGAGTAACAATTCTCTGGCACTCCGTAACAATTCTGTCTGTCCCTGAGTAACAATTCTCTGGCACTCAGTAACAATTCTGTCTGTCCCTGAGTAAAAATTCTGTGGCCCTAATTAAAGTTTCTGTGGCCCTAAGTAACAATTCTCTGGCACTCAGTAACAATTCTGTCTGTCCCTGAGTAACAATTCTCTGGCACTCGGTAACAATTCTGTCTGTCCCTGAGTAACAATTCTCTGGCACTCAGTAACAATTCTGTCTGTCCCTGAGTAAAAATTCTGTGGCCCTAATTAAAGTTTCTGTGGCCCTAAGTAACAATTCTCTGGCACTCAGTAACAATTCTCTCTGTCCCTGAGTAACAATTCTCTGGCACTCAGTAACAATTCTGTCTGTCCCTGAGTAAAAATTCTGTGGCCCTAATTAAAGTTTCTGTGGCCCTAAGTAACAATTCTCTGGCACTCAGTAACAATTCTGTCTGTCCCTGAGTAACAATTCTCTGGCACTCGGTAACAATTCTGTCTGTCCCTGAGTAACAATTCTCTGGCACTCAGTAACAATTCTGTCTGTCCCTGAGTAAAAATTCTGTGGCCCTAATTAAAGTTTCTGTGGCCCTAAGTAACAATTCTCTGGCACTCAGTAACAATTCTCTCTGTCCCTGAGTAACAATTCTCTGGCACTCAGTAACAATTCTGTCTGTCCCTGAGTAAAAATTCTGTGGCCCTAATTAAAGTTTCTGTGGCCCTAAGTAACAATTCTCTGGCACTCAGTAACAATTCTGTCTGTCCCTGAGTAACAATTCTCTGGCACTCGGTAACAATTCTGTCTGTCCCTGAGTAACAATTCTCTGGCACTCAGTAACAATTCTGTCTGTCCCTGAGTAAAAATTCTGTGGCCCTAATTAAAGTTTCTGTGGCCCTAAGTAACAATTCTCTGGCACTCATTAACAATTCTGTCTGTCCCTGAGTAACAATTCTCTGGCACTCGGTAACAATTCTGTCTGTCCCTGAGTAACAATTCTCTGGCACTCAGTAACAATTCTGTCTGTCCCTGAGTAAAAATTCTGTGGCCCTAATTAAAGTTTCTGTGGCCCTAAGTAACAATTCTCTGGCACTCAGTAACAATTCTGTCTGTCCCTGAGTAACAATTCTCTGGCACTCCGTAACAATTCTGTCTGTCCCTGAGTAACAATTCTCTGGCACTCCGTAACAATTCTGTCTGTCCCTGAGTATGAATTCTGTGGCCCTAACTAGCATTTCTTTGTCCCTAAGTAACAGTTCTGTGGCCCTCAGTAACAGTTCTGTGTCTGTGCGAGTAACAATTCTGTGTCTGTGCGAGTAACAATTCTGTGGCCCTAAGTAACAGTTCTGTGGCCTTCAGTAACAATTCTGTGTCTGTGCGAGTAACAATTCTGTGTCTGTGCGAGTAACAATTCTGTGGCCCTAAGTAAAGTTTCTGTGGCCCTAAGTAACAATTCTCTGGCACTCAGTAACAATTCTGTCTGTCCCTGAGTAACAATTCTCTGGCACTCAGTAACAATTCTGTCTGTCCCTGAGTAAAAATTCTGTGGCCCTAAGTAAAGTTTCTGTGGCCCTGAGTAACAATTCTCTGGCACTCAGTAACAATTCTGTCTGTCCCTGAGTAACAATTCTCTGGCACTGAGTAACAATTCTGTCTGTCCCTGAGTAAAAATTCTGTGGCCCTAATTAAAGTTTCTGTAGCCCTAAGTAACAATTCTCTGGCACTCAGTAACAATTCTGTCTGTCCCTGAGTAACAATTCTCTGGCACTCAGTAACAATTCTGTCTGTCCCTGAGTAACAATTCTCTGGCACTGAGTAACAATTCTGTCTGTCCCTGAGTAAAAATTCTGTGGCCCTAATTAAAGTTTCTGTGGCCCTAAGTAACAATTCTCTGGCACTCAGTAACAATTCTGTCTGTCCCTGAGTAACAATTCTCTGGCACTCAGTAACAATTCTGTCTGTCCCTGAGTAACAATTCTGTGGCCCTAATAACGTTTCTGTGGCCCTAAGTAACAATTCTCTGGCACTGAGTAACAATTCTGTCTGTCCCTGATTATGAATTCTGTGGCCCTAACTAGCGTTTCTTTGTCCCTAAATAACGATTCTGTGGCCCTCATTAACAAGTCTGTGTCCCTGAGTAATGGTTCTCTGTCCCTAAGTAACTTTTCTCTGTCTCCAATTATCGTTTCTGTGGCCCTAACTCTGTCCCTGTCCCTAGTACAGAGCGGTCTGCCTCTGTTCAATAACTGCAGGCAAATGAAGAATTCCAAAATGGCCGCTATTTATAGCTCGACCATTACACAGTGCTGGCTGGCTGGCTGCTGCTAGGCTGATGCGATCACATGTAGTTGAGGCATGCATTATGGGTCAGCGCGCCTTGTCTGCGCGCCTTCCCAGACATCCCCGCTCCGTCGCCGCACATGTCAGCCGCCATTTTCTGAAAAATTTCGATTCGCGCGTCCGAATTAGGCTATTTTTCGGATTCAGCACGAATCGAAATTTTTCAGATATTCGACTCGAATTCCACTTCGGATACTTCGATTCGCTCATCTCTATTTAGGTAAGAGGCCAACTTTAAATTGATCTCTTAGGCTGACCATACACTATACAATTTTCTGTCCAATTTCTGCCCAATTCCTTTAGATTTACCTTCAACTATGTAGTGCAAGGGCCTGCCCAATTGAATAGAATTGAAAGTGTTGTTTAGGTTTGACCTCGTATTATATGGTTTTTGGTAAATCTAAAGCAAAATTCTCAAGAAAATTGTATGATGTATGGCCAGCCTTATGGTAGCTAAGATTTGTTTTCATGTATAGAATTCAAGTGTAACTGAAAAGTTAACATGTTAAAATGGCATCACTAATAAAAATCCATCAGAGTGTCAGTAATATAAAAAAATACATGTCCTGTGATTGTGTCAGTCATATGACTGGCTTTCCTCCAATCAGTTCTCTCTGCAACAATAAAACCCAATTGAAACCTCACTCTTGATTGCTGTAATGCAGTCAGGCTGCATATGCAATACAAAATAAAATTTGTTCCTTTTTAACACCTCATTAACCCTAATGCCCCGTACACACGATAAGAAAATCGTCTGAACAATTTTGCTGTATCACTGATCAAATGTGTCACGATCGTAGCGTCAGACCCCAGACCTTCTCACCAAACTCGTGACCGAAGGACTAGCCAATCTAAACTGCGATGTGACGTGCGTAACAATGCCACACCCAGCTGCACCCTGCTCAACAATTTTCCAGCTAATGGACCACAGAACGATGTACTGGCAGCCTGAGCGATTGTTACTGAGTCAGGTTAATTACGCAATTAACCCTTCACACTACCACTACCTCCTTTTTATACAGAGAAAGAGGAAACTCGTCAATATCAGCTATAACACTATAAAGATTGAAAAAATTGTCTGCATAACACGGTCATAACGCAGGCCTGTTAAACAGACGGTCAAAAAAACAGTAGCGTCTCTTTAGAGGCAGGAATTCGTAAATTGCAATTAAGCGCTATAGAAACAGTTCAACACTTTCAGAAGGAAAGATTTATTACTAAAAGTTTAAACGGGTGCAATAAAAATATTTACAGAAAAAGATGTAACTAAGATATATATATAAACATACAGAGACCAACAGCACAGCAAAGAGATATCAGAGAGAGGTGAAAGGGTTAAGGTACTTGCCAAAGTCCTGGGTTAGCAGATCCAAGTGTCGGAGCAAAAGGCAGGGGTCTTCCCAGGTGGTATTGATGTTAAAATGGGAGACGTCTTCAACTTACACTCTTAGGCCTGACAGCCTATTTTGTATTCCCCAGCAGGGGGTGTTTCTGAAATCAAGGACCAATCCCCGCTTAGGGCGTGGAGATATGGGTGGATGCCTCAACTAGAGCAAAAATCTCCCATAACTCATATTTTGGTCCATAACTGTCCTGCTGCACAAGGGACATTCCACCCGCGGGTAGATTATTATGCAGACATTTGAGGATTAATTAGATATGAATTATGAAAGTGTGCACTGAACGGTTCACGAGATCTATTTTTCTGCTTTCCTGTGTGTCCGAGACAAGGCGAGTGACCAATTAAACTGTTCACCTGCTCATCGTCCATCTGATGATATGTCCGGGTTTTTATATGTCTCTCATATTCCAAGATATGAGACATAGGGGAGAAATGGGCTTTGAGAAATGTTATCTGATTCTGTCACCTACGCTGAGTTAGGTTTATTAGCTCGGAATCTCTTTAAACTCTTGGGAAAGCTGGCCTTATCTCTTCCGAGGTGTGAAATGGCACAGGTTCTCAAACAGCTAGGCCCCATCTCCCTGGGGGGGCCTTTATAGCTCCTATGACCCTCAGGTGACATTTTTTAACACACACATACACTGTCACTGTGACACTCAGAGTGAGGAGGAAGGGAGAATGAGGAAATAACATGGCTACTCTTAACAAAATGGTGGACTGCGTCAGTCTCTGGTGTGCACGTTTGCGACAGAATGATTTTCTCTTCACTGATGAGCAGGATGTTTTAACCGATAATGATATTGGGAACGAAAAAATACGGTTGTACAACAGTGAAAAATGTAGTAATTTTGCATACGAACGACCGATTTTCTATGCGGTGGTATGACGGTTGTATGAAAAAAATCTATCAAGCACTACCATGCATGAGTGAAAACAGAAGATGACCCAGATGTTTATGTCCAAGGAATCTTTGTAAATACAAACGAAAAATCCAAATGTTAAAAGTAGATTGGCCTAATGAGATAATGAAACCAGAATGATGCATATGATATTTTATGTATCACTATTTATGTATATAGATAATGTAATAAACTATATTATACTCATTGCTGTTAATTGTTGTGTATATATCGCTCGTTCTGGCCGGAAGGGCGTGGCTACACGCACACCGCATCATTTCCACTTGTACAGAAGACGTCAACACTACGTATTGCCCGATGAACAATTTTTTTAGATTGGGTAATGTGGGCCACGATTTCGACCAAAGAACGAATGTCTCTCGGTCGTTGGATGACCGATCGGTCGATTTTCTAATCGTGTATTCCCACCTTTAGTTTATCTTAATCATCCCCAATTAACTCCTTCTTATTTATTACAGGTGCTTATATAGCACTGTCAATGTATGCAGTGCTTTACGTATACAGTGATACCTCAGTTTACGAATTTAATGTGTTCTCCGGGACGTTTCGTATTGCGAAAAAATCATAAATACTGTACAGGGACATGTTAAAAAATTTCCAGAATGACTCCAAAACTCGATGCAAAAACTGCTCCAAAACCTCCACACTCGACGCCATGTGCTACCCACAGACTCCAGCATGCACTGGAGCAGCGCTATAAACCTTCCAGGTGAATGCATCCTGCGGAAACTTGCTTCGTATTGAGAAAAAAATACATAAACCAAGGCATTATTTTAATTTGTAAACCAACAATTATGCTAACTGAGGTACCACCAGGGGCGGACTGACCATTTAATCAGTCAGGCACTGCCTGAGGTCAGTAGGGGGCCCCATGAGATGCCCCTGGTACCTTTCATTGGCTTTTTCATAGGCTTTTTTGGGTGTGGGCCAGGACATAGGGGCCCCATGATCCCCTGTTGCCTGAGGGCCCCATGAGTTGTCAGTCCATTCCTGGGTACCACTGTATATTGTACATCCACATCAGACCCTAACCCTGAAAGAGCTTACAATCTAAGGTCTCTAACTCACATTCATACATACACAGGAGCCAATTGGCCTACCAGTATGTCTTTGGAGTGTAGGAGGAAACTGGAGTACCCAGAGGAAACCCACACAGGCACAGGGAGAACATGCAAATTCCAGGCAGGTGGTGTCATGGTTGGTATTTGAACCAACAACCTTTATACTGTCAGGTGGAAGTGCTGACCATTTAGCCACTGTGCTGCCGCAAGTATTATATGGGGACAGGCATTTACTTGTAAAACACAGCACTTTATCATACAAATTATGCACACTCCAATATGCAAATGTGTAATTTAAAATAAAAATGCAAAAGTGGTTATTTGCTGACTGAGCATTTTCTACTTGAATTTGATAGGTACTGGAAGGTTTTTGTTATTTTTGCATGTTTTGTTATATGTTTATATTGTATGCTTCTAATTGTGACAATCTGGTATTCATGATGGTCCACAATGCTGAAAATAAAGTACAAAAAAATGTACTGTCAGTGACCATCCTATTTTCTCAAGAATTCACTAGTATATATAGAAGTTTTAAATGCAATTACCAAATACTTGTATGTAGAACAAAAATAAAGTCAAGTTAGTCTCACAGGGGTTTATTTACTAAAACTGGAGAGTGAATAAAATGGTGTAACTCTGCATAGAAACCAAACAGCTTCCAGGTTTTAGTCTAGGTTCACAACTATGCAGGTTGCGTTTGAGGCATTTCTACATTGCGTTTTTGATGCATTTTGCGGGCTTCTTTTTTAATTATTTTAATTTTTCTTGTTGCTTGCCAGATTTTAAACGCAAAATGCATCAAAAACGCATCTTCCACTTCTTACCATGACTAATATCTTCCCAGTGATTTTTTTTTGTACATTTTTTTGCTTATTTCAATTGGTCCAACCATTAATACAATAATATTTAAACTTTTTTGTTATGATTTGATTGTTATTTTTTTGGCTGAAGTGGTTAATTTCCATTATATTTCCTATATATATGTATCTACATTCTTCTGCCTGTTGAATATATCATTGTGAAAGGGTTCACATAGTTGACATTACTTTTTTATATGAATAAATTTCAGTTGATAAAAATAAATCAATGGTAGTCATTACAACCAGTAAGTCACTCACTGCTATACAAATTCCATGGAAAGTTACTAATGGATCATCATGGGCATTGTTTAGCAATGTGCATCTAATATTGAATTTGTGGCATACACCTTTCTTGCCTGTACATGTCCTCTATGACTGATTGAAATGAGAACATTTATGGAAAATCCCATAATTAAACAGAAAATACCTTCACAGTGTTTTTTTAATGAAGTTACCAAGGGTGTAATTTTCCAAATTAGTATACAAAGGTAATGAAGCACACAGTATAGTCATGGAAACAAAGAATAATTGTACATCTATATTTGATCAGGAATTTTGTTTCCATGCCAGCTTGTGAATCCATATCCATGATAGGTAATGTGCAGTTTTACTGAACAATTCTGTGTTACATTGTAATGACCACAGTCAGCCCTGTATTGTGGGGGAAAATTTTATATATATATTGTATTTATACATTTTAAATAAACAGGGCAGCTCAGTGGCTAAGTGGTTAGAAATTCTGCAGCATTAGGGTTGCCTTGATGAATCCTAACCACGACACTACCTGCATGGAGTTTGTATGTCCTCCATGTGCCTGTGTGGGTTTCCTCTGGGTACTGTGGTTTCCTGCCACACTCCACAGACATGCTGGTAGGTCAGTTGGCTTCTCTAGTGTACAGTATGTATGAATGTGAGACAGGAATCTTAGATTCCTTAAGGGTAAGGACTGAAGTGACTGTACAATATATATCTAAAGTGCTGTGTAAATTGTTGGTGCTATATAAATAACTGTAATAAATAAATTACAGATTCCAAGTACAGATTCTAATTCAGAGAAAAGAAAAGATAAGAGTTAACTGAGTACTGCAAACAAAACATATACATTCACCGGCCACTTTATTAGGTACACCTTGCTAGTACCGGGTTGGACCCCTTCTGTTTTCCAAACTGCCTTAAAGTGGTTCTAAAATCTCAAGGTTTTTTATCTTCATCCACCACAGCCTCTGCTGTCTGGGGACTCTTCCTCCTGCTGCTGTCAATCACACCCAGTAAGCCAATGAGGAGAGAGTGGAGGGCGGGCCGGGGCCGAGCCGCAGCTCTATCTGTCTTATGGATGCATAGAGCAGCGGCTCAAGGACGAGCATGCAGAGGTGCCCCCAGAGCGATGGCTTTCCATGGGGGCACTGCTTAAGGGGCAGGAGCCAGGAGCACTAGTGGGGACGTGAAAAGAAGAGGATCAGGGCCGCTCAGTGCAAAACCACTGCACAGAGCAGGTAATTATAAACACGTTTTTTATTTTAAGTAAAAAAACCCCAAAGCTTTAGTTTCACTTTAATTCTTCATGGTATAGAATCAACATGGTGTTGGAAACATTCCTCATAGATTTTGGTCCATATTGACATGATATCATCACGCAGTTGCTGCAGATTTGTCAGCTGTACATCCATGATGCAAATCTCCCATTCCACCACATCTCAAAGATACTCTATTGGATTGAGATCTGGTGACTGTGGAGGCCATTGGAGCACAGTGAGCTCATTATCATGTTCAAGAAACCAGTTTGAGATGATTTGAGCTTTGTGACATGGTGCATTATCCTGCTGGAAGTAGTCTTTAGAAGGTGGGTACACTGGAACCATAAAGGGATGGACATGATCAGCTACAATACTCAGGTAGGCCATGGCGTTTAAACGATGCTCAGTTGGTACTAAGGTGCCCAAAATGTGCCAAGAAAATATCCCCCACACATT
This sequence comes from Staurois parvus, assembly GCF_062004578.1. Classification (NCBI taxonomy): domain Eukaryota; kingdom Metazoa; phylum Chordata; class Amphibia; order Anura; family Ranidae; genus Staurois; species Staurois parvus. The sequence continues at coordinate 15,475,122 of NW_028317813.1, forward strand.
ACACCACTAGCCTGCACCTTTGATAGAAGGCAGGATGGATCCATGCTTTTATGCTGTTTACACCAAATTCTGACCCTACCATCTGAATGACGTAGCTGAAATTGAGACTCATCAGACCAGGCAACATTTTTCCAATTTTCTATTGTCCTATTTTGGTGAGCCTGTATGAATTGAAGCCTCCGTTTTTTGTTCTTGGCCGACAGGAGTGGCACCTGGTGAGATCTTATGCTGCTGTAGCCCATCTGTTTCAAGACTCGATGTGTTATGCATTCAACCTCTGACCTCTGACATCAACAAGGCATTTTCGTCCACACAACTGCCACTCACTGGATATTTTATCTTTTTTGTACCATTCTCTGTAAACTCTAGAGATGGTTGTGTGTGAAAATCCCAGTAGATCAGCAGTTTTTGAAATATGCAGACCAGCCCATCTGGCACCAACAATCATGCCACATTCAAAGTCACCTAAATTTCCTTTCTTCCCCATTCTGATGCTCGGTTTGAACTTCTTGAAGTAGTCTTCACCACGTCTAGATGCCTAAATGCATTCAGTTAATGCCAAGTGATTGGCTGATTAACTATTTGTGTTACAAAGCAATTGAACAGGTGTACCTAATAAAGTGGCCGGTGACTATATATACATTATATTGCCAAAAGTATTGGGACACCCCTCCAAATCGTTGGACTCAGGTGTTCCAATCACCTCAATGGCCATAGGTGTGTAAAATCAAGCACCTAGACATGCAGACTGCTTCTACAAACATTTGTGAAAGAATGGGTCACTCTCAGGAGTTCAGTAAATTCAACCGTGGTACCGTGATAGGTTGCCACTTGTGCAAGAATTCCATCCATGAAATTTCCTTGCTACTAAATATTCCACGGTCAACTGTTAGTGGTATTATAACCAAGTGGAAGCAACTGGGAACAATAGCATCTCAGCCATGAAGTTGTAGGCTACGTAAAATGACAGAGCGGGGTCAGCGCATGCTGAAGCGCACAGTGCACAGAATTTGCCAACGGTCTTTAGAGTTAAAGATCTCCAAACTTCGTGTGGCCTTCAGATTATCATGACAACAGTACATAAAGAGCATCATGGAATGGGTTTCCATGGCTGAGCAGATGCATCCAAGCCTTACATCACCAAGTGCAATGCAAAGCATTGCATGCAATGGTGTAAAGCACGCTGCCACTGTACTCTACAGCAGTTGAGATGTGTTCTCTGGAGTGACTAATCACGCTTCTCTGTCTGGCAATCCGATCGGCATGTCTGGGTTTGGCAGTTGCCAGGAGAACGGTACTAGCGTGACTGCATTGTGTCAAGTGTAAAGTTTGGTGGAGGGGGGATTATGGTGTGGGGTTGTTTTTCAGGGGTTGGGCTTGGCCCCTTAGTTCCAGTGAAGGGAACTCTTAAAGCGTCAGCATACCAAGACATTTTGGACACTTTCATGCTCCCAACTTTGTGGGAACAGTTTGGGGATGACCCCAACCTGTTCCAACATGACTGCGCCTCAGTGCACAAAGCAAGGTCCATAAAGACATGGATGAGCGAGTTTAGGGTGGAGGAACTTGACTGGCCTGCAAAGAGTCCTGCCCTCAACCCGACAGAACACCTTTGGGATGAATTAGAGCGGAAACTGCGAGCCAGGCTTTCTCAACCAACATCAGTTCCTGACATCACAAATGCTCTTCTGGAAGAATGGTAAAACATTCCCATAGACACACTCCTAAACCTTGTGGACAGCCTTTCCAGAAGAGTTGAAGCTGTTATAGCTGCAAAGGGTGGGCCAACTCAATATTGAACCCTACGGACTAAGACTGGGATGCCTTTAAAGTTCATGTACATGTAAAGGCAGGGCTCCCAATACTTTTGGCAATATAATCTACTGTATATGCTGGGACTTGTAGACCTTTACTTTTGGGGGGTCACTTCCTTAGATCTCAGGAGTCCATGCTGGGACTGGTAGTTCTTTACTTTTGGGGGTGTCATATCCCTCAAAAGTGAAGGACTACCAGTCCCAGCATGAACCTCTGAGATCTAAGGATATGGCCTCCTGTCACAAGTTAGCCTGCAGCCTCTTGTTTGTTGTCTTACCTCCTTACTGTTCCTTCACTCTCATGACAGCCCAACTGGTTCCATTTCCACCTCACAGTCTCATATCCAGTTCCCACCTTCCCTTTCAGAGCACTGAGCAGGGGGCCACCACCACAGAAGCTGGAGGAGGTGGGTGGAGCTGAGCACTAGTTGCAGGAGGAGGAAGGAAGTGGTGGGAAGCAGTGGAACCTGGTGGGGACAGTGGGAGTGGGACACAGACACAAGTACTGTGAGTGAAGTGGTGGCCTTTTTGGGGGCATCAGAGCAGTCCAGGCAGGACAGTGGGACTAGTACTGTGAGTGACGTGGTGGCCTTTTTTGGGAGCATCAAAGCAGTCCTGGACATCACGAGAATAGTTTCTGCGTCTCTCTAAATGTTCCATCGGCTGCCCCCCCCCCCCCCCCACGCTATGCCACTGTGAACCTCATCCCTCTTTATTCACAATTTAGTTTTAAAATGTAGGTAGATTTTATTTAACATTCCTGTTAACTTTGAAGTTGATTGCCTCTGCCAATATAAATGGACGCACACACACAAGACTCACATGCAATCAATCATTATAAGAGGAAGACATCGTCAGCATTCCCTTGTGAGAATTCAAGTTCAGCATATCAGGGTCCTACCGTAGAACAACAAAACAGTGACATCCAGATGCAACTCAATTTGGATGGCTCAGAAGATCTCAGCTGTTGTAATATCAAGATGCATGGAATTTAAGTGGCCACTTCTGGAGTGGACTATTGGAATCCTAATAGCAGTTACTGGAATCCTAAACACCTTCTTGGAAAAACTGCCTACCTTTTCTCTGAAACTAGATAGGGTGCATCCAGTTAGTCCCAACAACAGATAAGACCGCATAGTACCCAGGGAGTATGCTTTTTCACGGTCAAGGAGAAGATTAAGGGTCAGACGTGGAACAAAAGATGGATGAACTTTGACATAGCTGGCATTACATTTCTACTAGACTTGTCCTGTTGTGAACTTTATATCAAATCCCAAGAACAAAAAAAAACTTGCAGTGAGGCCCCACCCCTCCACACTACTGGTCATACTCTCTAGACCTCACAATTACTTGTATTGACATGGATGAAGTGCATGGAGTTGTCTCTGGCAGTGATTTCTCCCCTTGAGATTCTCGGATGAGATTTATTTAGCCCCTGTTGCCCTTCCCACTTCCCCTGCTGTTGACAGCCAGTATGCAATCCTATGGGTCCTCTCTGGAGCCCCTGAGCCCAGGGTTGTTCCACTGTCACACCACCTCCACAACTCCTCTCCTTCAAGCCGCTGTCAATTCATCAAGGAGAAACACTCTGCAAGGGAAGGCCATCCTGGATGGAGTCCCCTCAGCTATTACTTTATTCCTTGGTGTCCATCTGAGGGGTACCTTGCTTTCCTCACTTTACCCCTATCCTACCTTTTGTTAAATGAATGGACACCAAAATCAGCCTGAGATATTCCACAATGTATTACATGTTTTGTCTAATGTTCCGAGTATTACAAATAACAGAATTTCCCAAAAAAATGGCTAAAAACACTTGTATGGAACTACGTAAAATGAGTGGGTGAGGTAAACTTTTGTTCTGCTGTGTAATGCATGTGTAGGAGTCACAAAAGTCCATCTCAGTTGGCGTAAAGTAGTAAAATAAAAGGTAATTAAAATAAATACATGTTTTAAAAATGGTTATAAAAACATATAGAACTTACTGAAATAAGGAACTAAATATACTGTCAAAAATTACTGTTGCTCTTTCTCTCTCTATAAATTTGATAGCGTGAATAACTAGATAATCATTTCCTAGCAACTTATTCCACTTGAAAAGAAAGACCACCACTTCTTGCACTGCATGAGCAGTATTTCTTGTAAGACAACTTTAAGGGGTAAAATCGAGGAAAGTAACTGTACCTTTGTGTGTGTGTGTGTGTGTCCATATATACACACACAGTGCATTCAAAAAGTATTCAGACCCCCTTCACTTTATTAAATTTTGTTATGTTGCAGCCTGATACTACAAATGTTTAAATTATTTTTTTTTTAATCTACACTCAGTACCTCTTAATGACAAAGTGACAAAGAGAAATGTTTCTGATTTTATTAAAAAGGAAAAACTGAAATATTACACTGGCATAAGTATTCAGACCATTTGCAACAGCACTTGAAATTTAGCTAAGGTGGCTCCCATTTCTTGATCGATGCTGATATTAATTAATATACACCTTGATTGGAGACCACCTGTGGTAAATTAAATTGATTGGGCATGATCTGGAAAGGCGCACATCTCTCTATAAAAGGCCTCATAGATGACAATGCATCCTGTATCAGAGCAAAAGCCATGAGGTCAAAGGAACGGCCTGCTGAGCTCAGAGACAGGAGTATTGCAGGGCACAGATCTGTGGAAGGCTACAAATTTTTTTTTTTTGCTGCACTGAAAGTGCCCAAGAGCACAGTGGCCTCCACAATTCTCAAATGGAAGAACCAGGCAGAACCAGGACTCTTCCAAGAGATGATCTCCTTGCCAAACTGAGAAATCAGGGAAGAAGGGCCTTCTTAGGAGAGGTGACCAAGAACCCAATGGTCACTCTGACTGAGCTCCAGCGATCCTGTGTGGAGATGAGACAAAGTTCTAGAAGGACAACCGTCACTGCAGCTCTCCAGTGATCTTGGCTTTACGGCAGACTGGCTAGATGGAAGCCTCTCCTCAGTGCAAAGCACATGAAATCATAATCATATATCATATATTTATAGGGATTGTTACCTTATGTGCTAGCTGCTTTATACTCATTTACTCATTTCCATTGCTCACCTATATATATTACATTTACAAAACACATAAAAGCCCACCTGGATTTTGCACCTGCAGACTGTGAGGATCAAAGTTCTCTGGTCTGATGAAACCAAGACTGAACTGTTTGGCCTCAATTCTAAACATTATGTCTGGAGAAAAACAGGCACCACTCATTACCTGCCCAATACCATCCCAACAGTGAAACACAGTGGTGTCAGTTTCATATAGTGGGGGTATTTTTCAGCAGCAGGTGCTGGGAGACTGGTCAGGGTTGAGAGAAAGATGAATGGAGCAAAGTACAGCGATATCCTCAATAAAAACCTGTTTCACAGCGTTCAGGACCTTAAACTGGGCCAAAGGTTCCCCTTCCAACATGACAACGATCCTAAGCACACAGCCAAGACAACACAGGAGTGGCTTAGGTACAGGTCTGTGAGTGTCCTAGAGTGGTTCAGTCACCCTGTTAAACATCTCTGGAGAGACCTGAAAATAACTGTCCACCAATGGTCCCTAACCAACCTGACAGAGCTTGAGAGGATTTGCAAGGAAGAACGGCAGAAAATCCCCTAATCCACGTGTGCAAAGCTTGTTCCCTCATACCCAAGAAGACTCGAGGCTGTAATTGCTGTCAGAGGTGCTTCAACTAAGAACTGAGTAAAGGGTCTGAATATATAAATACGTGATATTTCACTTTTTTCTTTTTAATAAATTTAGACATTTCTAAAATTCGGTTTTCACTTTGTCATTATGGGATACCGCGTGTTGATTAATGAGAAAAAAATGAATTTAAACAACTGTAGTATCAGACTGCAACATAACAAAATTGAAAAAAGTGAAGGGGGTCTTAATACTTTATGAATGCACTGGATAGATAGATAGATAGATAGATAGATAGATAGATAGATAGATCACAGACTTTGTAAATAAATCACAATTTTGTTTCACCAAAATCCTGTTGTCTTGCTGTGCCTCTTTCACCATGCTCTGACTCATCCAAGGGGTCAAGCACAACCCGCTACTGAGCTAATTCCTCATAAAAGATGAACCTCTCCTTTTTTTTTGGAAATAGGTTATGATTTATCAGGAAATTATACATTGTATTATAATACATTATATTTTTATATAATATATATTTTTCTTTCATTTTCTCTAAAGCTACACATTTTTCTCACCTTTCACAACATGACATTGTACTTCAATAATAACTGTTAATTTCTATCAGAAGTGGCATATATTGTCAGATCTTGCTTATGTTAGAACAGTGGAAGCCCCAGGATATCTCTGGATTTTACAGAGAATTGTGCAGGGTTGTCCCTCACTAGCTCACAATGAGAGAAATAAGGCCATGAAACTGAAATATGTCTCAGGTGAGTAAACAAGGATGGAATTTCTGGACCATTGTGCAATTCAATTTAAGAAAGGTATTACCTGGCAACTGATTCAGCCTCCTCCTCCTTCTGTAGTAAGCACACATTGCCTGTCCCATATCTCAAACATAAACAGTAGGGGATGCCCCCATGCTACACTGAGTCAGAAGGACACTGTATATATAGTGAGTGAACTAGAGTGGAAGCATTTATACCAGTGATCTCCAGGAAATTCTCTCCATCACTTTTCTCAACACAAGCTCTTGAAAATGCCTTCTACCTACTGTGGGCTCCTATTGGTCTTGCTAGTCCTGTTCCAGGATATGGCTGTCTCATCTCCCATCCACCACCACCCCTGCAAATGGGAAGATATCAAGGACCATGCAAGAAATTTGAGTGACCTCACAATGAAGTTTTACAACAGTACAGTAAGTATATTATTTGTTGCATCAGTATAGCAAAAATGTATTCACGTTATATAACTGTGCATAGTAACAATGACAAACGGACTCTTTGGTGGTGATATTGTATTTATTATTACATATCTTGATTTAGTTAGTATTGTATATATACATATCAACTATGATACAAAAAAAAAAACAAAGAAACGCTTTTGTCATAATTGCCAAGAAAATAGAATTAAGGAAAGTCTATTGTGACATTTCTGCATAGTCTGGTGAGAAAATCTAGAATAGCAGATTTATTTTTTCAGTCCTCTTTCCATTACATATAAATATACAGCATGAAGTGATGTCAGAACCTTTATCTGCTATACCCAAAACATACAAACATTATAAATGAAAAGCAAAGGCAGATGTTAGAGCTTACCTGTCAACTGCTTTTGTTACATTGTTTTCTGTTCAAGTTCTTGTCTACATATTTTCTGATCAAAATCTTGCCTACCTTTTTGCATACCATTATTATTATTATAATACAGGATATATATAGCGCCAACAGTTTGCGCAGCGCTTTACAAAATGAAGGCAGACATAACAGTTACAATACAATTTGGTAGAAGAGGAAACAGAGGGTCCTGCTCATTAGAGCTTACAATCTATTCTAGGAGATACTATTTTTATTGCTACAATTTTGCTATTTCAGCACCCTATGCAAACTCATGGACAGATCTGATTATGGCATGATCATTTAATAGAATGAGGATTGTGTAAACATGCACAATCATTATTGCTGAGCCTGACAATATACTTATGTATATATCATATATATTGTTTTCCCTATTTAGGGATGTATTAGGTCACTGGGCAGGAGGGAAACATTTTGTTAACCCATAGGGCATTGAGGTGCACGCACATCTGTGGGGCCCCCACATGTAAGTAGGGTGCTATATCCTCATAATAGAGGCAGCGCAGCAACATTTATGTTTGTACTCACACAATTGTTCACCATTACACTTTTGTGGTTTTGCTAGCAGCAGCCAGTCTAATCAGTTGGTCCTCTGTGCAGGCTATACTTATACATTTCATAGAATGAGCATCGTGTAAACATGCATAATCATTATTGGCTGTGCCTGACATTATACTTATCTCAGGATCAAAATCTAATTCAAAATCTATATTGGTCAGCCCAGTGGGTGATTCACCTATAGACATTAAATTATTCTCCACACCAAGCACTATCAGCTAATGTCTATTGACCTTTACTGATTTCCCCCCAATATTGGTCATCCTAGGAGTAGCAAGCCTATGACATTACATTGTCCCCAGCATCAACCATTACTGGTCAGATTGAGACACAGTCATCGTATCTCTATAGTTCTTGAATGACAGAAAATGGTAATAGACTTCTTTATACCATTCTACAGATCACCCCATTCACTTAATTTTTTTTGCCTCCTGTACACAGAAACACAAGAAGCTTTATCACATTAAGTAAATATTAGCACATGTAATGCCGGCATTAGCCTTGGAGCAGATCTCTGAAAAAACTCGAACTGTAAATTCATCGTAGATTAAAGGGATCCTGTTGAGAAGCAAACCCCCTGCGATGAGAAATTACCAGAAGCTGCCAATACCTGCTAGTTTCAGGGCAATGACTCGGTGCTGTTTTCCTTTATTGACCCAGAATTAGAATATAGGGGCATAGGTTACTTCTATCAGAATCTAGTTGCACAGGCGCTTTCTTTGTGATAGACTCTCTTTAAGCTACATATCTGTTTTTGGACCCACTTAAACACAATTACAGACTCAGAATATTTTGAGGTGAATAAATGTATTGATTTATGAAAATTAAATTTCCAGGAAATGTTAAGCCATTGATGTTCTTGTTTTTTTCAATTTTATTCCTGGCTGGTTATTAAATGTAACGCTGTAATATGTCTTCATTGCTATTCACTGTAATGCACATTCCTGAGTTTCACATTCCACTTTTATGTGTGGCACAAAGGCTATTATAAACATTATTAAAATTACCTTTTTGTGTTCTATTACAGCAAGCCAATGACAATGTTTATCTGGATATCCCCAGGATTCAGTGTGAACATCGATGTGGACCCCAAAACCTTTCATCAGACAAAACGGTAAGCCTTAGAAGTCATTATCCAGCCACTGCAAGTGCTTTTACTATCTGTCAGTGCCAGTATGTGCACATAGAGGAAGTAGACATTTAATTCACAAGTTACTAGAGAGTGACATCACTGAAACACCTACTACAAGCACAAGTGTTTGTTCAGGAACTCTGCTCATCAGCATAATATCAGTGTTTTCATTTGAGAATTTCCCACAGATCCAGGAAATAAATATGTTCTAGTAGAAACACATAGGACATCAGCTGTGAATTCCAACAATTATCCCTTCCAATGACCTCTTCACGTGTCAAAATCAAAGAGGTGTGTAACATTCCTGCACTAGATTAATAGCAGCTTGACACTTGGCATCTGGGGAATACACTCCTAGTAGTTGAGCTTGTCCCAGATAATCTCTAATGTAATGTATGGTGTCTGAAGCCAGTGGGAAACATGTATCAATAAAAATACTAAAGATCTAGAACAGATCTGGAAATTTAGACCCGTTTGGGACCAAATACAGCAATCAAATGTTGTAGAAGATGTCAGACAATAAAAACTTATCATTAGTTATTTATAAATGAGATTCCAAATCAATGAAGAGATCAGATTACATGGAGTTAGCGTAGGTCTCTGTTCCTGGCTGCGGCAAGGGGCAATGTGGCGCACAATTCAGCTCATCACATGGCTCCCTTATTTTTGTTGTTTTGTACAAGCTTTATTTGAAGTGTACAAAAAGTACACTTTATTCATGACAATTTATGACAGTGCGGTGTGCATTACTATGCAATTCGGCAAGGTGTGCTGCGATAAAATGCCATAGGCTGCATTGCAGTGTGAATGGGACACATAAGAAACAATTGTTTCCTGTGTGTCCTTGCGGTCACAGACATTTTACGATGCAACAAAACATCTGTCACCACAGTATGTGTGAATTAGCCCTAACATCGTGAGTAGAAGATGGTGTATAGTTTACAGCAGTGTATTTCTCTCTCATCCGAATGCTACCCTCCATCCATTACTAAATGTCTTGGTGAATGTTGTTTCTTTTGGTGGTATTTGATCACCTCTGTGTATTTTACTTTTTGCGCTATAAACAAAAAAATACCAACAATTTTGAAAAAAAAATCCAATATATTTGACTTTTTGCTATAACACGTATCCAATAAAAAAAATAAAAAAATAAATTTCTTCATAAATTTAGGCCAAAATGTATTCTGCTACATCTCTTTGCTGAAAAAAAATCCCAATAAGTGTATATTAATTGGTTTACGTGAAAGTTATAGCGTCTACAACTGGCGGTATATATACTGGAATTTTTATTTTTTTTATACTAGTAATGGCGGCGATCAACGACTTAAAGCGGGACTGCGACAGGCATTCTGTCACTGGGTGGTAACTGACTAACTGTCATTGACATCTCCAGTGGCACTAATACAGTGATCAGTGCTAATAAAAAGCGCTGACACTGTACTAATGACACTGGGCAGGGAGGGGTTAACATCTGGGATGATCAAAGGGTTAACTGTGTGCTTTACTATGTGTGCTGTGTTGTGTTTTACTTGGGAGACATGCTGCTTTGTATTTCTCTGCTGTACATGGAGATACAAAGCAGCATGTCCATGCTGACAGGAGAGAGATCTGTGTTGTTTACACACAGATCTCTCCCCTCTCAGCCCTGCAGATGATCACCGAGTCCCAGCAGGGAATCGCCCGCCGGAACCTGGTGATTTACATATCAAGCAGTCAATAGCGGCACAGTACCCGGAAATACAAAATCAAGTATTTTTGTGCAGTGGAGCCGCCCTGTAGCAGTATATCTGCTACGGATGGCTCTTAAGTGGTTAATAGTGGTTAGAACCAATTCCCAATACCTGTGCAGCTTAGGGCATCTCCACAACAAGCTAGATCAGAGAATGTCCCATCTTACCTGAATGCTGTTTAGAGAAAAAGTTAATGCGGTAGCTTCCTATAAGTTTGGGGTCTGTTTTGGATTGTACAGAAATGTAAATGCATACTTGAGAAAAGTATTCTATAGGAAATATGTTTTGTTGCCTATAGCAGCCAGTCCATTTGTCATTTCAAAAGTATATAGTTTGAGAATTAAAGACAGATTTTGAATGTTTCCTATGGGCATCAAGGAATGTTCCTATTAGCACACTTTTCACCATGTTACATTTAAGTGAAAAGCAGGAAACCTAAGTATTTAGCTAGTTAATAGTAAAAATTCCCCTATTAACCATATTGGCTAGTTTAGCTCAGACCTAGGAAAGTACTTTTCAAGAGGAAAGCATGAATTATTTACTGGTTTTATCATAACAGAATGATGAAATTGAGATTTGCCCAATTACTAATCAAGGAGTTGTCCCTTTTACTATGCTGATATTTTGGAGAAAGTGTGGTCAGTCTGGTTTAGGTTATCAACTCCGATCACGCTATACAAAGTACTTTGATGATTTCATAACTCACCATGTCATCTCATCCACAGCGATGTCTGCAGCATATCCACCATGTGCTGTCATATTACAAGAGTGTTCTGGATATATTAACAGAAGAAGACCTAAAGAACTACGAGAACAGAAATGACATCACCCATATCAAAAAGGTGTTATCTCATTTACTTCACTGCTTACAGGTGAGGCTTAATAAGCACTAATGTTCAAAGTAAATTTGTTCTTATATTTGCATTACTATATTATTTTTTTGTGTCTGGTTTATGGCCAAACTAAGAAATGCTAATCTGATGCTGGCAGGGTTTCAGGCTTACCAAAGCCATGTTTGGAAAGTGTAGGGTGCCAGTTGTGACACCTACTGGCCAGAGTGTATTTGACACCATGCAGTTGAGTACCATACTTTTTTTGGTTGCACGAACAGATCATTTTTCAGGACAAGCTATTGAGAATCTAAAAACTCCCTTAAACTTGAACTTAATAGAAGGTGGTAAACCCCCCAAATGCTTGTCCAGAAAAATTACCTGTTAGTGGAAATAAAAGTTTCATGGACAACTATGTTGTTGCAAGTGCACTAATAAAGCTACAATCACCTTGAAAATACATCATATATAGCCTTAGCTGGCAAGGTGCCATAATGTGAATATACATTAATTTTACATATTTACTGTTTTGTAAGTGATCAAATTCAAAATACATTTGAATTTATTCCAATACATTGCAAGGACAGACAGTACAACTTTAGTTATGTTGGATATCTAAATTCTCTTGAAGCTAGAATAGTGAGATAGTAAGAATATCCTTAGGATCTGGTATCATTTAACCCTGTATAACACTGACATATGGGCAGACCTAGAGCTATTTACTATAATGGGATATCGTAAGCCTTGCCTCCTACCCCCAGGTACAGCTCTGTATGGCTCTCATATGTATAAAATCTTAGATGATTTTTCCATGTTTGACTTAAAAAAATTAAATTTACCTAGCATAGTCCTTCTCTCCAATGTTTTTTTTTTTAAAGTCCTCCTCATTACCTCTCTGCTGTTTCTCAGTTTGTGGTGGCATCCAATGACACTACCATCACAACTTAGTGCCTAACATTCCAATGGATATCATTAGAACAGCAAAGTTTATATGCAAACTTATGTTATTAGATTATGCAACCTTTGAAAATTGTGTAATAAAAAAAATGAATAGAAAAAAAATCTTTTTCCATAAAACCAATAAAAAATTACAATAGCTACAGCAATATCCTTGTATCTCTGATATATGTCTATACAGCTGTATATTGTAGTCTTACATTTTTTTCTTGGTAATAGGGCTATAGAGTCAAAACCACAACCAACCCACCAACTGTGGCAACAAGTGACTTTGTGAAAAAGAAGTTTGGAACACCTCTTGCATCTTCCAGCTCATTGATCGCTCGAGTCTTTGCAGTTGGGGATCCATCCAATCACTGGTCGGCGAAGCAGCAGTAATACACTGTCTTTGTTTCCGCATTGTTAAATATTATATATTTAATAATACATGCCTCCAGTGCAGGCTGTAGGAAATGTATGTTTATCTGTATTGTAAAATACCAAAGTGTGCATCTTCTTTGTACAGAGGCAAACTGATCTACACAAACTATGTGTATATCTATACATCTATAGTATCTATGTGATAATCTATACACATGTTTATATTTATTGGGTTACTTATATATTTATTGAATTACATGCCTCTTATATTTGAAATTCAAAAAAGTTTTGTATAGTATCTACTATCTAATATTGAAGGGATGTCCACTTTTTAAAAAAGTGGACCCCCAGTTTGGGTTCTCATTTTGCAGCACTGAGTGGTCTCCTCTGCCAATATCTTAGCTTTCTTTTGATATCTACCCTTCATAATTAGTACCCAACTGTACTAGCAGTCTATATATATATATATATATATATATATATAGTAATTATTCTATGAATATTAGCTTATTTGTGTACTAAATGCAGGAAAATGCCCACAGTTGTCTGTAGTGGAGATAGAATGCACAGAGAGAACTGGGTTTGAAATGGATGCCAATAGGTTGTATCAGCTTTTTCTATCTTGGGACATTGGTTGACGGTGCTTTTGGATCAAGCCAATATTATTAAGACAGCAGCATGTTAGTTTTATAGGAACACCTGGCATTATTAGGATAAGGGTTTTTCTGTATTTAGGCTAAATTCACTAAGCTATAAAATGAGTTATATGCCATTATTTTGGCCATGTAACGTTCTCAATGGCTCTGACAGCTGAAAAAAACAAGAGCTATGACAGCGATTGTTATACCATAGCAAATTGGGCCTTCTGTCATCAACACTGGTCATCATAAAATGACTTTTTAGTCAGCTGAGGGTTTGACATTTAGGGCCGGGAACCTGGAAAATTCAGGTTTTAGACATTTGCTGTTCTAGATGATAATATTAAATATCTTGGTCACAGAGTTCGACTCTGCTTGTCAGATTTTGCTACTAGTTTATTTCTATTACATATTAGTCTAATAGAATTAGTTTATTCACAGAAATGGCAGATTTGTAATGTCAAAATGTAATGTGTTAAGTGTAGCTACAAATAGGACCCATCATTTTATCTTGCACTGGTCCAGTGATAGCAGATATAGCGCTGCTTACTTTGGCATAAAGCACTTTACAAATTACATATTTACATTTCTTTACCTAATTAGACCTAGTTAGCAAATAGGAGGGACTATCAAAACTTTATCTAACTCTATGGGAGGGATTTGTAAACACTATAGGAAACCTGCACTGGAAGAAATTTGGAAAGTGCCATCAATGAATGCTCCTTTTTAAGTCACTGCCCAGAGAATGTATATAGATAAGGAGTTCTGATTTCAGTTTGACCTCACATGCTGCATTTTTGTTTTAGGTTAGCAACTCTGAAAGTATTTAAACCAATGTAAAGTGTGGCAGCCATTCAAATAGTTTTCACGTAAGAAGGTCAGAGATGGCATTTTCTATAATTCTATCAGTACAATTTTTTCTTAAAATGCCACTTGCTTCCTTGCTACTAGTCATTACCTCTGTCCCTGCCCAACCTTGATTAGTTTTGATCTTATGGACAATGGAGAAGCAGTATAAGGTACAGTACAATACATAAGTCGATGGAGGACTAGGCGGCACAGCAAGAGCTGCTTAAAATGTAATTTTAAAAAAGTACTTTAAATTGTATTTAACAAATGTACTTTATTCTTTATGTGTTTTTAAGATACTATATTTATTTAATTCAAGATTTATGTATTTATTTTATTATGAAAACAGAATCACCCAACTCTTGACACTTACCTTACCCCTAAGAATTAACCTTTTAACGCTTCAAATTAAAAACAAAAATGTACTTTAAATTGCATTTTTAAATTATACTTTATATGCTATTGTTAATATGTCTATGTATGTATTTATTTATTTATTTAATTATTAAATGTATTTATTTATTTTGAGAGCATTTTGTTATTGTATTATTTAAGTAAATAAAAGAATGTATTCAAATTCCATGTTTCTTGACATCTTGAACATTAGTTGTTCTGCTGCATATATTAAAGTAAAATAAATAAGTAAAGAGCATGCCCACATACCTGGCCCAATTGCTATATCCCAGGCAAACCTCCAAAGCTTCCTGCTAGTGTTGAAGCTTGCCCTTCCTTTTCTGTCTTACAGGCATTATTCTATCACTGTGACTGGCTATCTAACTGGCCAAGAGGATCGTGCATGAGGTTTGCAAATGGCATAACTGCTAGGATACTGGTGCTTTGCCTGTTCAGAACATCCTTGGATTCAGCAGTGGCTTTCATTCTCCTCTTACCTGGTGACAAAGAAATCTCCTGCAGGCATATGCTTCTAATTGTTCGTACATTACATTTGATGGTAGTGTATCTTTTTTTTTGGGTTAAAGTGACAGAGTTATTTTAGAATACATCTCTTGTGCACATAATGCACCCAACCTGCATAGCCAAGCCATACCCTGGGACACTATGAGAGCCCATACAAATTATTTAAATGCTGCTAGGCATGTTCCTAGGCATCATGCAAGGAAAAACAACTTGTACACTTTAATGCAAGCCCATGCAGCATTTTATACTTCCTTCCATGTTATCACCTTCCCTTTGCTCCCATTCAGACCATAATAATCCATGAGAGGAAAATGAAAAAAAAAACAATACAGGTATGGGGGAAGCATGTTATTCACTTCACATTCTCCCACATGATAATGTTAGTGACTGGAGATCGACAGTTCTATCAACCAGCAATGTCATATGGGGAGTCCTCAGGACTGTGGAAGCTACAAACCATCATAAACTCCAAACTGCAGCTTGAAAATAGATTTTATTTGTAGTTCCCACAGGTAAACAGAGCTGCAGGGAAGCAAAGAGAAGGTGTGTGTAAGCTGCTGCAGAGACCACTATTAAAGCGATGCTGTGCTATGCCCTGGATGGTCGTAGAACAGGTTCAATTATGGCATAAGTCATGTAAGAAAAGTTAGAGTACACAGTAGATTTCTTCTTCAGGTATCTTTCGGCCATTACATTTTACTGAGACCTCGAGTGACCTTCTCATTAGTTTCTTGTTCACTTTTTGATTTCAAAACGCATGAGTTTTGCATGACCCTACTTAATGAGAATCCCCTGACAAAAGGTTGGTTGGTGAAACCTCTATATTTTCTTATCTATGTTGTCAGAAATTGACCTAACACTCAAAGCTAAGAGTCTAGCTTCAACTGCACAATTTAAATACATTTTCTGTTTCCCAGCTTTTCAGCTGCAACATTATTTCTGCACTAAGCTGTAGGCTAAAATAACGACTTGTCTAATTCACCAAGTAATGGTGGATAGAGAAGCATAGAGCCCATGTGGGAACCTTGGGAAGGACAAAGGGGATTTTTTAAAAAAATGTACAGTTCAGATGAATCAATAGAGCACATTAGCATTAACAAATCATGAGTCCTGGCTTCCAGCAGCATTGTGGTTATTTCAGTGGAGGCTGCAGCTTGCGTTCAGTCAGATAGACCCTGTCTGGTAGATTTGAAGTAAAAAAGGAGGATTAGCAATGTACAATCTTTGTGCAGCTCTGCCAAGCAAGAAGCATACATAGCTTGCATACGTACTGAGCATCTATAGCTGTCCCCATGTACATACATAATCACACAGCACATTGGTTACTGGTCAGTTAGTGTTAGATCTTGATATACTTCCACATTCACAAACAAAATAAAATACAGCTCCCGCTGTGTTACACATTTATATAAAAGAACCCCTTAAACAAGGGCTCAATAGAATGGACAGAGCAGCCTGAAGCACCTTACACCGAAAACTGGCATCAGATGAAGCTTGAACTTTTGGTAAAATGTAAATGCCAGGTAGCACTCTTGTAAATCTGAGAAACAGATGCCTGATGAGAGGCCCAGGAGTCACTTGCAGATCTGGAAGAGTGCAACTTAACAGAGAAGGGAGGAACCCTATCCTTTTGGACTATAGGTTTAAATCAGGGGTGTCCAAACTTTTGACTTTCTGGGGCCATATTGGAAGAAGAGGAATTGCCTCGGGCCACACATAAAATACACTAACAATAAGGATAGCTGATGAGCAGAAAAAGTTGGGCCGATCAGAAGTTAATCACTAATATAGATAATTTACCTAAGTAATAAAACTTATTTTTTTTGTAATTTTTTTTATTATAAAGTAAAAGAGGGTAATATAAAACTAGTGCAATATTTGACACTGTTTTTGATAAACTAACACATCAATATCTGGTGTGATAGATGTACTGTAGTTGCAATTCTCAGTTAACTCTCAAGGTGCTCATTAGATATTTTGGTTCTAATTGTGCCCTTCATACAGGTGCTGCCGAAAACTGATGACATGTATAAGGCGTGAAGGGAAGATAGAACTTATAAAAGTTCAGTAAAAAGACACTGTCATATTTTTCTTCGGCTACATTTGTTCACTAATTGTAAATGCATTTTTACAAAAAAGGAACATTAAGTAAGTTTACGATTTTGTGTCGGGCTGCTTTCAAAGCTGTCTTGGGATGCAGGTTGGACACCCTGGTTTAAATGATGACTGTCTAATCCACCAAGCAATGGTGAAACAGGGAGCATCCTGCAGCAATCTTTCGGAAAAACAAAGAGAATTTTTCTTTAAAAAATCTACACTTCAGATAAACCAATAGCATTATAAAATCACATGAGCTCTGGTTTCCAGAAAAGTTGTGGCTATTTCTTTTTGGAAGCTGTAGGTCTCCTGTTTTTAGTCAGATAGACTCTATCCAATATACAATGCAAAAGTTTTAGGCAGGTGTGTAGAAATGTTGTAAGGTAAGAATGCTTTAAAAAAAATATTAATATTGTTTATTTTTATTAATTTAAAAAATGCAAAGTGAGTGAACAGAAAAGTCTAAATCAAATCAATATTTGGTGTGACTACCCTTTGGCCTCAAACTAGCATAAATTCTTACACTTGCACACTTTGTACAATTGCGCAAAGTCAGGGATTTTGTAGGGTTCGATTAACCTGTTATACCAAGCAGGTGCTCAAGATCATCAACTTCATGTGTAGGCTGAAACACAGTCATTAACTGAAACAGAAACAGCTGTGTAGGATACTTAAAACGGGTGAGAAACAGCTAGACTCAGCTACTATGTTGGGGTTGTTGGGGTTGTGAAAGATCATTTCACATTACAAGTCATACACCATGGCAAGACTAAGCACATAAGATAGTTATACTGCATCAGCACAGTCTCTCCCAGGAAAAGATTTTAAATCAGACTGGGGTTTGAAGATGTGCTGTTCAAGCTCTTTTAAAGAAATACATAGAAATGGGCAACAGTGAGGACAGTAGATGCAGTGGTCAGCCAAGGAAACAAAGCAGTAGAAGAAAGACTTACTTCCCTTCGAAATCAGAAAATGTCCAGCAGTGCTATCTGCACAGAACTGGCAGAAACCAGTGGGACTCAGGTATACCCATCTATTGTCTGGAGAAGTCTGGCCAGAAGTGGTCTTCATGGAAGAATTGTGGCCAAAAAGCCATAACTCTGACATAGAAACAAGGCTAAGTGACTCTACTATGCACAATAACATAGGAACTGAGGTGCAAAAAATGGCAACAGGTGCTCTGGAGTGAAGAGTCAAAATCTGAATATTTCGAGGCAGTTTGTTCAAGGGCTGGAGAGTGGTACAATAATTAGTGCCTGCAAGCAACGGTGAAGCAAGTTGGAGGTTTATTGCAAGTTTGAGGCTGCATTTCTGCAAATGGAGTTGAAGATTTGGTCAGGATCAATGGTGTCCTCACTGCTGAGTAATACAGGCAGATATTTATCCATCATGTCATACCATCAGGGAGGTGTGTGATTGGTCCCTAATGTATTTTGCAGCAAGACAACAACCCTAAACACACAGCCAATATCATTAAGAACTATGTTCAGCTTAAAGAAGAATAAGGAGTCCTGGAAGTGATGGTAGGGCCCCCACAGAGCCCAGATCTCAAAATCATTGAGTCTGTCTGGGATTACATAGAGACAGAAGGTGTACCTAGAAGAATTGATGCTGTTTTGAAGGCAAAGGGTGCCTACACCAAATATTGGTTTGATTTCTCTGCTGTTCATTTACTTTCCATTTTCGTAATTGATAAATGAAACTATTATTTCTATTTCTGAAAGCATTCTTCATTTACAACATTTTTTCACACCCGCCTAAAATGTTTGCACAGTGTATTTGTAATGAAAAAAAGAGTATTAGCAGTGTACAGCCAATGTGCAGCTCTACCAAACAGGAAGCATACATAGCTTGTATAAATAGTGAGCAAATATGGCTGCCCCCTTGTATATACAGTACACAATCACACAGTACATTGGTTATCTACGCAGTTTGACCTAGGCAGAATTTTTTGCATTAACAATAAGAAATACAGTTTCTAACTGTGTTATAACAAAACGTTCCTCCTTTACTAATTGCATTATATCAGCATTTTAAAGTGACTTTCTCTGGCTTGGGCAGTTTATAAATCTGAAAAGGCCCATGTAGAATCTGCCAGGAGTCTAAGTTTGTCTGAGTACCATGTCCTATTGAGACAGTTCAGTGCAATGAGGATCATCAGCATGCCCCCACCTTAATCCTTTCAGGCAGATGAGAGACAGGTGCTGTCGAGGGGTAAAGGCATTGATTGAGATTAACTGATCCCACTGTGCTAACAGAACATCCACTGGAGGAACCCTGAACATGGCAACAAATCTGTCTAGTTTGTTGTTAAACCTGGATGCCAGAAGATGAACATTTGATTATCCCCCACTCATGAAAAAGGACTTGGAACCGACCATTACCTGGGAATCCAGACGTTGACGACCCTATAAATTTGCCTGTCA
The DNA here is from genome assembly GCF_062004578.1 of Staurois parvus. Taxonomy (NCBI): domain Eukaryota; kingdom Metazoa; phylum Chordata; class Amphibia; order Anura; family Ranidae; genus Staurois; species Staurois parvus. Next base: position 15,494,723 of record NW_028317813.1, read on the forward strand.
ATTGTCTATGACTGGAATGTGGGTGACGTATGGGGCTAAAATATGCAGCTCGGGCCAAGTCAGAATCAGTTGAGTAGTGTGATTTCTGGTGCCTCCCTGATGGTTGATGTAGGCAATTGCCGTGGCATTGTCCCTCTGGATTCTGGTAGGATGACCTCACAACCGAAAGGTCCAGCGTTGAAGGGACAACCGAATTGTCCTGAGTTCCAGGATGTTGATGGGAGGTCAAGCTTAATCCAAATATCACATCCGCATACTGTGAATATCCTGACTACAAAGCAGAGCTAGGACCTTGTTGAAGATGTGCCATGAACAGGCCCAAAGAAAAGAGTAACTAATAGTTATTATACTGTACCCACAGCAAAACACAGAACATTGATGAGGTGGAAAGATGGGGATATGTAAGTAGATATCCCTTTGTCAGGGATTCCGAATGCAGGCATCCAACATCAGGGATGGCCAGATCTGCGTAGCTTCACATAGGAAACTGAAATCATACTATACAGGTGAAACTCAAAAAATTGGAATATCGTGCAAAAGTTCATTTATTTTAGTAATGCAACTTATAAGGTGAAACTAATATATGTAATAGACTCATTACATGCAAAGCAAGATAATTCAAGCCATGATTTGTAATAATTGTGATGATTATGGCTTACAGCTCATGAAAACCCCAAATCCACAATCTCATGAAATTAGAATATTGTGAAAAGGTGCAATATTCTAGGCTCAAAGTGTCCCACTCTAATCAGCTAATTAAGCCATAACACCTGCAAAAGGTTCCTGAGCCTTTAAATGGTCTCTCAGTCTGGTTCAGTAGGAATCACGATCATGGGAAAGACTGCTGACCTGACAGTTGTGCAGAAAACCATCATTGACACCCTCAAAAGCCTCAAAAGGTAATTGCAAAAGAAGTTGGATGTCCCCAAAGTGCTGTATCAAAGCACATTAATAGAAAGTTATGTGGAAGGCAAAAGTGTGGAAGAAAAAAGGTGCACAAGCAGCAGGGATGACCGCAGCCTGGAAAGGATTGTCAGGAAAAGGCCATTCAAAAGTGTTGGGGACTTTCACAAGGAGTGGACTGAGACTGAAGTCAGTGCATCAAGAGCCACCACACACAGACGGATCCTGGACATGGGCTTCAAATGTTGTATTCCTCTTGTCAAGCCGCTCCTGAACAACAAACAACATCAGAAGCGTCTTACCTGGGCTAAAGAAAAACAGACCTGGTCTGTTGCTCAGTGGTCCAAAGTCCTCTTTTCTGATGAGAGCAACTTTTGCATCTCATTTGGAAACCAAGGACCCAGAGTATGGAGGAAGAATGGAGAGGCACACACTGCAAGATGCTTGAAGTCCAGTGTGAAGTTTCTACAGTCTGTGTTGATTTGGGGAGCCATGTCATCTGCTGGTGTTGGTCCACTGTGCTTCATTAAGTCCAGGGTCAACGCAGCCATCTACCAGGAGATTTTTGAGCACTTCATGCTTCCTTCTGAAGATGAGCTTTATGGGGATGCTGACTTCATTATCCAGCAGGACTTGGCACCTGCCCACACTGCCAAAAGCACCAAAACCTGGTTCAATGACCGTGGGATTACTGTGCTTGATTGGCCAGCAAACTCACCTGACCTGAACCCCATAGAGAATCTATGGGGCATTGTCAAGAGAAAGATGAGAGACATGAGACCGAACAATACAGAAGAGCTGAAGGCCGCTATTGAAGCATCCTGGTCTTCCATAACACCTCAGCAGTGCCACAGGCTGATAGCTTCCATGCCACGCCACATTGAGGCAGTAATTGCTGCAAAAGGGGCCCAAACCAAGTACTGAGTATATATGCATGCTTATACTTTTCAGAGGTCCGATATTGTTCTATGTACAATCCTTGTTTTATTGATTGCATGTAATATTCTAATTTTTTGAGATTGTGGATTTGGGGTTTTCATGAGCTGTAATCCATAATCATCACATTTATGACAAATCACGGCTTGAACTATCTTGCTTTGCATGTAATGAGTCTATCTCATATATTAGTTTCACCTTTTAAGTTGCATTACTGAAATAAATTAACTTTTGCACGATATTCTAATGTTTCGAGTTTCACCTGTATATGATTTAAGTAAATTTATTAACAGTGAAACAAAACCCATCCAAACACCAGCAGACCAAAATAGAAGCAAACGTGAAGCTTTAAGTGAACCATGGCCAAATGACAAAATACCTAACTAGCAACCTAGCTAAGTACCAGAAAACCTAACTACTGAACTAAATATAATATATACAAAAGGGAGGGTGATACTGAAGAAATGTAATCAGAAACAAAGCCAGGATCATGCATGGAGGATCAGGCAGGAGAAGCAGGGAACAAGTCAGGAGCAGGTTCAAGCAGGCAGGAAAAAGATCTGGAACAGCATAACACAGCGGTTCTCAACCTGGGGGTCGCGACCCCTTTGGGGGTCGAACGACCATTTCCCAGGGGTCGCCTAAGACCATCGGAAAACACATATTTCCGATGGTCTTAGGAACCGAGACACCGCTCCTCCGTCTCAGGCGATGTGTGGGCGGGATGATACGCTGCTCCTGTCACCTGGCCACACCTCCGGGATCGCTCAGCAGCTCCGCCTCCTCGCCGCTGATTGGCCACCGGAACTGTAGCTCAGGAGAGGCACCCAGGCGGCCAATCACCGGCGAGGAGGTGGAGCTTGGAGAGGAGGAGCCGAGCGGCAGCGCGCGGAGATCTAAGAAGATCGAGGGAGCTGCCGGAGCGAGTGAAGAGGAGAGCGGCCAGAGAAGGAAGACAGCTGACAGGTAAGTGAGAGAGCGAGCCCAGGCTGGAGCAGGGGTCAGCAAGGTAAGTATCATTGGTGTCAGTGGGAGGAATAGTGCCCCATCATTTGTGTCACTAATACCAACGATGGGGCACTATTCCTCCCCCCACTGACACCAACGATGGGGCACTATTCCTCCCCCCACTGACACCAACGATGGGGCACTATTCCTCCCCCCACTGACACCAACGATGGGGCACTATTCCTCCCCCCACTGACACCAACGATGGGGCACTATTCCTCCCCCCACTGACACCAACGATGGGGCACTATTTCCCCCCCCCCCTGACCCCAATGATGGGGCACTATTCTCCCCTCCACCACACTGACATCAATGATGGGGCACTATTCCTCCGACTGACACCAATGATGGGGCACTATTCCTCCCCCCACTGACACCAATGATGGGACACTATTTCCCCCCCCCCGACCCCAATGATGGGGCACTATTCTCCCCTCCACCACACTGACATCAATGATGGGGCACTATTCCTCCCACTGACACCAATGATGGGGCACTATTCCTCCCACTGACACCAATGATGTGGCACTATTCCTCCCACTGACACCAGTGATGGGGCACTATTCCTCCCACTGATACCAACGATGGGGCACTATTCCTCCCACTGATACCAACGATGGGGCACTATTCCTCCCACTGACACCAACGATGGGGCACTATTCCTCCCACTGACACCAACGATGGGGCACTATTCCTCCCACTGACACCAACGATGGGGCACTATTCCTCCCACTGACACCAGTGATGGGGCACTATTCCTCCCACTGACACCAGTGATGGGGCACTATTCCTCCCACTGACACCAGTGATGGGGCACTATTCCTCCCACTGACACCAGTGATGGGGCACTATTCCTCCCACTGACACCAGTGATGGGGCACTATTCCTCCCACTGACACCAGTGATGGGGCACTATTCCTCCCTCTGACACCAGTGATGGGGCACTATTCATCCCACTGACATCAGTGATGGGGCACTATTCCTCCCACTGATACCAACGATGGGGCACTATGCATCCCACTGACATCAGTGATGGGGCACTATTCCTCCCACTGATACCAACGATGGGGCACTATTCCTCCCACTGATACCAATGATGGGGCACTATTCATCCCACTGACATCAGTGATGGGGCACTATTCCTCCCACTGACATCAGTGATGGGGCACTACTCCTTCCACTGACACCAATGATGTGGCACTATTCCTCCCACTGATACCAATGATGGGGCACTATTCATCCCACTGACATCAGTGATGGGGCACTACTCCTTCCACTGACACCAATGATGTGGCACTACTCCTCCCACTGCAAAATTACAGTTATGAAGTAGCAACGAAAATAATTTTATGGTTGGAGGTCACCACAACATGAGGAACTGTATTAAGGGGTGGCGGCATTAGAAAGGTTGAGAACCACTGGCATAACAGGTTACGAGGAGCATGGCACAAGGGGCACACAGTCAGAGCACTGTGGAAAGATGGAGTAGCAGAGGAGAGACTAAATACCCTCCTAGCAGCCAGCATCAGGTGATGACTAATTGCTAGGAGCAGCTGACTGCTGAGAGACACCCACTAGTAGACACAGGAACTACAACCTACAGGTCTAGGAACCACAGCAGTTGATCCAATTCCTTACACCCTGACGTCCACCAAGGCTTGAAGGAGCCATCTGATAGAAGGGAGGACATGGCTGATCTGGCAGATTATATGCTAATGTACAGCGCTGAGTAAACCCTTTTGCTATATAAACACTGTATAATAATAATAATAATAATAATATGTGCAACTTTTGGATGCACAGAAATATGTTTAGAGTTTTCAGATCCAGAATGGTGCGGGTGCATCCATTTGCCATGGAGACATTGAACAGGTTCAAGTAGAAAACCTGGAATCATTCATCATCCAGAACAGGGGTAATACATTTCTGTGAGAGAAGCTTGAATAGTTGCATGTAGATTGTAACATAAATGTAAGATTCGGATAGCTGAGATGTGATCAGTAGAAATATGTCATTGTATATCTAGCTTAGTTCCATGTTATTAAAGATAAGTTAAGTGTTCAGAATTCAGTCAGTCTACAGGATGTTGGGGCAAATTCAGCCCAATCAGTGTCTTCCACCTCAGCAATTGCAGCTGATATCACTGAGTACTTCCAGGCTGATAGGTCTAATGTTGGCCCAGAGGAACTCAGGTGTTGTGCTGACAGATGTTCTGCTCAGGAGGACAGAGTAGCAGGATGTGGCATGGGTCAGAGGATGACCCCTGGTGGAATAAAGCCTTCTGTGGATTTATCCTTTGTCCCCACAGCTATGAGTATCATGATTGAGGATTCATTGCTGTGCACAGCAAAAGAGGGACCACAGGATGATGGGGGAACACTGACCCCCTCTGAATCTGCTTTCTCAGAGACTGTATCTGACAACACTGCATTCTTGCAGGCTGATAGGTTTGATGTCAGCCCGGAGGAACTCAGGGGTTGTGCTGACCAGTCTCTGGCTGAAGGAGAAAGAGCAGAATTGTGGGAGACAGGTCAGAGGGTGGAGGCCCTGGTATCCAAGCCATGGAACCAGGTCCAGATCACCCAGGAACGACCTTATGCCAGGCTCAAGCATCTGGGTGTTGCAGCTAATAGAGAACCACCAGATGACCATGGCCACTGGCTGAAAAGGATGACAGCACACGACAGGTTTGCCTGTTCCCTTCAAGTAGGTAGTCGGTTGCCAGTGGATGAAGTGGATCCGCAGGGCGATCTGCTGTCCAGTTGTGATCCAGACCCTTTAGGATCATTCCAAGAGCGGTACAGTAGCCCTCTCCTATCTGAGGGGGGACAGGCTGAAATGTCAGCGGTGCCAAGCTTTAGTTGGGAGAACTTTCACCCCCCAACCTAGGGAACCTTCCTGGCAGATGCGTTAGCTGACCCGTTTAGGCTCAGCTATGCGTCATCTAGAAGGGGAAGATGTAACATAAATGTAAGATTCGGATAGCTGAGATGTGATCAGTAGAAATATGTCATTGTATATCTAGCTTAGTTCCATGTTAAGTGCTCAGAATTCAGTCAGAGACATATGTTCACCAATTAGCATCTGAAAGGACAGAGCAGCTTCTAGACTGGAGGTGACACCTAGATGCCAATAAAACATTGTCACCTATGTAGTCACCTTCTTGAAGTCTAAAAGAGGAGCTACAGCCATTTCGGCTTCAGTAAGCAACAGGAGACCAGGAGTGGCTCTGATGTGTCTGGGAGCTCCGACATGTCTGGGAGCTCTGATGTATACCCACAGATCACAGGAATATATTTCATCTCTCATAAAAGCTAAAATATTAGTTGCAGAGAGATGAAAATATTTCCTTTTGATTGGACACACTGTAGGCTACATCTGCATGTAAAACTGTATTTGTAGCCTCTATGGAATCGTAAAATCGTAAACTTACTTAAAAATGTTGATTTTTGGGGGGAATTTTTTGGAATAAAAACTTTTACACTTAGCGAACACATGTGGCTAAAGAAAAACTTGACATTGTCTCTTTACTGGACATTTATAAGTTTTATCTTCCCAAAGAAAATTCTTTCACTCTTCACAATCACGCCTTATTCAGGTCATCAGTTTTCAGCAGCACCTATATTTGGGAGCAACTATTTTCAAGGATAAAGCACACAAAGGGCACAATTAGAACCAAAATATTTGATGAGCACCTTGACAATTCAGAGAGAATTGGTAATATATCTATTGAACTAGATAATGATGTTAGTTTATCAAAAACAGTGTCATATATTGCACTAGTTTTATGTTGCCCTTTTTAACGTTTACAATTAAAATTAAAGGAACACTTTTAATCAGAGTATAGCATCATCATTTAAACGTCTGGGATATTGATCTGTTCAGTGAAGTAACAGAGGGGGTTGTTAATCTGTTTCTATTGCTTTGGTGTTAATGAAATTAACAGGTACATTAGATGGGCAACAATGAGATGACCCTCAAAACAGGAATTGTTTTACAGGTGGAGGCCACTGACATTTTTTCCCTAATCATCTTTTCTGACTGTTTTTTTTACTACTTTTGCATTTGGCTAGGGTCAGTGTCACTACTGGTAGCATGAGGCAATACATGGATCCTACAGAGGTTGCACAGGCAGTCCAACTCCTCTAGGATGGCACATCATTACGTGCCATTGCCAGGTTTGCGGTGTCTCCCAGCACAGTCTCAAGAGCATGGAGGAGATTCCAGGAGACAAGCAGTTACTCAAGCTGGACAGGGCCGTAGAAGGTCCTTAACGCATCAGCAGGACCGGTATCTGCTCCTTTGTGCAAGGGGGAACAGGATGAGCACTGCCAGAGCCCTGCAAAATGACCTCCAGCAGGTCACTGGTGTGAGGGTTTCTGACTAATCAGAAACAGACTTCATGATTGTGGCCTGAGGACCCGACGTCCTCTAGTGGGCCCTGTGCTCGTTGCCCAGCACCATAGAGCTTGATTGACATTTGCCATTGAACACCAGAATTGGCAGGTCCGCCACTGGCGCCCTGTGCTTTTCACAGATGACAGCATGTTCACCCTGAGCACATGTGACAGACGTGAAAGGGTCTGGAGAAGCCCTGGAGAACGTTTTGCAGCCTGTAACATCGTTCAGCATGACCGTTTTGGTGGTGGATCCATGATGGTCTAGGGAGGCATATCCATGGAGGGACGCACAGACCTCTACAGGCTAGACAATGGCACCCTGTCATTAGGTATCGGGATGAAATCCTTGGACTCATTGTCAGATTGTACACTGGTGCAGTGGGTCCTGGGTTCCTCCTGGTACACTACAATGCCCAGCCTCATGTGGCGAGAGTATGACCTAAATCCAATAGAGCACCTCTGGGATATCATGTTTCAGTCCATCCGCTGCTGCCAGGTTGCACCTCAGACTGTCTAGGAGCTCAGTGATGCCCTGGTCCAGATCTGGGAGGAAACACCCCAGGACACCATCCGTCTTATCATTAAGAGCATGCCCCGACATTGTCAGGCATGCATACAAGCATGTGGGGGCCATACAAACTACTCCGTACTATTTTGAGCTGCTGCAATGAAATTTCAGCAAAATGGACTAGCCTGCTGCATTATTTTTTCACTTTGATTTTCGGGTTGTCTTTGAATTTAGTGCTCTGTAGGTTGATCATTTTAATTTCAATCAAACGATGGGGCATCCTTACGTTCCCAACACATTACCCAGTCCATATCAGTATAGATATCCAGCATGATATTTTCCCCCATTGAGAGCTGATGTGTTTTCAGTTTTCCTTTATTTTTGTTGAATAGTGTATATCAATGATTGTTAACTTGTGATCTTCTTGACTTTTTCTGCTCATCAGCTATCTTTATTGTTAGTGTATTTTATGTGTGGCCCAAGAAAATTTCTCTGCTTCCAATGTGGCCCAGAATAGTTAAAGGATGGACACCCCTGCTCTAGATGATGGTGGAAAGATATGTAAAATAAAATACAACCAGGTTCTCAGGCTGTTCACTTTCTAGACAGCAAAGGTCTGGCAGACAGCCATGGTTGCAACCGAAAGGTTGCATTGCAGCACCTACCATATTAAATAATGCTTCCAACCTCTTGTCAGGGGGGTCACTCTCAATAACAGATGTAGAACAGGACAAGAATCCAAGCTAAGGGGGGGGGGGGGGGCTCGCAATCAAAAAGTGCTGATAGTGTATGTTTATTAATATCCAAGTAAAAGCAGATCCAGAATAGAAAAGCACTCACAATATGGTGTGGCAGAAGTAAAGATGGCCGGTTGGTTGGCCAGATGATCCTTGGATTTTCATCTTTCCATATCCAGAGGACCAGGAGTGGTTTAATTACTCAAAAGCGCATAACATTGCGCTATCTGGTTAATGCAATGTACACTCATTTTCACATCACGGGAGTCACGTTTTTCACCTCAACACAAAATTTAGGACTTATGTGCTTATTGATACTATTAAGGTCACTACCTGCACAGGAAACGTCCGCAGACGTTCAATCGCACTTTAATATAGCTTTAGCGCTCCACAGCACATAATATATCTGTTTATATTTGTTTTTTTTAGATTTTATGAAGGTTAAGAGGTTTTGCCTTTATGTCAGCTGCTTTTTCACTGCACTACCTAGCGCTCGTATACCCATTGATATTGCTCTAAGCACGTTTTTCTTAATTGCATGCAAATGTGCGGCAGCTCAGCGTCAAGGCCCAGATGCCAGGAGGCCACACATTTGCATGCAGCCAGCGTGAAGAGGTCAATTTGTTATTTCAGGATGTTTTTGACTGGAGTCACATGTGTTTGAAAGTAACAAATGGAACAAAATTAATTTTGGACTCATTTGTTATGTTATGATTCGGAGATTCTGATGGATCCACCTCCATTGACCCAAACACAATAAAAATCATCTGATACCTTACTGTATTTGATATATGCTTTAATTTCATATGTAGTGCATTTTATATATTTATGAAAAATGTTAATGCAAAAAGAATTGGCTGATTATTAGAATATTCACGCTACGCTAGAATAAAAATGAATGGATCCTAATCAACTTGGATCATTCATCATGTCATTACATTATTTAGGATGCTTCAAACATTAACAAAAGGCTAAAACTATCACATCCTGTCATCCAAATGAATAAAAATAAAATCATTGTTTTCATTATAATCTATTTCAGATTCGTTTAAATTTGTTACTATTGTGACTCACTTGCATCCCAATCTCCGAATCACGAAGATTTTGCCCAAATTTAGATTTGTAATGAAAATAAACCCACATGTCTGCTTTACATTGCCTATTTGTCAAACTCAAGGTGGCAGTAAGCTCCTGATTTGTGAATTATGGTTACCAGTGGAAATTTTTTTTTTTTTTTGAGGAACTGAAGACACCAGGGGAAAAGCACAGTAAACTCCAAGCCAACATTCTTCATAGATCAGGCAGTGAGAACATGTATGTATAATATAAACACCTCACTCCAGAATGCCAGGTTTAGTGTTGTTCCTGAATAGCTGGTGGAGCATATTGTAGGGTAAGTACTGTAAGGGTGGCTTTACATTGCCCCACTGTGCTTTTGCTAAAGTGTAGCTAACTTGCGGTGTTTGTGTGGGTTAGCTGTGTTTTTCCATTGATTTCTACGAGGGCCTGTGGTTTTGGTGCAGTTTTAGAAAGCACTCCAAAACTCCTGCATGCTGCATCTTTGGTACGCTTTCGGAAATCGTACCAAAACCGCAGGACATCACAAAGCGCTGCTAACTCGACAAAACCTGTGGGTTAGCCTTGCTTTGGCCAAAGCACAGCAGGACTGCACTGGGGCAGTGTGAAGCTGCCCTAAAGCTTGCCAATTAGATCAGAGATGTCCCTTATTAAGCAAACAGAAGTATCTGTAATAGTCTTACCCAATCAGTGGCTTTTATGCTGCTGTGGAAATCTAAATCCCAAAAGGCCACACAAAGACATTAATAGGAAGCAACTAGTCATTGGGTACCATAAGTACCCAGACATGACAAAGCAGGTTTTTGAACCATGCTTCAGAAATATGGAATGCAGAAAGCATTAGATGTACGTTCTGCAAGCTTTTTCAGGCTGGAAATCAAGAATGTGACTGATGTTATATGTATGAGTATCACTCATGCATGGTTTACTTGAACTTATGGATGCACTTGAATGTCTGAACTACATCGATCTCAAAGAAAAATATTCTGAGACCAATAATGGTGTTTTGATAACAGAGGAGGACTGTAAACCTTTGGCCAAGGGAGAAACCACAATCAAAGTATCACAAAAACTGTGGCTTGTGTCCCTTTGCGGGCATAGTGAAAGACCGTGTTCTTAAAGGACACTTTTTCACATCTTTCCAGCACCAGTCTTTGCCACTCTCGAAATTCGCTTAAATGACATCTTAGAGCTGAAAAGGAATGCGGTGCTGCAGACACTGAAATCACTGAACAGGAAGCAGGTAGTTACTATATACTATCCAACACGTGCCAATGACAGTAGATTGATATCGGACTAGTGATGTATCCCCATTCAGGGCAACCAAGACAAATTATCTTGCTTACTTGCCCAGGAGAATGGCCTCCTGCCCCCTATCTCAGTCTTCCCAATTGATAATACCACAGAACAAAAGTTTTCTTATCTAAATACATTGTGTAGCAGGTCCAGCATATGGTGTAAAGCTGGCCACAGACAGTTCCAATCTCGGCTGATATTCAAACCATATATGAGCAGGCTGAATGCACCCAAGTTCATTGAGCGATCAACTCGGGTACAACCAGCCTGTCCGATTTTACATGCGATTATTGCTAGTGATTAATCTAGCCGCTAGCAGTAGTCCCTGTGTTCTCCCAGGGGGGTGGCTCTCCCTGCCACAACACAATGGCTCCACGGGAGGGATTCCCCCATCAACACTGACTGTGTTGATTAGGGAATTGAGTGATTTTCTTTCCCAAAACTCATGGCTGCAGGAAAGAAAATTGCTCCATCTATTGCTGACTTAACCCCTCGGCACTGGTGCCTCCCGGTTCTTTAAGAGTTTTAGAAGCCGGGAGGTTTTAGGGTCATGTGACCGCCATGATTCGCTGTCACGGCAGTCACATGATCGGGAAAGGTCCTGATCACAAGAGGAGATCAGGACCTTTCCGTGAGCTCAGCACGTTATTCTTAATTGCACACAAATGTACGGCCGCTCGGCTTCAAGGCCCAGACGCCGGGAGGCCACACATTTGCGTGCAGCCGGCGCCAAGAGATTAAGCAGACCACTTATTTATTTCAGGTACTTATATAGCGCCGTCAATTTACGCAGCGCTCTACCTATATATTTGTGCATTCACATCAGTCCCTAACCCTCAAGGGGCGTACAATCTAAAGTCCCTAACTTGCATTCATACATACACATACTAGGGAAATTTAGACAGGATCCAATTAACCTACCAGCATGTCTTTGGAGTGTGGGAGGAAACCGGAGTAACCGGAGGAAACCCACGCAGGCACAGGGAGAACAGGCAAACTCCAGGCAGGAGGTGCCGTGGCTGGGATTCGAACTAATGACCCGAGTAATGCCAGGCGGAAGTGCTAACCATTTAGCCACTGTGCTGCCCAATTAGCTGCATCTTTGTGATTTTATATCATGTTAAAACTCAGCTGCCATTTTAAACAGTTATACAATGTATTTTCCAAAAAATTATTATTTTTTTATCAATTTAAGTTAGTATTGCAGTATTTAACTCAAAGTAATGTTTTAAATGGCTGCCTTTTTTTTTTTACAAGATGATCACTTCCGGTTTGTGCATCATCAACCTTTGCCCTATGCTTTACATCACAAGGACTCTTGCCAATGGCTCCTTGGCCCGTATAGCAGCAAGACTGGAGGGGCTTAAAACAGTGAGTGCTATATTGGTGCACATTAAGTGCACTTTATTTGCAAGTAAGATTTTAACTTTATGTTTTCATAAATGTTTTTGTGTTATCTATCTAATATATGTTAGTTTATTTCATATATAGAAGGTGAGTGGCAGTGCTGTGGAGCGGGTTGACATGAGGGTGTGCACACAGTGTGAAGAAGTTTGACACCAGTGACTACAAAGACCTAGTGCACCTTCATTAGGAAAACTGTGTGGACACATAGTTTGTATGCAATTTCATGATACTGATGGACTTGGAATTTTACTAGGATGGTGAAATTTATTTACCTATATATTCACCTATTTGATGGTACTGCTAGTTTATGGTTGTATGCACTTTGGAATTTTTGCAGTTTAAATTGTATTATATCAGTTTAGGTTTTATTATCAGCTTCCCGACCGCCCTATAGCAGAAATACTTCTACAGGGCGGCACATATACGTGATTTTGCTGTTCCGGGAAGGGCGCGCGCCCTACCTGTGCCGCCATCCGCGGCTGTGTCTCGGCCGATGATTACTCACCAGCGCCTAGTGATTTCCGAAGATCTCAGACGGGGAGAACCGTTTTGTTTACTAACAGTTCTCCCTGTCAGCTTGGGCACACTGCTCTGGATGAGCCAGAGCAGTGTGATTACAGTGAAGCACACAGACACTGCCCCCTAGTAAAACATTCCCTGCACACACTTTGATCGCCCCCTCATGAAACCCCTTCCTGCCCAGTGCCATTAGTACAGTGTCAGTGCTTTTATTTTAGTACTGATCGCTGTATTGGTGTCACTGGGGATATCAGTGACACCAAGTCAGTTCCTCCCAGTGTCAGAATGTCTGCCGCAGTCCCGCTATAAGTCACTGATCTCTGCCATTACTAGCAAAAAAATAAAAATCCCAGTATATATACCGCCATTTGTAAACGCTATAATTTTTACATAAAGTAATTTACTTGTATTGAGATTTTTTTTTTTTTTTTAGCAAGACGTAGCAGAATACATTTTGGCCTAAACGTGACAAAATTTGAATTTAATTTTTTTACTGGACATGTTTAATAGCAAAAAAGTCCAAAATATTGTTTTTTTCTCAAAATTGACGGTCTTTTTTTTTTTTTTAAACAGTGGAAAATATAAAAAAAAAAATGCACAGGCAATCAAATACCAACGAAAGCTCAATTCATGGGGAAAAAAAAGGACATTAATAATTTAATTTGGGTGCAGTGTCAGTTAAAGTAACGCAGCGCCGTAGCACAAAAAATGTCCTGGTCAGGAAGGGGGGTAAATCCTCAGGAGGGCAAGGGGTTATGTTTTAGCACTGCACTAAAGAATTATTTGGGGTTTTTTTTGTATGCATCACGCTTACAATCCTCAACCGGTTAACACATATTGAAAAGATTATTACATAAAGCTGATCTCTTGTACTTGAATTAAAAAGACATTGAATGTGGAAGTTAAGTTCTCTGTGGGCCTCTAATTGGTTCTCATTGGCCAATACACTCTTAATTTGAGATGTGGCAGTGCGATATAACTTTTGGAACAGCATTTCCCGCTGTGCCCCCCTCCTTGATGGACCTTGTGATTATATTGCTAGGATTTCAATACTGCTTTTATCTACTGCCTCCAACATTGCTCCTTGCAATCTTCTTGGTGTGTCCTCTACATTTGACTGACCACAAGGAGTTTACAAAAATTACAGTTTATGTAGAATATATAAAAAGCAGTAAAATCCGTTTTGGATCAACAAAGAATGCATAAAAGAAATAGACCTTTCAAGATCCTACCTTAATCTGTACCCTTGGCTGAATGATCATAGGAGGTGACTTTTTGTGTTCGGGAATCAGAGACCTAGATCGGGAATTAGGGGACTGACCATCCTCCATGAAAACATATCCACCAAATGATGAAAAGCTGTGCAGCCCTTTTGAAAGGTTGGGGAAGCCTAGGACAATACTGCAATAAATTACAAAAAAAAAAGCACACCAGCCTTGCATAAAATTCTTGTCATGGGTTATGCGCATGTGTGATCATGCATCACAAGCAATAGGTACATCAGAAGCCAGGCATCTCCCTCACGGTAGGTCATCACAGACTCCTAAGATAGGTCCGGGGGTCCCCTTAAGGTCAGCCAGGTACTTCAGAAAAAAACCTCGTCTCAGGATGGCAAAGTGCTTTTTCTATGGGAGTGAAAGCTCCAGGCAGGAGCCCCAAAAAACAGATGCCCAAAATAGTGTAGTATGTCCAAAAAACGAGTTTTTATTATTAGAACAATAGGGCAGTATGCAAGTAGTATATCATGTATAAATTAAAATACAGCAGTACTGACCCCAGTGATGGTGACCGCCGAGCCTCCTCGTGGCTCCGGCGGTGGAATGACGTCACGCTCTGCACAGTTCCTCCTTAGGCCTTTCGTGCTAAAGGCACATCATCAGAGGGGAGACTGTCTCCCCTCAGTCTCCCCTCTGATGATGTGCCTTTAGCACGAAAGGCCTAAGGAGGAACTGTGCAGAGCGTGACGTCATTCCACCGCCGGAGCCACGAGGAGGCTCGGCGGTCACCATCACTGGGGTCAGTACTGCTGTATTTTAATTTATACATGATATACTACTTGCATACTGCCCTATTGTTCTAATAATAAAAACTCGTTTTTTGGACATACTACACTATTTTGGGCATCTGTTTTTTGGGGCTCCTGCCTGGAGCTTTCACTCCCATAGAAAAAGCACTTTGCCATCCTGAGACGAGGTTTTTTTCTGAAGTACCTGGCTGACCTTAAGGGGACCCCCGGACCTATCTTAGGAGTCTGCGATGACCTACCGTGAGGGAGATGCCTGGCTTCTGATGTACCTATTGCTTGTGATGCATGATCACACATGCGCATAACCCATGCGTTTCCGGTGAGTGCGCATTTCTGTTATTCTGACAGAGTGGAGGCCGTGGGAATTCGTGTATCTACAGTTTACCACTGTGGATATTGTACTATCACCTTATTGACTTTTCATCTTTTTTAAGCGCTGCACTCTATTGTTTTGAAACTGATTGTTTGTATTTGAGGCATTATGGTTGCCTAAAGTGTTCTAGCTGCTGACATTTATGAGAGCGCTCACTATTTATCTTTTGTATATTTATAAAATTCTTGTCGCTGAGGTCATGTGCAAGGATAAAACAGATGTATACCCACAGACGTCACAATTTCATAAGCATGTGCTATCCAATACTGGACAATCAGACCGGAGTCACGTGGAAGTCTAAAATCATGGAAGACCCTATAAAATGACTGACACGTTTCTAAGGGAGATCCCCTCTTCCTCAAAGCCCTGGAAGGGCTCGAACATGACTCTGGTCTGATTGTCCAGTATTGGATAGCACATGCTTATGAAACTGTGATGTTTGAGTATACATCAGTTTTATCCTTCAGTAAAATTCTTGTCACTGAGGTTATGGGCAAGGCTGGTACGCTTTTTTTGTTCTTTTTTGTTCTTTTTTGCCCTCGGCTGAATGACCCAGCAGCTGGCAGCCCCACACGCAAGATCTTCCCCCATACCTATGTAAAAGGTTCTCACACACAAGTCTACACCAACAGCTTTGTCTTGTGATGGCAAAATAGGCTTGTATTAGCACAGCACACAAATAAAATGTATCCCAACTAAGTCCTTACAAATTAAATAAGACATAAAATGCAACATTTAATTTTTTATTTGACCAATTTACATAAGTTAGACTGCAAACAAGCACACCTACAGTGATACTGTACTATATAATGGATAATAAAAAAACGCTCTCTAAAAATGTATATAGATTTTGCAGAAAAGGTGGGTAAATGGTACTGTTCTAATTTCTTAAAATGTTACAATGTAAAGCATAGCACTATACACATACAACCAATTCAAAGTATACAGTTGTGGCCAAAATTATTCAACCCCCACTGAAATTGAGTGTTTTGGCCAGTTTGACATTGCTTTTGATCATTCAGTCATCTTGCTTACATTTACATTAAAGAGGCACTTGTAGGTCAGACAAATATAACATAACAGTTATAATGAAATAACCACAAATGTCTTTTCTGTGCTCACAGCATTATCAGTTTTATTCAACCCCCAAGTGACATTCAATCTTAGTACTTAGTACAGCATCCTTTTACAGTTATAACAGCTTTTAAACGTGAAGCATAGCTTGACACAAGTGTCTTGCAGCGATCTACGGGTATCTTCGCCCATTCTTCATGGGCAAAGGCCTCCAGTTCAGTCACATTCTTAGGCTTGCGCACTGCAACTGCTTTCTTTAAGTCCCACCAGAGGTTCTCAATCGGATTTAAGTCTGGTGACTGCGATGGCCACTCCAAAATGTTCCAGCCTTTCCTCTGCAACCATGCTCTAGTGGACTTGGAGGTATGCTTGGGATCATTGTCCTGTTGAAAGGTCCAACGTCTCCCAAGCCTCAGGTGTGTGACGGACTGCATCACGTTTCCATCCAATATCTCCTGGTACTGAAGAGAATTCATGGTACCTTGCACACGCTGAAGCTTCCCTGTACCTGCAGAAGCAAAACAGCCCCAAAGCATGATTGACCCTCCACCATGCTTCACAGTAGGCAAGGTGTTCTTTTCATCATAGGCCTTGTTCTTCCTCCTCCAAACATAGCGTTGATCCATGGGCCCAAACAGTTCTAATTTTGTTTCATCAGTCCACAGAACACTATCCCACAACTTTTGTGGTTTGTCCACATGGCTTTTGGCATACTGCAGTCGACTCTTCTTATTCTTTGGAGACAGCAAGGGGGTACGCCTGGGAGTTCTGGCACGGAGGCCTTCATTACGCAGTGTGCGTCTTATTGTCTGGGCTGAAACTTCTGTACCCACATCTGACAAATCTTTTCTCAGTTCCTCAGCAGTCACACGGGGACTTCTCTCCACTCTACGCTTCAGGTAGCGCACAGCAGTCGAAGTCAGCATCTTCTTTCTGCCACGACCAGGTAGCGTTTCAACAGTGCCCTTTGCCTTGAATTTGCGAATGATGCTTCCTAAGGTGTCTCTTGGTATGTTTAACATCTTTGCAATCTTCTTATAGCCATTGCCCTTCCTGTGAAGAGAAATCACCTCTTCTCTTGTCTTCCTGGACCATTCTCTTGCCTTCACCATGTTTGTAACCACACCAGTAAATGTCTAGAAGGAGCTGAGTATCACAGTCATTTTAAAGCTGCCTAATTGGTGCTTATTATGCTTGATTGCTGCTCGGTGACATCCACAGGTGTTTTCAATACCTGATGGAAAGCACCTGTATGAACCTCTGTTCTTCAGAGTGGTAGTCTTTAAGGGGTTGAATAATTGTGGCAATGAAGAAACCACATAAGAACCATTTACTACTGTATTACATAAACAATTGATGTCATTTTAGTTGCATTTGGGTAGTTACAACGTCCTTGTAGGATTTGATTCTGAATACAATTCCAAATGTACACTATAGTCCCTAAACCCCTTTACAGCATTGGGGGTTGAATAATTTTGGCCACAACTGTATGTAAACCCTCACCTTGTAAAAAAAACCCACTCAATTTAAAATAGAAAGACAAAACATTTGTGTGTAAATATAAAGAGCATTTTAAACGCATCTTTTCCTCCTTTTTTGTAGGTGATCACATGACCTCTGTTCCCAGCTACATAAGAGATGCAGCAGCACACCGATCTTCCCAGTGAATGGCTGTGGAGGGGGGGGTGTCAGCAGATGTCTGACCATTGGAGAAGAGCAGGCTGACTTACAAAACAGCCAGAACACTGGCCACGCTGTGCTCTCCTACCTAGTGTGGTCAGCTTTTAATAGGAAAGCAGAGGAACTGGCAGGAGCACCAGAGATTTCACACAATGGAAGCAACACAAAGAGAACAGGATACTTTTTCATAAAAGTATATGGTATAGCAGGCACATACCAGGAATATGAAATGTTGGGTTTACATATTCTTTAATTCACAACTATTGAAAAACAACAAACTATTATCATGCTACCACACAAAATCTGAATCCTACGATAGTATAGTTTTTTTCTATTTCCTTTAATTGATTAGGATTACTCACTGGAACTACCTGTGGCCTACAGAGCCAATTAAAAAAAACCAGTGCAATAGAGACACATGTACAAACATTAAGAAAAAACATTAGCAGCAAGTGTAAAAGATTAGAAAAAAAATTGTAGCATACACTACTCAGAAAACACAAAGGATTACTTTGGGTGCTATTTTCAGACTATTTTCTGCTATACAGTTTGGTATTGCGTGTACTGATCTGACTGCTTGTTACATCAGCATATGTGAAACCATGGAGGAGGTTCATTCGCACTTGCTACACATCTCAAGCAGTATGGTTTGGGACTAGAACACCAAAATGCAATCTGTAATTCTAAAGTATCTGTTATATTGTAGTGCAGGCCATGAAATGCAACCCAACATATGTTTGGTTGTTCTTATTGCTCAGTTTTTTTTCATTACAGGGTCCAAATTAATATATGGTTGCTGCTCATAACCTCCAATAACGTTTTAGTTTTTATCTTCTATTCTACAGTGGTAAATAAAAGTCAAGCTGATTAATTGCTTTGGATAGTAGCTTCATGTTAACAAAATGTGGTAATAATTAAACTTAAATTGCATCCCACCAACACTCATGGCAGCCATACACTCTCCGAAAAATTGTAAGAAAAATGGTACAAACGTTTTAATCTATAGAATTTCAAATTAGTGGGTGCACAACAATAAACGCTTTCAAATTTTCAAAGCCCAAAAATCAATTGGAAAGTTTGAAAAATTGTTATTGAATGCATGAAATTGGAAAGGTTAATGGGTTTTATGTGCGGTAAAATTAGTTTGATTATTTAAGCGCATGTGCAAGAAAATGTTAACCTGGAAATACTTTAAAAACTAATGTATAGTTTAGAACGGCGAAAGCTCAAATATATTTTGTCACTTCCTTTTTAATGTGAACAAACCAAGCAATAAAATAATTTATGTCCACAGGCTATGGACATGACGTCAACGGATGTGACGTCACTGCACACATCAGGAACGTTCGTGGTATAGTATGATGGCCGGAGCAAGGTCTTGATATAGATCAATGCGGTTTATTCTAGTTTCAGTGGCGACACTGTAGAATGTGAGTTTATTTGAAATGATATTTTAATAAAGACTGATGTTTTTTTTTACACTATGCAAGCTCTTTTTCCTTTTTCTGGTTAAATATGATGCAGTACATATCCTGGTGACCTTGGAGTTCCCAGAATAGATTGGAGATTTGATGTATTAATTGATAATCCCGGGGGGCGGGGGGACAATTGGTGGGCTGGTTTATAATCTTACCAGCAATATTTTGAGGCTAGCACAATTAGTGGCAGACACACATTTTGGTGATGATTTAAGGTTCTTCAGAGAGGATTCACCACAGAGGAAGAAAATTTATATCATTTGGTTTTGGAGACATTTATAATAAAATACGGTAGTGGTGCACGTAAAGAATGAAGATTTATGAGTTTTAAACTTTGCACATGGATTTGATTCTTACAATTTAAGATATTTGGGTTTTATTATATTGAAATTATCACTTTATGATTATGTCATATATGCACAATTGATAAGATTTCTAGAGTTATATAGGCACCTACACTTTATGCTTGATGTATTTTTGCAATTGTCACTTTAGGAGTTTGCTATATATGCACTGTTGATTATATAAGCAGATGCACTTTATTTTATTATATATTTGCACAGAAAATGCCAATGCACCTGGCACTCTAGGTTTATAACCAGATATGGTGAAGCAGGGTAGGGGTAGAGAAAAGTGATTAGAAAATGCTTATGAACCTGACTTCATGTATTTAGGGAGACTGATATCATATAGCGCGGTCTAGTTTTTTTTTACATGCTTATAGTTGAGATTTTATCAACCAGATAATTTCTGTATTATTGTGTTTTTGATCACTTGCATTGTTTTATATTGTTTTTCCGTGGCACACTTCTACATAACAAATTTATGTCCATTGAACGACTTCTTTTGAAATCTGGTCACTACAAGATGGCAGTATCGTGAGCTCTGCTGAACAATGTTTTGTTTTTCTTAAGCGCTTTTGAATGATTTTTCACAGTCTATGGCCTGCATAAGCCACACTGCCAAACACAGGGTTATAGTTATATCACCAGAACCTGTGATGTCTATATAACCTTTGCACCCAAAGCAATTCTCTGCTTAAATTGCCGCTTTTACACAGAATAATGGTAAATAAGCTTATATGAAATCAATATTTAGACATATGAGAGCAAAAAAAAAAAAAAAAGGAAACCGGCAGCTATCTACACAGGAATAGTCACTTCTGTGCCTCTGCTGCCTATAGACACATTCCTACTGAGCCTAATGATAAATGTAGCCCTGGCTAAACAGTTTATTTAAGACAGGATTACAGGCACTTTGCAACTGGAAGCTGCCAATGCCATATTGTTTTTTAAGCTGCAAAGTAGTATGGTGCTTTATTATCCTTGTTTCACTACCTAATGTATACATCAATCCAATGACTAAACTCTCATACAACTTAACATTTTTAATTAATTTCAAATAGTCATTTTCAAAATGTTTATTTCTGTAGCTTCATGAATACCAACTGATCTTGCCAAAAGGCCCCTTTCAGAGGAGGTGGATCTGTCAGCGTGATTCATCTTACACAGTGGGGGATCTATCTGCTGATCCCTGAAGTGCAAGTGGATGACAGGTCTCTGTTTGCTCCGCTGCTGCAGAGCAGACACAGACACTGCCCGCTAATTTCAATGGGTCGGTTGGATGGAAATGGACCGCATGTCCATTTCCACCCGACTGTCATCCAAACTGATCTGCTGGATGAAGGGGGAACAGATCCCCATTCGTCTGTTTTTTGCATACAAGATCGGATCAGATGTCGGCGGGTGTCAGCGGACTATTGTCTGCTGACACCCGCCGGACCATAGAAGTCTATGGATGGACAGATCGGGTCCGCTTGAAAAATGGACAGGTGGACCCCATCAGTCTGCTTGTGCGAAAGGGGCCAAAAGGTCCTTGATTATGTTTTTTCTATATACAGGGTGACTATGCATTGTCTCTCGCTTCCTATGATGCACCTAGGTTGTCACATTGTCATATGGAAGGAGACTACAAGTTGCTGTTTCAATACACATTACAAAACCATAATCTGTTGTCACTATTAGGAAGTCTATTCTAAGAAATTACATGCAGCTATCCCTGGAGTGCTTGCATGTTGGCAGGAGGTGGATGCAAAGAAGATGAAGTAGATTGGATGCACTAAAATGCAACAAAGGTTAAAAAAAAAAAAAAAAAAAAAAGCTAACAATTTTAAATCTGCAATAATTTATCACACTGTCATGTTAGTGGTTCCAATGTCATGAGACCCTGATCTTGATCAGTTATGTCATATAGAAGTCCTGAATTCCATTCAACATGCTAGGCCAGTCAGTCACCAAGTAGCAACTTAAGGATATTTCTTTATTTCAGGTACTTCTATAGTGCTGTAAATTTGCGCAGTGCTTTACATACATATATTGTATGTTTACATCAGTCCTGAACCCTCAAGGGGTGTACAATCTAAAGTCCATAATAACTCACATTCATACACATATATACGAGGGCCAATTTAGACAGGAGCCAATTAACCTACCAGCATGGCTTTGGAGTGTGGGAGGAGACCGGAGTACCCAGAGGAAACCCACACAGTCACAGGAAGAACATGCAAACTCCAGGCAGGTGGTGCAGTGGTTGGGATTCGAACCAACAACCCTAGTACCGCCAGGCAGAAGTGCTAACCATTTAGCCACTGTGCTGCCCATAAGGATAAGGATGAAAGCCCCCAAGTTTGGAGTGTTCAGCAGTGATAGCTCTCATGATTCTATCCCAACAGTCACAGCTTAAAGCTAAAAAAAAAAAAAAAAAAAAAAAATCTTAAAAAAATTCACAATCACAGCTTCTTTATGCCTGGTACACACAGGGAGATTATTATTAGTGGGCAATCTCCCCTGCTGAACTGTTGTGTTCTGACAGGGTGACTGTGTTCTGACTGCCCACTATCAGGAGATATCCATTACCATTCACCACCAAATGAAAGCCCAATTTGCCCTAAAAAACCAAGGTATAATCTGCCTGGATGCACAAAATAGTTGTGATATGTACGGTTTTACTAACACGTAGTTGGGCTTAGGCATTAAGATTTGATTTACCCTTAGAGGCAAAGGGGTTAAGATATGCTCAACATTTTATTTTTTTCACTTTTGAAAAAAAATACACACACTTCTACATTGAAAAAATAGATACATTTCTACATTTGAATGTCTAGTAAAATTTAGACACACCTTAGCCTGCATGCAGTTTGGAATCAGAGAATGCCAAAAACCAAAACAGGTGCAAGGAAACCGTACAAATATATTTTAACAGGTTAACTGGAAATTGCGTTTTTTTTTTCTATTTAAAATTTTTAAAGCAATTGCTATTCTAATTATGGCCCCACCACAGCACAAATCTGGCAGTCTAGGCTGACATGCTTGACAAGAGCAAGCTTTTCTCATTCCCATCGGTATGCCTACTAAAATGCATCTGGGTCATGCTATCCAGCGTGAAAAGTTTCATCTAAATATATGTTCCAACTAAAACATTTAAACTGACTTCACTGAGGGCCAGTTCACACTACATGTGGTACCAGGTGTTTTACTGCATGGTAAAAACATCTATCACCATAGGGACACACAGGAAAAACATCTGTTTTCTATGTGTCTCATTCACACTGCAATGCAACGTAGTGCAAACTGCAGACATGTTGCATATTATCACAGCACACTAGGCTGAATCACACTGAATTGCTCAGGCTGCACTAAATCACGCACCACACTGCCCCCTAGCACCCCTTGCCTAGCCAGCAACACAGAGTGCCTGGAGCAATCAATTGCTCCAGCTGCTCTGCGATTTAACTGATAAGCAGTGTGAATTTGCCCTGGGTTTGTGTGAAAAATATCTAAAATGAAAACGTTAAAAAAAAAAAAAAAATACTTTTGTATTTTCTTTCTTCATTTTACAAAAACTTGTGGCAAAAGAATAAAAATGTCACAAGACTCACGATGCCCCTTATCAAAAACACAGTGGAGTGTTTTCTCTATAAATTCTACTGTTCTGGTACTGTAAGGTCTCTGAAAATGCAATAGGTAGTCAGGAAATCAGATATGTGGTTTATGCCCTTGAAAGCGTCAGGGTGCCCATTGGACGCTGGGTTCTTCTATGTGGCTGGGCTGTGAAATAGTCTCACATGTGCTATCCCTACACATTAGAGGAGTAGCAGAATGTGTTTCGGGGTTTAATTGTATGCCCTTGCTGTGCATAAGAAATAAAATTAAAATTCATATTTTATGGAAAAAAACAAATTTAATGTCTTCATTTT
This sequence comes from Staurois parvus, assembly GCF_062004578.1. Classification (NCBI taxonomy): domain Eukaryota; kingdom Metazoa; phylum Chordata; class Amphibia; order Anura; family Ranidae; genus Staurois; species Staurois parvus. Next base: position 15,518,400 of record NW_028317813.1, read on the forward strand.
TCAAAAAAAAAAAAAAAAATGGCAAAAAATTATATTTTTGAAAATCCCACATCTCTTATTAAATACTGTTGGTTTCTACTTTCCAAAAAAAGGATCATTTGGGAAGGGGGGATCCAAGAAATTCAATATGCACTTAGAACATCAGGGTTCATTCATTTCAAACACAATATATATACACACACACACACACACACACACACACACACACCACAGTTTGTAGACTAACTTTCACTTTTTTTTTCAACCAAAGACATGTAGCAGAACTGGTTTTGGCCTAAATGTATTAAGAAAGAGTATTTAACTGCAGTGTTTTATAAAGAAAGGCAAAAGGTTTTTTTCACAATTTTAGGTCTCTTTTCCATTATATAGTAAAAGAAAAAAAAAAACCTCTCTGTAAAAAATGGTATAAAATTCATTAGAGTACAGCGTTAGATTAATTATCAGTTAGACTACTGCACCACTGAAAAAAAGTATTAAAAATCCACCACTCACATTAGTTAAACGCATACAAGCACGATCAATCACATCAAATGATTTTAAAAGATATCCAGACAGTCTATTCTTGCAATAAAGGCAATTCTAGTATGTGTGATTAAGCCCTTCCCAACACATTTCACCGTGTAACTTGTGGGGGAGAGGTGTAACCAAAAAAAGATGAGGTTGTGCCCATCAGGAATGGATGGTGAATGAATATCACTGCATATACTGTAATTTTGAAAGGTGTTGGAAAACCATTTGCATATTAAACATAGAATAACTAATTGAAAATATATTTATTGATTATTGGTAGATTGGTTGAAAGATACAACTAAATGTTGTGAAGAGGAGATATATATATATATTAGATAATATTTCACACTGTGTTTATGATGGAGTGAATGACTAACAGCACAGATATTAGTTTTATCTTTAAATCTGACCCATGACATTCAGGAAAGTGTGCACAAATGTTCTAGCCCTGCCTCCTTCACAGCCATGTACAGCAGGGAGTCATATGGCAATGATCAACCTCACGTAGAAGCACAGTACATAGTCTGATTAATCTAGCTACAAATCTCAGGAGAAAGATGGAGAAGCTGAGTGGACTTACTGACTTGCATAACATTTCCTAGTAAAAAGTAGTACCTCAATGGCTGTATTTCATGCAGTCTCAAGTAGGTCTAAGGCTGTCATACATTTCCTCTGTTTTCTCTTTCAGCATATTTTCTCAGTACAAAAGAAAAGCCATCAGCCAACAATATATATTAGAGCCAGGAAATTAAACATCAAAGTGTGTCATCACCTTCAAAGGAAATACAAATGAAGCTACACTTGATGGAGTTCCAACATTCAGAGTTGTTAACCATCCAGGGCCAGTAGCCAGCCTATTATTGGTCCATCTCTACAATTCCTCAATATGCCAATTAGTGTTTGCATTCTTTTTGTACAAGCTTCTGCACATATTGAGAATTTTACATAAACATATATAAGGTGCATTAACATTTAATAATGTAGAATACAGAATTATAGTGGTAGAATTAAACCACAATGTCCAATCAGATTTCAGTTAGAATAGTGAAATCCTGCTGACTGGTATACAACGTGGAGTGCAAAGCCTTAATACGTAAGTCACTATGAGGAACCCCCAAGTTGATGAAATGTGTGTGTGATGGGCCACAGGCAATCATTCTTATTGCGGATGGACAAGAGTGCTATGGAACTACACTCTAGCCAGATCATATGTATAAATCAAAGCTATCAGCATGTACTTTTACTAATTAAAACATATTACACAAACCCCCTAAAATGGATGCACATGGTCCTCCTCCAGGATATATTCAAGGGACTTAAAAGAGAAAAAAGAAGCTTTCTTGCACAAAAAATAATTAACCAAAAATATTAGTCACATGCGATCAGCCTTCTCAGATCATTATAAGCCATCCCAGGTCCCTATACAACAGGGCAAGCAGAAGGCTCTATCTGGTTTGTATCAGCTTTAATATAAAGTCGATCTCGGTTTATTCCTTATGCAGACATTTTCCTGTGATCATGGAAGGTAAATCACTTCTAAAAGCCAGCATTGCTGTGCACTTACTAATTGTGGTCAACCAGTAATGAGCCTGAATTATTCTGCCCATACAACTGTAAAAAGATGATAACAGACTGGTTCCTCTTACTACTAAACTTCATTCTGAGCGTCTTTCCACCAGGTTTCTTTTTAATTTAGTCTGTTTCAGTTTTAACACTCAAAGCCCTCTAACTATAAAGCTCTATTCATTAACTGCTTAGAATGTAATAAGTTTCCACACTGGGCATCACCTAGACATGACATTACTCTAAACAGTGTGCAGGTATAGAGAAAGAGCAGGAGAAATGCACTTCTACATCCAAGCATGCAGTAATCACTAGAAAGCAATAAAGGATTCCTGGGACAACTCGCTAGATTCCGTTTGCAGTCCTGAAACCATAGGGTCACAGTTTTGATCTATAAGGATATCTTCCATCATGGAACCTAGATAGACAAAAATGATTTTAGATGTTCGTGTCAGATACATAAAATTCAATTCTAAAGCTGAACTAGGTTTCTTTTAATTCTTTAATTATATTTGAGAAAAACTATTGAAACAAGTAAAACAGAATATTATACATTTTAGACAATATTTGCTGGTAATGCAATGCTCCAGAGAATGGCTGGAGACAGGGTATTTAAGATGGGATAAGATTCTTGGGAGAAGGAACAAGGCAGTACAAATCTCTAGAGGTTGCAGCATCTGGTTTCCTTGAAGTGTATGCATCAGACCACACAGAGCTCAGGGGCAAACAGAAAAGTTGCAGGTTGTTGGTGGGTTGGGTGCAAACAAATGCTGCAATGCTTACTTCCACGATAAACCTACAACAGAAAACTATATTCGAAAGAATACATTTTCCTTTATTATAGTAGCAGTTAGGGGGAAGAGGGTAGATACAGGATAAGGAAAGACATGAGGATAGGGGATTGTGGAGTGGGGATGTGGGGGGGGGGGGGGGTCAATATCTAGCCATTGGGCAAGTTGCAGGTTACAGTGAGGGGAACTACTAGTTGGTTATGTCACCAGCCAATGAGGTCCAGAATTCCAATATTTTAGGATGTTCTCCTACGGTGTTCAGGGGCGTAGAAATTTCTTTAACTACTTGTCCAAGGGACTAAATTGGTGTCCCAATCTACTTGTCCCACATGACAATTCACTTGTCCTGATTAAAAAAAATAAAAAATACTACTGTGTGTATATATATATATATATATATATATATATATATATATATATATATATATATATATATATATTTTAACCTCTCCCTGCTAGTCCCCGGGTGTGGTGCTGGAGACAGACAGGGAGGTGACATACCTTGCAGTGTGATGAGCACCGATTGGGTGCTTGTCAGGAAAGGGGAGTGTCGGGCTCTCTTAACGCTCAGAAGCACATCTAAAGCTGCCCGTACACGTACAGATTTTCGTTCAAGAATTTTCATTTCAAGAATAATAGTTTGATTTTCTAATCATTAGTGGGGTCAAATAGATGTTTGTTTTTGACCGCAGTGATGGGAAAATTTGAAGGGGCAGGAAGGAAAACTTTTCTCGATCAAACGAATTGTAGGCAATTATATGTGGTAATCATTCAGAAATTACATTCATTTTAAACTCGAATGTTAAAAGTAAAAGATAATTTTCGAACGACATTCATCCATTCACCGAATGTTCAAAGAATTTTCGTACGAAAAATCTACATGTGGATGGCCAGCTTAAATGAGGCGCCGGCCCCAATGAGAAAAAAAACAAAACACTTTATTTCTTCAGGTTATCCTTGCACAAGGACGCACTTGGTTGCTCAATAAAAGTGTATGCTGAGCAGCCAAAGAATACTCCAGTGTAGCATGAAGATGTGCATGAAGCATGTAGCATGAAGATGAGCATGAAGATGTGAATATCTGTATCCCCTGCAGCATCTGCGCATGCGCCAGAATCAGGGAACACAAGTTGAGCACTGAGCTAAAGCCGAAGAGGTACCTGAAGTCACTTAACTCCTTACATGTCGGACTACAGCACAGGAAAGGGGTGCTACAGCTGCTCTGAAATCCTGTATCCCCGGGGATTGACACTATTAATATTGATGACCTGTGCCTGTGTCCTTGCTCGGCTGTAACACTGCTTGAGCTTTTAAATGCTGACCATTGAAATGGCTGTGTTGTAGTCTGGCATGTAAGGAGTTAAGTGACTCAGCTCGGTGCTCAGCATGTTTTTTCCGATTCTGTCGCATGGGCAATTGCTGCAGGGAATACAGATTTCCACAGGATACAGATCTTTATGCTACTGTATGTGAAGCTGTGTATGCTGTGTAGCAGTGAAGGGGTTACGTGTAGTGGGCTAGGTCTGCTGAGTGAAGCTGTCTGCCTCTCCTGGTGGAAGGGGAAGCCTGATCTCTGAAATTGCTCATAGAATTACATTTCTTTTTCTCCAATTTTATTAAAAGTCACTCCTCATCTCCTGACCAAGTGAAAATATCTACTTTCCACTCAGATCACCACAATAACTTCCTGTAGGAGAATTTGATTTCTTTGCTGGATTAGATTGATACAGTCTTCTTAGTGCTTTCTGTGGGTTTGGAGAGTGATAAAGATCCAAATATCAGACTGATCATCTGCTTGCCAGCAGCAGGGCTAAATGTCAAAGAAAACCACCTGCCCGGCACTCGAAACTGCATGCCCCAGGCATTTGGCGATATGATTTGTACATCCCTGGATCTAGCTGATAAAAGATCTATTGTTATTATGTTTATATGCAAGTTGAGTAAGTACTAAAATTTTAATGGCTATCAGGCTCTTCTCTGCACAGTAAAGCAAGCAGCAACAGAAGACACGCTGACAGAAGGAGAGAGTAAAGCAATGACTTCAGTCGGCCATACATTGATCAAGATTCAGTTGTGTCCATTTACCCCACAAAATACTCATCCACATTTAACCACTTGCCCTCCAGAGGATTTGCCCTCCTTCCTGACTAGGCCATTTTTTGCAATACAGCACTGAGTCACTTTAACTGACAATTGCGTGGTCATGCAACGCTGCACCCAAATCAAATTTGCGTCCTTTTTTCTCCACAAATATAGCTTTAAGTGGTATTTGATCACCTGTGTGTTTTTTATTTTTTGCGCTATAAACAAAAAAAGACCGACAATTTTGAGATAAAAGAAAAAACTATATTTTTGACTTTTTGCTATTAAACATGTCCAGTACAAAAATTTGAAAAATCAAATTTCATCATAAATTTAGGCCAAAATGTATTCTGCTACATGTCTATGCTAAAAAAAAATCCCAATACGTGTAAATTAATTGGTTTACGTGAAAGTTATAGCGTTTACAAATGGCGGTATATATACTGGAATCTTTTTTTTTTGTACTAGCAATGGCGGCAATCAGCTACTTATAGGACTGCGGCGGGCATTCTGACACTAGGGGGAAACTGACTTGGTGTCACGGATATCCCCAGTGACACCAATACAGTGATCGGTGCTAATAAAAAGCACTGACACTGTACTAATGGCACTGGACAGGAAGGGATTAACATGTGGGGTGATCAAAGGGTTAACTGTGTGCTGTGTGTGTGCTTTACATTGTAAGCAGAGCTATGCTATGCAGAGCCATACAAAGCAGTGTACATGAGTGGACAAGGGAGAGATCTGTGTTTATACACAGGTCTCTCCCCCGTCGGAGATACTCTGACATCGCCATGTTATGGCAAGGAGTCACCGGCTGGGACCCAGTGACTGCCAGCCGAGGCCAGAAATAGTGGCGCGTATAGGGAGTGCGCCCCCTACCTAGAACTGCAAAATCACGTATATATACACATGATTTTGCGGACCCGTGATGCTCTGTAGCAGTATTTCTGCTATAGGGTGGCACAGAAGCGGTTAAATTTACCAACAAATACCCAGTTTGAGGGCCTGCCTAATTTTTTTTACAAACTGAATGGTCTGTCTAGTTTAAGTAAATGTAAAGTGAATTGTACAATCAGATTAAACATGTACGGTCAGCTTGGCTAATGCAGCGTGTTAGACTTCATTCACTCTCCATTAAGACATTAAGGAGCTGTATCAGTGGAGTGGCTGTACTTGAAAAGTTATCACTGGATTAATGTACTTTCCTGCTAAATCCAAATAAGAAGCTGAATTCCAGAATTGTGCTTGTAAGTCACAGAATGGTGATAAACCGTTCACTAGAAATCCACTCCTCCAAGCTGCTGTTGACTTCAGCTTCAACACTTTTTTAAGCAGTTTTGCTGCACCTGGCACAAGTTCACCATTAGTGAGTTTATATCATTGATATATCATTTGTGCAGTTTCAGGGATACTTACACTGGGGTGCCTCAGATGAATAATTATGTAATGGTTCAGAGACGTACTGTGCCATGCCAGCAGCAATATTGTTCTGTGAATCAAAATTACTATTAATGAACCGATTCAGGTCCATGTCCTCCAAACCATTTTCCAGACCTTCAAACTCCTCAGGTATCAAGGGTGTATCAGGGTCATATTGTGGTGTATCAGGGTCATATTGTGGTGTTTCAGCAAAGTGTCGTGGGGTTTCAGAAGCAATACTGCTCTGTGAATCGTCTATGTTCCTGGAATTAAGGAAAAAAAATATTGCCTGATGAATACAAAGGATATAATTACAAGATGATAATCACAATTATTGAAGTGAACTTATTATGCTGGCTGAACTCCAATTAAATGCACAGTTTCAAGGCAGGTTGGGTGCACCCTACACTATAAAGATTTGGAAGAGAGGAGGGATTGCTGTTAAATCTTGCCGTAACATTAATTTGCTGATAAACTTGCTCCCGCATTTTCCTATTGGCCCATCACTATGATTGGCAGCATTGGTGGCTAATAGGAATATGCAAGGGACAGGAAAGGCTGAACTATGCCCACAAGAGGAGATGGAGATTTAGCTGTGGCTGTATATACAGAGACTGTCTAGAAGCCTTGTGTGCAATAGTTGGCAACAGTAGCAGGCACTGATAACATTGTTTCAGTGGGTTAGCCGCATCCTCCAGAAGGGCAGGGGATGAGCCGATAGATAGGCCGGTTGTATGCTTGGAACCCAAAGCACCTGCATAGCCGTTTACTGCTACAGTCACTCTCCTGTCTTACTAACTCAGTAGCTCACCGTTCAGAAACAATGATCAGCCTTCGCTTCATGTACTTCTGATATTCCAGTGTTACTGGAAGAAAAAAAAAAAGACAAGAATCTTATGATAAACAAGGAGAAAATCATGCATTGTTTATTGGGCTCATTTTTGCTCTAAAATAATAGCTGAAAAAATGTCACGTAACAGGATACAAAATACTGCCGTCACAGTACACAAAACAGATCAAGTTCATCAGGAAATGTTATATTCTTTTGATAATTTGCTTTGAAAAGGTTTTCCTTCAAACATCTAGATCTTTGATTGCTATGATATGTTGTTTAAAGCAGGTCTAAACCTTTAACTAGATGACATTTAGTTTGCTAAAGCAGTGTGTATCAAACTGTAATAATTTTTTTTTTTTTTATAAAATTCGGTTTTCACTTTTTTTTTTTGTGCTGCTGGGTCTCCTCCAGTCTCTTTCAGACACTTCCTGTCTATATGCACTCACTCCAGAGACAGTTGCACAACATTGCTATGGACCAGCCTGCTGACAGTGACAATGATGGACCATGGCTGCTTAATGTATCAGCACAGGGACCACCAGGGGTGGACAGATGGCATGTGACAGGAGACAGTGGCCACCCTGTAACAGAAAGTGCCTGAACCAAGGACAGTTTTAGCTTTGGATTACAGAGTGTTAAACCCTAGTGATTTATTTTCTGTCACAGGAACAGGTGTCCCCATTGGAAGATTTTCCCTCACCTTTTGCTCTGGAATAACTCATACAAAATTGCATCTACCGCTCACTTACTCTTCAGGTGAGAATGGTCACCAGGACAAATAGAGGAGTGAACATCTCCAGCAGAGACAAAGCCAGCAATAAAGAACTGACAAAAGGTCTTACTCTCCCCAACTCTATCCAAAATCAAGGAGAAAAACAAGTTTGCCTTTACATACACTTTTAAGCTTAACCCCTAGACGCCGAGCAAATATGCGGCCTCTCGGCATCTGGGCCTTGATGCTGAGCGGCCATATATTTGCGTGCCATTAGAGAATACATATGTGCTGAGAGCGTGTGCCCTGCGTGTTCCCAGCACATATTTCCATGACTCACGGAAAGGTCCTGATCTCCCCTTGTGATCGGGACCTTTTCCAACCACGTGACCGCTATAATGGCGAATCACATAACCCTAAAACCCAGTCCACCTCCTGAAACTCTTAAAGGGCCGGGAGGCACCGGTGCTAAGAGGTTAAAGTGGTTCTAAAGGCAGAAGGTTTTAGCATGTGGAACCTCCTCCCCTCGCCGACATACTCTCTCGGCTCTCTCTCTCTTCTCATTGGGTCAGACACAGCAGTGGGAGCCATTAGCTGTTAGTCACAGCCAGTGAGGGGGAGCTGTCTTATGGATACACAGAGCCAGCTCGGGATTGAGCACACACAAATGCCCCCATAGCAAACGACTTGCTATGGGGGCGCTTGGCAAGGAGGAAGGGCCAGGAGCTCCAGCGGGGGAACTGAGAAGAGGAGGATTGGACTGCTCTGTGCAAAACAACTGTACGAAGCAGGTATGTTATATATACTTAATGAGATTTAAAGGATTGGGCTTACATGTACTTTAAGCACAAATGTTATCCTCAAGGTGGGTGTTGTGTACACTCAAGAGTAAGTTGTGCTTGGTCTATTCTCAATATATAAACCATCTGATATAAATGAATAAGGCAAAGTATTAAGTACTTGACTTACCCTCACTTCTCTCTTCATAGTATTTCCCAAAAGCGTCATCCTTGGGGATTTTGGGATATAGATATTTCAGTGGGTTCTCTGGGATATTTTCCTCTGCTAAAAGTTGGTAGTTGCGAATAATCTCAGTGAGGGGGATGTGTGATAGCTCCTTCTTTGTATATGGCTGCACAGAGCGGATAGAGTAGCTTCCTATGGGGAGGAGACCAAGATCAGTTTAGGGAACATATCTACCAGCCTCTAAAAATAATAAAATCCAGTACACAAAAGTGTATATTTTTAAAAAATAATTTCCACATACATTTTGAAAAATGCTGTTTGGCACATCACAAATAGTATTGTTTGTTTAAGGGAGACATGGAACACTAGACAATTTTGCCATTTTTAAAGTGTATGTAAACCCAAATATAAAACGTTTGGAACTACATTCTTCTGTCCCACACTGAATATCTGGTGATCCTTCCAGTCCTCTTGACAAATCCTAGGTTTCCCATTGCTTCCTGATCCTGCCAACTAGGAAAGTGTCCAGTGTCCCTTCTTTTTCATTGGGACTTACAGGACATCAGATCGACATATCGCCTGCCCAACCCTGCAAAGTTGTATTGACGGTGGAGGAGGAGTCATGCCGTCAATAGCTTCTGATGTATTTTGGAGTCTCCATCCCCAACCCATGCATCTCAAACAAGGAAAGAGTGTATAGCAGACATGAACTAAAATGGAAAAAAAAAAAGGAGGTATTTGGAAGAAGTCTGATGAAATTAAAAGATCCAGCAATTGCAAATAAAGTTATGTATGGTAAAGGGTTTACATCCACTTTAATATAGTGGGATGTCTGAAGAGGTGGTGATACATCACTGTGTTGGGGAATTTTTTTGTATTGTATTGTTTGGTGAACCCTCTTGCCATGTGTACCTTTCTTTTACTCGATTTGGTGCAGACAGACATTGGAGACCTTTGGCCAGCCACTGAGTGAGTCTGGAAATCTGATCATTGCAATTTACTGACTGTCACAAGTTGGAAGCTCTGTTCGATTAGAATTAGGGACCACGTTCTGCAGAGAAGCCGAGGTACGGCAGTGTGGCTTCACATAGAACTGAAAATGTATGCAACATAAACTTCTTTTTTAATGCAAATTGTTGCAATAGCGTGCTGCAGACTTTTTTGTATTGTTTATTTATGTGGAACGCGAAAAATGCGTCGCAATTGCGCAAACAACCTCATGGGACGCGCGACGCCGAAAAAAGGTTCCAGAACGAATGTTAAAGGGGAACTTTACTCATAACTAATTGATAGAAAAGTATGATTTTTAGCAAGAAATATACATTCCATGTTAATAATTATGCTATCAAAATAAGTGTGCACTGTAAATTGTCTCCAGCATTGTTTCTGTTTCTTCTTGCGCAGGCTACCATTTTGCTGAAGCCCGGAGCCCCTGAGCAGCAGTAAATCTTTAGGCTGTCAGCACAATGGCCTCAACAAATTTGCCACAGTACCTAAAAATAGAGAGAAACTGAGCATGTGCAGAGCAGGGTGAGACAGTGTATTACTGGATTTTAAACAGACAGTTACTTATTTTTAATGTTTTACATAACTATACCTGCAAAAGGGACCAGCCTGAAGTGATCTAGCAGGACTTCAAGGTTTTTTTTGCTTTTAAAGTGGAACATTAGTCAAAAATTGAACTACTTTCAAATGGCATTCGAATGATCTGAGAATGTTTGTACAAATTTGTTAGAAATTCTACTAGTGTATACACAACTTTAGAAAGCCTGTGAGTGCAACAATAACAGCCTTTTCTTTCCTACACTGAGCATAGCAACACCTGAAATGTGATCTGGCCAGCAGCACACCCCATGTAATAGAGTGTCTCCACTTAGGATGAAGGAGCACAGGGGGTATCTTTGGACAGTAGCATTATTAATCTGGGGGGAGGGGAGTGTTAGTGTATCTAAATCTGCTAGTGCATCTAGTATATCTAACAAATTGAAGCCATACTCCAGCTAACACTTTACAATCTGTTTTTCCTTTTGGGATAAAGGTTTTACATGATTAAATAAAAAATGATCATTGTAAGCACCCTTATCAGTAGTAAATGCTTCTTCTCAACCCTGTAACCGCTGCATTTGTAGGACAGCTTGTTCTTTTGAAAAACAACAGACTTACTTAATACTGCTTGAAGGCTGGTGTTGCTGACCTTCTTTCTGAGCATACTAGTTCCGTAGCAATCAAACCTATCCAATTATCTTCATACCTATGCTGATTAAGCGTTTTGACCTTTTCTCATTTGCACGCTTTTTCCAGGTCAATGTCTCCATATACTGATGCCAGAGACAGCCATGCATATAGCATTTTCAGAAGGAGGTTAGCTATGACAGCGCCTGTATGTCCCGCATTTTAGTATATCTTCAACTGTATCCAAAAACATTACAGCTCAAGTATTTTTTATAATCTGAATACACGCTTGCAGGGATGCAACTCTAATTCATGGTGCCTCCCAGCAACCTCTCTCTGTGATACCTGGCATGGTCAACTGAGACAGTGGAGACGGTGAGTAGTCACTCTCTGCTTGATAAAGAAGCTATGTGCTCCAAACGACGATTACATTGTGAAAAATAATGATGATGTTTATGATGTGTTGGTGAATTTTGATGTTCTAAGATTCATCTGAGAAAATAATGTAATGTTATTGATGCTATCCCTTAATACAAACTCTGTAAACAGTAGCTTTTTTTTCTGTAGAATTATAAACCCCTTATGTCTTATTAGTTTTTAGCTGAACAGACACATTAGGATTTTTAGCCTCAGGAAAACTGCATTAGGCATGCAGGGTTATTATCAAAGTGATGGCCAGGATGACGAGAAGCTCTGAAGGCAATAAATCTACTCAGATTGGGGAAGCAAGGAAGACCTTAAGATCAAAGTTAATAATACAGTACTGGATCTATGTTACCTTTACATGCACATTGATTTTCAATGTTTAAGTTGACTCAACAATCCTTCTAGGAGGGCTGTTCTCACACCCAGGGACTATAGTTGAACTGCATGCTTGTGACTTATAAAACTAACGAAATGTAACATATCTAAAACCTCTTAAAAGTACTATTATTGACTTGAATTAAAATTTGATTTGACCTGTTTAGATGTCTGTAGAAGATTTAACTATTGTAGTGCTGTATCAGAATGTCATACCATCATACTGGTGGTCCACCCAGGAACATGTGATGCCACCATCATGAATGCTCTCACTAAAGCGGAGCAGGAAAGTGCCTTGTTGTTTTCTCTTCAAAAGAGAGTCCTCCACACTGCGGCTCACAAATCCCATTACATGGCTGTGATAAAACACAAGAAGATTATTTGAGCATGTGAGATATCAAATTTTTGGTTATAAAGAAGACAGCAGGACTAAGCTCAGAATTAGAGGAGGCATTCCTAGGCTTCCCCTGTGTCACAGGTCTCATAACAAGGAACTCCAGCCCAGAAAAGCCTCTGTTTATACTGGTAAAGCTCTGGTCTTAGAAGGGTGTAAGCAGGGAAAACACTGAATACTAGGGCCTGAGGGCAGTGCAAAGAGGACCAAAGGTCTGAACCAAGAGCTTGGATCAGTGGTGGTCAACTTGAAAATGAAAAAGGGCCTCAAGTGTAGCCCCCAACACTACAGAGGGCTGAATAATAGCAGTTTTTGTGCATTGTGTCAAGTTAGGCACCCTATTCAAAATGAATGGGTTATAATGCACCCCGAAATTTTGGTCTAGAGAAGGAGTACAATAACCCCCAGCATTGGTGTCAGTGACAGTATAATAACCCCCAGCATTGGTGTCAGTGGACCAAGGATAACCCCCAGCATTGGTGTCAGTGAATGCTATAATAACACTCAACTGTTGTGTCAGTGGATGCTATAACAACAACCCCCCCTCCCTGATAATTGGTGTTGGTGGATGCAAAAATAACCTCCATCATTGATGTCAGGGTGTGCAATAATAACCCTCAACCTTGGTGTCAGTGGATGCAACAATAGACACTAGCTTTGGTATCACTAAGTGCAATAATAAATCCCAACACTGATGTCAGTGGCCGCAATAATAGCCCCCACTACTAGTGTCAGTATTATTAATGGGGGGGTTAATCCCCCCACACACATGTGACCATTGACAGCAAAATCTAACCATGTATTCCCAGCGTTCCATCACCCGGCACACCACAGCCGCTCTGCTGCCAATAGCTTGCAGGCCGCACACAGGGGGACAGTGGGCTGTGTGTAGGACCCCAGGGGCCTAGATGCTCCAGTCATTGATCTACTTGTTTGATGACAATGTTTCATTCCGCACACAAATTGCAATCTAGCGTCCGCTATTTTAGGTGACCAGCAAATATGAGCTATAATACTACAGTAGAATGCCCATTCAGTTTTCATATTTACAGGTAGTACTGGTGTTATGAATTTTTTTTCTTTAGGAGATTACCTAGTGCTCTTTCCCACTCAAGAAAATGTATAAGAAATCTCACAGGTATAAACAGGCCCTTTCTTCATGCTCGGTTGTTTATCGAAAAGTAGAATGTCACTTTGTACTAAAACAACATAATTACCCATCGTTCCAGATGTTCTCTAGATGCCCTTTGACAAGTGCCACAATGGCATCAAACCATACCCAGAAGGTAAACGAAACTCTGGGCATGGATTCCTGGCAATAATAAACGAAAGATTTATCTAAAAAAAATCTAAATTTTTCTCCACATACAAGCTGACATATACAGTAACATAACACATACTATTCAAGACGTTCCCTACTGTAGGGTTCTATGAAAATATACAGTTCTAAGAATCTTTAGTAAAATGCTGACCATTAAAAGATGGTAAATATACTATGTACTCTGACAACATTTGTAACTTTTTAATTGCAACAGAGAGGATGAATTAGGACTGTACCATAACGTACATCTAAAAGGCTCCTAACATGACAGTCATAAAGTCCCAAATCCAGTGTGATGCGATGCACAAGCCTCATAAAAAGTAAAAAAAAAAAACAAAAAAAACAAACAAAAAGGTCTTTTACTTGTCCTAAGTCAGTCAATCCTCCTTCATTTTTGCCTAATATACACATCCTCCCATACACATCAGCTCACAGATGGAGTCAATTTTGAAAGCAGGTGTCAAGGATAAAGCTGGCCATAGCAGGGACCAGCCAAATTTTGATTATCTATGGGCAGGCTGGATGTACTGAAGTCAATCAATCGACTTCAGTACTGTTGGGTTTTTTTTTGTTCGACCAGTGCTGCCGGCAACACTGATCAGTGTAGTCTGACGGAGGGGAACTCTCCCTGTTCTCAGGGCACAATAGCTCCATGGGAGAAATTCCCCCATCAACATGAAGTGTGTTGGTGGGGGTATGTAGTGATTTTATTTTGTGTGACCCGATGGTTGAATGAAAGGTAATGTTTAATCCTTGACCAGCCTAAGTGTGACTCACCTCTCACTGGCCTGTGTATCAACAGGGACAATGAAGATAACCAAGCTCCCTGCAACATCTTATCACTGTAGTGCAGACAAAGTCTACATTATGGGGACAACTCTGCTCAACTATACCATCATAGGAAGTTCCATGAGATGGACTTCACTGGCAGGATTAACATCTCTTTTTAAACTCTACAGGGGACTAAGGGAAAACTGTAAGTGCAGATGCAGTTATAATTAAGTATGTCATCACATTGTTCTTTTAAATGGGAGGCCATAGTTCTACATTAAAATGAAAAGATATGCAGTTTACCAGTCAATACATATTTACTTGTATTTCATTGTAACAGTTCTAGTCATTACCAATTCTTCAGTATTACAGTATGGAAACCTTACTTTTGAGAACTTGGCCCAAGTCACAGCATTCCCTTCTTTAGCTACTGCACCTTTAAGCAGAAAAATATATGAGATTGATATTTGCATCAAGTAAATAAAATGACTTAGGAGTATTAAAAGCAAAACAGACATAGCATAGAACACGAGGTTGTATAAAAGACAGGATGCAAACACATCAGACAGTAGACTGAAAATTGAGAAAGAACAGAACTAATGAGTACTGACAAGTGTGTCCACCAGAAACATCTAATGAGTTTCTCCTATTGGTGTCCACTTTAACAGAACTATTGCGTATACACATTTGGTAATAGGAGCTTTGCAAGGTCCCCAGGCTCACATGTTAGCTAGGGACCACTGGAGGATGCAGGGGCTTTCAGGTTGGCTGAGTGGGTGGAAAAACTGGGGATCATCCATTCTCCAAAACACGGAGAATGAACCCAGAAGTGCTTGAGCCCTTGATACATCCCAAAAAGAGAACCTGTCACTACTAACACATAGGCGGCTATCCAAGCACCCTTGTGATAATAGTAACTTGAGAAAAAGTAAAAATGAATAAAACATTTTTTTAGATATAATAAAACAAAAATTTAGCGTTATTCATTGGATATCCTTTAAGATGCCAAAAGGTAGAAACATCATTTCAGGCTGTTATTTTAATTTAACTTTGAATTGATAAGCAGTAATAGATTTAATATGTTGTCTATTTACAATTTTGGATATGCTTGTTTTTAATCACAATTTAATCCTAAAATGTTTTTTTATTATGTAACATGGGCTTCTCTTTTTATACCCATTGGCAATGGCCCTACTGCACACTAACATCATCTCAGGCCAGTCAGTGAATTAGAGCCATTGTACTAAAAAATGCCTTTTGTCAAGATATCTAAAATATCTGCTGCACTTTTTTGACGACCATATGGCTCAGCCATACTGCATGTTTGAAAACCCACACATGTTTAGGTACTGGGATAAATAGGAGAAAATGCAGTAAAAATATTTGGAATAATAATAAATATACTTAACATGTTACTCATTAAACCAAAACTGCTTTTGTTTTTTGTATTATTGTCCATTTCACCAATTATTCTAAAAAGGTGTATTCAATGCATTTTTATAAGCATTTTACCACACGAATGACTCACATGTGCTTATAAAAAGTGTGAAAATCATTTTGGTATGCAAAGTAGTACAAAATTCCCACATACTAGAACTTCAAACTTTGGTCTTGTCACAAAGGTTTTTTACCACCCCTAGACATGAATATTTTAATGAGGACTTGCTGGGCTTTAGGAATACTAAGGGATCTATCAATTCAGAAAGGAGTGCAAAGCTCCCTTTTATAAAATAGCTGGTAAGTATTTTAAGGCTCCATGCACACTAGGAGCTGAAAAACCGCTGGATAAAAAAAAACACTATTAGCATTTTTTCCAGCCCTTTTTGTGTCGGCATTTAGCTGGTTGTTAAAGAGCGACAAGGGCCTCTTCCCCAAAAACTCTGGGTAGTGGTTGTGGAGTCTGCGGGCGGAGGGCTTATCAGAATCTGGAAGCCCCCTTTAAAAAGGGGGCCCCCAGATCCCACCCCCCCCCATGTGAATGAGTATGGGGTAAAACAAAACAACAACAATGTCCCCGGAAGTAAATTCAGCATCAAATCACGTTGAATGCCCTGCTGACCTGAAAATACAACAAGAAAACCCCCCACATGGTCTGTACCCGATGCTGCTAATTAATTCAAGGGATGGGGCCACCTGGTGAGCCTACCTCGTCATGACATCATTGACCCAGCATGCCCTGGTTGATGTCGCAAGGAAGAAGGGGTCACCCAACGGTGCCACTGGGTAGCCCAGTCCTTTTGTATATTTAGCAGCGGGAACCAGCATAGGGTTCAGACTGTTTTTTTCTTCCGGTTCTGCAGCGTTCAATGTGATTGATGCTGAATTTGTTCTAGTTTTAATAAATGACTTGTTTTTAGTGATTTTTGACAGTTCTTTTGTGAATGAGTTGCACACTCATTTACGGGGGGGAATCTGGAAGTCTCCTTGTTAAAGAGGGCTTCTAGATTCAGATAAGCCCCCTGAACACAGACTCCCAGAACCACCATTGGCCAGAATTGTGAGGAAGAGGCCCTTGTCCTCAACAGGGCACCCGCCCCCCCCACCCTTGCTGAAAAGGGACTGGTATAGATTTTGGGGGGGGGACCCACCCTATAGATTTTGGGGGGGGGGGCCCACCCTCACCATTTTTTTTTTTTATAAATGTTTGTGTGGGGTTCTCCTTAAAAACCCGAAGGGCCTGGTATGGAGTGGAGGGGGGACTCTACTCTTTTTTTTTTTTCTCAAATTTGAATTGTCAATTCTTTGGTTTACACTACTGACCCTACTGACAGCTGATGAATCATCTGTTGCTAAGGATGCGGCGACCAGCTGTTAAAAATGCTATGGTGTGCCGTCCATTAAGGGAGCTGTGTCGAAGCCGAAACTCCAATTATACATGTGTGGGATTGACGACATCGCGGCTCGGCCAATCAAATGGGTGCAGATCGTGAACCCGGAAGGAAGACCAGGTGAAGATGGAAGCCTCGGAGAGCTGTGACAGAACTCCACTGGAGGGCTTCGTTTCTAGGCAAGCCTCTCATAATGTGCTAGTATGCAGCTGCCATGTATGAGCAAGTGAGAACTCCTGCTGTAGTATAAGGAAAGGCATAAAGAAACCTTGTGCATACAATTGTGTATATATTTTAAGCCCACTGTGACCCATTGAAGAACGCTAGGGATTGTCACAAAGTGAGGGAGCTCAGGGTTGTACCAAATAAGATTATTGGGAGAGAAGACTTGGGTTGTTGATGGAGTTATCCTGAGACAAAGTTTATAAAATTTCAAGGAAATGGGCAAAATAGAAACACCCTCACAGACATGTACGTAAGGATTTAAATTGGGGTCTCCAAATGTTCTAAACAAAGGGCAAGGGTACTGTCCCTTAGAGGCTACAGGAAGGCTGGACTGTGGCCAGTGGGAAGTAGAAAATGTCCTGGCATCAGTGGGAGTAAACAATACCTCAGGCTTAGTGGTCAATGGGAATAAAAATATTACATAGCATCTCTGATCAATAGGAGAATGAATAGTGCCCCATCATTGGTGTCAGTGAGATGAATAGTGCTCCATCATTGGTTTCCATGGGAGGAATAGTGCCCCATCAATGGTGTCAACGAAAGGAATAAAGCCTCATCACTGGTGTTGGTGGACGGAATAGTGCCCCATTGTTTCTGTTGGTGGGAGGAATAGTGCTCCATCATTGGTGTCAGTGGCCAATTGTTGGTGTCTGGTGTCAGTGACTGAACCCAAACCTTCGCAGCACCTTCGCTTCGGGTCAGTTTCCCCTCCCTTGACCCCATAATACAGCTGACAAATTACTGATAGTGATTGGCAGTCTATGCAAATAAACATTAGCTCCCACCCCCACTTACAAAAATGCCCATTCATTAGGTGCCTGGCCAAAGCGGAATTCTAAGAATTAGACCCATGACATCACAGATTTCTCAGGGAGTTTGTAGGTAAACAGTATAGTTGATTGCCAAACTATTAGAAACTTTTATTTACACATGTGACAACACTGATAGGGCATTTTAACTTGCATCCCGCAAATCAGCTTTAATGATCACAGAGCTGAATTCATTCTATTATATTTAGAGTTCAGCTTTAAGCATGAGCTTAGAGTCAGTCTGTGTAAGAAGACAAATGTGTTAGAATAAGATTATAGCAATTACAAAGATTAAGGAGTTTTAAAAACAAACTATACCACATAGTTTCTTTTCCAACATTTGTCGCTGGTCTTGATTCAAACCCCGCTCAGTACAGCATGACAACTGCCAACTCAGGGCATCAGCTAGGAGAGACCAAGGGGCATCTGGGGGGTTGGAGAAAAACTTCAAATCCTAAAAAAGAAGCAAACATAAGTAATCCAGAGCTCCTACAAAGACAACATTCTCATTGTTAGAGCACAAAACACATCTGTCTCTGCTCGCATATTCATCTACTCACATGTACAGATACTAAATTTATATACCTATTTTTCTGCACTCATTGCCATACCAGTCCTATTAACAGTCCAGGTTCCACTTCCACCCTTATTTAAAGGTTTACTCTCAACACATTTATTTAGCCAGTAAGTGCAATATTAAGTACACTAAGTTTTCAGAAAAGCTTTTACTATAGAAAACACTCCTTTTTAGACTTTTAAAAGTCCTGCCTAGAAGACAACACAGGGTGGTCTATAGTTTTGAATCACTCTGGTACTGGGACCCAGCTTTCCCTGACTTAATGACTAAGCTTCAACTGCCATCCCCAATTCTAACAGGACAGAGGCATATTAGCTACTGAAGCAATTTCACTGAACTGTGAAAAGGCAGTTGATGGGCTTAGCCATGAAGTCAGGGATACTCAGGTCCCAGTAACCAAGTAAAAATAAATCAAAGAAGCACACACTTTTCCAGGTAATAATTGGTCCTGTTTGGCTCCGAAATGTTGCACTGTGCTTCTGTTATGTGATCATTCTTTAATTAAGTTTTGGACGTAATTGGACAATCCTTGGTGTGCTGGCAAATACATGCACTTGATTCACGATGTCTCCAGTTCCAGCTGGTTGTTGCTACAGCACCAGCTACTCCTAAAGCCCTATCCAGGAAAGTGTTTGACGGGAATATCGATATTACTCTGTCCCTGCCAGCAGAACACAATGAGCACTGCTGGAGGCTATAGCCACCAGCATTGATCACATGAAAAAAAAAAAAAGGACAGGCTGTTTGTACTGCGGGGTCGATGGGTCGACTTAAGTACAACCAACTTGCCCATAGATGGATTGAACCTCAGCCGGTCCCTGCTAACCTGGCCAAGATTCAATCCATCTGTTGCCAGCTTAACCAGTGATCATGAAAACTCAAAAGCAAATAAATAAAAACCATCAGCACCTTCTCAAATCCATACTAAACTGAGTTCTTGCAGTTAAGTGCTTGATTAGGCTGGAATTGTGTTCACCTTTAAAGAGACTCTTACCTTTGGATCTGGGCTCAGCAAATTAAACCAAAGCACTGAGGCCCAGGCTCCTGTGAACTGAATGATGTTGGAGATCACAACAAATGGTAAGGTAACAGCCTGAGTAAACAGAATACAAGACAACACTGTATAAGATTTTTTTCATTAACAAATAGATAAGGGGAGAAAATGTAAGTAGCAAAGCAAATCTGAAGCTTGTTGTCCAACATGTCTGATACACTTAGATATTTCTGTCTTGATTTTTAATAACTCATGCACTGAATATTTTCTAAGGGCACCTAAACTGTTCAAAAGTCTGGATTACACATACTCCCCATTATTCTTATTACAAAAAGCAGACATAGGGTGGTTTATATCCACTGCCATAATAGGTGCATGATATACAGTTGCCTTATGGTCCACCAGACTGGAATGATATCCAAGGTACAATACCTCCCACAGTCAAGGTTGGGAGATGGAGACCCCTGTGCTATATAAAAGTGCATTTAAAAGAGCCAGAACTCACTTACAAATCCTTCAATAGAAGTTTATTGACAGTTGGCTTAGCGCTGTTGTCATGACTGACTATTGGCTGATTGTCAAACTGTTTGTAAAGGGTCTGTGACGAAGTGACAGCCCTTTAAATTGCTGTACTTACTGACTACCCGCAGGAGTCTGTGTTGTGCATCTGTGTTCCGTATTCATTCCATTGCGTGGAGGAGGTCTCGTTTTGTGTTGCTATACACAGTACATGTGCATAGGAAAGCTTCTCCTGCTGATCTCTGCAGCAATGCAAAGTTCATCCAAAGCACCACCATGGACATGACTAATACTGCCAATTTTGTTATGGATAGTTACCAGTGGCTCAAATCATCCACTGATGATCATCTACCCAAAATGAAAAAGAGTTTTGTGTGAACTGACCCCTTAATGCAAGTACATTTCCAATCCGCGTAAGTAAAGGCAATTTTTTGTGTTTATAAAAATGAGACCTGCTCAAATATCAAATATCTCCAAAGTCATTCATGATTATCACACCATGAGCCAAACACTGGATATGCATTAGGCATGTAAATTGCAGAGAAAAGGCCAACAATCACCTCTAAAGTCAATTCGACCCCTTCGTATTTGAACTTTGTTGTACATGTAATGTTGTGTAGCTCCTCAATCACACTGACTGATCCCTAAAAAAAACAAAAACAAAAAAACGGCAAACAAACACAATATCAGCAAGTGAAACCAGATAGTGAAAAAGCCAAACCTCTACCTGTAAAAGATAAGTAAAGCTAAAACAAACAAAAATATATTACATAAAAGTGGCAGCAAAAAAAATGTATATATCTGGAAATTATATTATCACAACAGAGAACCTTTTTGACATGTATGCGGTGTCTCCCACATATTGTACATTTCTGTCAAACTGAACAGGTTTTTTTTTTTTTTACATTTAGAAATGCACATTAGGGTACATTGTGTAGACAGAAGCTAAACACGCTATATGTGCGTTCCAGCCATGTGCCCCAAATCTTGTAAATTTTGCAGGGCATGCACATGTAATTTAGATATGTTTAAACTTGGGTAGAGCCTTGTTAAATCAGCCTAATACAGAGTTTGTTTTATCACATGAGGTAGGGTCTTTCCATTGGAGCAATTTGTGCGCATAGAAACCAAGCAAACAGAATTGGATCCTGGTATATATCCCTTAAAGCATTACTAAACCCAGGACCCTGCATTCACCATATTCGGTCTTCCATAGTACACAGAACATGGAAGTGCAATTATTTTAGTAAATATAAACTGCTAAATACCTTTTCTGATCAGCAGTACATAGCAGTCTTGTGACTCTTATCAGTGTCCGGCCGAGCACTGGTTAAAGCTTGTGGGAGGAGTTTTAATTCTCCTCTGACTGTCCTATGAGGCAGCATGACCTCTGTCTGGACAGTGCTGATCACATGCACCCCCCCCCCAAGAAATAAAACTCTCTAGCAGTACGCACCAAACTGAGCATGTCCAAAGTGCCTCCTAGCAGATGGATTGGGGACTGTAGAAGAAGGGGAGGATCGGGGAAGACAGGATCAAACATCTGTTTTACACAATGCGGAGGATTAACCTCTTAGGTTCCACAGTGAGTAGAACAAATATGCTTTACTGCATATACTGTCTGATTTTACTGTTGTGGGTTTAGTAGAACTTTAAATAAAAGGTAGTTCCCAGAAAGTGCATTATCTCAGGTAGAAATAGAACCAGGAATCTCAGGGATTGGGTGAAAAGGTAGTACATAGATCGTCAAAAGGGCTGAATCTGTGGTCAAGTCCAAAACATGTATGAAATGCATCTCAATACCAGGTTGTAACACTATATTGTACTGAAAAGTCCAAGGAGTAGATAACAACTGTGCAAAACAGTGTTCATTAAATTACAGACATTTTCCAGAGAACGATAAAAATATGACATTACAGTCAATACTTACATTACTTGCTCCTTTACTAACTTTTCCTCCAACTCCAGCCTTTTGTTCCCTCAGTGTCTATGGGAAAAGAAATATTATTGAATAACAGTTATGTTTTTTTTTTTATATCTGAAGAGGAGCCTGGTAAGGTATAAAGTGTTTAAGTAAACCACACTACTGAAATGTAACTAAGTCTTACCAGGCACTGGATATGAAAGCTAAATATCCAGCACCTGTCCTCCATTAGGCGCACCATCAGTCTTGCTGGCTGATATGGGATTCAGCTCAAGTCAATGGCCCTCAATTTGTAAGCAACATTCTGCACCATTATGAAGCAACACACAAACTGACAACTGCAGAGGTCTGTAAACACCCCAAGGCTGGGCAATCTAGGCTCATGTTCTGAGATATGACAGTTGAATGACACCTTAGCACCATAAGGAGTGGGGCTTAACATTAACCTGGCCAAAAGTCATGGCCCTGTGCACAGCCTGGGCCTAGGTTGCAGGAGAAGGTACATGTAGGTATTACAAGCGGTTTGCACTTCTACAGTATTGTTAGCTTTGGTACTTTAGGCCTTGACAGGCTACAAATATACAGTGTTTTATCAGTGAGCTCATATTATTCAATTCCTTACCAGTCATTTGTATATGACTTGCATTATTATTAATTATTATGAATTTTCTCAATGTTAAGGACCCAAAAACTCCCACTCTATACGCTTTGACTAAGGTCCATAAAAATGCTAATACACCTCCAGGCCGCCCTATAGTATCTGGTAGAGGTTGTTTTACTGAAAAGGCGAATATTTGCACCCACATGTCATTGATTTAACTTCTTTTGTCAAAGACACGATTGATTTGTTAAAAACTTTAGATGGCATGCATGTCCCAGAGGGAGCATGTCTAGACGTAGAGGCCTTATACAACTCAATCCCACATGATCTAGGGATATCTATAGTTGAACAATTTTTGTCGAAACAAGGTCATTCTGCCCACCACTACAATCAATTAATTCTAGAACTTTTGCGGTTCATTTTGACTCATAACATTTTTTTAGTCAAACGCTCCCAACTACCTTCAGCTGCAGGGTGTTGCTATGGGGACCTGTTGTGCTACCTTTTATGCAAACTTGTACCTGGGGGGTGGGAGCATCAACTTTTTTCAAGAAAGGACCTACAGGATGATGTGGGTCATATAATCACTTGGCATCATTTTATTGATGAGGTCTTGTTTATTTGGGGAGATACCTATTTTGAATTACAATCATTTCTGTCTAAAATGACTAATAACCAATTTAATTTGAAATTTACCATGAACTGTGATCAAAAAGTCATCACGTTCCTCGGTGTCACAATATTCATCAATGATGGAAGTATTGGTTTTTCACTATACAGTATAGGAAACCTACGGCAGGCTACAAGCTCACATCCTAAGCCATTGACATCGAGCATTCCTTTTAGCCAGTACCATAGAATTAAATGTAACTGTACAAATTTCATGAATTTTGCTAATGAAGCCAAAGCCTTACAGACACACCTCTAACAATGGGCCTACAGTAGGTCCTGCTTGAGGAAAGCCTATAACCGAGTTAAGAACCTCAACAGGTCCCAATTAATTCATCAATCTAAAACTCGATCATCTCCTTCGACTACTAAAGTCATTACTCGCTTTAGAGGTCAAGAGCATTTAGTTCGTGATATTTTGGGTACATTTTGGTATCTACTGCAGGCAGGTGACAGTTTGCAAATATATTGGCTCTTCACCCCAGTTTATATTTTGTAGATCCAGATCCTTAAAGGATCAACTGGTACAAAATCATTATGTTAGAAAAGATTTATGTAAATCCAAATCAAGGGGTACATCGCCATGTGGAAAATGTAATTATTGTTACCTGTTAAAAGCCACTGCTGTAAATCTAGCTAATGGATGTGTTTACACACAAAGATGTTCAGTTAATTGTCAAACTATCGGTGTAGTTTACTTAATGTTTTGTGACTGTGGGGCATTTTATGTGGGTAAAACCAAAACGGATGTTTTTTCAGCGCATCTGCGATCACATGTCCCTAATAAACAAAAAAAGACCGGAAACTCCTATCAGCAGACATGTAGGTCTCTATCACAACTATGACCTATCAAAAATATGTTTTTTTTGCTTTCAAGCACATCCCCATCCACGAGAGAGGTGGGGAGGTGGACGGTCTTTTGCAGCGTGAAACCAAATGGATTTTTACTCTGCATACCACTAAATTTTCAGGTTTAAATGATTCTATAAGTTTTAAACCTTTTTTTATAGCTTTAAAATCTCGGACCAGATCCTATCAATGTTTCTATATGTTCTTTGCCTTTAAAGTTTGGGTATGCATTTTGCATCACCATTGTCTCCATCATTGAAGGGCATTTTTGTTTGCTTTCACTGTGTAATTATTCTATGAATACCGCATTTTTTGTTCGTTTACTGTTCTCAACCTGAATATTTAACGCTTGGATGGTTGGTTCAAAATGTGTAGGATGTTCATTGAGTTTTCCATTTACAACTTAGATGGGCTAATTTCTACTATATTGTGTTTTGCCATTTGTTCGCTAGATAGCACCTATTTGCACCATTGAGCTTTAGTGTAGTTAGCGAAACATTAGGTCCAATTATTGCAGCCTATTGTATTTTTTGAGCGGTTTTTGGTGTTTTTGTTTCTTAGCATGTGTCTCTCCTTTGAGGATTGGGCTCCCATGTGGCCTTGGTTTATTCTCCTCCTCTTTATCTTTCTTTGTATCCCCTCCTCCCTTGAATTAAAGCTGAAAGTCTGCACTTCAAATTCACATGGATCGTTTCATTTTAATTCTGGTGATATACAGAGCCAAAAGTATGAAAATTGTGCCTGTGCCCAAATATATATGGACCTAGCTGTACATACATACACACCATATTTTGTGGACTCTAACTTTCCTAAATATTGCACACGGATTTGGGTTATTTTTACCAAAGAAGTGTAGCAGTATACATTTTGGCATAAATTTATGAAGAAAGAAATTTTATTTGCAAAATGTTATAACGAAAAAAAACGCTTTTTCCCCCAAAATTGTCAGGTCTCTTTCATTTACTTAGCAAAAAAATAAAAAACCCAGTGGTAATTAAATACTACCAAAAGAAAGCTATTTGTGTAAAAAAAAAAAAAAAAAAAAAAAAAAAAAAAAAAAAGATACAAATCTCAGTTGGGTACAGGGTACAGTCAAAATGTGACCGTATTGAAAGCTGAAAATTGGCTCCCAGGCAAGCCACAGGAAGATGCTGTGGGAGACTCGATCTGTCAAAAGGAGCTGTCAGATGTCCAGGATGCTGTGGCCAATCAGAAGGCTGATGGAGGCTGTAGCAAACTTGCTCATCAGAGTTGGACAATGAGTTCCCCTTTTCCTTTTATTGGAAGTATTCCTCAGTCCTACAGTCCCTACCCCCTCCCTTCCTGAGAGGCAAAAGTTATATCCTGACAGATGGGGGGGGGGGTCAACCCAAGTTAAGGCATCCTCAGTCCGGTGCCAGGCAGTCTGCGAAAGTGTAACCTTTCTCACCTAAAATCATGATAAGGCCAGCTCATCAGAGCATTGGGAAGCACTGATCCCAGACCTTGTGTAGGCTTACCCATCATAAAACAGATAAGGCAGCTTCTCCCCGGACTTGAAAGAAGTTGAAACCTTACAGAACCTAACAGTAAAGATGTCAGAATGAAATGAACATTCCTCGAGTCAGGTTTTTTTTCCCCTATGTTTCATGTCATGGATTATGACAGATGTTGATTCTAATTCAGCGTTCTCCTGACCCCTCCCAAAACAGCGTAATGGCCAGTATTCAGAGCCACCCCCCCTTGCAGAGGGATTTTTAAAAAAGAGACAGGCTGGCAGGCCTGGTAGAAGAAACACACATCTCCTAAGCTTAACATCGAACGAGGAGATCAAAGAACCTTCCTGCGCTGCACTTGGATCTACAAACCAAGGCATGCTGGCAAGTAACCTAACCCATTAACTTCCTTCCTATTATCTCTTTGCTGTATCTTTATATACATATATATATATTTTCGTGACATCTTTCTGTAAATATTTTATTGCACCTGTTTGACTCTTTTAGTAATAAATCTTTCTGAAAGTGTTAAACTGTTTTTAAGCGCTTACTTGCAATTCACGAATTCTTGCCTTTGAAGAGACGCTACTGTGTTTGTTTAATTCTCTGCCCAATTGGCCTGCGGGGTCCGCATTGGACAGGCGACTTTTCAATCATTATAGTGTAGATTTGATAACGGGAGTTTCCCAGTCTCCGACAAAAGTGGTGGTGGCAGTAGAGGGTTAGTTGCGTAATTACCCGACCCAGTAACAAGCGCATTCAGGCTGCAGGAACCGATTGTAGCCCATTAGCTGGACAATCGCTGTGCAGGGTGCAGCTGGGTGTGGCCTTGTTACACGTGTCACACCGCGGTTTTAGATCGGCCGGTCCTTCGGTCACGAGTTTGGTGAGAAGGTCTGGGGTCTGACGCCACAGGCATGACGTATTACTGTTAGTTGCGGTCGTGCGATTGTCGCATGTTGGTGGCGGCGACCGTGCGATCGTGACAGAGGGGTGGTTTGGCCTCCATCAGCCTTCTGATTGGACATCTGACAGCTCCTTTGGCAGACTGAGTCTCCTGCGGCATGCCTGAATTCCTGCTTTAGCTTCACAACACTTTCTCCAGCGGTTCTAATGAGGACTGAACTTTGGACTGGGGGCTGCACACTGAGCTTGTTTCCAGCCTGTCACCAGTGATGTCTGTGAATGCAGTACTACCTCATTTTAACCCTTTTTAATTGAATAAACATCGCTACACTATTGGTAGCTTGGCGCCTCTCTCCCCCCCTTGCAGTGTGGGAAACCGCACGTGATTCAGACAGGAATCGCATCACATTCCTGTTCATATTACATGTGATTCTTTGCAGTGTGATTTGAGCCCATTCATTGTGTATGGACTCAAATCGCACCACAAAAGGTATCGGTAATTGGTATTGGTGAGTACTTGAGCACAAGTATCAGTACTTGTACTCACTGGTAAAAAAAGAGGTATCTGTGCATCCCTAAAAAGAACACAAGCCAATTCAACATTTTGCACAAGTAAATGCTGCACATTAAAAGTAAAGAGACCGTACCAAATGTTTGTACTCCACCGTCAGTGCTCCTTGTTGAACATTTTCTAAAGACTTGTCTACTGTTCCAAGCAAATTAAATTTACGAAATCTTTGAAGAAACAGAGACACTTGTCAACTGCGGCTTGCAAGGAAAATTACCATATCTAGTTTGGAGAAACAGAACGAGTGATGGCCTTACCCTTTGATATCAGGTGGATTCCTGTGGGGGGAAAAAAGACACTAATTACAAATGCTGTACACCAGTCAGGTAAACAAATGCACAAGAGTGAAGTTTTCTGCTGCATGTAAGAATTACAAAATCCAGGAAATTCATTCCCATTTGTATGTGGATAATGGAGAGACAGGTGGAGCTCTACATCAAGTCCTCTCTTCGGTATGCTGTTGAGATTGGGGGGGCTTTCTGGGCAATCAGGTTAGATTAGAGAACACAACACAGATACCTCCTCCACTTCAAGTGACTATGTACATGAGGCAGGAAGGGGTGCGGTCATTTCAACACTAAAGAGCTTTGCCTGATCAAAACAGTCCAGAATGATGTCTGCAATTCATAGCTCAAAGCAAGTTTTTCCCATGAATTGAGTTTTCATTTGGTGGTATTTGATCGCCTGTGCATTTTTAATTTTTTGCGCTATAAAAAAAAAAAAAAAAGCTGACGATTTAGAAAAGAAAAAAAAAAAAAGAATCTGCATTTTTGACTTTTTGCTATTAAACATGTCCAGTAAAAAAAATTTTAAAAAAAAACAAATTTCATCAGGTTTAGGCCAAATTGTATTCTGCTACATGTCTTTGCTAAAAAAAAATCCCAATACGTGTAAATTGGTTTACGTGAAAGTTATAGAGTTTACAAATGGCGGCATATACAGTGGGGCAAAAAAGTATTTAGTCAGCCACCAATTGTGCAAGTTCTCCCACTTAAAAAGATGAGAGAGGCCTGTAATTGGCATCACAGGTAGACCTCAACTATGAGAGACAAAATGAGAAAAAAAATCCAGACAATCACATTGGCTGATTTGGAAAGAATTTATTTGCAAATTATGGTGGAAAATAAGTATTTGGTCAATATCAAAAGTTCATCTCAATACTTTGTTATATATCCTTTGTTGGCAATGACAGAGGTCAAACGTTTCCTGTAAGTCTTCACAAGGTTGGCACACACTTTTGCTGGTATGTTGGCCCATTCCTCCATGCAGATCTCCTCTAGAACAGTGATGTTTTGGGGCTGTCGCTGGGCAACATGGACTTTCAACTCCCTCCAAAGGTTTTCTATGGGGTTGAGATCTGGAGATTGGCTAGGCCACTCCAGGACCTTGAAATGCTTCTTACGAAGCCACTCCTTCGTTGCCCGGGCGGTATGTTTGGGATCATTGTCATGTTGGAAGACCCAGCCACGTTTCATCTTCAATGCCCTTGCTGATGGAAGGAGGTTTGCACTCAAAATCTCACGATACATGGCCCCATTCATTCTGTCCTGTACATGGATCAGTTGTCCTGGTCCCTTTGCGGAGAAACAGCCCCAAAGCATGATGTTGCCACCCCCATGCTTCACAGTGGGTATGGTGTTCTTTGGATGCAACTCAGCATTCTCTCTCCTCCAAACACGACGAGTTGTGTTTCTACCAAACAGTTCTATTTTGGTTTCATCTGACCATATGACATTCTCCCAATCCTCTTCTGGATCATCCAAATGCTCTCTAGCAAACTTCAGATGGGCCTGGACATGTACTGGCTTAAGCAGGGG